>NW_027362762.1:942573545-943173545 GCF_046119375.1 Phyllobates terribilis
TTTTCAACAAAATTTACAAAACAATTTTTTTTAGGGAACACATCACATTTGAAGTGACCCAAAAGTGACACCATTCTAAAAACTGCACCCCTCAAGGTGCTCAAAACCACATTCAAGAAGTTTATTAATATTAACCCTTCACGTGCTGCACAGGAATTAATGGAATGTGGAGGGAAAAAATTAACATTTAACTTTTTTTCACATTTTTTTTTATTTTCACAAGGGTAACATGAGAAAATGGACCCCAATATTTATTGTGCAATTTGTCATGAGCATGCTGATACCCCATATGTGGGGAAAAACTACTGTTTGGACGCACGGCAGGGCTCGGAAGGAAAGGAGTGCGATTTGACTTTTCGAATGCAAAATTTGCTGGAATAATTAGCAGATGCCATGTCGAGTTTGGAGAGTCCCTGATGTGCCTAAACAGTGAAAAAACCCCACAAGTGACACCATTTTGGAAAGTAGACCCCTCAGGGAACTTACCTAGATGAGTTATGACCACCTTGAAGCCCCAGATACTTCACAGAAGTTTATAAAGTTAAGCCGTAAAAATAAAAAATTTCATATTTTTCCCACCAAAATATTTTTAAGCTCTAAATTTTGCATTTTCACAAGTCTAAAAGGAGAAATTTCACCATACAATTTGTTGTGCAATTTCTCCTGAGCACACTGATACCCTATATGTGGGGGAAAACTACTGTTTTGGTGCACGGAAGGGAAGGAGTGCCATTTGACTTTTTTAATGAAAAATTTGCTGTAATAATTAGTGGACACCATGTCGCATTTGGAGAGCCCCTGATGTGCCTAAACAGTGGAAACCCCCCCACAAGTGACACCATTTTGGAAACTAGACCCCTCAGGGAACTTAAATAGATGTGAGGTGAGCACATGGAACCCCCAGGTGCTTCACAGAATTTTATAACGTTGAGCCGTGAAAATAAAAAAAAAAATCACATTTTTCCCCAACAAATGTTTTTATCCCCAAATGTTGCATTTTCACAAGGGTAACAGGAGAAATTGCAACATTCAATTTGTTGTGCAATTTCTTCTGCGTACACAGATACCCAATATGTGGAGGAAAACTACTGTTTGGGTGCAAGGCAGGACTCAGAAAGGATGGGGTGATGTTTTGGAATGCAGACTTTGATGGAATGGCCTGAGGGTGTCATGTCGTGTTTGGAGAGCCCCTGATGAGCCTAAACAGTGGAAGAAACCCCCCACAAGTGACCCCATTTTGGAAACTAGACCCCTCAAGGAATTTATCTACATGTGTGGGGCGCACCTTGAACCCACAGGTGCTTCACAGAAGTTTACATCGTTGAACTGTGAAAATAAAAAAAAAATATTTTTCCCACAAAAATGTTGGTTTAGCCTCAATTTTTTTAATTTTCACAAGGATAACATGAGAAAATAGACCCCAAAATTTGTTGTGCAATTTCTCTGTACACTGATACTGATACACTACTTTTGAAGTACAGTGCAAAGCTCAGAAGTGAGGAAGCTCTATATTGGAGTTTAGATTTTTCTGGACTGGTTTGAGTGTGCCATGCCATATTGGCAGAGCCCCTGAGGTGCCAGAACAGCAGAACCCCCATAAGTGACACATTTTACAACCTACAACTCTCAATGAATTCATCTAGGGGTGCAGTGATCATATTGACTGTAATGGACTGGGTGATGGAACCACTGTGCCTTAATCCGAGGAAAGCCTGGAGGGACGTGACTAGGTGCCTCACCAAGTCCGACCTCTGACGCACGGCAGCTGATGATACCGCGATCCGAAGAGAGACGAAGTAGGTGGGATCAGGTGCTACACCAGGACTGACTTCGGTTGGATGTCAGCTGACCCCTAAGGGACTGGAGGCAGGAACGGCCAGGAATGGTAGACTTGGCAAGCCCTGGCCAGCACGGCTGGTACTGTAACTGGCATGACAGGCACATGGGCAGGTACTGGCGGACATGACTGGTATCCTGGTACGCAGGTGCAGGCGGATATGGCTGACACAAAATGGTACAGACGGGCACGACTGATAGGCAGGCAGACGGGCACGGCTAATAGGCTGGTAGATGGGCATGGCTAATAGGCAGGTAGATGGGCACGGCTGACAGGCGGGACTGGTATACAGGATACGAACACTGGGACCTGAGAACTAGCAAGTGTGTAAAAAAATACAAACAACACCGCTCAAGCAGCTCCATGCTGGTATTATTGGCTGGGGACACCTTAGGACTATGTGCGCCGCCCCTTTAAGAAAGTGGGAGCGCATGCCCTAAGCACAATGCCTAGGGATCTGCACGCCGTGGCGACCGCCTACAAGGAAGGAAGAGGAAGTGAGGGATGGGAATCGCGGCGGGGAGTGAGCAGACGCCCCTGCCGGGGGAAGAGAGATGGCATGCAGGGGCGCTGGCGCTACATTGACACCACAGGTAGGTCACATAATTTTATAACTTTGGGCAGTGAAGAAAAAATAATTAATTTTTACCACCAAAATTTGCTACATATTTTACATTTTCACACTGGGAAATGGGTTAGAATGGCACCCCAAAATTTGTCCCACAATTTCAGCTGAACTTTGAAATGCCCCATATGTGGCTGTACAGTACTATTTAGCCATACGGTGAGACTTGGAAGGGACGAAGCGCTATTTGCTTTCAGGAGCACAGATTTTCCTAGAATAGTTTGCAGCTTCTTATACAGAGCCCATAAGTGCTAGAAGAGCAGAATCCCCCCTCAAGAGACCCCATTTTGGAAATGACACCCCTTTGGGAATTTATCTACAGGTGTAGTAACGATTTTGACTCCATGGGTGTTTTCCAGAAACAAGCAGCAGTGGATGTTGCTGAGTGAAAATTGCAAACTGCCATTGTAATGCCCAGTACGTTGTAGTGCCCAGTACGTGGTAGTGCCCAGTATGTGGTAGTGCACAGCTCATGCTTCTGAGGCAGGCTCTTATCGCTATAGAAATGCAAAACATGTGGACGCTAAATGTGGTTTACAGTAGGCACACTGAGGCTCAGAAGGGATTTGGAAGTGCAGAATTTGGTAAATTTCTTTTAGGGGGTGAGGAGCCATTTCACTTTTCCAGAGCCTTTGTACTACCAGTAATGTGGAAGCTCTCTATATTTCCATTAACAGATGACGGACCTGAGTGGGGACTTGCTTGTTTTTTGTGGATTGAGTTGAAGCTTTTATTGGGAACATTTTACATAACGTTTGGCATCACATTTATCCTTGGCGCTATGCTGAGCATTTACTTTGCGTTTCCATCTTTATCTCCCAAGTGACTTGATTCAGATGAAACCCCCGAGGGATCCATTCACTGTAACGAGGCAGCAGAGTTACTCAGGACTCCGTCTCACCTCTGTTCAGCAGTGTCCTTTTCAGCAGTGTCCTTTTCAGAAGTGAACAAAACTGTAGCGGACCGCGCTTTTATACACGCCTAAAAAGACGGACACTGCCTTATCACAGGCCAGACGGCATCCACAGTGCCTCCATCTGCCTCATTATAGGCAATCTTCCACTGGAGGTTCCGTCTGAATCACGTATGTGAGAGATTTACACAGAAACCCCGCTTTAAATTCTCAGCTCAGAGTGCAGGATAAATGTTAGCCGAGCCTTACTGCGATCTTTGGGAGGCAGAATGAACAAATCAACAGCAGGTGAAGAATTGGATTTATTTCTTTTTTACGTTGTTCCGTGCGGTATAAGTGATTAGACGACTTTAATCTTCGGGTCGGTGCGATTACAGCAATACCAGATTTATATCGGGTTTTTCTGTTTGGCTGCTGTCACACACTAAAAATCTCTTTTTATTGCAAAAACAAGTGTTTGCATCACCATATTTTGAGAGCTATAATTTTTCCATATTTCTACCGACAGTCATGTGAGGGCTTGTTTTTGCTGGACGAGTTGATGTTTTTATTGATACCATTTTTGATCACATGACATTCTTTGATCGCTTTCTATTCTGATTTTTGGGAGGCAGAATGAACAAAAACCAGAAATTCAGGAATTGCTTTTCTTTATGCCGTTCCACATTTGGTAAAATTGATAAGGCAGCTTTATTCTTTGGGTTACAGCGATACCACATTTATATAGTTTTTTTATATTTTGGCGCTTTTACACAATAAAAACTTTTTTATAGAAAAAATATTTTTGCACCGGTTTATTCTGAGAGCTATGACTTTTTTATTTTTCTGCTAAGGGAGCTGTATGGCAGCTTGTTTTTTTGCTGGAGAAGATGACGTCTTCAGAGATGTCATATTTATTTACATTCGTCTTTTTGATCGCGTTTTATTCCACTTTTTGTTCGGTAGTATGATGATAAAGCATAGTTTTTTACCTCGTTTTTTATTTTTATTTTTTACGTTGTTCACTTAAGGGGTTAACTAGTGGGACAGTTTTATAGGTCGGGTTGTTCCGGATGCAGCAATGCCAAATATGTGTACTTTTTTTGTTTATTTTTTTTCCATAAAAATATTTATTTATGTTTACAATACTGTATATATATTTTTATTATAATTATTTTGTGATTTTTTTTTCACTTTTATTTTAACTTTTTTTACTTAGTTCCTCTATGGGACTGTCACTTTTTTCAGTCAGATCGCTTATAAAGCATTGCAATGCACTAGCATTGCAATGCTTTATAAACTGTGTAATGCACACGCCCGGGCTGAGCGGCGTGTGCGTGTGATTCCACTGGACCGTGCCGGAGAGTGATTGCCTGGAGGGGCATAACTAGGTATTCACCCGATCCGACCAGGGTCGCACGACGGCATACGACGCCAGTGCACCAAGGAGGAACCGAGCAGAGGGACCAGGTGCTACTCCAGGACAGACCCCGGACACGGCTGTTGACCCACACAGGGGAATACAGGAACAGGCTGGTTAGGCTGGCGCACAGACTGGTGGGTATAGGCAGGCACGACTGGTATGCAGGTAGGCGGGTATGCAGGCCGGGGGGTACAGGCAAGCACAGCTAGAGTGCAGACAGGGAGGCACTAGCAGGTAGGAACACAGGCGGGATAGGACCCAGTACACACTGGGACTCAGGAACAATACACGCAGAGGGGTGCAGGCAAGCACAGCTAGAGTGCAGACAGGGAGGCACTAGCAGGTAGGGACACTGGCGGGATAGGACCCAGTACACACTGGGACTCAGGAACAGAACCACAGATGTGGCGGACAAACACAGCAAAGTGAGGCCGCCCAGAGAGGTGAGCGAGAACAGGGCAGGACAAGGCCGCCTGGAGCGGTGAGCAAGAGTAGAGCAGGACAAGGCCGCCAGGAGCGGTGAGCAAAGGGTCAGAGCTGAGCGAGACTGCCGGAGCAGTGAGCAAGAGTAAAGCAGGACGAGACCGCCTGGAGCGGTGAGCAAGAGTGGAGCAAGACTGCCGGAGCAGTGAGCAAGAGTAAAGCTGGACGAGACCGCCTGGAGCGGTGAGCAAGAGAGGAGCAAGACTGCCGGAGCAGTGAGCAAAAGGATAAGAGCGGAGCGAGACTGCCGGAGCAGTGAGCAAAGGAGTCAGAGCAGGCTAGAACTGCCGGAGCGGTGAGCAAAGGAGTCAGAGCAGGCTAGAACCGCCGGAGCGGTGAGCAAAGGAGTCAGAGCAGGCTAGAACCGCCGGAGCGGTGAGCAAAGGAGTCAGAGCAGGCTAGGCTGAGCAGGGGGGACAGGGCTCTGTTCACACGGAACAGACAGGAAGGGAAAGGCAGAGCCAGATACCCACAGGGTACTTGCAGAGAAGTAGCGAGTGGACCACAAACTCACAAACGGGAGTACAGAGACAACAAGCAGGAGTTAGGTACGAGTTCAGACTCTGCAGAAAAAGGAAGGGAACGGACATAGAGGCAAAACAGGTAAAGGATAGGAGAGAGTTCAGACTGGAACTGAGTGTACAGAGGAGACCGACACTGCAGCGGAATACAGGAGCGGGTCTGGGAATGCGGCCCCCAGAGAGGCAGGACGAACAGGCAAGGAGCGTGTTCAGACAGGACAGACAAGATACAGGAGCGGGTCTAAGTAATCGGCCCCTAGAAGGCGGGAGGAACAGGCTAGGAGCGTGTTCAGACAGATCAGACAAGATACAGGAGCGGGTCTAGGTAATCGGCCCCTAGAAGGCAGGAGGAACAGGCTAGGAGCGTGTTCAGACAGGCCTGGAAATACAGCCTCCAGGATAGGCAGACAAGAGAACACAGAACGGGACCTGGCACCTTCAGAGTGCAAGCACACACTGAATGAAACACTATGCTCAGGCAGGGATTGATTGGAGCAGCTGAGCTATATACCAGGTGACAGACAGCAATAGGCTGAGGACGCACAAGGGGTGTGACCCACAGCAGGTACAAAAAGCAGGAAGTGATCGGGCGCCGCCCTTAAGCAGCAGAAACAGACACAAACAGACAGCATGGAGGGAAGCCAGAGAGACATTCTGGACAGGAGATCAAGTGCGCGCTCTTGCACAGTGGGAGATGGACCACTATGCAAGGACGCCGCCAGGTATGTTACAGTACCCCCCCCCCCCTTACGCCCCCTCTTCTTCAGGCCTGCCAGAATCTTCCGCAGGGAATTTGAGGGCCAATTCTTCACTTCGAAGAGATCACTTCCACTGTCCACCGGAAAAACTGGTCTCCTCTGGGTAGCTAGGATGCTACCTCCCATCCAGCCACCCTTAGCAACATACGAAACTGGTGGAGCACCAGGAACAGCACACAAGGAAGTCTCTCTCCACATATTTTCAGGTGGCACCCCAGAGGGTACAGGAGACAACTGGAAGTCCTCCACCGGGTTGGAGGGGGACAGAGACTTGGGGGTAATCTCTGCTTCGAGGTACATCTTGTCAAGCTCACAGGAAGAAATAGACGGGTTATCAGGTACATAAAGAGGAAAAGTCACTGTCTCTTTGTTATCTGGTGGTACCCCGGAGGATTCAGGAAACAACTGGAGGTCCTCCGCCGGGTCAGAAGAGTGCAGAGGCTCAGAGAAAACATCTGCTTCAGAGTACACTAGGTCGGACTCACTGGACGAAGCAGGCGAGGTATCGGGTACCGAGTATAGGAAAGTCTCTGTCCATTCACCACCAGGTGGCACCCCGAAGGGTTCTGGAGACAACTGGCGGTCCTCCGCCTGGTCAGAGGGGTGTAGAGACTCACGGGTAACCTCTGCTTCAGAGTACACTAGGTCGGACTCACTGGACGAAGCAAGCGAGGTATCAGATCCAGGATATAGGAAAGTCTCTGTCCATTCACCACCAGGTGGCACCCCGAAGGGTTCTGGAGACAACTGGAGGTCCTCCGCCTGGTCAGAGGGGTATAGAGACTCGGGAGTAACCACTGCTTCCGAGTACACTAGGTTGGACTCAGTGGACGAAGCGAGCGAGGTATCAGGTACAGAGTATAGGAGAGTCTCTGTCCTTTCGCTACCAGGTAGCACCCCGAAGGGTTCTGGAGACAACTGGAGGTCCTCCGCCTGGTCGGAGGGGTGTAGAGACTCGGGAGTAACCTCTGCTTCGGAGTACACTAGGTTGGACTCACTGGACGAAGCGAGCGAGGTATCAGGTACAGAGTATAGGAGAGTCTCTGTCCTTTCGCTACCAGGTAGCACCCCGAAGGGTTCAGGAGACAACTGGAGGTCCTCCGCCTGGTCGGAGGGGTGTAGAGACTCGGGGGTAACTACCACTTTGGGGTACCCATTGTCAGGCTCACAGGACGAAGCGGACAAAGTATCGAGTACCGGGTGTAGAGAAGTCTCTCTCCATTTGTCATCGAGTGGTATCCCGGAGGATTCAGGAGGCAACAGGGGGTCCTCCGCCAGGTAGTAGAGGTGCACAGACTCTGAGGTAACCACAGCTTTGGAGCATCCTTGGACATGCACACCGGTTAAAGTGGGTGAAGCATCTGATGCCGGGTGCAGGAAGTTCTCCTGTGTGGAGTCTGGATGGGCAGAAGTCTCTTCGGGCAGGAGAACTGGTGCACTACCCACGCACATTACCCGTTGGGGCTTCTCCGGGATACAGGGAGATGAAGCTTCAGTAGGGACTTCAAGGTTGGGGTCAGGAGGTCTCAGGGAGGACAGACCCTGGCGTGACGGCTTGCCTCTACGTCTAGCACGTCTGGACTGCCTCTTGAGGTTGGGAGAAGTATTCCGGAAAGCGTAGTCACCCTGTGAGGATTCTGGGTGGGCAGTAGTCTCATTGGGCTGGAGGACTATTGCGCTACCCACACACATTACCCATTGGGGCTGCTCCGGGATATTGGGAAGTGAAGCTTCAGCAGGAGCCTCCGGGTTAGGATCATCGAAGACCATTAGAAAGGCCACCAGGAAGGCCATTAGGTCCAGGAGGATCGGATCCTGTGTTTCATATAGGGGATTGATCCATTCCAAGGCATCACCCGCCAGGTAAGACATAATGAATGCCACCTTAACCCGATCGGTGGGAAAACATAGAGGGTAGAACTTGAAGTGTAGCATGCATTGCTCCACAAATGCACGACTTTGTCTTGGATCCCCATAATAACGTAGCGGATCCGCAGGAACGAGAGCAGATAGATCCATCTGGACGGGTGCGTAATTCGCCTGGAACTCAGCTAAAGGGAAAAAAAAATTTATTTATTTATTTTAATGCATGTATTCGCTGGAAAACTTCTCAGAGAGCGAAGGCCGTGGGGCTCAACGGGAACCATGGCCTGAGCATGCTGTAATGCACACGCCCGGGCTGAGCGGCGTGTGCGTGTGATTCCACTGGACCATGCCGGAGAGTGAATGCCTGGAGGGGCGTAACTAGGTATTCACCCGATCCGACCAGGGTCGCACGACGGCATACGACGCCAGTGCACCAAGGAGGAACCGAGCAGAGGGACCAGGTGCTACTCCAGGACAGACCCCGGACACGGCTGTTGACCCACACAGGGGAATACAGGAACAGGCTGGTTAGGCTGGCGCACAGACTGGTGGGTATAGGCAGGCACGACTGGTATGCAGGCAGGCGGGTATGCAGGCCGGGGGGTACAGGCAAGCACAGCTAGAGTGCAGACAGGGAGGCACTAGCAGGTAGGAACACAGGCGGGATAGGACCCAGTACACACTGGGACTCAGGAACAATACAGGCAGAGGGGTGCAGGCAAGCACAGCTAGAGTGCAGACAGGGAGGCACTAGCAGGTAGGGACACTGGCGGGATAGGACCCAGTACACACTGGGACTCAGGAACAGAACCACAGATGTGGCGGACAAACACAGCAGAGTGAGGCCGCCCAGAGAGGTGAGCGAGAACAGGGCAGGACAAGGCCGCCTGGAGCGGTGAGCAAGAGTAGAGCAGGACAAGGCCGCCAGGAGCGGTGAGCAAAGGGTCAGAGCTGAGCGAGACTGCCGGAGCAGTGAGCAAGAGTAAAGCAGGACGAGACCGCCTGGAGCGGTGAGCAAGAGTGGAGCAAGACTGCCGGAGCAGTGAGCAAGAGTAAAGCTGGACGAGACCGCCTGGAGCGGTGAGCAAGAGAGGAGCAAGACTGCCGGATTAGTGAGCAAAAGGATAAGAGCGGAGCGAGACTGCCGGAGCAGTGAGCAAAGGAGTCAGAGCAGGCTAGAACTGCCGGAGCAGTGAGCAAAGTAGTCAGAGCAGGCTAGAACCGCCGGAGCGGTGAGCAAAGGAGTCAGAGCAGGCTAGAACCGCCGGAGCGGTGAGCAAAGGAGTCAGAGCAGGCTAGGCTGAGCAGGGGGGACAGGGCTCTGTTCACACGGAACAGACAGGAAGGGAAAGGCAGAGCCAGATACCCACAGGGTACTTGCAGAGAAGTAGCGAGTGGACCACAAACTCACAAATGGGAGTACAGAGACAACAAGCAGGAGTTAGGTACGAGTTCAGACTCTGCAGAAAAAGGAAGGGAACGGACATAGAGGCAAAACAGGTAAAGGATAGGAGAGAGTTCAGACTGGAACTGAGTGTACAGAGGAGACCGACACTGCAGCGGAATACAGGAGCGGGTCTGGGAATACGGCCCCCAGAGAGGCAGGACGAACAGGCAAGGAGCGTGTTCAGACAGGACAGACAAGATACAGGAGCGGGTCTAAGTAATCGGCCCCTAGAAGGCGGGAGGAACAGGCTAGGAGCGTGTTCAGACAGATCAGACAAGATACAGGAGCGGGTCTAGGTAATCGGCCCCTAGAAGGCAGGAGGAACAGGCTAGGAGCGTGTTCAGACAGGCCTGGAAATACAGCCTCCAGGATAGGCAGACAAGAGAACACAGAACGGGACCTGGCACCTTCAGAGTGCAAGCACACACTGAATGAAACACTATGCTCAGGCAGGGATTGATTGGAGCAGCTGAGCTATATATCAGGTGACAGACAGCAATAGGCTGAGGACGCACAAGGGGTGTGACCCACAGCAGGTACAAAAAGCAGGAAGTGATCGGGCGCCGCCCTTAAGCAGCAGAAACAGACACAAACAGACAGCATGGAGGGAAGCCAGAGAGATATTCTGGACAGGAGATCAAGTGCGTGCTCTTGCACAGTGGGAGATGGACCACCATGCAAGGACGCCGCCAGGTATGTTACAAACTGTCAGTACTGTACTGACACACAAACCTGCTACACCATGCTCTGAGCATGGTGTAACAAGTTTTCTAGCTCTTGTGACCCGGATGTTGTCATGACGACATCAGGTCACCATTGCAGCGATTGGGCCCCCGCGATGACGTTGTGGGGGTGTCGATCGGAGGGCAGTGGGGGTTCCCTCCCTCTGCCTGCCTTCTAAATGCTGCGATCGATATCGATCTCAGCATTTAGCGGCTCCTAATGTCGAACGCTCCTGGCAGTGAGTGACGGGTGCCAGCTGTCAGAATTAGCTGACACCCGGCGGCGATCGCCATGACGTATGTATATTTTATCCGTCAGGAAGGCCTTCCTGACCATGACGTATATATACTGCAAATGTTGTGAAGGGGTTAAAGAGCATATATCCTCTGCCTTTAATTTCTGAATTTTTTTGACCGGATTCAAGGCACCAAGATTTTCACTAAGCTAGATCTAAGTGGGGTCTATAATTTAAGGAAACTAACGGGGAGATGGTGTTCAGCATCAAGGGCAAACAGTTTGAGCATCTTGTTATGCCTTTTGGACTCAGTAATGTCTCGGTTGTTTTTTGAAAATTTGTTAAGTATATTTTAAAGGGATCTTCTCGATGTCTGCATGGATGACTTCTATCATTCATGTTGTACTTGGATGATGTCCTTGGCCTGAAAACTGCATGACTCCTTCCTCCTTGTCCATTATGTGTGACTGTAGACTGCTCAGACACATAAATTCCTATGACCTATGCCACTGAGCATAAGAAGGGTAAGTGTTACACACCTGTCCTGGATCCAGGCTTTGCTCCCCTCACCCCGGACCGCTGGTCTCTGTTGTGCTCTTCATCGGGCTTTGTAGATGGCCTGGTGTGATCTCATGTGATCGTTTTCCTGGGCCTATATAAGGCTCACCAAGACACACACCTGTGTCTTAGTATTAAGACTTTTTGTGTTCCTGAGTCCTGTCGGCCTGTGGCTTCCAGTTCTTCTGCTACTTGTCTGCGCTCTCCAGGATATCTCCTCTTTGCCTGCGACTTCCAAGACCTCTGTTACTTGTCTGCAGTCTACAAGACCTCTGCCATCTGTCTGTCTGTGATCTCCAGTATGTCTCCAGTATACCTGTGGCTTCCAGTTCCTCTGCTACTTGTCTGTTCTCTCCAGGATATCTCCTCTTTGCCTGCGACTTCCAAGACCTCTGTTACCTTTCTGCAGTCTACAAGATCTCTGCTATCTGTCTGTCTGTGATCTCCAGTATGTCTCTGACGCGCCCCTGGGCCTGTGTCGCGCTGCGTTGCGCACGCGGGAGCTTACCCGGAGCCGGATCTGTTTAGGGTTGTAGTCTCGTGGCGGTGACCCGGTCCGTGCCCAGGGAGTCAAACTGGACGGCAGTCTGTTAGCGGTAGAAAATGGTTGATGACTACGCCACCCGTTGAATGCAGCCAGGGGGCTGCTGCTGCAGGGCAGACCGCTGAGGCCGGTGGAAGGATGGTGCAGCGTGATAGTATAACCCCCAACGGGAGGGGTATGGCCTCAGGGCAGCCGACGTGGATGATGGGGGTAGCAGGAACCACTCAGAGACGGTATGGTAGCGTTCAGGGTCTTTACTGGTAACAACGATAGACCCTCCCGGAGTACTTGCTAGCGAACGGGGCCTGGTCAGTCCTTGAGCAGATGGGATCTCCCCTGGCCAGGCGTAGTTGTAGGCCTCCCAAGCTGACTGTACTCTTCTGGCTACCTTGCTAGAAGCTGATGTAAGTAGCCCACGTCCCTGAGTGTACCGTGTGGTGCTCACCCGTATGGCCGGTGACTCGGGGCCTTCTAATGGCTTCCGCTCCACGATGGCGGTGCTGGTCCCACGCGTGTGACCGGGCCTTCGGGCTTCTGGGCCAGGGGACCTGAAATCCCCTGCCTGACGGATTCTGCTGCTGGGTAGAAGTTAGTCCCCACAGCCTCGGACTCCGGGTCCGGTAAAGAATCTTCTTAGTCAGGGCGAGCTCTTTAGCTGCCAGCCCCTGACTCCTTGTGACTCTGCTGCTTCCTATGCTGCTCTTGTCTCTACTCTTCCTGGACTCACTAACCCTGCCTCAGCCCCGGGTTTATACAGGGGAAGTTCTTCCCCTCCCAAGGCTGGGCAGGAGGTGTGGCATGCACAGGATCCCTGACCAAAGGACCTCCCACCTGCTCTCAGACGTAATATCTCTATCACTGTGACAACCAGACCCCTGGGGTGTCACACTCCCCCCTAGTGAAATTTAGTACTCCGGGACTAAACACTTTTTAGAAAAATATAACAAGGTATATCAAAGAACAATAAAATACAATAAGGAAACACAATAAGATGGTCACGGATGTCCGCAACCGGGTGCAGTCTTTGAAGAAAAGCAAAGGTGTCCATTTCACCAACACAGGGAGACGTAACCAGGTAGGGGTCTGTCCTACCCCGAGTCCTTAACAGTCTCTAGTCCATCCTGGGTTACGCTCCAACTATATACAAAGGATTCCCGGTAAATCCACCGAAGACTCCTAAAAACAACTAGAAACACAAAATTACACACAAGCAACAATAAACAGGTAAACATTGTAAAACAACTTAAACATTTAGATCCTCCAACGTGCGAGTAACTGGCCTCTAGTGGCCCTAGTGGACCTACGGAGCTGACTGTCTGGCCCTGAACTACAGGGTGTAGGAGCTGTCAAGGGTAAACTGGGCAGCTGTCTACCGGCTCTTTGTCTCACTAGGGGTACGGCAGGCTCACTATAAGCAGAGGGTGGATTCTCCTGTTCCGCTTGGGTGGAGTCTTCTGCCTCCTGGACCGGCTGCTCTTCCAGCTCTACCCGTTGCTCCGTAGGTTCTTGGGATGATGGTTGGAGGAAGGTGAGTACGGGTACCACAACTGCACCATTGACTTGAGTCCAAGACCGAGGGAAGTCCCCGAGCACGGTACTAACCATATCTTCCCTTTCTTCCACGGGTCGATGGTCTTCCTGTTCCTCCTCAGGGTTCCTCAGTTGTTCGGGGCACTTCTTCAGGTGGTCCCGGGATACAATGGCTGTGGTTTCCCCTCCGTCTTTACTGATGGTACAGACCTTCGGGTTCTCGTGGCTTGAGGGCAGTATGGTGTACGGGTCCTTCTCCCACTGGTCGTCCAACTTGTGGAGCCGTCTCTTCCTCTTCAAGACCTGCTCTCCGGGTACCAGGGGAACAGCGGGAGCATACTGGTTGTAAGTCTTCTCTTGTCTTTCCCTAGCCTGACAGAGACTTCGCTCCACGCTCTCCTGTACTTTCCGGTACTGCTGCTGCCTCTCTGTGTCCCAGTCTGTTTCTGGTGAAGTGTCCTCGGGCGTCAGGACTCCCATTTCCAGGTCAACAGGTAACTTACCAGGTCTTGCCCTCATTAGGTAAGCCGGGGTACAGTTGGTGGAACCTACCGGGATGTGGTTGTATAGGTCCACCAGATCGGGCAACTTCTCAGGCCACAGACTGCGTTCTTCCAGGGGCAACGTTTTTAGAAGATCCATTACCACCTGGTTCATTTTCTCACAAAGTCCATTAGTTTGCGGATGGTAGGGTGTCGTCCTTATCTTCCGGCAGCCATACAGATTGCAGAATTCCTGGAAGACCTCCGCTTCAAAGGCAGGTCCCTGGTCCGTCAGCACTTGGTCCGGGTACCCGTGTGGACGGCAAAAGTGCTGCTGGAAGGCTCTAGCTGCTGTTCGAGCCGTTAAGTCCTTGACGGGGACGACAACCAGAAACCGGGAGTAATGATCCACGATGGTTAACGCGTAGACGTAGCCACTTCTGCTGGGGGTCAGTTTTACATGATCCAAGGCTACCAGTTCCAACGGTTGCCGGGTGACGATGGACTGCAGGGGAGTCTTCTGGCTGGCCCGGTCCTTCCTTCTCAGATTGCACGGGCCACAGTCTCTGCACCACTTCTCGATGGTTCCCCTCATGCCTACCCAGTGGAACCGCTCGCGCAGCAGGAACTCCAGCTTTTTCCACCCGAAGTGTCCAGCTCCGTCGTGGTATGCCTCCATCACCATGGCTGCGTCTCTTCGTGGCACCACTACTTGCCAGAGTAGTTCATGCGTCCTGGAGTTAACCATTCTGCGGCACAACTTCCCCTTGTAAAGGAACAGTCGACTCTTCTCTGCCCATAGTTGTTTGGCTTCCTCTGGAGCGTCTGATTCCAGGCTAGCCTCCGGGCGAGTCAGCATCTCCTTCACCAGTCGGACGGCAGGGTCGCTGTCTTGCGTTTCCGCCCAGTTGTAGTGAGGTAAGGGGTTCAACGTAGCAGCCTGCTTACTCCTTACCTGGTGGGAATACTGGATAGTCCCATGACGGTGGAACGCAGGGAGTTCAACTTCTTCCAGTAACTCCGGATCTTCTCCTCCGTCCGGCAGGTTGGGCATCCTGGACAGGGCGTCCGCGTTGGTATTGGAGCGCCCTGCCCGGTATTTAATTGTGAACTCGTAGTTGGACAGACGGGCCATCCACCTCTGCTCCAGGGCACCGAGTCTTGCCGTGTCCAGGTGTGTCAGCGGGTTGTTATCCGTGTATACGGTGAACCGGGAAGAAGCGAGGTAATGCTTAAAGCGCTCGGTGACTGCCCATACCACGGCCAGGAACTCTAGCTTAAATGAGCTATAATTCTCGGGATTCCTTTCGGTGGGTCGCAGTTTTCGGCTGGCATAGGCGATTACTCGCTCTTTCCCCTGCTGAATCTGGGACAGTACGGCTCCTAGCCCGACGTTACTGGCGTCGGTGTAGAGGATGAAGGGCTGGCTATAGTCCGGATACGCCAAGATTTCATCCCCCGTTAGGGCCATCTTCAGCTGGCGGAAGGACTCTTCCTCTAGCTCTTCCCATTTGAAGGGCGGCTTCTGGTTCTTGGCCTTCCGGGACTGGCCTATCAGGAGGTCCTGCATAGGCGCCGCCTTTTTGGTGAAACCGGGAATAAACCTTCGGTAGTAGCCTACCAACCCTAGGAACTGCCGCACTTCTTTTACGCTGGAAGGGCTTGGCCATCCTTTGATTGCGGTGATCTTATCGGGGTCGGGAGCCACTCCGTCAGCGCTCACCACGTGTCCCAGGTATTGCACCTTTGGTTTCAGGAGGTGACACTTGGAGGGTTTCACCTTTAGGCCGTAACTCGCCAGAGCTTCGAACACCTCCGCCAGGTGTTTCAGGTGGTCCTCATAAGTTTTGGAGTATACGATGACATCGTCCAGGTACAACAGGACCGTCTCGAAGTTTCTGTGGCCCAGACAGCACTCCATTAATCGTTGGAAGGTTCCTGGGGCGTTGCAGAGTCCGAACGGCATGCAGGTGAACTCGCTAAGTCCCATCGGGGTGGTGAATGCGGTCTTCTCCCGGTCCGCCTCTGCTACAGGAACCTGCCAGTACCCGCTAGTGAGATCCAAGGTAGAGAAGAAGTTAGCAGATCTTAAAGCAGCCAATGACTCCTCTATCCTTGGTAAGGGGTACGCATCCTTGTGTGTGATACGGTTGATTTTCCGGTAATCTACACACATCCTCATGGTGTTGTCTTTCTTTTTGACTAAAACTAGTGGGGCTGCCCAGGGGCTACAGCTATCCCGGATTACCCCAGCCTCCTTCATGTCTCTAAGCATCCCCTTGGCGTGTTGGTAATGTGCAGGGGGTACGGGTCGATACCTCTCTTTTATGGGAGGATGATCTCCCGTGGGGATGCGGTGTTCTACCCCCTTGACTCGCCCGAAGTCTAACGGGTGTTTACTAAACACTCTCTCATACTCTTGAACCACCCGATAGACTCCTTGTTTCTGGTGTGAGGGAGTGGAGTCAGTACCCAGATGTAGTTGCTGACACCAGTCCTCCATGTCTTTCTTAGAGCCGTTACCTTCCTCCGGGGGAGATGGAGGCAAGGGTTCCACAGATTGTATAGAATTTTGATTAGTGGTATATAATTTGGCTAGCGTGGCATACCGGGGCAGGTACACTTCCCTCTCCCCGATATTTATTATGCGAACGGGCACCCTCCCATGGCGTACATTGACCACCCCCCGTGCTGTCAAAATGGTGGGCCTACTGTCTGAGTAAACTGGTTCTACCATTGCCTGGTAATCTCTACCTCTCAGACCAATAGCTGCCCGGCACCAAATCATCATTTCACTTTTTGGGGGCATGGCAATAGGAAAAGGGTCACACATTCTTACGCTACCAATCTCACCGCCGGAGAGTTCCACTTGTTGCCGTTGCATCAGTGCCCGGATCTCTTTCTGGAGCACCCGCTGCTCGCCGGAGCTGGCATTCTTGGCAACCTGCTGTAAAAGGAAAATCACCTCTGCAAGACGATTTTCAATTACATTAGTTCCTAGAGTTATTTTTGGGTGACTCTCATGTTTGTCAATATCTACAATGATCAGTCCCTGTGCGGCCAGTTCGACTCTACCAATTTTGATGGTCACCTCTTTAAATCCGATCTGTGGCACGGGCTGACCATTGCTGGCGATGATACTCAAGTCGTCGTCAGGGTAGCGGGTAATATCCGAGTCATTCCAGTACTGCTTGAAGAGCACGTACGGGATGGTGGTGACCTGTGACCTGGTGTCCAGTAGGGCACTCATGGGAATGCCATCCAGTACCACAGGCAAGACTGGACGTCCTCCCACATATCTGTCGCGCCAGTTCGATGGGCCTGGTGATCTTTTTCCTGGGGGTTGGCCCTCTACCCCAGGTTGTGCCCGTTTAAAGAACAGTACCTTTCCATATGTCCGGGTTGATTGCAGCGGCGGCAGATGGGTCGTCCGTCCTCGCTGTATCGGTCACTGGGTCTTCCTCTGGCCGGTGGGGTCCTCCTTGGTCGACGCCACGGGATGTCCTCCGGTCCGGATGCCAGCTGGATCTTCCCTGGAGTGGAAACCTGTAAAGACTGCACAGTTCGGGTTAGCGCAGCAACGCTTTTAGCTAGCTCTTGGACCTGATGGTGTAGGTCTGGAGCCGGGTCATTGTCCAAAGCCTGCGCATCAGCTCCCACAGGCCCTGCTGACAAGGGCGCCGCCTCCTGGTAGTAAGTGGTAGTGGGGCGTCTGTGGGTCACAACGCCACCTGGTGCCGGTTCTCGGAGCACCCGGATGGCTCTGTCCTTGAACTGTGCAAATTCTAGATGAGGGTCCTGTAAGGCCATTGCCCGCAACTGGGTGCGGTGGGCATTGCAATATAAACCCTCTATAAATTGTTCGGTCAACAGCCTGTCCTCGTTTCCCACTCCATTAGGGTCGGTCTGCTTAATGGCCCTCAGGGCCTCTTGTAGGTTGAGTGCATAGTCCCTTATACTCTCATGCGCTCGCTGCTTGCACCCGTAGAATCTAAGTTTAATCTCGGCTGAGGTGCGGGTATCAAAGGTGTCCTTCAGCCGGGTTAGTATCCCTGCGACAGTCTTCCTCCCAGGTGGCCAGGATTTTACTTCCCTTTTGGCTGCCCCAGTTAGTTGGGCCACCAGGATGCTCACTTTTTGCTCTTCTGTGAGGGGGTACACCTGGAAGAGGCTATCCAGCTTTTCTCTAAAGTCATGCAGGGTATGTGACTCCCCTGAGTACTGGGGTAGCCAAGCTGCTCCCGGGATATAGGGCATGGTGAAGGGCATAACTGCAACAGCGGTAGCGCTGGCGGGGGTTGAGGCAGTGGAGCTCTCCTCCGTATCCGACATCTTCCTCCCCCCTAGTGGACCGTGGCCTACCTTGCGATGATCCTGTTCCGTAGGCCGCGGCTCCGCAGTGGATCGTCAGGGTTGAGGACCTTCCGTCGCGCTCCTGTGACGTCGGCGTCTGCTGGGCTCCTTCCAGGACCTTACGCAACGTCCGGACGTGAGGCGGGGCTTCAGTTCTCGCGCGCTTTCGGAGCCCACGCCCCTCTTCTTCCTGCGCGGCGTCCTCAAGATGGCGTCCAATGGCGGGAAAACTCCACGGATGGCGGGAAGAAGGCTGAAGATGGCGCCGGATGGCGGGAAACTTCACCGATGGCGGGAAGAAGGCTGAAGATGGCGCCGGATGGCGGGAATCTTCACCGATGGCAGGAATCTTCACCACTGGTAAGTTTGAACAGTCTTTGCTTTTCAGGCACGCAGTACCCGGTGGTTGCGGGCACGTGATCCTGCCGACTACGCCAAAGTTGACGCGCCCCTGGGCCTGTGTCGCGCTGCGTTGCGCACGCGGGAGCTTACCCGGAGCCGGATCTGTTTAGGGTTGTAGTCTCGTGGCGGTGACCCGGTCCGTGCCCAGGGAGTCAAACTGGACGGCAGTCTGTTAGCGGTAGAAAATGGTTGATGACTACGCCACCCGTTGAATGCAGCCAGGGGGCTGCTGCTGCAGGGCAGACCGCTGAGGCCGGTGGAAGGATGGTGCAGCGTGATAGTATAACCCCCAACGGGAGGGGTATGGCCTCAGGGCAGCCGACGTGGATGATGGGGGTAGCAGGAACCACTCAGAGACGGTATGGTAGCGTTCAGGGTCTTTACTGGTAACAACGATAGACCCTCCCGGAGTACTTGCTAGCGAACGGGGCCTGGTCAGTCCTTGAGCAGATGGGATCTCCCCTGGCCAGGCGTAGTTGTAGGCCTCCCAAGCTGACTGTACTCTTCTGGCTACCTTGCTAGAAGCTGATGTAAGTAGCCCACGTCCCTGAGTGTACCGTGTGGTGCTCACCCGTATGGCCGGTGACTCGGGGCCTTCTAATGGCTTCCGCTCCACGATGGCGGTGCTGGTCCCACGCGTGTGACCGGGCCTTCGGGCTTCTGGGCCAGGGGACCTGAAATCCCCTGCCTGACGGATTCTGCTGCTGGGTAGAAGTTAGTCCCCACAGCCTCGGACTCCGGGTCCGGTAAAGAATCTTCTTAGTCAGGGCGAGCTCTTTAGCTGCCAGCCCCTGACTCCTTGTGACTCTGCTGCTTCCTATGCTGCTCTTGTCTCTACTCTTCCTGGACTCACTAACCCTGCCTCAGCCCCGGGTTTATACAGGGGAAGTTCTTCCCCTCCCAAGGCTGGGCAGGAGGTGTGGCATGCACAGGATCCCTGACCAAAGGACCTCCCACCTGCTCTCAGACGTAATATCTCTATCACTGTGACAACCAGACCCCTGGGGTGTCACATCTCCAGTATGCCTGTGGCTTCCAGTTCCTCTGCTACTTGTCTGCGCTCTCCATGATATCTTCTGTTTGGCTACGGCTTCCAAGACCTCTGTAACCTGTCTGCAGTCTCCAGGACCTCTGCTATGTGTCTGTCTGTGGTCTCCAGTATGTCTCTTGTATGCCTGCACGTTCCAGTACCTCTACTACCTACTTCTCGCATGACTCACCTGCCTGCTGCACCAATGTCTGTGCCCCCAATCGGACCTTGGGCTTGGAGGATCCACTTTGCCAGATGAGCCTAACAGTAAGATCCTGGATTTATAATATTGAGAAGGCTTAAGAAACAATATGAGAAGAGCATGAAGAAGAAGGGAGGTGCAAGCTGCGAACAAACAAGCAAGCTGTTAACATGACAGGAGGGGATCTTCAATGAGAGCCTTCCTCGGCAGAAAATAACATTTATTTGCAACCTCTTATCATGTAAATGTGACACAATGGATTTTAGAATTCCTCTGAAAAGAAAAAAACAAAGCTCTCAAATTATACCTTTCCCCCCTCTTCCCAACAGACATGCCTTCAGCTGCCTTGTTATCTGTGACACTTGGAAGACGAGAAACACGCAGAAACAAAGAGGGAAAAATATATCAACGACTAACTCGGTGATTAAACTTAAACAGAAAGTCATGAAAATCACACCCCTGCTTCCTTCCATGTCATTCTTTTGCAAAAACTTGGCAGCAGGAGAACATACCCGCAGGGATAAGTTTAGGTCATCATCGGAGCCCTCCGTCATAATGTTTGTGTGACCTACAGTATGTGTTTATACAAAGCGCACTAGTTACAATTCTTTAGCGTTTATAAATTATCATCACTGGATTTTCATTATCCATTGGATAGGTGATAATTGCTAATGTGGGTTCCACCACTGGGATCTCTACAGATCACCAGAAATGGATGAGCACAACTGTGGCCACGAATAGCTAGGCTGCTGGCTGTTCACAGAGTGGCTGGGTGCCTATTGCTTCTAAGTTTTCCGAGCACCCCTAATATCGCTCTCTAATAAAGCCTTACAGGCCAGCTGAGGCGGTAGAACACTGCCTCACCGCTACAGCCTTAATGGTACACCAACTCCCTCTAAAGTGCCTGCTGTCAAACCCAGCTATACTACAACCGTTGGGCTCTGCTACATTCACTTAGTGAGTGTATTTGACTCGCCCACTGGGCCGTGGGGCACGCGGAACCGGGCGATAGGGAGACGTTGGGGGTAGTAGTGGTGGCGGCCCGGTCCCGCGGCTCAGGGTGGTCAGGCCAATGGTAGTCTGCTACATGCTTTAGATAATGTCCGACTACGCCACCCGTGGATTGCGGTTATTAGGAACCGCCACTGCAAGGCAGTCCGCTGGGGCTGATGATGGGTGCAGCTGAGGTGATGTGACTCCCCACGGGAAGAGTGCAGCCCCAGGGCAGTGTAGTGGATGCTGGGAGTGATGGTAGTGAGAGTCCCAGTACCGGTAGTGCCGGAGGAGCGAAAAAGCACACAGACAACGTACTGCAGTCCAGCGTCTTTACTCACGGTTAATATCCAAGTCACTTCAGCTGGCAATGACTGCCCGAGCCGTGCTGCGTCCACCAGGTGTGGGGCTCGGTCAACTCCCAGGCAGTTCAGGAGCATGGCACAGGACCCCCTTTTATCCTTTCTCTGGCCTGCCTCACCAGTGACCCACTTTTGTCCAGCTGCCGTGGACCTGTGCGGTTAAACGTGGGCCCCGTCCTCCGCTGTCCTATATGGTGCCTTCCTAGCAGGTTTGATGAGGTGTCGCACCAATAAATGATCACGACGACCGGTCTTTGGCTGAGGGTTGTTTCTCCTCCACCAACTTGGGATCCGGTACCCTTAATCTACCTGACCCTGCACCCTGGATTCTCGTGGGTTCTTAGGGTCCCTTCTACCTTCTTGTTCCTGAGCCCTTCTGTTTCTCTGTCTCTCCTTCTCTTTCTCTGTTCCTTTCTGTTCCTTTCTCTTGGAGCTGAGATGAGCCAGAATCTCAGCTCCCCTGCACCTCCTCCTCGGCCTCTTCACTAGGCCCTCCTGGAGTAGAGCTCCTGCAGAGCCTCTACTCCCTGTCTTCTCCTCTGGCTGAACACTGAACTAAGATGGTGCCCACCTTTTATACCTCCTTCTAGCCATGAGCCCAGGTGACCAGCAACCAATGAGCTCCTTCCTACACTCAGGAACCGCCCCCTATCTGCCCCTACAGCACTGGGTGTTCCACCCCTCCCTCCCCACTCCAGCAGGGACATGGTCGGTCGTGCCTGCACTTCTGTCTAGTGGGAGCACTGTTGAGCTGTCCCTGGGAAATGGGGTGTGTGTGCTGCATGCAGCTAACTGAGCCCTGGTCCATTCTCCATCCTTACCCGGGAGTGGAATTGTTAGAACCTTGCTCTTAGGTTTTTTTTCCTTTGCTGGTCACATGACCTTGTTGGCCTATTTAATCCTGCTCCGCCCTTCTGGCTTTGCTGGACTTCATTGTATATCTACTTTCTAGCTAGCCTGTGCTCTGTGTCTTGCTCTGTTAGTTTGCTTGGTCTACTGACCTCTATGTTCTATATATTTTGTTTGTTCGTCTGTCTGCTACTATTTCTGTTAGGAGGTGTCCCATATTCCTCCCAGTCCTTAGTACTTGTAGGGATTCCTTCCCCACATCTATAGGTCTCCGTACAGACTAGCTTAGGACTTTAGCAGGTCTGATCGCAGGATCAGGTCCCCTGTTACATCGTAGGGATTCAGCTGAGTTCTATCGTAGGGACAGATCTCCTCTCTTTCCTTAGCTCTGGTAGCAGAACATAACAGTAAGTCCAGCCTGCAAATTCTCTAAGGAAAGATTTTTCTGTTCCATCATGGTGTCGGTTCAGGATTTGGCTAAACACCTGCAGGGACTCTCTCTGGAGGTGGCCGAGCTCCGTCAGCACGTGAGTAACTGTCCTGGAGCACATTTCTTGGAGCCTAAGGTATGTTTGCCGGATTTATTTTTTGGTGAACACCGAGAATTTTTTTCATTTAAAAATGCTTGCTTATTGTATTTTCGTTTGAGACCTAAGTCCTCTGGGGATGAATCCCAGCGCGTAGGGTTCATAATGTCACTTTTGCGCAAAGAGCCTCAGGAGTGGGCCTTTTCTTTGCAACCTAGTGATACATGCTTCAGATCAGTGGATAGTTTTTTTTCTGCTTTGGGACTATTATATGATGATCCTGACCGTGTCGCATCAGCTGAGACTGAGTTGAGACGTTTAAAACAGGGATCAGGTAATGTGGAAAAATATTGTACTCATTTCCGTCGTTGGTCTACTCAAACAGGGTGGAACGATTCTGCTCTGAAAAGTCTATTTCTTGCTGGGCTCAGTGAAAGGGTTAAAGACCTGCTAATTGCTTATCCTACACCTGAAGATTTGCAACAGGCTATGCAATTAGCTATACGGGTGGATAGAAGACTGCGTGCAAGGGTTAATGAGAGCAAATCCTCTGCTATGTCAGTTTCTGGTTATGAGAATGTGTGTACTAACAGTGGTGAACCGATGGAGATTGGATCGGTGGCACCTCGCTCTCAAGAAAAAGACCGTCGATTGTCTGAAGGCTTGTGTTTCTATTGCGGAAAATCTGGTCATTTGATTAAAGGCTGTGAGCTTCGTATCAAGAAAGAAAAAAAAAAGGTCAGTCACGCCCGTATTGCCTGTTTAAATTCCAAGGGTATATTTTTAGCTGCTTCCACGATTGCTCAGAAAAAATTAATGGAATTTCGGGTGTTTGTTGATTGCGGGTCTACTCTGAATGTAATTGATGGGGGATTCGTGGAAAGACTCAATTTAAAACCTGAACCTTTATCATCCCCCATTGCTGTGGTTTCTGTGGATGGTTCCCCTTTGAAGAATATTACTCTCAAGGTCTGTGAATTTCCTCTCACTATTAATGGTGTTCACCATGAGAAATTGGATTTGGTAGTGTTGAATAACTTGCCTTCTCCAGTAATATTGGGATTGCCCTGGTTAAAATTTCACAATCCTGTACTGGATTGGTCTACCAGTGAAATTAAATCCTGGAGCCATAAATGTTATGACAAGTGTTGTAACGGGCGTATTGCAGCTTTGGATAGGGGAGAATTGCCTGTTCCTATTCAGGATTTTTGGAGAGTTTTTTCTGAGAAGGAATCGCAGGTTTTGCCTCCCCATAGAGACTATGATTGTTCTATTGAATTTGTCCCTGGAGCGACTCTTCCTAAAAGTCGTTTATTTAACCTTACTATTCCTGAGAGGAAGGCTTTGGAGGAATACATACAGACAAGTTTGGCCGCCGGTCACATTAGGCCCTCTAAGTCTCCTGTGGCGGTTGGATTTTTTTTTGTAAAAAAAAAGGACGGCGGTTTACGTCCTTGTCTGGATTTTCGTGAGATTAACAAAATTACTGTACGCAATCCTTACCCACTGCCATTGATTCCTGATCTGTTTAACCAGTTAATGGGGGCCAAGTGGTTCTCTAAAATTGACCTTAAGGGGGCATACAATCTGTTGCGCATGAAGGAGGGTGACGAATGGAAGACTGCTTTTAACACTCCTGTGGGTCATTTTGAGAATCTGGTTATGCCTTTTGGTCTTACTAATGCTCCTGCATTTTTTCAGAATCTGATTAATGACATCCTTAGACCTTTGATCGGTAAAAATGTGGTTGTGTATTTGGATGACATTTTGATTTATTCGCCGGATCTGGAGTCTCATTGGCGGAGCGTGCGTGAGGTATTACAGTTATTAATGGACAATTCGCTTTTGCTAAGCTGGAGAAATGTGAGTTCGCTGTACAGAGAATTAGTTTTTTGGGCTACATTATCTCCAGCAAAGGTTTTGAGATGGATCCGGTTAAGGTTCAGGCTGTGCAGGAATGGCCTAGGCCTATTGGTTTGAAATCGATACAGAGGTTTTTGGGTTTCGCCAATTACTACAGAAAATTCATAAAAAATTTTTCTAGTATTGTCAAACCTCTGACTGATCTCACCAGGAAAGGTGCTGATGCGGTTCAGTGGTCTTCTGAGGCCATTGAAGCTTTTGTGTATCTCAAGGAGAGGTTCACCTCTGCTCCCATCCTTATGCAGCCTGATGTTACTAGGCCGTTTTTGGTTGAGGTTGATGCTTCCTCTGTGGGGGTTGGTGCAGTATTGTCTCAGGATAACGGGGATGGATTACATCCCTGTGCCTTTTTTTCAAAAAAATTTTCGGAGACTGAACTGAATTACGATATTGGTAATCGGGAATTATTGGCTATTAAACTCGCATTTGAACACTGGCGCCACTTCTTGGAAGGTGCGGAATTTCCCGTTCAGGTTCTTACGGATCATAAAAATCTGATATATCTTGATGCTGCCAAGCGCCTGAATGCCCGTCAGGCTAGGTGGGCACTGTTTTTCTCGCGGTTTAATTTCTCCGTTACTTACATCCCTGGTACTAAGAATGTTAAGGCGGATGCCTTGTCTCGCAGTTTTTCTCCCATAGTCGGTGCTGAGAACGAGGAGAACATTTTACAAGAAGGTGTTGTGATAGCTGCTTTGGACTCCGTTTTGGAAAATGAGATTCTTAAAGCACAGGAGAATGCCCCTTCTAACACTCCTCATGGGAGGTTGTTTGTGCCTGGGACCTTTAGGAGAGATTTGTTTGTTGAGTGTCACGAATCTCGGTTGGCAGGTCATCCCGGAATCTCTGAGACCAAGAGACTGGTGGGTCGCAGTTTTTGGTGGCCTGGATGGCAGAAGGAAGTCATTAAGTGGGTGCGTCAATGTACTATATGTGCTAGATCTAAGTCCTCACATACTCCTGCTGCGGGGTTGCTTTGTCCTTTGGAGGTTCCCAGTGCTCCTTGGACACATTTGGCTATGGACTTTATAACTGACCTTCCCCCCTCTGAGGGTTTTACTGTCATCTGGGTGGTCGTGGACCGTTTTAGCAAGATGTGTCACTTGGTTCCTTTCGTCAAACTGCCCTGCGCTAAAACTCTCGCTAAGGCCTTTGTCAAGGAAATTGTCAGACTTCATGGCGTTCCTACTGACATTGTTTCTGATAGGGGTCCTCAGTTCGTGGCTCGTTTTTGGCGTGCCTTTTGTGATAGGTTGGGAGTTCATTTGTCGTTCTCGTCCGGATATCATCCTGAATCTAATGGCCAGACAGAAAGGAAAAACCAGGATGTTGAGCAGTTCTTGCGTTGTTTTGTGGCAGACAATCAAGAGGGGTGGTCTGAGTTTCTGCCACTTGCTGAATTTGCTCTGAACAATCATACATCTTCTTCTGCTGGTTGTTCGCCTTTTTTTTGTTGTTCTGGGAGACATTCGTCGTTTGGGTCGTTCTCCAAGTTGGGATCTGCCGTGCCTGAGGAGGAGAATTTTTCCGGTGATTTGGAGAGAGTTTGGACGGATGTGCGTGGTAATCTTCAGGAGGCCAACAGAAAATCTAAAGACTACTTTGATAGGAAACGACAGGAGGTTTTGTTCGCTGTTGGTGACATGGTTTGGTTGTCCTCTAGGAATCTGCGGTTGAGGATTCCTTCAAAGAAATTGGGTCCCAAGTTTGTAGGGCCCTTTAAGGTGCTTCAGGTTGTCAACCAATCTGCTGTTAGGTTGGAGGTTCCTACCTCCTGGAGAATTAATCCAGTATTTCATGTCTCTCTGTTGAAAAAAGCTGTTGTATCGGATTGTGACGCCTCTGCCTCTGTTCCTCCGGTGGTGGAGGACGGGGAATATGAAATTTCTCGCATCCTTAACTCTAGACGGTATAGAGGTAGTTTGCAGTATCTTGTGGCCTGGAAAGGTTTCGGTCCCGAGGATAACTCTTGGGTGAGGTCGGATGATGTTTCCGCGTCCAGACTTATCAGAGCGTTTCACAGGAGATTTCCTGATAAGCCTGGTCCTAGGGGATCCGGAGGATCCTCTTAGAAGGGGGGGTACTGTTAGAACCTTGCTCTTAGGTTTTTTTTCCTTTGCTGGTCACATGACCTTGTTGGCCTATTTAATCCTGCTCCGCCCTTCTGGCTTTGCTGGACTTCATTGTATATCTACTTTCTAGCTAGCCTGTGCTCTGTGTCTTGCTCTGTTAGTTTGCTTGGTCTACTGACCTCTATGTTCTATATATTTTGTTTGTTCGTCTGTCTGCTACTATTTCTGTTAGGAGGTGTCCCATATTCCTCCCAGTCCTTAGTACTTGTAGGGATTCCTTCCCCACATCTATAGGTCTCCGTACAGACTAGCTTAGGACTTTAGCAGGTCTGATCGCAGGATCAGGTCCCCTGTTACATCGTAGGGATTCAGCTGAGTTCTATCGTAGGGACAGATCTCCTCTCTTTCCTTAGCTCTGGTAGCAGAACATAACAGGAATATCACACCTCTGGTCTGAGGTGCAATACCCCTGTAGCGGCCGAGCCCTCGGGGCGCTACATTCCCCCCTGGTAAAGCACAGCACGTCCTCGGGCTGGAAAAGAGCAAAAACAGTTATTTACAGGACATGCAAAACTTTTTCAATAACTTTTTACATTTAGAAACGGACGACATTGTTCAAGTCCCTTTATGGGACACACTTTTCTTTTCTTGTCACACTATTATAAAACACGTACTAATACTTCTGGAACTCTTTTGTATAAAACATTATAGAAAACTTTCACATTACTATTTAGCAGCATATAAAATCTAAAACATTTTTAATTAAAGCACATCCTTGTATTCTTGGTTCACGGTCGCGGTGCAACTTGCGACCAGGTGTTCCTTCTTTTTCCAAGTGCAACAGTCCATTTTAACTTTGAGGTAGACGTTGCGGTTCTTGTATAAAACCAGTAGGGGGCGCTTTAAGAAGCGCAACTATATACAAGGGATTGGCCGTTCCCAGTCCTCGGCCGGTGGGGATAGGGGAATGGCTGCTCACAGTCCTCAGCCTGTTAGGGGAAGAGGGATGGCTGCTCACAGTCCTCAGCCTGGCTACTTAGGGGATAGGGGATAACGTTCACACAGTTCTATATCAGTCCCAACGGGGACCACACTTCACTCTGTAACAGTCCCACACAGTTCCTTTGCACCCTTACGGGTAACTACTTACAATGCCACTTGACCGTTCACTGGTAACGGTGTCTTTGTGACGCTCCTTCTTCCTCCTCATACGGATCTTCAGGCCCGTCCGGGCCCTCCTGGTACTCGGCGTCCGAGTAGTGTTGTTCCTCCTCCTCTACTACTCGGCGGACGTGTAGGGCGTACCATCCCTTCACGCCTTGGTGTCGGGTGTAAGACACCACATCCCCTGGAAACAGATCTCGCCCTCGATGACCCTCCGGCAGGTGGCTCTCCACATCTCTCCTCGTCACGAACACATCGCTGATGGTCTCAGGGTCTCGGATGAAACCGCAGCCATGTTCCATGTGAAATTTCACGACAGTCCCGGTGACTCGGGGACCGCGGGGAGCTCGGGGATCTCGTCGGGCCTTCATCTTCTGCTCCGCACTTTGGGCCTGCAGCGTCTCCTGTTTCATGCGCCGCTCCCGCTGCTCCCTCTCGAACACCTCCAGCTGTTGGCGGCAGTACTCCCGTCGACGGGCGGCGTGCGGGGGCGCTAGGCCTTGCGACCGGGCCTGCGGTGGCGGTAGGCTGAGCACGCCCGGGGTCAGAGGGCACGGCGTGGGGCGGGGCTCGCTGGCAGCGTCGACGGCCTGGGGGCTGGTTGATGGCGGTGAGGGCACGGTGTCAACAGCGGGTCCCGGTGCGTGGGGCTCCGCGACGGGGTGCAGGGGCAAGTCGGCGGCCCTAGGATTCGGTGCAGGGGCGTCTCCGTTACCTGCCTCTGCTGTCGCGGCCTCCTCCGCGGCGTCGTCCTCGGCCTCCGCTCGGCCCTCACTGGCTGGTGCGCTGCTTGTTGCTGGCGCCTTCAGCTGCAGGATCACAGCCCACCGGGCCACTTCCTCCTTCCATCCGGCGATCACTTCTTGCTGCGCCCGGACCATCCTCCGGTCCAGTTCTTCCAGCGCCGCCCGTGTGTATTCGGGATCCTCCTTGGGGAGATGGGCTAACAGCTCGGTGAGGCTGCATGGTGGTGTTGCTTGCAGCAGGCCCTTTACCAGGGTACCGGCACTGATTTCCCCCTCCATCTCCGGGTGCGGCCTGGCCAGACTGATCCAGACCGCGCCCTGCCCCACAGTTTTCTTCTCTTTCCGCCCCCAGAGGGGGTGGTCCTGGGGCATTCTGCTGACAATCACTTTCAGGGGCAGCCCCCCCATGTTGATGGACATCTCCACTGCTGCATTCATGGCTGGTGGGGGCGGGCTTCTTCTTTGGCGCCATTCTGGGACCTGGCCCACGATGGGAGGTGGCTTCCTGCTGTCTTTCGGTGCGCTCATAATGGCGTCCGCTCTGCCAGGGCGGGAAAGACGGATGAAGATGGCGGGAAACGGTCCAAGATGGCGTCTGATGGCGGGAATCGGCTCCAGATGGCGGGAAACGACTCCGGACGGCGGGAAACTTCTTTTTAAGGTACATGTGTAATTCTCTTCAGGCACGCAATACCCGTTTGTGGCGGGTTGGTCACGAACCTGCCGACTACGCCAAAGCTGACTCGCCCCCTGGGCCGTGGGGCACGCGGAACCGGGCGATAGGGAGACGTTGGGGGTAGTAGTGGTGGCGGCCCGGTCCCGCGGCTCAGGGTGGTCAGGCCAATGGTAGTCTGCTACGTGCTTTAGATAATGTCCGACTACGCCACCCGTGGATTGCGGTTATTAGGAACCGCCGCTGCAAGGCAGTCCGCTGGGGCTGATGATGGGTGCAGCTGAGGTGATGTGACTCCCCACGGGAAGAGTGCAGCCCCAGGGCAGTGTAGTGGATGCTGGGAGTGATGGTAGTGAGAGTCCCAGTACCGGTAGTGCCGGAGGAGCGAAAAATCACACAGACAACGTACTGCAGTCCAGCGTCTTTACTCACGGTTAATATCCAAGTCACTTCAGCTGGCAATGACTGCCCGAGCCGTGCTGCGTCCACCAGGTGTGGGGCTCGGTCAACTCCCAGGCAGTTCAGGAGCATGGCACAGGACCCCCTTTTATCCTTTCTCTGGCCTGCCTCACCAGTGACCCACTTTTGTCCAGCTGCCGCGGACCTGTGCGGTTAAACGTGGGCCCCGTCCTCCGCTGTCCTATATGGTGCCTTCCTAGCAGGTTTGATGAGGTGTCGCACCAATAAATGATCACGACGACCGGTCTTTGGCTGAGGGTTGTTTCTCCTCCACCAACTTGGGATCCGGTACCCTTAATCTGCCTGACCCTGCACCCTGGATTCTCGTGGGTTCTTAGGGTCCCTTCTACCTTCTTGTTCCTGAGCCCTTCTGTTTCTCTGTCTCTCCTTCTCTTTCTCTGTTCCTTTCTGTTCCTTTCTGTTCCTTTCTCTTGGAGCTGAGATGAGCCAGAATCTCAGCTCCCCTGCACCTCCTCCTCGGCCTCTTCACTAGGCCCTCCTGGAGTAGAGCTCCTACAGAGCCTCTACTCCCTGTCTTCTCCTCTGGCTGAACACTGAACTAAGATGGTGCCCACCTTTTATACCTCCTTCTAGCCATGAGCCCAGGTGACCAGCAACCAATGAGCTCCTTCCTACACTCAGGAACCGCCCCCTATCTGCCCCTACAGCACTGGGTGTTCCACCCCTCCCTCCCCACTCCAGCAGGGACATGGTCGGTCGTGCCTGCACTTCTGTCTAGTGGGAGCACCGTTGAGCTGTCCCTGGGAAATGGGGTGTGTGTGCTGCATGCAGCTAACTGAGCCCTGGTCCATTCTCCATCCTTACCCGGGAGTGGAATATCACACCTCTGGTCTGAGGTGCAATACCCCTGTAGCGGCCGAGCCCTCGGGGCGCTACATATTGACAACCCCAGCTCTGCTGTAACCACTGGATTCTGCTACATTCACTAAGTAAGTCTGAAGTGCCCAGCTCTGACATGCTACTGGACCCTGCTATATTGTCACAAGTTAGCCTCCTGAAATACCCAACTCTTCATTTCCGCTGTTCTCTGCAACTGAGCTCTACTCTTCTGCGCCTCTACCATGAGTCATTTGACCTTCTCAGCTCTGCTTCATCTATGAGGTTTCTCTACTGTGCCATTAAGCTGACTCTACTTTACTGGTCTCCTTACTAAGTCTTCAGTCTCTACAGCCTCCATTGCTTTGGCCGATTCACCTTGCTGCATCAATGTCATCAGTCCATTCTGCATTCCATCTCATCCGAACCAAAGGCTTCGAGGAGCCACCTTACCAGGTGAGACATGACTCAAAAGCCTCCATTAGAGCTTTTATTGCTTACCATTGGAAAATTCTGTTTGTAGTACAATTCTCATAACAAAAGGCTGAGTGATACCATGAGTCCTGTGTCCTGGCACCAGAAAACCATCCTGAGATCATTCATGTGTTTTTCATCCATCCAAGTGTCTCACTCATGATTTTGCAGAAGAACACTGTCGTATTGGTGACTCGCACACATTCTGAGTGCTGTCCTACTCACTGCGCTCACCGCTCTGCTCCTCCCAGTTTCAGGCCATTGCGTTAAACTGCCTCTTGCAGCTCTCCCAGCACTGCTGCATCCTTATGTGGCTGGATAGTCTCCACCTAGCTATAGAGAGGCACAGCCAAACTCTCCAAAAATTTAACCCTAGTTGCAGTGTATCAATAATACATATTAACATAGTAACGTAGTTGAATAAAGACCTAGGTCCATCAAGTTCAACCTTTCTCCCCCAATTGTACTCCCCATGCCAACACTAACTTACTGGAACTAGGCCTAATTTATTATTACTGCACTATTACAACTGCAAATAAACCAGTTTATAATTTTTTAATTAGTTTTATTTTTGTATTACTGTTATGGTATTACTAAAATCCCTGAACCTAAATCTGTTGATCCAGAAGAAGGCAAAAACCCCAGGATACATTCAGCCAGTTTGCATCACGGGGAAAAATTCCTTCTTGACCCCGAGAAAGGTGATCAGTACAAGAACCCTGGATCAAAAGTACTACTACTATAGGTGTAACATTTTGTCTAATTTAACTGTAGCCCACAATGTTATGTGTATCGAGGACATCATCCAGCCCTTTTTTGAACGCTGTTATAGTATCTGCCATTACTACCTCTTGTGGTAGGGAATTCCACAGCCTCGCTGCTCTGACTGTAAAGAACCCTTTCCTGATTAGGTGCCGGAATTGCCTTTCTTCCACCCGTAATGAGTGCCCACTGGTCCTTAGTATAGTCTTTGGAAGGAATATCTCATGGGCTAGACCTTTGTACTGAACACACACATATTTGTATGTGAACACTGATAAAAAGTGTCTGTTTAATATCTCAGCCTTTTCTTTGTCCTCTATAATTATCTTATTATTATCGTCTTTTAAGGGGCTGATACCATTTGATTTTCTCTTTTTGGCATTGACGTATGTATGAAATTTTTTGGGATTTAACTTAATGTCCCTGGTGATTTGTTGCTCTGTAGATAATTTTGCTATCTTGATTTCTTTTTTACATTTCTTATTTAGGTATTTATACTCCTGAAATGCTATTTATGTATTTTCGGCCTTCAAGATTTTGAATGCCCGTTGTTTTTGTCTTATTAAACTTATTATTTGTACTGTCTCATTTATCCATAATGGTTTCTTTTTATTCCTGGACATTTTATTAGAGAGGGTATAAATTTTCCACAGGATTCTAGTAGTATTTCCTTAAACATGCTTCCCTGAAGTTCCAGGTTTTTGCATTTCCTTTTTGAAATGGTTTATTAAATATTACATTGAAACTTACGATATTATGGTCGCTGTTTCCCGAATGCTCTCGGACCTGTTGATCTGAAATTGTATCTGGTCTATTTGACAGCACCAGATCCAGCAGATAACCTCCCCTGGTTGGTTCATCTACCAGTTGAGAGAGGTCATTGTCCTGAACTGTAGATAAGAACTTGCAGCTTTTAGCACAACTGGAAGATTCTATGTCCCATTGAATATCTGGATAGTTAAAATCCCCCATAATAAGAACCATATTATTATTTGCTGCAGTTTTAATTTGCTGTAATATCCTGTCTAGGTGCATCATAGTTTCGCCTCTCCTGTTGACGACCCGGCTTGTTTCCTCGTTTTGTCTGATCTCTCCACTCCTGACTCCGGCTTCGTATTTTGAACCTGTGCTGACTGCCCCGACCTCAGACTTTCTGACCACGTTTCTGTCTTCACCCTAGGTGCCTCTTTTTTTGCCTCTGACCCTTCGGTCAGCTGTTGCAGGCCCAGGGACTGCCCTGGAATGGCACCTGATGGCTACCCTAATGGCCCAAGCCTATCCTCACCATCCGAGGCCCTAATGAAGACCAGGTAGCCACTTAGTTAGGCCCCTCCAGAGTAAGCCCGGCCAGTAACACAGTGGGTCCATGAATAAAGAAGGGGATCTAAACCTCCTCCAAGAGCACATTGGTGATGAACAATGTTTTTTTCCAACATGATAGAGACCATGTCACAAGGCATAAATGATAACTAAGTGCCTCGGTGAACAGAACATTGACATTTTGAGTCCATGACCAGGAAACTCCTCAGATCTCAGTCCCATTGAGCACCTGTGGTAAATCCTCAAAAATAAGATGGACAAACAAAAATATATGCAAATTCCCTTTTCAGAGAGGAAGAGGACTTGAACACTAGTGCCACCTATTGGAAGTAACAATCCAATAAGTCATTATTGATCCTTTAACGAGCCTAGCCATATGACTTAGGCTAAAAGCCAAACCAGAATCTAAATTTGCAGACACGTGTTTTGGTGTATTTCCCATCCTAGGTGCAAAGCATGAGATCTGATTTGGCTGTATGAGAGGCATCTAACTGGGATCTAATAGGTAATGTTTCTCCTCCTTGTGGTGAGTGACATGACTGGCATATCAATGTGAGGAGGCTTATAAGCCATGCAGTGCTCCTCTGGAAATTAAATATGCAAATTGCCTATTCAGAGAGGAAGAGACTTGAACTCTAGTGCCACCTATTTGAGGTAGCAATCCTAAAAGTCAATATCAACCCTTTAATGAACCAAAAGGAGCCAGACCAGAATCTCAATTTACAGACACGATGTTTCGGGGTATTGCCCCTCGTCAGTGCAAAGTATGAGATCTGACCCTGTTTCAGAGAATATGAATGATAACAAATAAACTTTTTCTCCACTCACTGTTATTGGTTGGGTGAAGCCATTTATTGTCAAACTACTATGTTTTCTCTTTTAAAATCTTAATGACAACCAAAAACATCCAAATGACCCTGATCAAAAGTTCACATACCCCAGTTGTTAATACCGTGTATTGCCCCCTCTAACATCAATGACAGCTTGAAGTCTTTTGTGGTAGTTGTGGATGAGGTTCTTTATTTTCTCAGATGGTAAAGCTGCCCATTCTTCCTGGCAAAAAGCCTCCAGTTCCTGTAAATTCCTGGGCTGTCTAGCATGAACTGTGCGCTTGACATCTCCCCAGAGTGGCTCAATGATATTGAGGTCAGGAGACTGAGATGGCCACTCCAGAACCTTCACTTTGTTCTGCTGTAGCCAATGACAGGTCGACTTGGCCTTGTGTTTTGAATCGTTGTCATGTTGGAACGTCCAAGTACGTCCCATGCGCAGCTTCCGGGCTGATGAGTGCACATTTGCCTCCAGTATTTGCTGATAACGTGCTGCATTCATCTTTCCTTCAACTTTTACCAAGTTTCCTGTATCTTTGTAGCTCACACATCCCCAAAACATCAGCGATCCACTTCCGTGCTTTACTGTAGGAATGGTGTTCCTTTCATCATAGGCCTTATTTACCTCTCTCCAAATGTAACGTTTATGATTGTGGCCAAAAAGTTCAATTTTGGTCTCATCACTCCAAGTTACCTTGTTCCATAAGTTTTGAGGCTTGTCTCTGTGCTGTTTGGAGTATTGTAGGCGAGATACTTTGTGGCATTTGCGCAGTAATGACTTTCTTCTGGTGACTCGACCATGCAGCCCATTTTTCTTCAAGTGCCTCCTTATTGTGCATCTTGAAACAGCCCCACAGCTAGTTTTCAGAGAGTCCTGAATTTCAGCTGATGTTATTTGTGGGTTTTTCTTTGCATCCCGAACAATTTTCCTGGCAGCTGTGGCCAAAATTTTTGTTGGTCTACCTGACCGTGGTTTGGTTTTTTACAGAACCCTTGATTTTCCTTTGTTAATCACAGTTTGAACGCTGCTGACTAGTAATCAATTCCTTGGATTTTTTTTTTGTATCCCTTTCCTGTGTTATACAGTTCAACTACCTTTTCCCATAGATCTGTTGACAACTCTTTTGCTTTCCCCATTACTCACAATCCAGAAATGTCAGTGGCTGGATGAAAGATGCAAGAGTCTGTCTGGATCCCAGAAACTCACTCAGCTTTTATGCACACACACTGATTACAAGCAAACAGGTCACAGGTGAGGATGTTAAACAACTTCTTTTGTTATCATTCATATTCTCTGAAGGCCAAGAAAGGAAAAATTCTGCTGGGGTATGTAAACTTTTGAGCACAAATGTATATGAGGGCCTAAAGCATCATCTGTTGGGCAAGATAAGGATCGAGCAGCGATGGAGAACACGTACACTCAGCCAAGCTGAGCATTTATGTCTACGGGGAAATTCTGGAGATAGCTATTGGCCAAACATGTGTTTATCTGACGTTTATTCTGAACACACGTATAAGGCATGTTGCTCCTCTTTCCTGCCCTGGTCTCTGGGGATGACTAATGATGTGGGACATTTCATCTTCAAAAGACTCCTATTTATATTAATGCTGGACAGTCTTTCTATATAATACAGGAAGTGTGTCTCCAATATGGCCACCCCCAGGGGAAGTTTAGATAACAACAAAAAAATATATAATAAGCAAACACATAATTTATCTTCTACAGACCTATGTCTAAACACTGGCACTAGCATTACATGCATCACATAATGCCCCTTAAATATGATAGAACAAGCCGAGAGGACTATAAAGCAGCCACCTCGATGCCCGCAGAACATGCCAGAGATGGACTTTGGCGTAAGGTACAAAAATGATGATGTCAGCAGGATCTGAGTGATTCCGTCCTCGTTTGGCATCGTCATACAATGCTGAGTAACATTCCGACTTAACACGGTGCGAGGACTGACAATAAACGCAGCACATCACACATCCACAACGTCTTTCTAGCAATTACCAGATGGTGGAGACACAGGATGAATGTTTAATATGTTTTCAGGCATCTGTTGAAGCAGCTGTGTGCTAAATGTAAAACAAGTCAGGCAGCGCCATGAAAAGATGGAGATATTGCATGAAATGACAGGATCATTTTGCAAAAGAAAAGTCTTGTGTCAAGAAGAAAAGGGCAACCTGACTCACTGCAGAACTACAACTCCCACCATGGTCTGCTAATCTTTGCTGCACAGAACCTATATACTTTCGTCTACAAAAAGTTGGAGTTAAAGCTGGTCACAGGACTCACCAAACTGATATCCCGTACCCCTACTTATCGGTCACCCAGCTAGTGGCCATTGCTATGCCAATTAATGTACATTGTTGATATCGAAACAATGGAAAGCTACAAGCTTGGATACTATAAGCCTGTGGCACCCCAGGGGTCTGGTTTTCCACAGTAACAGCAATGTTATGTCTGAGAGGAGGTGGGAGGTCTCTTGGTCAGGGATCCTGTGCATGCCACACCTCCTGCCCAGTCCTGGGAGGGGAAGAACTTCCCCTATATAAACCTAGGGCTGAGGCAGGGTGAGTAGTAGAGAAGAAGCAGAGAAAAGAAGCAAATATAGGAAGAAACAACAGGAGCTCTGTGGGAGCAGTGTTACAAAGAGTCAGGGGCTGGCAGCTGCAGAGCTCGCCCTGACTGAGAAGTTATCACCGGACCAGGAGTCCGAGGCTGTGGGGACTAACTCCTATCCAGCAGCAGAAACCGACCGGCAGGGGATTGCAGGTCCTCTGGCCCAGAAACCCGAAGGCCCCGAGTCACCGGCCATACGGGTGAGCACCACACGGTACACTCAGGGACGTGGGCTACTTATATCCGCCTCTAGCAAGGTAGCCAGAAGAGTACAGTTAGTTTGGGAGGCCTACAACTCCGCCTGGCCAGGGGAGATCCCATCTGCTCAAGGACTGACCAGGCCCCAATCGCTAGCCAGTACTCCGGGAGGGTCTATCTTTGTGACCAGAAAAGACCCTGAACTACACCGTACCGTCTCCGAGTGGTTCCTGCTACCCCCATCATCCACGTCGGCTGCCCTGAGGCCATACCCCTCCCGTTGGGGGTTATACTATCACGCTGCACAATCCTACCACCGGCCTCAGCGGTCTGCCCTGCAGCAGCAGCTCCTTAGCTGTACTCAATGGGTGGCGTAGTCGTCCAACATCTACCGCTAATACAACGCCACTTAGTCTGACTCCCTGGGCACGGACCGGGTCACCGCCACGAGACTACAACCCTCAACAGATCCGGCTCCGGGTAAGCTCCTGCATGCGCAACGCTGTGCGACACAGGCCCAGGGGCGCGTCAACTTTTGGCGTAGTCGGCAGGATCTCGTGCCCGCAACCACCGGGTACTGCGTGCCTGAAAAAGACTGTGAAAACTTACCCGTGGTGAAGATTCCCGCCATCCGGCGCCATCTTCCGCTTTCTTCCCGCCATCGGTGGAGTTTTCCTGCCATCCGGCGCCATCTTCGGCCTTCTTCCCGCCATCCGTGGAGTTTTCCCGCCGTTGGACGCCATCTTGAGGACGCCGCGCGGGAAGAAGAGGGGCGTGGACTCCGAAAACGCGCGAGAACTGAAGCCCCGCCTCACGTCCGGACGTTGCGTAAGGTCCTGGAAGGAGCCCAGCAGACGCCGACGTCACAGGAGCGCGACGGAAGGTCCTCAACCCTGACGATCCACTGCGGAGCCGCGGCCTACGGAAGAGGATCATCGCAAGGTAGGCCACGGTCCACTAGGGGGGAGAAGGATGTCGGATACGGAGGAGAGCTTCACCGCTCCAACCCCCGCCAGCGCCACCGCTGTTGCGGTCATGCCTTTCACCATGCCCTATATCCCGGGGGCAGCCTGGCTACCCCAGTACTCAGGGGAGTCACATACCCTGCAGGACTTTAGAGAAAAACTGGATAGCCTCTTCCAGGTGTACCCCCTCACAGAAGAGCAAAAAGTAAGCATCCTGGTGGCCCAATTAACCGGGGCAGCCCAAAGGGAGGTAAAGTCCTGGCCACCTGGGGGGAGGACTGTCGCAGGGATACTAACCCGGCTGAGGGACACCTTTGATACCCGCACCTCAGCCGAGATCAAGCTTAGATTCTACGGGTGCAAACAGCGGGCACATGAGAGTATAAGGGACTATGCCCTGAACCTACAAGAGGCCCTGAGAGCCATTAAGCAGACCGACCCTGACGGCGTGGGAGACGAGGACAGGCTGTTAACTGAACAATTTATAGAGGGTTTATATTGCAATGCCCACCGAACCCAGTTGCGGGCAATGGCCTTACAGGACCCTCATCTGGGATTTGCACAGTTCAAGGACAGAGCCATCCGGGTGCTCCGAGAACCGGCACCAGGTGGCGTTGTGACCCACAGACGCCCCACTACCACCTACCACCAGGAGGCGGCGCCCTTGTCGGCAGGGCCTGTGGGAGCTGATGCGCAGGCTTTGAACAATGACTCGGCTCCAGACCTGCACCATCAGGTCCAAGAGCTAGCTAAAAGCGTTGCTGCGCTAACCCGAACTGTGCAGTCTTTACAGGTTTCCACTCCAGGGAAGATCCAGCTGGCATCCGGACCGGAGGACATCCCGTGGCGTCGACCAAGGAGGACCCCACCGGCCAGAGGAAGACCCAGCGACCGATACAACGAGGACGGACGACCCATCTGCCTCCGCTGTAATCAACCCGGACATATGGCAAGGTACTGTCCTTTAAACTGGCACAACCTAGGGTAGAGGGCCAACCCCTAGGAAAAAGATCATCAGGCCCATCAAACTGGCGCGACAAATATGTGGGAGGACGTCCAGTCTTGCCTGTGGTACTGGATGGCATTCCTATGAGTGCCCTACTGGACACCGGGTCACAGGTCACCACCATCCCGTACGTGCTCTTCAAGCAGTACTGGAATGACTCGGATATTATCCGCTACCCTGACGACGACTTGAGTATCATCGCCAGCAATGGTCAGCCCGTGCCACAGATCGGATTTAAAGAGGTGACCATTAAAATTGGTAGAGTTGAACTGGCAGCACAGGGACTGATCATTGTAGACATTGACAAACACGAGAGTCACCCAAAGATAACTCTAGGAACTAATGTAATTGAAAATTGTCTTGCAGAGGTGATTTTCCTTTTACAGCAGGTTGCCAAGAACGCCAGCTCCGGCGAGCAGCGAGTGCTCCAAAAAGAGATCCGGGCACTGATGCGACGGCAACAGGTGGAACTCTCCGGCGGTGAGATTGGTAGCGTGAGAATGTGTGACCCTTTCCCTATTGCCATGCCCCCAAAAAGTGGAATGATGATTTGGTGCCGGGCAGCTATTGGTCTGAGAGGTAGAGATTACCAGGCAATGGTAGAACCAGTTTACTCAGACAGTAGGCCCACCATCTTGACAGCACGGGGGGTGGTTAATGTACGCCATGGGAGGGTGCCCGTTCGCATAATCAATATCGGGAAGAGGGAAGTGTACCTGCCCCGGTATGCCACGCTAGCCAAATTATATACCATTAACCAAAATGCTATACAATCTGTGGAACCCTTGCCTCCATCTCACCCGGAGGAAGGTAACGGTTCTAAGAAAACAATGGAGGACTGGTGTCAGCAACTACATTTGGGTACTGACTCCACTCCCTCACATCAGAAACAGGGAGTCTATCGGGTGGTTCAAGAGTACGAGAGAGTGTTTAGTAAACACCCGTTAGACTTCGGGCGAGTCAAGGGGGTAGAACACCACATCCCCACGGGAGACCATCCTCCCATAAAACAGAGGTATCGACCCGTACCCCCTGCACACTACCAACACGCCAAGGGGATGCTTAGAGACATGAAGGAGGCTGGGGTGATCAGGGATAGCTGTAGCCCCTGGGCAGCTCCACTAGTCTTAGTCAAAAAGAAAGACAACACCATGAGGATGTGTGTAGATTACCGGAAAATCAACCGTATCACACACAAGGATGCGTACCCCTTACCAAGGATAGAGGAGTCTTTGGCTGCTTTAAGATCTGCTAACTTCTTCTCTACCTTGGATCTCACTAGTGGGTACTGGCAGGTTCCTGTAGCAGAGGCGGACCGGGAGAAGACCGCATTCACCACCCCGATGGGACTTAGCGAGTTTACCTGCATGCCGTTCGGACTCTGCAACGCACCAGGAACCTTCCAACGATTAATGGAGTGCTGTCTGGGCCATAGAAACTTCGAGACGGTCCTGTTGTACCTGGACGATGTCATCGTATATTCTAAGACTTATGAGGACCACCTGAAACACCTGGCAGAAGTGTTCGAAGCTCTGGCAAGCTACGGCCTAAAGGTGAAACCCTCCAAGTGTCACCTCCTGAAACCAAAGGTGCAGTACCTGGGACACGTGGTGAGCGCTGACGGAGTGGCTCCCGACCCTGATAAGATCACCGCAATTAAGGAATGGCCAAGTCCCTCCAGTGTAAAGGAAGTGCGGCAGTTCCTCGGGTTGGTAGGCTACTACCGCAGGTTCATCCCCGGTTTCACCAAAAAGGCAGCTCCTATGCCGGACCTCCTGATAGGCCAGTCCCGGAAGGCCAAGAACCAGAAGCCGCCCTTCAGATGGGAGAAGTTGGAAGAGGAGTCCTTCCGCCAGCTGAAGATGGCCCTCACGGGGGATGAAATCCTGGCGTACCCAGATTACAGCCAGCCCTTTATCCTCTACACCGACGCAAGTAACATCGGGCTAGGAGCCGTGCTGTCCCAGATCCAGCAGGGGAAAGAACGAGTAATCGCTTACGCCAGCCGAAAACTGTGACCCACCGAGAGAAACCCTGAGAATTACAGCTCATTTAAGCTAGAGTTCCTGGCAGTGGTGTGGGCAGTCACCGAACGCTTTAAGCACTACCTCGCTTCTTCCCGGTTCGTCGTGTACACGGATAACAACCCGTTGACACACCTGGACACAGCAAGACTCGGTGCCCTAGAGCAGAGATGGATGGCCCGTCTGTCCAACTACGAGTTCACAATCAAATACCGGGCAGGACGCTCCAATACCAACGCGGACGCCCTGTCCAGGATGCCAAACCTACCGGACGTAGGAGAAGATCCAGAGGGACTGGAAGAAGTCGAACTCCCTGCGTTCCACCGGCATGGGACTATCCAGTATTCCCACCGGGTAAGGAGTAAGCAAGCCGCTACGTTTAACCCCTTGCCTCACTACAACTGGGAGGAAACGCAAGACAGTGACCCTGCCGTCCGACTGGTGAAGGAGATGCTGACTCGGCCAGAGGCTCGCCTTGACCCAGACGCTCCGGAGGAAGCCAAGCAACTGTGGGCTGAGAAGAGTCGACTGTTCCTTTATAAGGGGAAGTTGTGCCGCAGAATGGTTAACTCCCGGACGCATGAACTAATCTGGCAAGTAGTGGTGCCACGAAGAGACGCAGCCATGGTGATGGAGGCATACCACGACGGGGCTGGACACTTCGGATGGAAGAAGCTGGAGTTCCTGCTGCGCGAGCGGTTCCACTGGGTAGGCATGAGGGGAACCATCGAGAGGTGGTGCAGAGACTGTGGCCCGTGCAACCTAAGAAGGAAGGACCGTGCCAGCCAGAAGACTCCCCTGCAGTCCATCGTCACCCGGCAGCCGTTGGAACTGGTAGCCTTGGATCATGTAAAACTGACCCCAAGCAGAAGTGGCTACGTCTACGCACTAACCATCGTGGATCACTACTCCCGGTTCTTGGTTGTCGTCCCCGTCAAGGACTTAACAGCTCGAACAGCAGCGAGAGCCTTCCAGCAGCATTTCTGCCGTCCACACGGGTACCCGGACCAAGTGTTGACAGACCAGGGACCTGCCTTTGAAGCGGAGGTCTTCCAAGAATTCTGCACTCTGTATGGCTGCCGGAAGATAAGGACGACACCCTATCATCCGCAAACTAATGGACTTTGTGAGAAAATGAACCAGGTAGTAATGGATCTTCTGAAAACGTTGCCCCTGGAAGAACGCAGTCTGTGGCCTGAGAAGCTGCCCGATCTGGTGGACCTATACAACCACATCCCGGTAGGTTCCACCAACTGTACCCCGGCTTACCTAATGAGGGCGAGACCTGGTAAGTTACCTGTTGACCTGGAAATGGGAGTCCTGACACCTGAGGACACTTCACCAGAAGCAGACTGGGACACAGAGAGGCAGCAGCAGTACCGGAGAGTACAGGAGAGCGTGGAGCGAAGTCTCTGTCAGGCTAGGGAAAGACAAGAGAAAACTTACAACCAGTATGCTCCCGCTGTTCCCCTGGTACCCGGAGAGCAGGTCTTGAAGAGAAAAAGACGGCTCCACAAGTTGGACGACCAGTGGGAGAAGGACCCGTACACCGTACTGCCCTCAAGCCACGACAACCCAAAGGTCTGTACCATCAGTAAAGACGGAGGGGAAACCACAACCATTGTATCCCGGGATCACCTGAAGAAGTGTCCCGAACAGCTACGGAACCCTGAAGAGGAACAAGAAGACCCTCGACCCGTAGAGGAAAGGGAAGACATGGTTAATACTGTGCTCGGAGACTTCCCTCGGTCTTGGACTCAAGTCAATGGTGTAGTTGTGGTACCCGTACTCACCTTCCTCCGACCAGCATCCCAAGCACCTACGGAGCAACAGGTAGAGCTGGAAGAACAGCCGGTCCAGGAGGCAGAAGACCCCACACCAGCAGACCAGGAGGATCAACCCTCTGCTTGCAGTGAGCCTGCCATATCCCTAGTGAGCCAAAGGGCCCGTAGACCGCTGCCCAGTTTACCCTTAACAGCTCCTACACCCTGTAGTTCAGGGCCAGACAGTCAGCTCCGTAGGTCCACTAGGGCCACTAGGGGCCAGTTACCCGCACGTTGGAGGATTTGAAGTGTATAAATTGTTTTATTTGTGGTTACCTGTTTATTTTTGCTTGTGTATAATTATGTGTTTCTAGTTATTTTTAGGAGTCCTTGGTGGATTTACCGGGAATCCTTTGTACATAGTTGGAGCGTAACCCAGGACGGACTAAAGACTGTTAATGACTCGGGGCAGGACAGACCCCTACCTGGTTACTTCTCCCTGTTTTGGTGAAATGGACACCTTGCTTTCTTCAAAGACTGCACCCGGTTACGGACATGCCGTGACCACCTTTATGTGTTTCTTTATTGTTATTGTTATATCTTGTTATGTTTTTCTAAAATATGTTTAGTCCCGGAGTACTAAATTTCACTAGGGGGGAATGTGGCACCCCAGGAGTCTGGTTTTCCACAGTAACAGCAATGTTATGTCTGAGAGCAGGTGGGAGGTCTCTTGGTCAGGGATCCTATGCATGCCACACCTCCTGCCCAGTCCTGGGAGGGGAAGAACTTCCCCTATATAAACCTAGGGCTGAGGCAGGGTGAGTAGTAGAGAAGAAGCAGAGAAAAGAAGCAAATATAGGAAGAAACAACAGGAGCTCTGTGGGAGCAGTGTTACAAAGAGTCAGGGGCTGGCAGCTGCAGAGCTCGCCCTGACTGAGAAGTTATCACCGGACCAGGAGTCCGAGGCTGTGGGGACTAACTCCTATCCAGCAGCAGAAACCGACCGGCAGGGGATTGCAGGTCCTCTGGCCCAGAAACCCGAAGGCCCCGAGTCACCGGCCATACGGGTGAGCACCACACGGTACACTCAGGGACGTGGGCTACTTATATCCGCCTCTAGCAAGGTAGCCAGAAGAGTACAGTTAGTTTGGGAGGCCTACAACTCCGCCTGGCCAGGGGAGATCCCATCTGCTCAAGGACTGACCAGGCCCCAATCGCTAGCCAGTACTCCGGGAGGGTCTATCTTTGTGACCAGTAAAGACCCTGAACTACACCGTACCGTCTCCGAGTGGTTCCTGCTACCCCCATCATCCACGTCGGCTGCCCTGAGGCCATACCCCTCCCGTTGGGGGTTATACTATCACGCTGCACAATCCTACCACCGGCCTCAGCGGTCTGCCCTGCAGCAGCAGCTCCTTAGCTGTACTCAACGGGTGGCGTAGTCGTCCAACATCTACCGCTAATACAACGCCACTTAGTCTGACTCCCTGGGCACGGACCGGGTCACCGCCACGAGACTACAACCCTCAACAGATCCGGCTCCGGGTAAGCTCCTGCATGCGCAACGCTGTGCGACACAGGCCCAGGGGCACGTCAACTTTTGGCGTAGTCGGCAGGATCTCGTGCCCGCAACCACCGGGTACTGCGTGCCTGAAAAAGACTGTGAAAACTTACCCGTGGTGAAGATTCCCGCCATCCGGCGCCATCTTCCGCTTTCTTCCCACCATCGGTGGAGTTTTCCCGCCATCCAGCGCCATCTTCGGCCTTCTTCCCGCCATCCGTGGAGTTTTCCCGCCATTGGACGCCATCTTGAGGACGCCGCGCGGGAAGAAGAGGGGCGTGGACTCCGAAAACGCGCGAGAACTGAAGCCCGGCCTCACGTCCGGACGTTGCGTAAGGTCCTGGAAGGAGCCCAGCAGACGCCGACGTCACAGGAGCGCGACGGAAGGTCCTCAACCCTGACGATCCACTGCGGAGCCGCGGCCTACGGAAGAGGATCATCGCAAGGTAGGCCACGGTCCACTAGGGGGGAGAAGGATGTCGGATACGGAGGAGAGCTTCACCGCTCCAACCCCCGCCAGCGCCACCGCTGTTGCGGTCATGCCTTTCACCATGCCCTATATCCCGGGGGCAGCCTGGCTACCCCAGTACTCAGGGGAGTCACATACCCTGCAGGACTTTAGAGAAAAACTGGATAGCCTCTTCCAGGTGTACCCCCTCACAGAAGAGCAAAAAGTAAGCATCCTGGTGGCCCAATTAACCGGGGCAGCCCAAAGGGAGGTAAAGTCCTGGCCACCTGGGGGGAGGACTGTCGCAGGGATACTAACCCGGCTGAGGGACACCTTTGATACCCGCACCTCAGCCGAGATCAAGCTTAGATTCTACGGGTGCAAACAGCGGGCACATGAGAGTATAAGGGACTATGCCCTGAACCTACAAGAGGCCCTGAGAGCCATTAAGCAGACCGACCCTGACGGCGTGGGAGACGAGGACAGGCTGTTAACTGAACAATTTATAGAGGGTTTATATTGCAATGCCCACCGAACCCAGTTGCGGGCAATGGCCTTACAGGACCCTCATCTGGGATTTGCACAGTTCAAGGACAGAGCCATCCGGGTGCTCCGAGAACCGGCACCAGGTGGCGTTGTGACCCACAGACGCCCCACTACCACCTACCACCAGGAGGCGGCGCCCTTGTCGGCAGGGCCTGTGGGAGCTGATGCGCAGGCTTTGAGCAATGACTCGGCTCCAGACCTGCACCATCAGGTCCAAGAGCTAGCTAAAAGCGTTGCTGCGCTAACCCGAACTGTGCAGTCTTTACAGGTTTCCACTCCAGGGAAGATCCAGCTGGCATCCGGACCGGAGGACATCCCGTGGCGTCGACCAAGGAGGACCCCACCGGCCAGAGGAAGACCCAGCGACCGATACAACGAGGACGGACGACCCATCTGCCTCCGCTGTAATCAACCCGGACATATGGCAAGGTACTGTCCTTTAAACTGGCACAACCTAGGGTAGAGGGCCAACCCCTAGGAAAAAGATCATCAGGCCCATCAAACTGGCGCGACAAATATGTGGGAGGACGTCCAGTCTTGCCTGTGGTACTGGATGGCATTCCTATGAGTGCCCTACTGGACACCGGGTCACAGGTCACCACCATCCCGTACGTGCTCTTCAAGCAGTACTGGAATGACTCGGATATTACCCGCTACCCTGACGACGACTTGAGTATCATCGCCAGCAATGGTCAGCCCGTGCCACAGATCGGATTTAAAGAGGTGACCATTAAAATTGGTAGAGTTGAACTGGCAGCACAGGGACTGATCATTGTAGACATTGACAAACACGAGAGTCACCCAAAGATAACTCTAGGAACTAATGTAATTGAAAATTGTCTTGCAGAGGTGATTTTCCTTTTACAGCAGGTTGCCAAGAACGCCAGCTCCGGCGAGCAGCGAGTGCTCCAAAAAGAGATCCGGGCACTGATGCGACGGCAACAGGTGGAACTCTCCGGCGGTGAGATTGGTAGCGTGAGAATGTGTGACCCTTTCCCTATTGCCATGCCCCCAAAAAGTGGAATGATGATTTGGTGCCGGGCAGCTATTGGTCTGAGAGGTAGAGATTACCAGGCAATGGTAGAACCAGTTTACTCAGACAGTAGGCCCACCATCTTGACAGCACGGGGGGTGGTTAATGTACGCCATGGGAGGGTGCCCGTTCGCATAATCAATATCGGGAAGAGGGAAGTGTACCTGCCCCGGTATGCCACGCTAGCCAAATTATATACCATTAACCAAAATGCTATACAATCTGTGGAACCCTTGCCTCCATCTCACCCGGAGGAAGGTAACGGCTCTAAGAAAACAATGGAGGACTGGTGTCAGCAACTACATTTGGGTACTGACTCCACTCCCTCACATCAGAAACAGGGAGTCTATCGGGTGGTTCAAGAGTACGAGAGAGTGTTTAGTAAACACCCGTTAGACTTCGGGCGAGTCAAGGGGGTAGAACACCACATCCCCACGGGAGACCATCCTCCCATAAAACAGAGGTATCGACCCGTACCCCCTGTACACTACCAACACGCCAAGGGGATGCTTAGAGACATGAAGGAGGCTGGGGTGATCAGGGATAGCTGTAGCCCCTGGGCAGCTCCACTAGTCTTAGTCAAAAAGAAAGACAACACCATGAGGATGTGTGTAGATTACCGGAAAATCAACCGTATCACACACAAGGATGCGTACCCCTTACCAAGGATAGAGGAGTCTTTGGCTGCTTTAAGATCTGCTAACTTCTTCTCTACCTTGGATCTCACTAGTGGGTACTGGCAGGTTCCTGTAGCAGAGGCGGACCGGGAGAAGACCGCATTCACCACCCCGATGGGACTTAGCGAGTTTACCTGCATGCCGTTCGGACTCTGCAACGCACCAGGAACCTTCCAACGATTAATGGAGTGCTGTCTGGGCCATAGAAACTTCGAGACGGTCCTGTTGTACCTGGACGATGTCATCGTATATTCTAAGACTTATGAGGACCACCTGAAACACCTGGCAGAAGTGTTCGAAGCTCTGGCAAGCTACGGCCTAAAGGTGAAACCCTCCAAGTGTCACCTCCTGAAACCAAAGGTGCAGTACCTGGGACACGTGGTGAGCGCTGACGGAGTGGCTCCCGACCCTGATAAGATCACCGCAATTAAGGAATGGCCAAGTCCCTCCAGTGTAAAGGAAGTGCGGCAGTTCCTCGGGTTGGTAGGCTACTACCGCAGGTTCATCCCCGGTTTCACCAAAAAGGCAGCTCCTATGCAGGACCTCCTGATAGGCCAGTCCCGGAAGGCCAAGAACCAGAAGCCGCCCTTCAGATGGGAGAAGTTGGAAGAGGAGTCCTTCCGCCAGCTGAAGATGGCCCTCACGGGGGATGAAATCCTGGCGTACCCAGATTACAGCCAGCCCTTTATCCTCTACACCGACGCAAGTAACATCGGGCTAGGAGCCGTGCTGTCCCAGATCCAGCAGGGGAAAGAACGAGTAATCGCTTACGCCAGCCGAAAACTGCGACCCACCGAGAGAAACCCTGAGAATTACAGCTCATTTAAGCTAGAGTTCCTGGCAGTGGTGTGGGCAGTCACCGAACGCTTTAAGCACTACCTCGCTTCTTCCCGGTTCGTCGTGTACACGGATAACAACCCGTTGACACACCTGGACACAGCAAGACTCGGTGCCCTAGAGCAGAGATGGATGGCCCGTCTGTCCAACTACGAGTTCACAATCAAATACCGGGCAGGACGCTCCAATACCAACGCGGATGCCCTGTCCAGGATGCCAAACCTACCGGACGTAGGAGAAGATCCAGAGGGACTGGAAGAAGTCGAACTCCCTGCGTTCCACCGGCATGGGACTATCCAGTATTCCCACCGGGTAAGGAGTAAGCAAGCCGCTACGTTTAACCCCTTGCCTCACTACAACTGGGAGGAAACGCAAGACAGTGACCCTGCCGTCCGACTGGTGAAGGAGATGCTGACTCGGCCAGAGGCTCGCCTTGACCCAGACACTCCGGAGGAAGCCAAGCAACTGTGGGCTGAGAAGAGTCGACTGTTCCTTTATAAGGGGAAGTTGTGCCGCAGAATGGTTAACTCCCGGACGCATGAACTAATCTGGCAAGTAGTGGTGCCACGAAGAGACGCAGCCATGGTGATGGAGGCATACCACGACGGGGCTGGACACTTCGGATGGAAGAAGCTGGAGTTCCTGCTGCGCGAGCGGTTCCACTGGGTAGGCATGAGGGGAACCATCGAGAGGTGGTGCAGAGACTGTGGCCCGTGCAACCTAAGAAGGAAGGACCGTGCCAGCCAGAAGACTCCCCTGCAGTCCATCGTCACCCGGCAGCCGTTGGAACTGGTAGCCTTGGATCATGTAAAACTGACCCCAAGCAGAAGTGGCTACGTCTACGCACTAACCATCGTGGATCACTACTCCCGGTTCTTGGTTGTCGTCCCCGTCAAGGACTTAACAGCTCGAACAGCAGCGAGAGCCTTCCAGCAGCATTTCTGCCGTCCACACGGGTACCCGGACCAAGTGTTGACAGACCAGGGACCTGCCTTTGAAGCGGAGGTCTTCCAAGAATTCTGCACTCTGTATGGCTGCCGGAAGATAAGGACGACACCCTATCATCCGCAAACTAATGGACTTTGTGAGAAAATGAACCAGGTGGTAATGGATCTTCTGAAAACGTTGCCCCTGGAAGAACGCAGTCTGTGGCCTGAGAAGCTGCCCGATCTGGTGGACCTATACAACCACATCCCGGTAGGTTCCACCAACTGTACCCCGGCTTACCTAATGAGGGCGAGACCTGGTAAGTTACCTGTTGACCTGGAAATGGGAGTCCTGACACCTGAGGACACTTCACCAGAAGCAGACTGGGACACAGAGAGGCAGCAGCAGTACCGGAGAGTACAGGAGAGCGTGGAGCGAAGTCTCTGTCAGGCTAGGGAAAGACAAGAGAAAACTTACAACCAGTATGCTCCCGCTGTTCCCCTGGTACCCGGAGAGCAGGTCTTGAAGAGAAAAAGACGGCTCCACAAGTTGGACGACCAGTGGGAGAAGGACCCGTATACCGTACTGCCCTCAAGCCACGACAACCCAAAGGTCTGTACCATCAGTAAAGACGGAGGGGAAACCACAACCATTGTATCCCGGGATCACCTGAAGAAGTGTCCCGAACAGCTACGGAACCCTGAAGAGGAACAAGAAGACCCTCGACCCGTAGAGGAAAGGGAAGACATGGTTAATACTGTGCTCGGAGACTTCCCTCGGTCTTGGACTCAAGTCAATGGTGCAGTTGTGGTACCCGTACTCACCTTCCTCCGACCAGCATCCCAAGCACCTACGGAGCAACAGGTAGAGCTGGAAGAACAGCCGGTCCAGGAGGCAGAAGACCCCACACCAGCAGACCAGGAGGATCAACCCTCTGCTTGCAGTGAGCCTGCCATATCCCTAGTGAGCCAAAGGGCCCGTAGACCGCTGCCCAGTTTACCCTTAACAGCTCCTACACCCTGTAGTTCAGGGCCAGACAGTCAGATCCGTAGGTCCACTAGGGCCACTAGGGGCCAGTTACCCGCACATTGGAGGATTTGAAGTGTATAAATTGTTTTATTTGTGGTTACCTGTTTATTGTTGCTTGTGTATAATTATGTGTTTCTAGTTATTTTTAGGAGTTCTTGGTGGATTTACCGGGAATCCTTTGTACATAGTTGGAGCGTAACCCAGGACGGACTAAAGACTGTTAAGGACTCGGGGCAGGACAGACCCCTACCTGGTTACGTCTCCCTGTTTTGGTGAAATGGACACCTTGCTTTCTTCAAAGACTGCACCCGGTTACGGACATGCCGTGACCACCTTTATGTGTTTCTTTATTGTTATTGTTATATCTTGTTATGTTTTTCTAAAATATGTTTAGTCCCGGAGTACTAAATTTCACTAGGGGGGAATGTGGCACCCCAGGGGTCTGGTTTTCCACAGTAACAGCAATGTTATGTCTGAGAGCAGGTGGGAGGTCTCTTGGTCAGGGATCCTATGCATGCCACACCTCCTGCCCAGTCCTGGGAGGGGAAGAACTTCCCCTATATAAACCTAGGGCTGAGGCAGGGTGAGTAGTAGAGAAGAAGCAGAGAAAAGAAGCAAATATAGGAAGAAACAACAGGAGCTCTGTGGGAGCAGTGTTACAAAGAGTCAGGGGCTGGCAGCTGCAGAGCTCGCCCTGACTGAGAAGTTATCACCGGACCAGGAGTCCGAGGCTGTGGGGACTAACTCCTATCCAGCAGCAGAAACCGACCGGCAGGGGATTGCAGGTCCTCTGGCCCAGAAACCCGAAGGCCCTGAGTCACCGGCCATACGGGTGAGCACCACACGGTACACTCAGGGACGTGGGCTACTTATATCCGCCTCTAGCAAGGTAGCCAGAAGAGTACAGTTAGTTTGGGAGGCCTACAACTCCGCCTGGCCAGGGGAGATCCCATCTGCTCAAGGACTGACCAGGCCCCAATCGCTAGCCAGTACTCCGGGAGGGTCTATCTTTGTGACCAGTAAAGACCCTGAACTACACCGTACCGTCTCCGAGTGGTTCCTGCTACCCCCATCATCCACGTCGGCTGCCCTGAGGCCATACCCCTCCCGTTGGGGGTTATACTATCACGCTGCACAATCCTACCACCGGCCTCAGCGGTCTGCCCTGCAGCAGCAGCTCCTTAGCTGTACTCAACGGGTGGCGTAGTCGTCCAACATCTACCGCTAATACAACGCCACTTAGTCTGACTCCCTCGGCACGGACCGGGTCACCGCCACGAGACTACAACCCTCAACAGATCCGGCTCCGGGTAAGCTCCTGCATGCGCAACGCTGTGCGACACAGGCCCAGGGGCGCGTCAAGCCCACCCTTGATTAAAATTGCTCCAAAGTCCCTTCCTCTGAAGGTCTTAGAATAGGGTTTCCAATATAACATTGGAGAACTGAGTATCTTAACAAAACCCTTTAGGGTTGAGAAATCATACTAACAAATTTTCCAAGAGGTAAATGGACCCAACTTAATGGATAATGTGATTAAAGCTTGACTTTTATTGTAATTAATATGGTCTAACAAATAAAGATTAAAATGACTCAGGTGGTATTGCTGTGGAGCATTTCTTTGGAACTCCTCTATGGGTTATCACGCCCCTAAAGCTAATATATCTCCTACCTAGATTAATGGCTGCAGTCCACTAGCTTTTCTAAGGACAATTATAGATGTCAGTTGCAAGACCACTAGAGCTGATTAAAATTCACTCATAGCCTCCCCGACATGTTTCGCCATGACTGGCTTCATCAGGGGAATGAGGCTAGACTGAGTTAAAAAAAAACAGAGCGCAGGGTCTTTTGAGGCTTCTGATGTGACATCATCAAATTACGTCACGCGGTGATCACAGGCCAATCGCCAAACCAGGATTGTGATGATGTCACAGTCACATGCTAAGGTCCTGTAAAACAGAGACCACATTCAGTTCCATTGTATCATTACTGTGATCGCAGGCCAATCACCAAACCAGGATTGCGATGATGTCACAGTCACATGCTAAGGTCCTGTAAAACAGAGACCACATTCAGTCCTATTGTATTACTACGGTGAAGGTCCTATTGCATATATCATTGGACTCTAATCAATTTGCTCATATTGGTACTGTGCATCTCAAGGGATCATAATAAACTTTCATCTAACCACCATTATCATTTGGAATAAACTCATAAACCAACCATAATCACAACAGATCTGCTCTTTCCTAAATTAGTAGCTATAGAATAATAATCCATAAAGGCAATATAATTTTTTTTTATATTAGGTACCGTATATACTCGTGTATAAGCCAAATTTTTCAGCCCATTTATTATGCTGAAAAAGCCCCCCTAGGCTTATACTCGAGTGAGAGTCCCACTTACCCGTTCCCCGATGCAATGCAGGTGTTGTCCGGTCTCTCCCGCTCACCAGCAGGCGCCTGCAGCCTCTGAGGTTGGTCCCTGCTTCTTCGGCCGTCCCAGGTAGCAGACACGGCCCTGTGCGCGGCAGTGTCTGCTGAAGTGACGTCACGCAGTGCGCCCGGCCTGCACTGCTGCTTACCACCGGAAAGGAGCTGGAGCGGAGACAAGCCGGGGGATGGTGAGTGAGTGACTGCTTCCCAATGTACCCCCTGTGTTTCTGGGTGCATGTATTATTGTGTTTATGTATGTGTGATATGTCTGTTTATATGTATTTTTCTGTATGTCTGTCTTCAAATATGTTTAGGCCTGTATGTGTCTTTGTATATGTCTGTACATGTTTGTGTGTGTGCACATTTCTGCGACCCTTATATGTGTCAGTCTGCATGTGTATATGTGACTGCATGTGCATGATTGTGTGGGTTCGTGCGTGCCTGATGGGGTCTGACTGCATGTGTGCGTGACCGTGTGTGTACTGTACCTAAGGATCTACGTTCGGCCTCATACTGTATCTAGGGATCTACGTGCGGCCTCATACTGTATCTAGAGATCTACGTGCGGCCTCATACTGTATGTAGGCTGCTACGTGCGGCCTCATTCTGTATATAGGGAGCTGTGTGCGGCCTCATACTGTATTTTGGAAGCTGCGTGAGGCCTCATACTGTATATAGGGAGCTATGTGTGGCCTCATACTGTATATAGGGAGTTACATGCGGCCTCATACTGTAACTAGGGATCTACGTGCGGCCTCATACTGTATAGGCAGCTACGTGCAGCCTTATAATGTATATAGGAAGCTGTGTGAGGCCTCATACTGTATATAGGGAGCTACATGTGACCTCATACTGCATATACAGAGCTACATGCGGCCTCATACTGTAAATAGGGATCTATGTGCGGCCTCATACTGTATAGGCAGCTACGTGCGGCCTCATTCTGTATATAGGGAGCTGCGTGCGACCTCATGCTGTATTTTGGAAGCTCCGTGAGGCCTCATACTGTATATAGGGAGCTACGTGTGGCCTCTTACTGTATATAGGGAGCTACATGTGGCTTCATACTTTAAGTAGGGATCTACAGTACAGACCAAAAGTTTGGACACACCTTCTCATTTAAAGATTTTTCTGTATTTTCATGACTATGAAAATTGTACATTCACACTGAAGGCATCAAAACTATGAATTAACACATGTGGAATTATATACTTCACAAAAAAGTGTGAAACAACTGAAAATATGTCTTATATTCTAGGTTCTTCAAAGTAGCCACCTTTTGCTTTGATGACTGCTTTGCACACGCTTGGCATTCTCTTGATGAGCTTCAAGAGAAGAGAAGCTCTTTTGCTGTATAGACTGGGACAGATTGAGCAGGGTCATCTCATTATCATAAAAGGATTGGATGAGTTAATGTCAACTTTCTTGGACTACTGGAGACCTTAATACAATGAATAGTAACACTACACAATATATATGCAGAAAGAGTTCTGTATTTAGCTCCTCTATTACCTCCTCGTCCCTGGAGGAGGGGCCTGTATTTCTCAAAGTTTTTGCACGCCCCCAAAAGTTTGTCCTTGAGATAGATGTAAAACTTATAATTGGGGCCCACGTCTTTATGCATTTCCTGTTTTATTTTTTGCATGTATCACATACCTTGTGTAAATACCGTAACTGATTAGCGTCTTAGGTTCCTATGGGCCCTCATGACACTATCCTAATTTCTTAATGTTCAGTTTGCTCCAGTACGTCTCTCCTTTTTCTTATATTACTATAAATAAATAATTCTATGTAGATACATCCTGACACCAATTTTTGTAAAAATGCTTTTTTTTTTATATATAAATTATCTTATTAATTAGTTGTTTTCTGCCTCCATATAAATGATACATAAGTCGGGTGTTTTTCTGCGGAGGGCAGTAGTCTGGTTTGTATGTGTTTGCCCAACATGGCTGTTCTGGTGGGCAATGTCCAGACCTTCCCTATCCAGCACTTGGTAGTATACATGATTTTTGGATGATGCAAAAAAAATCAATAAACAACCACATGTCCAAATACCTGATGTTATCGCAAGACTTCCAGGAAAAGATTATGAGAAGCTAAAGGAAATTGTCATGAAATTTATCCCATCGGGCACACGTCAGCAGAACAACTTGTCGGCATATACTGCAATCACTTCACCTAAAGCCACCAAGTGTCAGCTGTGCAAGGGTTAAAGGAGGGGAAAATTGTCGTAGACGTTTATGTCATCCTTCCATTATTCTGTGCAAACCACATGGGAAACAGGAGTCTGATTTTTTGTGGCCAACGTTTTATTTTTTGTCATTTTGGTCAAAAATGAGGCTCACAAAATTTATTTTCAGAAGACATGGCAGCTAAGGCTTAGGCGCATCGTAAGGGACGCGGTAGGTACGTCATCGAATCGCCCTTTGGCCGTAGAAGATCACAACCATTATGTTAAAAATCCCTGTTTCCAAAATATCAAAATTATTGCCCCCAAGCAGATTTTGAAAAGTTGTCAGACTTTTCAGTTAAGGAAGGATCTAACATCACCATCTTACCAACCATATGTCGTCGCTTATCAGGGCAGAGTACGGGACGTCTCCAGTCATTCCAAACTCTAATTCACCAGGATTAAAAGATCCAGACAAGGGAATTACACGGGACTTAGAGATTACCGTCTTGGTCTTGATAAGGATTCAGACAAATTCAGCTTGTGTTCCATGGAAATGAGTGAAGATATTATTTCTAATAATACTGTAAATCTTTAGGACAATGTGATCTAAGCCCTCAATATTCAGATATAAAATTTGTTTTTCTATTTATTGATCTTTCCAGTTAAGGTCTCTCTCTCTACACTATACATGTAAGCCACAGGAACTTTTACTTTCGGTACTTTGTGGTATCCCCTTATCTAACCATGGGATGGTGTACCGTTGAGTATTGACTGCATTTTTACGATGCAGGCCATACCTATAGCAGCTTCTCTGTCCTTCGCATTTGACCTCTACTGGATGGAAAACAGAAGCCTGACTACCTTCTGCTAGGCTAAGGGTGCTAGCTAGCGCTGACCCCACGCTATCTAACGCATCCAACGTGATCCAAAAATGCAAACAGATGGGGTTCAAAAATGCAAAAAGATAATTTTTCTAGTAATTGGGCGGCGGCCTATGTTAAAATTCCTCTACATTTTCCCCAATTTAGTGTATTCTGTCCTTGGCCTTTCGCTTTGGTCCACCAGGGGCAAAACCAGGCAATAACTCCTTGCTCTCCAAGACAGCAGTCCAATAGAGCAAGGGAATCTCTGCCACACAGTAATTTACAACAGTAAACCTGGATAAATCTGCTGTACCTGGATTACATCTAACATCTCTAATTGGTCAATCTGCGCAGCTGTCTCAATCACTACATTATTTGGCTCCATAGGGACCTCCTTCTCCACAGATTACTATGCCATAGGCTCTGGCAGGTGCCATCTAGTACAGCTAGGCACCATACTATACCTGTCCAGATTGTAGAAATTGTTATGCACCTGTCCCGGATCCGTGCTTTGCTTCTCTCAACTCAGTCTGCTAAACTCTGTTCTGCTCCACATCAGGCTTTGCAGATGACCTCGCATGATCCCATGAGATCATCTTCCTGGGCCTATATAAGGCTCACCAAGACACACGCTTTTGTCTTGGTGTTAAGACTTTAGTGTTCCTGACTTCCTGCCTGTGGCTTCCAGTTACTCAGCTACCTGTCTGCGGTCTCCAAGACATCTCCTGTCTGCCTCCAGCTTCCAGGAGCCTCTGCAACCTATCTGCAGTCTCCAGGACGTCTCCTGACTATCTGTGGATTCCAGTTCCCCAGCTATCTGTCTGCCTGCAGCTTTTAGTACCTTTGCAACCTGTCTGCAGTCTTCAGAACGTCTCCTGTTTGTCTGCTGCTTCCAGTACCTCTGCTATGGCCTCATGTTTGTCTGCGGTCTTCAATCCCTCTGCTATCTGTGTCCTGTCTGTATCTGCTGTCTGTGTTTTGTTCCTGCGCCTTTTCATTCCTGAAATGGTGCCCCTTTTTCTCAGTGTGTAAAACTATTTTTTTAGCCAAGTAGGCATGGTCCTCAACTATTCTCTGTGGGTGTCTTCTTGGGGACCACACTAAGGGGCGTACATAGAAATCATGGGGCCCCATAGCAGAAGTTCTATTTGGGGCCCCCCCCAAAAAAAACCCCCTTAATATATCTCGCAACTTTGCAGCCCTTACAAAGTCATTTTCCTCCTATATAGTCCTCCATACAGTATTATGGGCACCACATAGTCCTCCACACAGTATAATGGGCTTCGCATAGTCCTCCATACAGTATTATGGGCACCACATAGTCCTCCATACAGTATTATGGGCACCACATAGTGCTCCATACAGTATAATGAGCCCCACATAGTCCTCCATACAGTATAATGGCACCACATAGTCTTCCATATAGTATTATGGGCCCCACATAGTCCTCCATACAGTATAATGTGCTTCGCATAGTCCTCCATACAGTATTATGGGCACCACATAGTCTCCCATATAGTATTATGGGCCCCACATAGTCCTCCATACAGTATAATGGGCTTCGCATAGTCCTCCATACAGTATAACGGGCCCCACATAGTCCTCCATACAGTATAATGGCCTTCGCATAGTCCTCCATACAGTATTATGGACACCACATAGTCCTCCATACAGTATTATGGGCACCACATAGTGCTCCATACAGTATAATGGGCCCCTCATAGTCCTCCATACAGTATAATGGGCTTCGCATAGTCCTCCATACAGTATTATGGACACCACATAGTCCTCCATACAGTATTATGGGCCCCACATAGTCCTCCATACAGTATTATGGGCCCCACATAGTCCTCTCCATACAGTATTATGGGCCCCACATAGTCCTCCATACAGTATTATGGGCCCCACATAGTGCTCCATACAGTATAATGGACCCCATATACTGCTCCATACATAAAAAATAAACACCTCTCCCCGTTCCGCGCTGCTCCGGTCTCTGCAGTCTCTGGTCTTCTGACCCTCTGCACTGCTCAGCACAGAGGGTGCGCTGTACTGACGTCACTCTTATCTAAGTAATGGGAAAATCTATATTCACTGAAGACAGATTTTATCTGAGATTTGAGAAGTTTGAAAGTGTAAGATCAGTTCAGGATGAGAAAGAAGCAGATTCCTCTGATAAGATATATTACAAAGTTTCTAATTTTCATGTGCACGATTGATTTATGAAATGAAAATTAAAAGGATGGACAGGACACCCTTTCAATTGTCGATTAAGGTGGTGCATTATCTAATGGTGAAGTTGCCCTTTTTCGTTGGGGTTGTGCATTGTGGCAAAAACGAACACCTGGAAATAGAGTAATTTTTCAAGTTTTATACTGTAATGGGTTAAATGGCTCCACACACAGCCAGAGGGCATTATGGGAAGTTTATTTTGCAGTGATAAAAAAGAGATTAACAAGACACGGGACACTAATCAATGCATAAATAATCCGTTATTGTTGATGCAGCAGCTTCTTTATTGTGGCGTATACCATTAGGAGAATTGGTTTATTATTGGCGCAGTGTTCTAATGTGTCAGAGCAGAAAAGACCAGCGGGGAACCCGCGAGCGGCATCCTAAAATTACACCGAGGCGGAAAAAAATTCTTTGGAAATAAAAAATTGTCTGTAACTTATAATTAACAGCATCAGGTGCAGAATGAAGCACAGCGGGGATGTTTTATTATAAGATTCTTACTTATAACTAACTATATGATGCCTAATGGCTCATTTATAAACACACTATTAGAGAGTTAACAGGGAGAGTCCATATTCAGGACCATCTTCTGTTAGCCAGAGCTGAGAACAGCTATAAATGGTGTACCTGACCCTGGAGGACCCTGCATGCACGAACATTACATGGACAGCCCATGAATTTCAATTAAAAGTGGTGTAAAGCTTAATTTCACCTGCATGGTATGTCGCCTTTCAACAAAAAATGCCCTGTGCCAAATCACAATTAGATGTTAGATAAAGATTTCCTTTAAAGTCAGAAAGTCCATAAAACGTTGAGGGTCTTGAAAGATGATGATTCAAATAGATGAAAGGAGAATTTTTCGAGTAGGTCTTGGAAATAACCATCAGATGGTATGATGTTAATGTGCTACTTCAACCAGGTTGCTATGAGTTACCTATAAAGGACCATTAGGCTATTTGCCCACGTAGCGTTTTTGCGGCGTTTTTACGGCCGCAAAAATGGTTGTAAAAGAGTCTGCCATGCAAAGCAATGTGAATTCGGATGTGCTGTGCACATGATGCGCTAATTTGCGCGCCGAATTCGCATTGCGTTGCAAAACGCAGCATGACCATTTCTATCGCGATTACGCTGAAAATTCGCGGCCATTGAGGAACATTGAAATGCAGCAAACCCGCAGGTATATGTGGATTTGCTGCGTTTCAATTAAATTCAATGGCCGCGAATTTGCAGCGTAATCGCGGTGCGTGTGGTACCCGGGATGAAGAGGAGACTACAACTCCTCTTCATCCCGGCTACCACGCGGTGAAAAAAAGAAATAATAAAGTTAAAAATAAACAAAACCTGTATATTCACCTCTCCGGCGGCCCCCGGTCTGCTCCCCGGTCTCCTCCGGTCTGCTGTCTGTACTGTCAGGACCTGCGGTGACGTCATTTAGTCAGCTGATGGTCACGCGACCGCTGACGTCGGCAGTCAGGTGATGGTCGCGTGACCATCAACTGACTAAATGACGTCACCGCAGGTCCTGACAGTACACTGCGGGACGCTGAAGAGAGAAGATGCGGCCGGGAGCAGACCGGAGGAGACCGGAGAGCAGACCGGGGGCCGCCGGAGAGGTGAATATACAGTTTTTTTTATTTTTAACGTTTTAATTCTTTTTTTTTTTACTATAGATGCTGCATTTAAAGCATCTAAGTTATTCACACATTATAAATCCATGCCGGTTGCATGGATTTATATTGTGTGACCAATTTGTCAAGCACTTTCCAAGTGATGCTCAAAATCGCTTGGAAAAGTGCTTGAAAAAACGCATGCGAAAACGCTGAAAAAACGCTTCTCTCTGGCAGAAAAAACGCCTGTAAATCTGCATGTGTTTTTTTCTGCCAGAGAGAGGCAAAAACGCTCTGCATCAAATCTGCTACGTGGGCACATAGCCTAAGAAGAAGAAAAGGAGTAAGAGGGGTAACCAGAGTAAAACGTGTTATCCCAAAAATACTATGAATAGCAGTTTTTCATCAAGGCCAAAGAGGGCAACCGAATGAAGCTCAAAAATCCATCTTACTTCAATTTGCAGTAGTTTCTTATGAAGACTGCCACCCCTGCTTGCACCCGTGACCTTCTGTGGTCCAATCACTTGGATGTCTCTGCAGCTACCCTGATGGTATTCAAGAAAGTGTGTTGCCACAGAAGGGAGAGATTTACCCTTTTTTAAGCCTGAGGCTGCCAGATTAATTGTGGATAGATGTTTCTGTATCCGTCTTCTCAAGTCCTGTGAGATTTGGCCTACATGGATCTGGTTGCAGGGACACCTGATGGCATAAATCATATATATGGTCTGACAATTAATGTAAGACCTGAGGGGGAATTGCGCTGAGTCAAGAGGGTTAGAAAAAGTATCTCTAGTGGGGTGCATGTATTCGCATATTTTACAATTCCCACAGGGATAGGAACCTTTTAAAGAAATAATTCCTTTTAAAGAAATGATTCAGTCTGTAAGTAGGTCTAGATAAATTACTCATCATGAGGATGTCACCAAGATTGGCCTCCTGGCTGTCAGTAAAGGACGTTCGCTTACAATCGGAGCTGTCTGTGTGTCTGTTGTAAGGATATTACAATGATTTTGTAGGATGTTCCTTACCTGGCTCCACTAACTGATGTAATCCGTAATGAATCGAGGTTTATATTCTTGATGTTTAAGGCTGGGTGTTAGGAGGAATTCCTGAGTGTGATCTTTCGCTCGGTGGTAGGCCACAGAGATAATTTTCTTGGGATAGCCTCGTTGTTTCAGTCTCTCCGTGATTGGGCTCGCTTGTCTGTGGAAATCTGAAATCTTCATTGCGTGTGCAATTTCGCCTGGTCCTTAAGAATTGTCCAGGTGGGACACCCTGCCTGGTGTTGAGGAGATGGAAACTCTGAAATTGTAAAAGGCCGTTAGTGGCCATTCGTTTGCAACAGAGATCGGTTATTAAATGGTCCCCCTGAACAGAGATCACAAGATCAAGAAACACCGCTGGTGTAGAGGAAGTAGAGTATGTCAAAAAGATGTTATATGGATTCGAATTAAGGAAGTCAAAGAATTCCACACATTCTTGTGCCGAACCTAGCCATAGGAAAAACACGTCATCGATATAGCGATGCCAATATCGGACCTGTTTGTTGAACAAGCGAGAAGGAAAGACCACATTAGTTTCCCACCATCCTAAGAAAAGGTTGGTGAAGGCAGGTGCACATCACACTCCCATGGCAACCCCGGAGATCTGCCTGTAGAAGGACCCATCAAACAAAAAATAGTTGTGTCGGATAATGAAGTCCAAAAGATTGATAATGAAGGAATCATGCATTTGATCTGAACCAACTTGCTGGTACAAGAAAAATGTCACCGCTTTCATAACATCGGAATGGTTGATGTTCAAGTGACTCAACATCGCAGGTAACCAAACAGGCCTCAGCAGGAATGATGACATCTCAACAGATCTGGACAAAATGCAAAATGTCTTTAACAAAAGAAGGAAGCTTGGACACCAGAAGCTGCAAAAAAAAAGAGACTGCAATGCTGGAGACAATTGGGCAACCCGGTGGCTTAGTAATGCTTTTGTGAACCTTGGGCAACATAAAGAATGCTGGTACTATAGGTTGTTCAACCTACATATATTTATTTTCTTTGATTGAAATGATGCCCAGGTCACAAGCTAAATTCAAGAGTCTATGAAACTTTGATATAAACAAGGAAGTTGGATCTGAAGGAAGCTTTTGATAGAATTTTGGGTCTCCCAATTGTCTCTGTGCCTCTTCCGTCTACATCTTGGTAGGCCATAGGACCACACTACCCCCTTTATCCATCTCTTTAATTAAAAATGTGCTGTTCTTTTTAAGATCACGTTTTTCTGGTCCATTAAGATTTAAATTACTGCTCCTGTGAGATGGTAAATGCAGAATATTGGTTTTAACCAGTTCAAAAAATATCCTAATGGCTGGGACTAGAGACAAGGGTGGGGAAGCGATTGATTTGCTTCTATGGGGGAATATCCTCCTACCTGGAGTAGTCTCATGGAGAAGATCAAACAAGTCACAGAAGGCCTGGCGTTCATCTTTTGCAAGTGTATCAATCACATCGGGTTTTTTATGCAGTACCTGGAATACTAGATTTCTGCAAAAGAGGAAAAGATCCTTAACCAATGAAATACCAATGAAAATGTATCTAGCGTCTGTATTGGGGAAAAGGTAAGTCCCCTCTGTAAAACAAAAATCTCCGATAAAATGTGCTCCAAGGTTTATAATCTGTAGCGTGCCTCCTTTAAAGTCACTGTTTAAATTGCCCTCTTTAAAAATTAATGCCCTGGGCAAGTGCCCTAAAAGAGAGTGCCCACATTTTGCCTCCTAGAAAGTCATAATGCCTCCTGTGTGCACCTTCGATCGGCACAATGCAGAGTGCCCCTGTAACAATAATGAGTAATTGTTCATTTAAAACATTTAATAATGTCCGAGTCCTCCCTTGTTCAGTAATAATGTTCCCTGAGTCCCCCCATATTGAGCTCTATATACCCAGTATAATGCCCCCAATTATTCCTATACACAGTATGATGGACCTACAGCTTCCTATACACAGTATGATGGGTCCACAGCTTCCTACACACAGTATGCTGGGTCCACAGCTTCCTACACACAGTATGAGGGGCCCACAGCTCCCTATACGCAGTATGATGGACTCACAGAAACCTATACACAGCATGATGGGCCAACAACCCCTTATATACAATAAACAATATGATGTCCCCATAGCTACCCTATTCACAGTATGATGGGCCCATAAATTCTCTATACACGGTATGATGGACACACAACTCCCTATATACAATATGATGTCCCTACAGCCCCCTATAAACAGAGTGATGGGCACACAGCTCCCTATATACACTATGATGTGCCTACATTCCCTTATAAAAAGCATGATGGACCACAGCTTCCTTTATACAATATGATGTCCCCCACAGCTCGCTATATACAGTATGATGCTCCCCTATACACAGTATAATTCTTCCTAGCTCCCACGGTAGATCACACACTGTATGAAGGAACCCGCATGCATCACCATATTGTATTATGGTCCCCACAGTAGTCCCCATGCTGTATGATGTCCACACAGTCCCTCTACAAGTTCCATTAACCCCTTTATCCCCCAAGGTGGTTTTGCACGTTAATGACCAGGCCCATTTTTACAATCCTGACCACTGACACTGAGGTAATTACTCTGGAACGCTTCAATGGATCCCCCTGATTCTGAGATTGTTTTTTCGTGACATATTGTACTTCATGATAGTGGTAAAATTTCTTCAATATCACTTGCATTTATTTGTGAAAAAAAAAATGGAAATTTGGTGAAAATTTTGAAAATTTCACAATTTTTAAACTTTGAATTTTCATACCATTAAATCAGAGAGATATGTCACACAACATAGTTAATAAATAACAATTCCCACATGTCTACTTTACATCAGCACAATTTTGGAGCCAATTTTTTTTTTATCAGGGAGCTATAAGGGTTAAAAGTTGACCAGCGATTTCTCATTTTTAAAGCAAAATTTACAAGACCATTTTTTTAGGGACCACATCACATTTGAAAATACCCAAAAGTGACACCATTCTAAAAACTGCACCCCTCAAGGTGCTCAAAACCACATTTAAGAAGTTTATTAACCCTTCACGTGCTTCACACCAATTAATTGAACGTGAAAGGAAAAAATGAACATTTTTTTTCACAAAAATTTTACTTTAGACCCCAATTTTTTTATTTTCACAAGGGTACCAGGAGAAATTGGACACAAAAAGTTGTTGTGCAATTTCTACTGAGTACGCCGATACCTCATATGTGGGGGAAAGCCATTGTTTGGGCGCACGGCAAGGCTCGGAAGGGAAGGATCGCCAATTGACGTTTTCAATACAAAACTCGCTGGAATTGAGAGCAGACCCCATGTCACATTTGGAGAGCCCCTGATGTGCCTAAACAGTGGAAACCCCCCACAAGTGACCCCATTTTGGAAACTAGACCCCATAACCCCTTAAGGAACTTATTTAGATGTGTGGTGAGCACTTTGAACCCCAAGTGTTTTGCAAAAGTTTATGATGTAGAGCCCAAATCATTTTTTTCCCACAAAAACGATCTTTTAGCCGCAATATTTTTATTTTCACAAGGGTACTAGGAGAAATTAGACCCCAAAAGTTGTTGTGCAATTTCTCCTGAGTACGCCGATACCTCATATGTGGGGGAAAGCCATTGTTTGACCGGGAGCCCTACAGCTATGCTACTGCTCCAAATCCTCCTGAGCCGTAAGCTTGACAAAGGTCTGAGCACCTGAAACCTTGCTGTACATTAGGATGATAAAAGTCTGGGGGGTTTTGCACAATATTTGGAATATTCCCTTTATTTATTTTTATTTAAATGTGTGAGATAGATAAGTAGAGGGATAGATAACATTTGTCAAATGTACTGGAAAACTTTATATAAATAATAAACTATAGCATTCTATTAACCCCTTAACGACTGCCAATACGCATTAAAACGGCAGCCGTTAAGGGGCCTTATTCCTCACTGCCGTCCGTTTTAAAAGGTAAAATTTTAGCGCCCCCAGTCAGAAAATTTCAATGGATTGAATGTCAATGAATGAGAGCGATCACGTTAAATAAAATAATTTCTCTCTCCTCTGACATGATCTAATATGTCTGAGGAGAGAGAAAGGAGTCATCAGTCCCCCCACGGTACCTCAGTACCGGTGTCGCCATCCTCCAGGCCCCCCTCTTCCAGAAGCAAAATGGTGGGCCCGCCGAGATCTGCCAGCCGACATCCGGCAATTCCATTGCTTCCTGACATTTGATCACTGTGATAGACCCTTTCACGGTTATCAAAACCCCAATGTTTAGGAAATATGGCAGAACTTGCGCTGTGCCTCTCTCTTCTCCCCTTGTAGTTCTGGGAGAGAAGAGAGATACATTACTTTCTTTCTTCCTTTCTTAGCTTGTGTTAGGGTTAAACAAAAATATAAAAATAAGATAAAAAATACTAGTGTTAGATTAGGTTTATCGTTTTTTTTAGTTAGGCAGGCATTATAAAATAAAACAATGGCCTGCAGAATGTTTACCGTGGAGCAATCGTTCACCCTGCTTTGCTTCGGCAGTTACGGGACTAATACAGAATCTACTTGTGGAGCAGAACAATTTTTTAGCCAGTGTCGGCTCCTCTTCCTCCACGGGATCCCACAACCCGATGGTAGCAAAGTCAGTCGTTACTGCTGATATCCCGACCATTCCTTTTTCCTGCAAATTCCCCCTTTTTCAGCAACCCCTGGTGTAAAAGAAGATGTCACCAATTTTACCCCTTTTAATTTTTCCAAATTTTTGTAGCTCAAGAATTCCTACAATTAATTTTTCACCAAACAAATGTATATGCCTCACAATACATTTCCCCAAAACCCACATCCCTCTGTTCATGGATCCCCACAAGTGTCCCTGAAATAAAAGTTTTGGGGAATTGCCCTGAAAAATGGATTTAGTAAAAAAAAACAAAAAAAAAACCTCTCTGCTCCTCCTGGGTAACAGAATCTGTCCGCAGCACCCCTGTATTTGCAGCTGTCATGTCCCAAACCCGTTATGAAACCCTAATGAGATTTCTTCATCTTAGTAATAATTCCCAAGCCCTCCCCAAGAAATGACCCCAACTATGATCACCTAAATAAATTTAGATCCTTAATTTCCCTCCTAGAGCATTCATTCCCATACCCCTGAGCAAAATGTTGCAGTCGACGAGTCTCTCATGAGGGCCGTCTGTCTTTCCGCCAATTCATCCCCTCCAAGCGAGCCAAATACGGTGTCAAATTATATAAAATGTGCCCATCAGGGGACACATGCACCTTTCTAATTTATGAAGGTAGGGACCCCAGACAATTGGCATCTCAGGTAAAATTGTTTGGGAACTAATGATGCAATTTTTACATCAAGGGTACCACGTGTACACCGATAATTATTATACTAGTATCCCCCTATATAAATCCCTCCAAGCTGCAAATACAGTGGTGTGTGGGACAGTCAGGAAAAACAGAGTAGGTTTTCCATCATACTTGGTGTCCAGAAGTTTGGAGAAGGGGACGTCATTCTCACTTGCAAGTTACCAACTTCTTGCAGTGAAGTGGAATGACAGGAAGGATGTCTACATGCTGACCACTCTGCATACGGACACCACTGTCACGGTCAGAGACAGGGGCGCCACCAGGGACAAGAAAAAACATCTGCATCACAGACTGTAATAAATTTATGGGTGGCGTTGCCTTGTCAGACCTGGTAAAGCGGAAGACCAGGGCCTGGTTTAAAAAGGTAGCAATCTACCTCATCCAGATTGCTACCTACAAAGCTTCGTCCTCTACAAGAAGTCTAAAGGAGCACTCACTTTCCTCCAGTTTCAGGAGAAAATTGTCGCGTCTCCTATTTCACTCGACAGCCTTAAAGTCTGAGGATATCCGGAGACTTTCAGAGCACCATTTAATTCGCCTCATCCCTCTCACTCCCACCCAAAACCATCCCCAAAAAAGATGCCAGGTTTGTAGGTAGCACGTGTAAGAATGGTGGACTGTGCTATTGTATTCCTGCCTCTGAAGCTACAAATCGCGCTGTACTGTATATTACAATGTGAATAGCGTCATGCGGTTTTACATATATTTTGACATGTGAAGTGTGAACTGTGTATTGCGGTTTTAGCCATACATAATGTGATTTGGTAATGTGTAATGTATATATTGTGATAAGCATTGTTAGTACAGTAGGCATAGTGTGCAGCGCGGCGATAGAGAATGTATAGTTTAAGATAAGTGATATAATGCATAGGTTAGGTTTTAGGGCATAGGGTAGTGACCATAAGATAAGAAAGACTTTGGTAAGCAGTATGTATGTAACATGTTTAATATATGCAAACGCCATGCCTAATGTTTGTAAAGGTACAGTGAAGGAAATAATTATTTGATCCCTTGCTGTTTTTGTAAGTTTGCCCACTGACAAAGACATGAACAGTCTATAATTTTAAGGGTAGGTTAATTTTAACATTGAGAGATAGAATATCCCCCCAAAAAATCAAGAAAATCACATTGTATAAATTAGATAAATTTATTTTTGCATTTTGCAGTGAGAAATAAGTATTTGATCCCTTACAAACCATTATGAGTTTTGACTCCTACAGACCAGTTAGATGCTCCTAATCAACTCGTTACCTGCATTAAAGACAGCAGTCTTACATAGTCACCTGTATAAAAGACTTCTGTCCACAGACTCAATTAATCAGTCAGACTCTAACCTCTACAACATGGGCACGACCAAAGAGCTTTCTAAGGATGTCAGGGACAAGATCATAGACCTGCACAAAGCTGGAATGGGCTACAAAACCATAAGTAAGACGCTGGGTGAGAAGGAGACAACTGTTGGTGCAATAGTAAGAAAATGAAAGAAATACAAAATGACTGTCAATCGACATCGATCTGGGGCACCATGCAAAATCTCATCTCGTGGGGTATCCTTGATCATGAGGAAGGTGAGAGATCAGCCTAAAACTACACGAGGGAAACTTGTTAATGATCTCAAGGCAGCTGGGACCACAGTCACCAAGAAAACTATTGGTATCACATTACGCATTAAAGGTTTAAAATTCTGCAGTGCCCGCAAGGTCCCCCTGCTCTTGAAGGCACATGTGCAGGCCCGACTGAAGTTTGCCAATGTATACCTGGATGATTCTGTGAGTTATTTGGAGAAGGTGCTTTGGTCAGATGAGACAAAAATTTAGCTCTTTGGCATTAACTCAACTCGCCGTGTTTGGAGGAAGAGAAATGCTGCCTATGACCCAAAGAACACTGTACCCACTGTCAAGCATGGAGGTGGAAACATTATGTTTTGGGGGTGTTTCTCTGCTAAGGACTACTTCACCTCATCAATGGGAGAATGGATGGAGCCAGGACATTAAAAATGGGTCGTGGCTGGGTCTTCCAGCAAGACAATGACCCAAAAAATACAGCCAAGGCAACAAAGGAGTGGCTTAAAAAGAAGCACATTAAGGTCATGGAGTGGCCTAGCCAGTCTCCAGACCTTAATCCCATAGAAAACTTATGGAGGGAGTTGAAGCTCCGAGTCGCGAAGCGACAGCCTCGAAATCTGAATGATTTAAAGACGATGTGTAAAGAGGAGTGGACCAAAATTCCTCCTGACATGTGCGCAACCCTCATCATCAACTACAAAAAACATCTGACTGCTGTGCTTGCCAACAAGGGTTTTGCCACCTAGTAGTAAGTGTTGTTTGCCAGAGGAATCAAATACTTATTTCTCACTGCAGAATGCAAATAAATGTATCTAATTTATACAATGTAATTTTCCTGATTTTTTTTTGGATATTCTATCTCTCAATGTTAAAATTAACCTAACCTTAAAATTATAGACTGTTCATGTCTTTGTCAGTGGGCAAACTTACAAAAACAGCAAGGGATCAAATAATTATTTCCTTCACTGTATATCTGTCAGCTGCAGACATAGGGACAGACATAGTTAAAGGTTCGGGACTAGCCCATAGTGGGAGGAGCAAGCCCCAGTAAAAAGGGAACTGCTTCCAGATAGCAGGTCAGATAGGGAAGTACAGGAACCAAGGTCAAGTTCAAGTTGTAGTGGGCAAGCATCTATAGTTCGAGGCAGTGGGAACCCTTACCAAAGTCCCTTGCGGACATTCCTGCCACGTCCAGAGCTCAAGGCTCAGCACAAGTACTACGAAGACTGCCTTACCCTCTGGCGATCAGGGGACGATGGATGCCGAACCACGGGAAGGTAATAGATCCCTTGTACACTGTCAGACTGGACAGGAAATCCCAGGGGCTGATAAGAACAGTAACTATAGGGATAGTAATGCTGGAAACGTACTGTATTAAGGAAACAGGATCTAAAGGCCCCGTCACACATAACGAGATCGCTAGCGAGATCGTTAGTACGTCACGGTTTTGGGATCGCTGGAGAGTCATTTCGTGATTGCTGGGGAGCTGTCAAACATGCAGAACTTCCCAACGATTTCAGCCACCCCAGCGATCTAACTAACGATTTCGGCGGTCGTTGGGACGCTTTCACACAGCAGCTATTTCAACGATCCACACCTTGATAGGGACTGTACTGTGTCACAAAGGCGTGCATAAAATTACTTTTCCGCGCCCCCTCATCTCCGATTGGTGGACGCTACTGCGTTTTGATTGGTCGGCCTTGGTTTAACACAAGACCGCCCACCAGACGGGATCGCTACTGCGTCTCCGGTCAGACGGGAACACTGGTGTGTGCATTGTTCCTGTACAGATGTATGGATGTCCATATATTTATATGAATATATATATAGAGATGTAAATGGCCATTTATGTGTATGCATATCTGTATGTTTGAGAGTATGTACGTGTATATATAGTTATCTGTATACGTGTGTGTACATGAGTGTGTGTGTGTATATATTTATGTACTTAAAAATATGTATGAGTACATGGATGAATCTGTTTACATACGAGTACATGAATGTATATGCGTGTATGTATGTGTGTATGTATGTATGTATGTATCTGTATACGCATGTGTATACATATGTATATGTGAAGCCCAGCTGTGCTTGGTATCACAAATCCCAGAAGGGTGTATTGAAGGATTCCTCCACAAGAGGCCCCCATAACCATTCACACATCTCCACCTTCCACCTCAGACCACCAGAGGGAGCTCCTTAGGGAGATATAAAAGGGAAGGTGGAGCCAGGCAGCAGTCAGTCTTGAGACTACAGTCTGTGTGAGTCTAGTCTATTCTGGTATAGCAGTGAGTCCAGTACAGCCTGAGAGGAGTTACCTCAGAGGACAAAAGCCTGTTCCAGCTCCTGCAATTGCTATCCAGCAGTGGAGCTTATCCAGATCGAGACTCGGTGCAGCTCAGAGAGGTGAGCTTTAGGTGTGCCGGCGCCATAAGATCGGTGAACCGCGGCACGCTGCCGTTAGTGTGAGTAGCCTATTGAGGGTCCGAGTAGGCCGAAGACGAAGGAGTAGAGAGTTAGCTCATAGGGGGCAGAGGAGCTTAATTAGCTCACCCCAAAGAAGTAGTTACCGGACACCAGGTCCGAAGCTTGCCGGGATCTCCACGACCCAGTAAGATAAACCGGAATCCCTGGAGAACTACAAGTCCCAGGATCGCTAAAGTGCTGATACGTACCAGAGCCAGGAGACACATAGGCCCCGTAGGTCGGGAGCGTGCACTCGAAGAGAAGGCCCTACCACAAGGTCAGCCAGCGCAGGACAGAGACAGAGTTAGGCCTAGCTCCAGGCAGGTCAGAAACTTATTACGCAGCAGCAAGAACCAGGAGGCCCAAAACCTGCTCATTGGGGAGGATCCAGACATACACCCTTCACCCTACAGTGCTCCGGGGAGTGCCTGAATTTCCATCAGTAAAAGGTACTGAAGTGACTTTTGTGTCCGTCCCTGTTCTTGCTCTGGCCCGGCGTAGTCTCTTTGTCCTGCATCCCCATTCCTATACTGCCCTGAGGCCCAGCTCTACCTGTGGGGAGCCATACCATCAAGCTGCCTTATCATCAGCCTCAGTGGACTGCGCAGCGCTGGTGATCCTCACCAGAAGCCACAGGTGGCGTCATGATCTCTTTCTTTTATAAACTTAACATCGATTAACACCCTTTTAAAGAGAGACCCCAGAGTATGAGCCCGGGAGCCGACCACCGCGACCTCCTTAAGGTTAAAGGCCCGAGTAACCGAGTCATCCCCCATCCCCTGGGCTTGTCATATATATATATATAGACTGCTTACTGCGGTGACTACTGCTACTACTGAAAGAATGAGAAACAAAGCTTTTGTATAGTAGAACACACAGTTTATTAGACACATCAGTACAGAAATGTCAGTAGTGTAGAAACATGAGTAGTTGCCCACTATAGGTTCTGATGCTGCCAAGGAACAGCACCAGGACCGTTAAAATACTGGCAGTAGTTGTCGCGGCAGGTCTTCGCATCATGGGTGTTTCTGCCATGTCCCACTGGTTGAAGGCCTGCAATTGCAGGGTCGTTTACACGCCATTCACCGAGCTCCACTTCCCCATTAGCTAGGACCACAGAGTCCACGAAGCCAGGCGGACAGTACGTCGACGAAGAAAGTTGTGAAGCGTGCAACAGCCCAAAACAACAGAGTCTATTGATTTAAGCTTCATGTTAATTGGCGTGTGAAAAACTCTGAAGCGATTGGCCAGGACAGCGTGTCAGAAAACGTGCTGTGTGGGTGTGTGTGCACGAGACCCCTAAAATATCTGCCCATGCAAAAGCATATATATACAGATAGAAGCCAAGCCCTCCCTCCCTGAAGAGCAATGATAGCTGATAATTGGAAGATGTCCTATACATGAATTAAAAATGGAAACTCATTTGAGACCCCAAACAATACCTACCTCACTAAAGATGTCTGATTTCTTCAAAGTGGAGTCACAGCCGGGGAACGCTGGTGGGATCCGAAAAACAAGGGCGCAGTAGCGTCCACCAATCGGGGACGAGGGGCGCGGAAAAGTCCAATTTATGCACGCCTACGTGTCTCAGTTCTGAATCGCTAATGAGGTCGTTGATAAGGTGTCAAATACAGCGATGCACACTGCCCAGCGGGAGCGCAACGACCCAGGAATGGTCCAGGAAGCTTTGTAACGATCAGCAATCTCACAGCAGGGGCCTGATCGTTGCTACCTGTCAGACATAACGAGATCACTAGCGAGGTCGCTATTGCGTCGCGAAAAACCGTGACGTATCAACGATCTCGCTAGCGATCTCGTTATGTGTGACGGGGCCTTAAGAAGTGTTTGTGCCCAATACTGCGTGTTACAATCTGATAAACTTGAATTGTCCAATAAACGTTTGCTTGTTGAAACAAACTGCGTGTCCCAGGAGTTATGTGTGGTGGCTCCTGAAGATGTAGGTCTGGAGACAGTGGAGGCCTGCGTGATCAGTGTGATGCACCCCACACCTGACAGCACACGGGGTCTGGAACGGGATTTTCCTGAAAAGTGCCGGGGCATTATGGAGCAGCAGCTCGTCCATGGCTACCGGCCTCGGTCACTTTACACACGGTAGGAGGAGCGATTCCCAATATTATTGCCCCATGTGCCCATCTGAATCACCCCCTGTTTTGAGAAATACCACACAACTTCCCATTATTAATTAAATTACCATGAATGACACCAAATTGGGTGCTAGGTTCTTTTTTTCTCAAATAATTTATATTTATATTTTCTGTTTAGTGGATCCCAGTAGAGATTCTATTTATTACTTGTCCCATAAAAATTACTATTTTCATCAGTAAAACACATTTTTCCCCATTTCACAATTAATTCCAGGACTTGATCACTCACATACCAAACTATTCTTCAGACAAATTCTCATCCTCATGCCCACGTCTGTATTTTCCAGAGTGTGGACCCCACAAATGAATGTTCTTGAAAAGTCAGGTCATCTGACAATTAATTCCAGGACCTGATTACCCACATAAACATTTTTGACCATTCATCTTAGTTTGACTGTTTTTACAACTATGTCTTGCTACACAAAACTTTTTTTTCCATTTATATTACTTATATTTATTTATGTTGGTGATCCGGTCATGATCATTTTATTGGAGGATCTCTAATAATGAGGCTGTTTCGTACTTATAAACTATGGGCTTTACTGCATGGTTCTTGCCGAACCTCCTGTATCAGACAGTACTTTCAGGACTCTGTAGGGGATTGGGTGTTTTATGCATATAGCGGTTCCTACCTTGGCGGGCGGGAGCCTGCTATGGTGTACCACATCTATTGGCACATTAATCTCTCATATAGGGATTGATGGAGCTAAATGGACGTTGTACGACCTGTCTCTGAAAGTCTCTGTCATTCCAGCCCTGCTGGTGTTCTTTAATCTTTTGAACAGACTCACCACATGGTTGGCTGCATTTTGCTGCATATTTTAAACATTTTTCCCTTCACTCCAGTACAGTTTATTCTTCCTGCTACAATATACGCAATTGCGGGACAACTGTTTTGTTAGCAAGACCAAGTTTTACAATCCACAATTGTGTTTTTTTTGGGGCGTGCCTTCCTTTTTGAGTAATAATTCCTAGAAGGATTTTCTTGTTTGGTAGCTCAATGTTTCTAAGCTTTGAATGGGTCCTGGAACTCCATCACTTTTACCTTAAAGGCCAAATGGTGCGCCATCTATTATGTGTCCCATACTCACATTGGTGCAATATGGATGTATTTCTGAACACTGAAGAACTAGTGTAGTATAATTTGATGTTTGTTCCTCAGAACGTACAAAAACGATTTATAAAAGTGACAGTGAAAAAAAAAGCAAATTGTAATTTTTCAAACTTGTGTTTAATCAAATGCATAAAAAATGGTGGCATCAAACTATTCACAACCTCCCTAGATAAATACATTACATAACGCTACTCAGACAACACAGGGTGAGGGTCAAACAATGTGGCAATACCTTATTGAACCACAAAACGGACAATAAACAGATAGAACAGTCCCAGCAAATACCCAAGATGGTACAACATTACACAGTCTCACCCTTTCGCTGGCCTGCCTGGGATAGAACAGCTGCGACTTTGGGACTTCCAGGGCCAACTACCTCAACTAGTGGCCCCCCCGCTTCTGGCGGGCCCCCATAGAGAGAAGGTAGTGGCAAGCTTAGGAAGCTAGGAGTCCATCGAGGTACAAGGCCAGGAGACCCGGGGGTCCCACCCTGGCCTCTCCGAGAGTTTCCATGGGGCCAGATGACCGGCTGGTCCCAATCTGGCTTCTCCGAATCATGGGTTCCAGGCGACCTGTGGGTCCCTCCTGGCAACCTCAAACCACATATCCATGAGGCCAGGTGACTCCATCGTCCCAACCTAGTCTCCCCAAATGTATCCATGGGCTCTCTGATTGTCAATGGAGCAGATCCGTATCTTTCCAGCCAGGGCTATATACCCTTAGACTAGAATCATGTAGAATCCAAATCTGTGTCTCTTTGGGTAAAGCCATCCTACCAAGCAGATGGTCTCAGGAGCCTGATCTTTGATTCTCCTTGTAAAGTCTCTTTTCATTCTTTGTTTCAAGTCTGACTTCTACAGAAGCATATCTCCTTTATAAGTACACATCCACAGGTCAAGGGGTTAGGGAGGGCATTACTCACAGGACTCAGGTCTCATTGTTTTAGCTAATCAATTTACATAGTTGGTATAGTAGGGTGCTCTTGTAAATAATCATCTAGCTAGCTTAGTATAATATGACATTGGCATAGTAGCAAACATCATTGTTTCCAAACCCAAGAGGAGACAACATTCAGGGTTATACAAATAATTGTATGTCCTTCTTGCGCCATAGGAATACACATACATTCACAAGTCAACAGAAACACAATAGTGTATTTCTCTTGGATTAACAAATCTAAACGTCTTGCTGATACAGATTTTAAGCTGTATCGTCACAGGTATAATTTACAAAAAATACATTTATGGGGGTTTTCTGTTCTTGAACCACACAGGCTCTGCAAATATGACAATCTATTCCAAATAGATCCAAATTTGTGTTCCAAAATTCAAATAGTGTCCCTTTCTTTGTCATGCTGTTTGTCCAAACAGAACTTTCTGACTACATATGGGTTATCACCTTGCTCATAAGAAAGTGGGTAACAAACTGTGGGGTCCACTCTTTGGTGCTACCTTTTGCAAAAGTGATGTATTAGGGGCTAAAGCAACACTTTTTTAAAAAAGAGATTAACATTTTCAATATGACAACCTAATGTTATCAAATTCTCTGCAGTACATATGGGTTCAAAATTCTCACCATAACCCTGGATAAAATCCTTGAGGGGTATAGTTTCCAAGATGGGTTCACTTGTGGATGGGTTTCTGTTTTTTAAGTGTTCTTAGGGCCCCTGCAAATACGAAATGGTGTCCGCAATCTCTCTCACCCAAATTTGTGTTGCAAAATTCAAATATTGCTCCTTCCATTCTGAGTTCTGCCGTGTATCTAAACAGAGGTTTCTGACCACATATGGGGTATCAGCGCGCTCAGAAACAATTGGGTAACACATTTCGCTGTCCATTTTGTCATGCTATCCCTTGTAAAAGTGAAAAAATTGGGGCTAAAACAACATTTTAGAGGTAAAATTGTATTTATTTTTCTTTCATTCCACTTTGCATTAATTCTTGTGTAGCACCTGAAGGCTTAAAAAATGTTCATGACATCAATGTTGAAATATTTGAGGGGTTCTGTTTTTAAAATGGTATCACTTTTGGGGGGGGGGGATACCAATATATAGGCCCTGCAAAATCCATTTAAAGCTGAATAGGTTCCTAAAGGAACAGGTTTTGTAAATTTCTTGAAAAAAAAAAAGAGAAATTGCTGCTAAACTTTTAACCCTTTTAATATCTTAACAAAATAAAATGACGTTTTAAAAATAATGCAGATGCAGACATGTGGGAAATGTTATTCATTAATTATTTTGTTCAGCATGACTAACTGATCTAAGGATATAAAAATTTACATTTTGAACATTGCGATTGTTTTAAAAAAAATTTTTCGCCAAACAAACGCAAAAAATATTGATCTAAATTTACCACTAATGTAAAGTACAATGTGTCACGAAAAAACAGTCTCAAAATCACATAAAATGACATAGCACATAAAGTGACCCTGGTCAGATGTCTATAATTTGGCCGGGTCACTAAGGGGTTAATGGGGGCACTCAGCAGTTTGGAAATTGCTAATCTGGTTTAAGACAAAAGTATCACTATTATTTATTTTATAGTCTAATTTTCTAACCTGTTCCTTTGTGATACTTTAGAATTTCCAATAATCCGGCTCCTCGCTATTTCATTCTTTGCTGCTGGATTATTAGAAGCGTAATAATAATGGATGCTGGTACTTGTTATTCTCCTGGCCTTCTCCGTCGTCGTTCTACAGGCTGCAGACCTTGCATTAGGTTAGGTTTTAATGCTTGCGGGGGGGAAGGGATAACCTGTAATGACACATCTGCTTGCTGCTTTCAGTTGCATAGTAACAGACAGACCCATTCATATTTCCAAAGACCACGCAAATGTCAGAAAAACAGATTTCACCAACCTGACAGCAAGGGAATGAAAAACAGGTGTGGGGGCTGCAGGCGGCGAGATGTGAATGGCGACGAAGAGGCTTTTATGTTGCCTCTACCTGCAGAATGTACGCTGCAGCATTGCTCCTGGTAATCATGACCCAGCAGAAATAAGTGACCCCCTCTGAATATCTAAAACCACAGATACTCGGTGACAAACACAAAGACAGCCCCTTCTGTATAATTGTAAATGGCTACCTTATTCCATGTAAATGTGTTATTCGTTATGAAACAGGGAGCTCAGGATGAAAGGTACAACATGGTCCTTTTAAGCCTTTATTACCAGCAGGGCAGGAAGGGCATGAAGGGCATGGGACAGTATTTCCTCTAATTGGCACAATCCAAAAAAAGCATCAATAAATTTATATTATCATGTAGCTTTTACTGAGCAATGTAAAATTTTTGCTGCAGCAGGGAGGAGGAACACTGAGGTGTTGTTAATCAGGTTAGGTGAGTGGAGATTCAGTTGCAGCAGGGAGGAGGAACACTGAGGAGCTGTTAATCAGGCTAGGTGAGTGGAGATTCAGCTGCAGCAGGGAGGAGGAACACTGAGGAGCTGTTAATCAGGCTAGGTGAGTGGAGATTCAGCTGCAGCAGGGAGGGGGAACACTGAGGAGTTGTTAATCAGGCTAGGTGAGTGGAGATTCAGCTGCAGCAGGGAGGAGGGACACTGGAGCTGTTAATCAGGCTAGGTGAGTGGAGATTCAGCATCAGCATGGAGGAGGGACACTGAGGAACTGTCAATCAGGCCAGGTGGACAAAGATTTAGCAGGGCAGAAAGGGCATGGGATAGTATTTCCTCTAATTGGCACAATCCAAAAAAACATCAATAAATGTATATGATCATGTAGCTTGTACTGAGCAATGTAACATTTTTTGCTGCAGCAGGGAGAAGGAACACTGAGGTGCTGTCAATCAGGCCAAGTGAGTGGAGATTCAGCTGCAGGAGGGAGGAGCTGTCAATCAAAATAGCAGGGAGGAGGGACACTGAAGAGCTGTCAATCAGGATAGGTAAGTGGAGATTCAGCTGTAACAGGGAGGAGGAACACTGGGGAGCTGTCAATCAGCTTAAGTGAGTGGCGATTTAGCTGGAGGAGGGATACTGAGGAGCTGTCAATTAGACTTTATGGACAAAGACTTAGCAGCAGGTAGGAAGAACACTGAGGAGCTGTCAATCAAGCTAGTTGGGTAGAGATTCAGCAGCAGAAAGGAGGAGGGACACTTGAGTTTGTGTGGATCAGGCTAAGTGAGTGCAGATTCAGTAGCAGCAGAAAGGAGGGACACTGAGGAGCTGTCAATTATGCCAGATGGGCACTGATTCAGCAGCAGTAAAGGAGGTCAATTGGGAGCTGTCAAACAGGTGCAGATTCAGCAGCAAGGAGGAGGGACACTGAGGAGCTGTCCTTAGGGCTGGGTGGCTGCAGATTCAGCAGCAACGGGTGGAAAAGACACTGAGGAGCTGTGAATCATGCTACCATAGGTAGGGGAAGATTCAGCGCAGCAGGGAGGAAGCAAGTTATACAACCAATCTGAAAAGGATTTCAAAAGTAAGTACACCAGCCTCAGGTCTAAGAGATCTATTTAATAATGTATGCAGTATGGATTATGTAATCTGGTGACCAGGTTTTTGCTACCTCATCTGAGAGCAGCATGATGTTGGGGCAGAGACTGTGATTCCAGCTATGTATCCCTTAGTTTACTGGGTGAAGCTGTTCTGACACAGAGTTTTTAGATTTAACAATACAGCAAAGCTGAGAGAGCTAATCCCGCCCACACCACAGCTAACCCCGCCCCCACCAGCCTCTGTATGTATAATGTCTATAGACAGTGAGCTGCTTATCACAAAAGGGACGAAGTCAGACTAGCATGCATGAGCTTCTGTAGCTACTGTAGTCTGGGCAATGATAATCACCAGGTGATAAAACCTTCACTGTAAATAAAGATCAGCACACAGCCTGACATGTGACACATAGTTGAAATCTATGTTTTAACCCCTACCTCATGCTGTCCTCAGATTACATAGCAAAAACCTGCTGATAGATTCTCTTTAAAGAGGTTATTGTCTCCATATTTGATGATCTAGGGCTGGGAAGGGGTTGCTGTTTGCAATTGTTATGGTCTAGTGCAGAGCAGGGGTTAATGTTGGCATCAGTGGTGCTTTAGAGAAAGAGGGATCAATGTCAACATCCTTGGTGGTGTAGGGTAGAGAAGGGGTTAATTTTTGTGTCCCTGATGGTCTAACTCAGAGAAAAGGATTAATGTTAGTATCCCTGGTCATCTTGGGGCAAAGAAGGAGCAAATGTCAGCATCCCTGGTGTTTTAGGACAGAGAAGGGGTTGATGTCAGCATCCCTGGTGGTCTAGGGTGGAGAAGGAGTTAGTGTTAGCATCCCAGGTGGTCTAGGTTGGAGGAGTTAGTGTTAGCATCCCTGGTGGCCTAGGGTGGAGAAGGAGTTAGTGTTAGCATCCCCGGTGGTCTAAGGCAGAGAAGGAGTTAGTTTTAGCATCCCTGGTGGTCTAAGGCAGAGAAGGAGTTAGTTTTAGCATCCCTGGTGGTCTAGGGTGGAGAAGTTAGTGTTAGTATCCCTGGTGGCCTAGGGTGGAGGAGTTAGTGTTAGCATCCCAGGTAGTCTAGTGTGGAGGAGTTAGTGTTAGCATCCCAGGTGGTCTAAGGCAAAGAAGGAGTTAGTGTTAGCATCCCTGATGGTCTAGGGTGGAGGAGTTAGTGTTAGCATCCCTGGTGGCCTAGGGTAGAGAAGGAGTTAGTGTTAGCATCCCAGGTGGTCTAGGGTGGAGGAGTTAGTGTTAGCATCCCAGGTTGTCTAGGGTGGAGGAGTTAGTGTTAGCATCCCTGGAGGCCTAGGGTGGAGAAGGAGTTAGTGTTAGCATCCCTGGTGGTCTAGGATGGAGGAGTTAGTGTTAACATCCCAGGTGGCCTAGGGTGGAGGAGTTAGTGTTAGCATCCCTGGTGGCCTAGGGTAGAGAAGGAGTTAGTGTTAGCATCCCAGGTGGTCTAGGGTGGAGGAGTTAGTGTTAACATCCCAGGTGGCCTAGGGTGGAGAAGGAGTTAGTGTTAGTGTGACACCCCAGGGGTCTGGTTGCCACAGTAATAGAGATATTATGTCTGAGAGCAAGTGGGAGGTTTCTCTGGTCAGGAGCCCTAAGCATGCAACACGGCCCGCCCAGACCTGGGAGGGGAGGAATCTGCCCTTATAAACTGGGTCTGGGGCGGGATTAGGTAAGACAGAGCCTGCAGAACAAGCAGAGCAGTCAGAGCCTGGAGAGGGAAAGTGAGAACAGGAGCTCTGTAGGAGCAGCAGCTGAAGGCCAGGGGCTGTGAGCAGAGATATAGCTCGCCCTGGCTGAAGTTACTAAAACCGGACACAGGAGTCCGAGGCTATGGGGACTAATATATACCCAGCAGCAGAAACCAACCGGCAGGGGATTCCAGGTCCTCTGGCCATAGAAGCCCGGAGGCTCAGTCACAAAGAAGGGACCAGCGCCGCCATCCAGGAGCGGAGGCTAACAGAAGGCCCCAAGTCACCAGCCATACGGGTGAGCACCACACGGTATACTCAGGGACATGGGCTACTTGTAACCGCTGACAGCAAGGTAGCCAGGAAGAGTGCAGATAAACGGGGAGGCCTACAACTCCACCTGGCCAGGGGAACTCCTGCTTGCTCGCAGACTGACCAGGCCCCTTATACTAGCCAGTACTCCCGGGAGGGTCTGCCTTGTACCATCAGTAAAGACCCTGAACTGCACCTCACGTCTCTGTGATTCCTTGCCGCACCAGCACCATTAGCACTGGGACCCTCACACCATCACTCCCATCATCTCTCACATTAGCTGCCCTGAGGCAATACTTCTCCCGTGGGGAGTTATCCCATACTCGGCTGCGCAAACAACATCAGCCTCAGCGGTCGGCAGCGCAGCGGCGGTCCCCACTGACCGCAATCCACGGGTGGCGTAGTCGGACATTTGCTATACATTAAGACTGCCACTGGTTTGACCACCCTGGGCACGGACCGGGTCACCGCCACACGGAGACTACAACCCCCAGCATTCTACAACAGGCCTAGGGTGGAGGAGTTAGTGTTAACATCCCAGGTGGCCTACGGTGGAGAAGGAGTTAGTGTTGGCATCCCAGGTGGTCTAGGGTGTAGAATGTTTTAATATATATGTCAGATGTAGAGAAGGGGTTGATGCCAGCTAACTTTCTAGACACCTGAATGACAAATCTACCTCCTTATAAATTGCTTTCTCACTGGACACATTTGTAATCCCAGACACTTTATTATCAGGAGCTGTGATACCTCGGAGTTGTAATATTGTCACCAGACTTTCCCAGACTCCTGAATGGCAGACTTCTGCTCCTGATTTGCTGCATAACTAGACAGATTTGCCTATGAGGATCCTTTACAATATATGAGGACACATCACACCGGGGGTTAGTTAGGCAGCTTTCCCAGAAAATAAGATTTTTTTAACAACCTACCAGAAAAAAAGGATTCAAGAGATTTGTTTTCTGAGAATTTATTTTTATTATTTATTTTTTATCTTAGAAATAAATTGAGATTCTTCAGGATTTGGATATTTCAGGGAAATCTGCAGTCACTGTTTATTAGGGGCACTCTTTTGGCATTGTTTATAGGGGTACTCTGCCAGTCTTGTTTTTGGTATCAGGATTTTGCTTGCATTGCTTATGGTGACACTCTCCTGGTACTGTTTAATTGGGCACTCTACCTGTACTATCTATAAGGGCACTCTACTGGCACAGTTTATAGATACTTTCTATTGGCTCTGTGTTTGGGCTTTTTGTTTGTAGGGAAACTACAGTGGTAAGGTTTTGGTGATCAGCAATCTGCTCACACTGTTTATGGCAGGTAGTATTCAGGCACCATTTGTATGGGCACTCTACCTGCACTATCTATGGGGGAACTCTGTTCACTACTTCTTGGGGTACCCCCCTTTCACAGTGTATTGGGGGACCACGTTTGCACAGTGTATTGGGGCACTCTGCTTGCACAGTTTATTGGGGCTCTCTGCTTGCACAGTGTATTGGGGCACTCTGCTTGCACAGTGTATTGGGGCACTCTGCTTGCACAGTTTATTGGGGCTCTCTGCTTGCACAGTGTATTGGGGCACTCTGCTTGCACAGTTTGTTGGGGCACTCCGCTTGCCCAGTGTATTGGGGCACTATGCTTGCATAGTGTATTGGGGCACTCTGCTTGCATAGTGTATAGGGGCACCCTGCTTGCACAGTGTATTGGGGCACCCCGCTTGCACAGTGTATTGGGGCACTCTACTTGCCCAGTTTATTGGGGCACTCTGCTAGCACAGTTACTTTAGTTTCGTAGTTTCTTTGGCTCTCTGTTTGCACAGTGTATTGGGAAACTCCGCTTGCACAGTATATTGGGGCACTCTGCTTGCACAGTTTATTGGGGCTCTCTGCTTGCACAGTGTATTGGGGCTCTCTGCTTGCACAGTGTATTGGGGCTCTCTGCTTGCACAGTGTATTGGGGCTCTCTGCTTGCACAGTTTATTGGGGCTCTCTGCTTGCACAGTGTATTGGGGCTCTCTGCTTGCACAGTGTATTGGGGCTCTCTGCTTGCACAGTGTATTGGGGCACTCCGCTTGCACAGTTTATTGGGGCACTCTGCTTGCATAGTGTATTGGGGCACTCTGCTTGCATAGTGTATTGGGGCACCCCGCTTGCACAGTGTATTGGGGCACTCTGTTTGCACAGTTTATTGGGCCACTCTGCTTGCACAGTTACTTTGGTTTCTTAGTTTCTTTGGCTCTCTGTTTGCACAGTGTATTGGGCTACTCTGCTTGCACAGTGTATTGGGGCACTCTGCTTGCACAGTGTATTGGGGCACTCTGCTTGCACAGTGTATTGAGGAACTCTGCTTGCACAATTTATCCGGGCTCTATGTTTGCACAGTGTATTGGGGCACTCTTCTTGCACAGTTTATTGGGGCTCTCTGTACAGTTTCTTTTTCGGGCTCTCTACTCGCACAGTTTCTTTTTCGGGCTCTCTGTTTGCACAGTTTCTTTTTCGGGCTCTCTGTTTGCACAGTTTATGGGGGCACTCTGCTTGCACACTTTCTTTTTCGGGCTCTCTGTTTGCACAGTTTATGGGAGCACTGTGTTTGCAGTTTGTTTTTCGGGCTCTCTGCTTGCACAGTTTATGGGGGCACTCTGCTTGCACAGTTTCTTTTTCGGGCTCTCTGTTTGCACAGTTTCTTTTTCGGGCTCTCTGTTTGCACAGTTTCTTTTTCGGGCTCTCTGTTTGCACAGTTTATGGGGGCACTCTGCTTGCACACTTTCTTTTTCGGGCTCTCTGTTTGCACAGTTTATGGGAGCACTGTGTTTGCAGTTTCTTTTTCGGGCTCTCTGCTTGCACAGTTTATGGGGGCACTCTGCTTGCACAGTTTCTTTTTCGGGCTCTCTGTTTGCACAGTTTCTTTTTCGGGCTCTCTGCTTGCACAGTTTATGGGAGCACTGTGTTTGCAGTTTCTTCTGGCTCTCTGCTTGCACAGTTTATGGGGGCACTCTGCTTGCACAGTTTCTTTTTCGGGCTCTGTGTTTGCACAGTTTATGGGAGCACTGCGTTTGCACAGTTTCTTCTGGCTCTCTGCTTGCACAGTTTCTTTTTCGGGCTCTCTGCTTGCACAGTTTATGGGGGCACTCTGCTTGCACAGTTTCTTTTTCGGGCTCTCTGTTTGCACAGTTTCTTTTTTGGGCTCTCTGCTTGCACAGTTTATGGGAGCACTGTGTTTGCAGTTTCTTCTGGCTCTCTGCTTGCACAGTTTATGGGGGCACTCTGCTTGCACAGTTTCTTTTTCGGGCTCTGTGTTTGCACAGTTTATGGGAGCACTGCGTTTGCACAGTTTCTTCTGGCTCTCTGCTTGCACAGTTTATGGGGGCATTCTGCTCGCACGGTTTATTTTTCGTGTTCTCTGCACAGTTTATGGGAGCACTCTACTTGCATTGTACATGAGTTTGGGTGCAGTTTATATTACATAATTCCACAACGCTGCATTTTATAATAATGATTATTAAATATTTTCCAGCTATACCTTTTGAACAGTCACTTTATGTAAATTGTAGACATCTGATAATCCAGAATTCCCGCATACGTGGCTAAGATCCCCCATGTAATATGGAGGACTGCGGAGCAGGGTCTGCAGCATCTCCCACCTCCACCCTCATCACTCTGACCGTACGCTGCCCCGCAGTCTCACTGTTGCTAGGGCAACCCTGGCTGGTCCAGCAGCTGATAGGAATACCAAGTCCTCCTGTGTGGGTCATTATATGCGAGCGGCGGCGGACCGCCCTCCGGTAAATCTTATCCTGTACAGGCCCAATTCCAAAAAATGGATTTAAAGGAGCATTACCCTATATCAGTAGCTGATAATGCGCAGAAGTGTTATGAAGGGGGAATAATTACCAATGGAAAAACACTATACTACACTACAACCTGGCTTGGCTGATAACAGAGAGCAATAGCAAACAGAGGTAGCAATAGCAAACACTTTAGGGCCCGCAGTCTGCCACATTAACCCCTTCCTGCTGTCACCAATTTATAATTTTTTGCACTTTAGTTTTCCCCTGTCCTTCTACTAAGAGCCGTAAACGTTTCATCTCTCCGTCCACACCGCAGTACGAGGGCTCGTTGAGTTGTACTTTTAATTAATTTTACCATATAATGTACTGTAAAAGCAGAAAAAAAAAATCTAAGTGCGATGAAATGATGAAAAAAAAAAAATGATTTATCATTTATTTATTCATAAATGTATTTATTTATAATTTATTTATAAAATAAATAAATGATTTATATAATAACTTTTAGAGTTTTGTTTTTATAGCCTTCATTGTGTAAAAATGATTCTCCTGTCAGGGCGATTACGACGATACCAAACTTGTGAAGTTTGTTTTAATAAAAAAAAAATTCAGAACCTTGCAAAAAAAAAAATTGGTTTATTTCACTATTTTCCGTGATCTGTAATTTTTTTTTTTCAAGTTGTGTGATTGTTTTTTTTTTGTTTTGTATGGCGAGCTGATGTTTTATTAACGCCATTTTGGGGTTTATACAAAATTTGGATCTCTGTTTATTTCATGTCCAAAAAATGCCGATCCGGGCATACAGTTATATGAAAAAGTTTGGGCACCCCTATTAATCTTAAGCTTAAAGTTTTATAAAAATTGGTGTTTTTGCAACAGCTATTTCAGTTTGATATATGTAATAACTGTTGGGCACAGTAATGTTTCTGCCTTGAAATGAGGTTTATTGTACTAACAGAAAATGTGCAATCTGCATTCAAACAAAATTTGACAGGTGCATAAGTATGGGCACCCCACCAGAAAAGTGACATTAATATTTAGTAGATCCTCCTTTTGCAAAAATAACAGCCTCTAGTCGCTTCCTGTAGCTTTTAATGATTTCCTGGATCCTGGATGAAGGTATTTTTGACCATTCCTCTTTACAAAACAATTCCAGTTCAGTTAAGTTTGATGGTCGCCGAGCATGGACAGCCCTCTTCAAATGATCCCACAGATGTTCAATGATATTCAGGTCTGGGGACTGGGATGGCCATTCCAGAACATTGTAATTGTTCCTCTGCATGAATGCCTGAGTAGATTTGGAGCGGTGTTTTGGATCATTGTCTTGCTGAAAGATCCATCCACTGCGTAACTTCAACTTTATCACTGATTCTTGAACATTATTGTCAAGAATCTGCTGATACTGAGTGGAATCCATGCGTCCCTCAACTTTAACAAGATTCCCGGTGCCGGCATTGGCCACACAGCCCCAAAGCATGATGGAACCTCCACCAAATTTTACTGTGGGTAGCAAGTGTTTTTCTTGGAATGCTGTGTTTTTTTGCCGCCATGCATAACGCCTTTTTGTATGACCAAACAACTCAATCTTGGTTTCATCAGTCCACAGGACCTTCTTCCAAAAAGAAATTGGCTTCTACAAATGTGCTTTTGCATACCTCAGCCGACTCTGTTTGTGGCGTGTTTGCAGAAACGGCTTCTTTCGCATCACTCTCCCATACAGCTTCTCCTTGTGCAAAGTGCGTTGTATAGTTGACCGATGCACAGTGACACCATCTGCAGCAAGTTGATGCTGCAGCTCTCTGGAGGTGGTCTGAGGATTGTCCTTGACTGATCTCACCATTCTTCTTCTCTGCCTTTCTGATGTTTTTCTTGGCCTGCCACTTCTGACCTTAACAAGAACTGTCCCTGTGTTCTTCCATTTCCTTACTATGTTCCTCACAGTGGAAACTGACAGGTTAAATCTCTGAGACAGCTTTTTGTATCCTTCCCCTGAACAATTATGTTGATTAATCTTTGTTTTCAGATCATTTGACATTTGTTTTGAGGAGCCCATGATGCCACTCTTCAGAGGAGATTCAAATAGGAGAACAACTTGCAAGTGGCCACTTTAAGTAGCTTTCTCATGATTGCATACACCTGGCTATGAAGTTCAAAGCTCAATGAGGTTACAAAATAAAAAAAAGTGCTTTAGTAAGTCAGTAAAAAGTAGGTAGGAGCATTTAAAACAAGAAAATGATAAGGGTGCCCATACTTATGCACCTGTCAAATTTTGTTTGAATGCAGATTGCACATTTTCTGTTAGTACAATAAACCTCATTTCAAGGCAGAAACATTACTGTGTCCAACAGTTATTACATATATCAAACTGAAATAGCTGTTGCAAAACACCAATTTTTATAAAACATTAAGCTTAAGATTAATAGGGGTGCCCAAACTTTTTCATATAACTGTAAATGTTTAATTTTTTTAATTCCTTTATTTTCATATTGGAAAAAGGGATGATTTACACTTTTAAGTTTTTTTTCTTTTTTTTCTACATTTTTATTTATTTATTTTTATTAAGTTTCGGTTTTTTTCTTTTAGTTCCCCTATTGGAACCTGCGGTCATTTAATCGTTTGTACTTTATACTGCAATTTTTCATATAGCAAAAATGATGATCTTCTATGAAACCTAAACTGTAGAGGACCAAGATGGTGGCAGCAGCGGCACTGTGGATCTTTATAAGGCCCCATGCTGCCATGGTGGTAAGTAACCCATCAGAGAGGGGATGAACACGTAGCCCAATCGCAACCCTGTAGGTGCCATTGGGCAATCACCACCTCTTAGACAACCGTTTGACAGCAGCATGTAAACTGTTAAGCAGCAGTGATCGGAGCTAGCTCTGATCACTGCTGTTATGGGCAGGTGCCGGCTGTATAACACAGCTATCAGAGTTCCTGAGCCCACTCCATACACCCGAACCTATGTGGCTTAAGGCAATGATGACTCGGGGCCACTAATTGATCTAATAATAACCCCCATCCCTATAATATTACTTGGTGATCTGTTTTCCCTATCAATAGTTTATAGTGTTCAGGAGCTGCGGCTTTATACACATGGTAATTGTGATTGTACAACGCCCTCTGCTGTCACAACCTTGTATTATTTTCTAAACCAGGTCAGTATAGAGGTAAATTCTGTACAGTCCGTTCATCCATCTCTTAAAGGGATTGTCTGAAATATGACAATGATGGAGTCACACCACTTTATCTGTCCCCCTGGATAGGTTCACCTTTCTTTGAAGGCCATCATTCATCTTTCCCCAACTCCCCGATCGGTCTTAACAGAGACTGTCACTATAACTAGTCAAATCTGCCATTCAGAAGTCCCAGAAAGCTGTGTTAGTTGCCATCCAGCTTTCCCAGACTCCTGAATCAGTTAGTGATGCAAGACTGACTGTAACGCTACATAGTTCAACCGATGCGAGTCAGACATGCGGGTAAGTGAAACTAGACAATTTGTGGTTTTGGTTTATAAAGTCTTGGAAAGCTTGGTGACAGCCCTTATGCAGGGGCACTGCTAATGGGGTTTCCTAGTGCCTGGAGACATCACTGTGCAGATTAGAAAAAAAATGAAGGCCGCAATTCTTCTTGCCACCACTGGGAGGAGCTCACTGCATATGAATTTATTATTGAGTTCAACGAGAGCTGTATAAATCTATCTTCAGCGGGTTCCCCCTAGTGGCACTTACAGGAATATAGAATTGTGTATTTACACTCTGGATATGTGCAGGTAACCTCTGGATTTAATCAAGAAAATGAAAAATAAAGAAATTGTAGAAACACTTTGCTACTAATAAACCACCACTAGCTCATATATTATCAGATGACAATATATAATCATATATAGACCATAAATAATTAAAGGGATTGCCCTGTGAAAGAAAGTTATCACCTATTCACAGTCGTGATACTATCACAGTCAGGATTACAATGAAAGGTAACAGCTCTGTATACAGCTGAGTGGTTCTCACCCAACACAGGATCCACTATTCACAACAGGTGATGTCACAGCTCACCTCCCCCTCCTGTACAATGACTGATAACACTTCTATATACAGTAGATAACACAGGATCCACCATTCACAATAGGTGATGTCACAGCTCACCTCCTCCTGTACAATGACTGATAACACCTCTATATACAGTAGATAACACAGGATCCACCATTCACAATAGGTGATGTCACAGCTCACCTCCTCCTCCTGTACAATGACTGATAACACCTCTATATACAGTAGATAACACAGGATCCATCATTCACAATAGGTGATATCACAGCTCACCTCCTCCTCCTGTACAATGACTGATAACACCTCTATATACAGTAGATAACACAGGCTCCACCATTCACAATAGGTGATATCACAGCTCACCTCCTCCTCCTGTACAATGACTGATAACACCTCTATATACAGTAGATAACACAGGATCCACCATTCACAATAGGTGATGTCACAGCTCACCTCCTCCTCCTGTACAATGACTGATAACACCTCTATATACAGTAGATAACACAGGATCCATCATTCACAACAGGTGATGTCACAGCTCACCTCCCCCTCCTGTACAATGACTGATAACACCTCTATATACAGTAGATAACACAGGATCCACTATTCACAATAGGTGATATCACAGCTCTCCTCCTCCTCCTGTACAATGACTGATAACACTTCTATATACAGTAGATAACACAGGATCCACCATTCACAATAGGTGATGTCACAGCTCACCTCCTCCTCCTGTACAATGACTGATAACACCTCTATATACAGTAGATAACACAGGATCCATCATTCACAATAGGTGATATCACAGCTCACCTCCTCCTCCTGTACAATGACTGATAACACCTCTATATACAGTAGATAAAACAGGATCCACCATTCACAATAGGTGATGTCACAGCTCACCTCCTCCTCCTGTACAATGACTGATAACACCTCTATATACAGTAGATAAAACAGGATCCACCATTCACAATAGGTGATGTCACAGCTCACCTCCTCCTCCTGTACAATGACTGCTAACACCTCTATATACAGTAGATAACACAGGATCCACCATTCACAATAGGTGATGTCACAGCTCACCTCCTCCTCCTGTACAATGACTGCTAACACCTCTATATACAGTAGATAACACAGGATCCATCATTCACAATAGGTGATGTCACAGCTCACCTCCTCCTCCTGTACAATGACTTATAACACCTCTATATACAGTAACTAACACAGGATCCACCATTCACAATAGGTGATGACACAGCTCACTTCCTCCTCCTCCTGTACAATGACTGATAACACCTCTATATACAGTAGATAACACAGGATCCATCATTCACAATAGGTGATGTCACAGCTCACCTCCTCCTCCTGTACAATGACTTATAACACCTCTATATACAGTAGATAACACAGGATCCACCATTCACAATAGGTGATGTCACAGCTCACCTCCTCCTCCTGTACAATGACTTATAACACCTCTATATACAGTAGATAACACAGGATCCACCATTCACAATAGGTGATGACACAGCTCACCTCCTCCTCCTGTACAATGACTGATAACACCTCTATATACAGTAGATAACACAGGATCCATCATTCACAATAGGTGATATCACAGCTCACCTCCTCCTCCTGTACAATGACTGATAACACCTCTATATACAGTAGATAACACAGGATCCACCATTCACAATAGGTGATGTCACAGCTCACCTCCTCCTCCTGTACAATGACTGATAACACCTCTATATACAGTAGATAACACAGGATCCATCATTCACAATAGGTAATATCACAGCTCACCTCCTCCTCCTGTACAATGACTGATAACACCTCTATATACAGTAGATAACACAGGATCCACCATTCACAATAGGTGATGTCACAGCTCACCTCCTCCTCCTGTACAATGACTGCTAACACCTCTATATACAGTAGATAACACAGGATCCACCATTCACAATAGGTGATGTCACAGCTCACCTCCTCCTCCTGTACAATGACTGCTAACACCTCTATATACAGTAGATAACACAGGATGCATCATTCACAATAGGTGATGTCACAGCTCACCTCCTCCTCCTGTACAATAACTTATAACACCTCTATATACAGTAGATAACACAGGATCCACCATTCACAATAGGTGATGTCACAGCTCACTTCCTCCTCCTCCTGTACAATGACTGATAACACCTCTATATACAGTAGATAGCACAGAATCCATCATTCACAATAGGTGATGTCACAGCTCACCTCCTCCTCCTGTACAATGACTTATAACACCTCTATATACAGTAGATAACACAGGATCCACCATTCACAATAGGTGATGTCACAGCTCACCTCCTCCTCCTGTACAATGACTGATAACAGCTCTATATACAGTAGATAACACAGGATCCACCATTCACAAAAGGTGATATCACAGCTCACCTCCTCCTTCTGTACAATGACTGATAACACCTCTATATACAGTAGATAACACAGGATTCATCATTCACAATAGATGATATCACAGCTCACCTTCTCCTCCTGTACAATGACTGATAACACCTCTATATATAGTAGATAACACAGGATCCACCATTCACAATAGGTGATGTCACAGCTCACCTCCTCCTCCTCCTGTACAATGACTGATAAAACCTCTATATACAGCAGATAACACAGGATCCACCATTCACAATAGGTGACAACTAAAGCACCACAGACCTTCAGGGATATTCCATCATAACCACCATTTATAATTCACATCAATACTCCTACATCATCTCAGCCCACCAGAAGTATTAGGTATCCACCTCTAAACCCCTCTAGACCACCAGGAATATGAGAGGAATACCGTTCCTAACTCCAGAACTATCTTAGATTCAAGTGGATGATGTCATTTATGTATAAAGTTGGAAAGGTCCAGGGTCATGTTGCTGCCTCCTGTAACGGGTCTGGGAGGCGGAACCTCTGGGCTACAATACAAGGGGGCGGTCCTTGTAAGGGAGCGGGTGGCGACCAGGCAGGTAGTCACAGGAGGTGACCAGGACAGTCTCTGGGTGTACGGGCAGGAGGACACGGCAAGTGATCGGGGCAGTCTCTGGGTAAAGGGTAGGTACGACCTGTGATGGCTGAACCTCCAGGTAGGCTAGCAAGGCAGATGGAGAATGTGTGCTCCCAGGTGAGCAAGCGAGAGTCTCTGGAATAGCAGGTGGTCACAGCACGTGACGGCGGAGCCTCCAGGTAGGCAAGCAGGCAGGTAACGGAGAAGCGCTCCCAGGTGAGCGGGCAAGAGTCTCAGGAATAGCTGGTGGTCACAGCACGTGACAGCGGAGCCTCCGGGCAGGCAAGCAGGCAGGTAGCGGAGAAGCGCTCCCAGGTGAGCGGGCAAGAGTCTGGAATAGCTGGTGGTCACAGCACGTGACAGCGGAGCCTCCGGGCTGGCAAGCAGGCAGGTAACGGAGAAGCGCTCCCAGGTGAGCGGGCAAGCTGGTCCATAGACAGACTGACCGGAGTTGTAAGGCAGACCGTCGGACCTCAGGCAAGCAGGCAGGTAGCTGAGGTGCGCTCCCAGGTGAGCGGGCAGGCTGGTCCTTAGACAGACTGACAGGAGTAGTAAGGCAGACCGTCGGACCTCAGACTAGCAGACAGGTAGCAAGTAATCAGGCAGGAATCTGACAGGTAACTGGCAGGTAACTGGCAACGGGACCTGAGGGCTGAAGCACAGGTGAGACACAGGTGCAAACAACATTGCTCGGGCACCTCCATTTTGGAGGAGGTGCCTTATATATGATGAAGTCCTCCGGCCATTGGCCGGGGACTCCTTAGGACGGCGCGCGCGGCCCCTTTAAGAGGAGGGGAGCGCGCGCGCCCTAAGCACAGGGGCCGGGAAGGAGCGCGCGCTGAGAGCAGAGCGGGAGGAGGACGCCGGGAAGGAGCGCGCGCTGACAGCAGAGCGGGAGAGGGACGCCGGGCACGGGGCAGAGCGGTGAGGGGAGCAGCGTCCCTGCCTAGCAGAGGGCAGGGACGCCGGCACTACAGTACCCCCCCCTTTAGGCCCCCCCTTTTTTAGGCCAGACAGAAATTTAGCTAGGATGAGAGGGGCATGGATGTTCTCCCGGGGCTCCCACGTTCTCTCCTCAGGACCAAACCCCTTCCAATCTACCAGAAAAAAGGTCTTTCCTCTTACCCTTTTGGTGGCAAGAATGTTCTCTACCTCAAACTCGTCCTCAGCAGAAACCGGAGCAGGAGGCGTACCTGTAGACTTGGAAAAAGAGTTAAGTACCACAGGTTTGAGGAGAGATACATGGAAGGAGTTAGGGATCCGTAAGTTGGCCGGGAGTTTCAATTTATAGGCCACCGGGTTGATCTGACTGGTGACCTCCAGAGGTCCGATGAACCGAGGCCCTAACTTGTAAGAGGGTATCTTGAGTCGAACATATTTAGATGAGAGCCAGACCTTATCTCCTGGACGAAATTGAGGAGGATCCAGGCGTTTTTTGTCAGCGTGTCTTTTCATCCGCTCGGACGACTGAAGGAGTGCGGATCGGGTACTCTCCCAAATGGAGGAAAATTTGCTAACGAGAGATTCCGCAGCCGGGTTGTCCACCGAGGTGGAGACAGGAAAAGGAATCCGAGGATGCTGACCAAAGACTACAAAAAACGGGGATTTGGAGGAGGATTCGCTCTCGTGATTATTGTAAGAGAACTCGGCCCATGGTAGGAGATCCACCCAGTCAGAATGGTGGGCATTAACGAAGTGCCGGAGGTAACTGGTCAGGTTCTGATTGATCCGCTCCACTTGACCATTGGACTGTGGGTGGTAAGCGGAAGAGAAGTCCAGGGTGACGTCTAGTAGTTTACAAGTGGCTCTCCAGAAGCGTGAGGTGAACTGTACCCCACGATCCGACACGATGTGGAGGGGCAGGCCATGAAGACGGAAGATGTGACGAATAAAGTCTCTAGCTAGCTCGGGTGCAGACGGGAGGCCTGGCAGGGGAACGAAATGAGCCATCTTGGAGAAGCGGTCAGCGACCACCCAAATGACCGTACAACCGGCAGAGAGTGGGAGGTCAGTTATGAAGTCCATTGCAATATGCTGCCAGGGGGCAGCAGGTACTGGGAGCGGAAGGAGGCGACCGGCTGGCAGATGTCTCGGAACCTTGTTGCGGGCGCAGGACACACAGGCAGAAACAAAGTCTATTACATCCTTGTGCAGGGTAGGCCACCAGTAGTGCCGGGAAATAAGCTGGAGGGTCTTCTTCTGACCAGCGTGGCCAGCCAGTTTAGACGAGTGACCCCAGTGAAGGATCTTCTCCCGATCAGGTACTGATACGAACGTCTTTCCGGGAGGGAGACGATTTAGACTCACGGGAGCCACCTGCATTACTCTGGCGGGATCGATGATGTGTTTCGGATCTTCCTCGAGATCAGATACCAGAAAGGATCGAGACAAGGCGTCCGCCTTGACGTTTTTGTCAGCCGGGCGAAAATGAAGGACAAAATCAAAACGAGCAAAAAACAAGGACCACCGGGCTTGGCGCGGGTTAAGTCTCTGGGCATGCTGGAGGTAAGCCAAGTTCTTGTGGTCAGTGTAAATTATTACCGGGTGAAGAGCCCCCTCAAGCAGGTAACGCCACTCCTCCAATGCCAGTTTGATGGCCAATAACTCTCGATCTCCTATGGAATAATTGCGCTCAGAGGAGGAGAAGAGTTTAGAGAAGAAGCCGCAAGTTACCATCCTCCCGGAAGAAGATTTTTGAGTAAGTACCGCTCCAGCTCCAGAGGAGGAGGCGTCCACTTCCAGGAAAAACTGCTTGTTGCCGTCCGGGCGATGCAGCACCGGGGCGGAAGAGAAGGCCTGTTTTAAGGAAAGAAAGGCTTCTTCTGCTTCAGGCGGCCACTCTTTGGGATTAGTACCCTTACGGGTGAGCGCGGAAATTGGGGCAGTCCGGGAAGAGAAGTGTGGTATGAAGAGGCGGTAGTAGTTGGCGAAGCCCAGGAACCGCTGAATGGCCTTCAACCCCTCCGGTCGGGGCCATTTCTCGATGGCAGACAGTTTCTCTGGATCCATTCGTAGGCCGGTCTGAGAAATAATGTAGCCCAAAAACGGAAGCGAGGTCTGCTCAAAGAGGCACTTCTCGTATTTAGCGAAGAGGTGATTCTGCCTGAGCCTGAGCAGGACCTGACGAACGTCCCTCCGGTGAGTCTGGAGATCCGGAGAGAAGACCAAGATGTCGTCCAGGTACACCACTACGCAGGAGTAGAGAAGGTCCCGGAAGATGTCATTGACCAACTCTTGAAAGACGGCAGGAGCGTTACAGAGACCAAAGGGCATTACCAGGTATTCATAGTGGCCGTCCCGGGTGTTGAATGCCGTCTTCCATTCATCCCCTTGACGGATACGAACCAGGTTGTACGCCCCACGGAGGTCTAGTTTGGTGAAGATTCTAGCCCCCCTCAGACGATCAAATAATTCTGGAATGAGCGGAAGGGGGTACTTATTCTTCACCGTGATCTGGTTTAGGCCTCTATAGTCTATACAGGGACGGAGAGAGCCGTCCTTCTTTTTGACGAAAAAGAAGCCTGCTCCCGCCGGGGAGGTAGATTTCCGGATGAATCCCCTGGCCAGATTCTCCTCAATATATTCGGACATCGACCGGGTCTCAGCAGCGGATAAAGGATAAATACGCCCACGGGGAGGAGTAGTACCGGGTAACAGGTCGATGGGACAGTCGTATGGTCTATGAGGGGGTAATGTCTCTGCCTCCTTTTTATTAAAGACATCAGCATAAGACCAATAAGGAATTGGAAGTCCAGGTAGATTAGCTGGGGTAGGAGAGGGACGGACGGGATGGACGGGAACCAGGCAGGTCTTATGACAGTCTTGTCCCCAGCGAAGGACTTCTCCGGTTTGCCAGTCAAGCACGGGTGCATGTTTCTGGAGCCAAGGCAGACCTAGCAAGAGGGCGTGAGAGAGTCCAGGCAGAACATGAAAGGAGATACTTTCAGAATGCAGCATTCCCACCTGCAGAGTAATGGATTCGGTGATGAGTTGGATGGGGCGTGGTAAGAGCCCCCCATCCACGGCAGCCACAGACAAGGGTACAGCCAGAGGTTTGGTGGGGATGCGGTATTTCTCTACCAGGGACTGTGAAATAAGATTCCCGGCTGCTCCAGAGTCCAGTTGGGCTAGTTCGAAATAACGGTTCTCTCCGTAGACGATTGAAACTGACAACAGCAGGGATGGAGAGGATTTATTCTTGTCTAGGTGGACCTCTCTGAGCGAACCTAGACACAGGCGTTTCCCGACCTCTCCGGGCAGGCATGAATCCGGTGCTCCTTACTGCCACAGTAGAAGCAGGTCCCCTCGGCACGGCGTAAGTCCTGACGGGTCTTGACCATCTTGGTCTGGTCGACCTGCATAGGCTCAGGAGGGTGTACCTGGTTAGAGACAGAAGGAGTGACGGGTTTCTGAAAAGTAGGAGCTAGACGTGGTAACCTCCTCTCACGGGTGACCTCTCTGGCACGCTCCTGGAACCGTAGGTCAATCCGGGTGGCAAGAGTTATTAAGTCATCGAGAGTGGTAGGAATGTCCCGACCGGCAAGTTCATCTTTAATACGGCCGGACAGACCCTCCCAGAAGACGGAAACCAGAGCGTCGTTATCCCAGGCCAGCTCCGAGGCAAGGGTACGGAACCGTATGGCATATTGGCCCACGGTGAGACTCTCCTGACGGAGGCGTAGCAACGATGATGCAGATGAGGTCTTCCGTCCGGGTTCGTCGAAGACTTTCCGGAAAGCCGTGAGAAAAGCAGGCAAGTTGGACACCAGGGGGTCTCCTCTCTCCCATAGAGGATTTAGCCAGGCCAGGGCCTCCCCGGTGAGATGGGACATGATGAAGGCAATTTTGGCCCGGTCGGAGTTAAACTGGTGGGACAAAAGTTCAAAGTGCAGGGTGCACTGATTTAAGAAGCCCCGAGCCTGGACGGAGTCGCCTCCGAAGCGAGGAGGTGCAGAAAGCCGGGGTCCGGGGTAGGATACCATGGTATTAGTGGGCAGCGGAGCTGCCGGATTGCAAGATATGGCACTGGCGGAGGTTGTTGGTGGATCAGACAGAGTGTTCAGGCGAGTATTAACATTCCGCAGGTGACCCATGATGGACTCCTGTTGGGACCTCTGACGGGACAGTTCAAGACAGAGGTCCGAGAGCGAGGGAGCTTGGGTGCCACCGGGTTCCATGGCCCGAGCAAACTGTAACGGGTCTGGGAGGCGGAACCTCTAGGCTACAATACAAGGGGGCGGTCCTTGTAAGGGAGCGGGTGGCGACCAGGCAGGTAGTCACAGGAGGTGACCAGGACAGTCTCTGGGTGTACGGGCAGGAGGACACGGCAAGTGATCGGGGCAGTCTCTGGGTAAAGGGTAGGTACGACCTGTGATGGCTGAACCTCCAGGTAGGCTAGCAAGGCAGATGGAGAATGTGTGCTCCCAGGTGAGCAAGCGAGAGTCTCTGGAATAGCAGGTGGTCACAGCACGTGACGGCGGAGCCTCCAGGTAGGCAAGCAGGCAGGTAACGGAGAAGCGCTCCCAGGTGAGCGGGCAAGAGTCTCAGGAATAGCTGGTGGTCACAGCACGTGACAGCGGAGCCTCCGGGCAGGCAAGCAGGCAGGTAGCGGAGAAGCGCTCCCAGGTGAGCGGGCAAGAGTCTGGAATAGCTGGTGGTCACAGCACGTGACAGCGGAGCCTCCGGGCTGGCAAGCAGGCAGGTAACGGAGAAGCGCTCCCAGGTGAGCGGGCAAGCTGGTCCATAGACAGACTGACCGGAGTTGTAAGGCAGACCGTCGGACCTCAGGCAAGCAGGCAGGTAGCTGAGGTGCGCTCCCAGGTGAGCGGGCAGGCTGGTCCTTAGACAGACTGACAGGAGTAGTAAGGCAGACCGCCGGACCTCAGACTAGCAGACAGGTAGCAAGTAATCAGGCAGGAATCTGACAGGTAACTGGCAGGTAACTGGCAACGGGACCTGAGGGCTGAAGCACAGGTGAGACACAGGTGCAAACAACATTGCTCGGGCACCTCCATTTTGGAGGAGGTGCCTTATATATGATGAAGTCCTCCGGCCATTGGCCGGGGACTCCCTAGGGCGGCGCGCGCGGCCCCTTTAAGAGGAGGGGAGCGCGCGCGCGCACGCCCTAAGCACAGGGGCCGGGAAGGAGCGCGCGCTGAGAGCAGAGCGGGAGGAGGACGCCGGGAAGGAGCGCGCGCTGACAGCAGAGCGGGAGAGGGACGCCGGGCACGGGGCAGAGCGGTGAGGGGAGCAGCGTCCCTGCCTAGCAGAGGGCAGGGACGCCGGCACTACACCTCCATTGTAGGCACTTCTTGAAAGCCTCTGCCTTCGCCCTTGCTATGAGATCAGAAGGACATAATGGTTGTCACCCACTTGGCCAGATGGGACGATGCAAGGACATCTATGTACAGGACATGGCTGACAGATCGTAGGTATCATATGTATCATCCTGGAGTCAACTAGAAAAGAGATGTGTTTTTCTTAGAAGATGGACAACGGAAGCTCATTAAAAGCGCTGTGCTGATTCTTGGAGGTCACCACCGGCTCGGAGCTGGAGAAAAAAAGTCAGGAATGGGCCCCCACCCAGTAAAGGGGGTTTCTAAACTTGTTGAACTTTCATGGGGAATTCCCTAACATCCCCTTTCCACTAAGTTCCCCACCCATCACAAGATTTGAAGACCCAGTCACACTTCCCTCTTCACCCTCACATCTACAGATACAGCCAGATAGCCGACACATCAATCCCATAGAAGTGAATGGAGCGATGGGTGTGCAACACACAGTCACTTCACTTCAAGAGGTGACTTTAGGACTTGTTTGGGTTCTAGTGATGGGAAGACACCATCATACAATTGCCATCTGTCCTGTCAATAGATGACGAATGTATTTAGGGAAAAAAATTAAGTGATCAAACATTTTCTGCATATTGCCACCACTATGGGGAGCCCAATGTAGACATAACTGAATACTAACTGCATTAATAAATCCATATTTAGGAAGCTCCCCCTAGTGGTGGCTTCCAGAAGAAAAAATATTTTTGCTGCAGGTTCGGCTTTTCTATCCACTAGCAATCTCCCTTTACAGTAGCATCCAAGGCACGTGTGTCACGAGTGAGTGGTATTCGTGACAAATTGGTGGCGGCGGAAGTAATGATCCTGACAATATGAAACAGGGCCAATTGGGCAATTGCACTGAGCCAACTCCAGACTAAGTTATCTCAAAAGAACTGCCACACATGCCCACTCAAGTGAATGGAAGTGAGCTGTAGTACCTGCACAGTACTGGATTTGGGTGGAGCAGCAGAGAGGAGTCACTGTGATTAAAGGGGTTTTCTGGTTTTGAAAGAAAACCCTGTCCCCCACCTGCAATTTGTTTTAGAAAAAGCCTTTTTTCACCCTCCTCAGGTCCAGAGCTGAAGCCAGAAAACCCCTTTAATTTTACAGTAGTTGAATCCCTATTGTTCATAGTACCTTAATCAGAGACAGCCCCTTTCTGAACGACAAACCCCTGGGGTTTCCTGTTTTTGGTGCCCAAAGCAAGGATGATGAAGTGTTACATGGTAGTCATTGATACGAATGGTCATCACTATAATACAAGGATGGCTCAAGTCCACTCGAACCATGAGGGGGGTCTTGAGCAGGAATTCCATATTCCCTGATAGGACATTTGTGTAAGAGGCTGATGGAATCGTCCACTTTAAAGAAACAAGGTGCAGATTGTGTCAGCTAATAGAGATGAATTTTGCTTTTCCCTTGGCACAACAGGCTACATCTCATATAAGCACAAGAGATTGATGGTGCCAATTTGCAGTAGGTGTTGCTATTCACTACTTCCAAACTGTAATGACCCAGTGACAAGCCACAAGGCAGGGTAGTTAAACGTTCCGGGGTCAGATACAAAGAGAGCACGTTGTAAACTAAGGGGAAAGACAAAGGCGTAGTCAGGTCATGGTCCAAGGACAGAATACCAGGAGGATAGCGGATCAGAGCAAAGGGGCTAGGCAAATGGATTGTCCAAACGAGGTCCAGGTCAGGCAGCAAAAGATCAACAAACAGAGCACAGAAATGCAAGGCAAACATGCACCACCGAGTAAATGCTACGACTGGCAGTGATCTCGAACTGACAGCTTAGCTAAGTAGCTATGTAATCATTATTATTATTATTTATTTATATAGCGCCATTGATTCTATCGTGCTGTACATGAGAAGGGGTTACATACCAAATACAGATATCACTTACAGTAAACAAACTAACAATGATAGACTGGTACCGAGGGAAGAGGGCCCTGCCCTTGTGGGCTTACATTCTACAGGATGATGAGGTAGGAGACAGTAGGTTGGGGGTTGCAGCAGCTCTGGTGTTGTTGAGGAGGCAACGTGGTCATTGCAGGTTGTAAGCTTTCTTGAAGAGATGGGTTTTCAGGTTCCATCTGAAGGATCCAAATGTGGAGGCTAATCGGACGTGTTGATGCACAGGATTCCAAAGGGTGGGCGATATTTGGGAGAAGTCTTGGAGGCGGTTGGGTGAGGAACAAATAAGTGTGAAAGAGAGAAGGAGGTCTTGGGAGGACTGGAGATTACGTAAGGGAATATATCGGGAGATTCGTTTAGAGATGTATGGAGGAGAGAGGTTATGGATGGCTTTGTAGGTCAGTGTTGGTAGTTTGAACTGGATACGCTTGGCAATTGGGAGCCAGTGAAGGGATTTGCAAAGGGGGGTAGCAGAGGAGTAGTGAAGCGTTTGATGAACCAGTCCTGCAGCAGAGTTGGACTGGAGAGGTGTGAGAGTGTTTGTAGGTAGGCCACAGAGGAGGATGTTGCAATAGTCGAGGCGGGAGATGATGAGGGCATGCACAAGCAGTTTAGTAGATTGAGGGTTGAGGAAAGGATGGATTCTGGAAATATTTTTGAGCTGGAGGAGACAGGAGGTGGCGAGAGCTTGGGTGTGGGGTTTGAAGGACAGGGCAGAGTCAAGGGTTACTCCGAGGCAGCGGATTGCCGTTACAGGGGAAAGTGTGATGTCATTTATTGTGATAGAAAGATTAGATGGGGAAGATACGCGAGATGGGGGAAAAATGAAGATTTCAGATTTGTCCACATTGCGCTTGAGGAAGCGAGAGGAGAAGAAGGAGGATATGGCTGACAGACACGCTGGGATTCTGGACAACAGAGAGGTGATATCTGGGCCAGAGAGGTAGATCTGGGTGTCATCAGCGTACAGATGGTACTGGAAGCCATGGGATTTTCTGAGCTGTCCCAGGCCAAGGGTATAGATTGAGAAGAGTAGGGGTCATAGGACAGAGCCTTAAGGGACTCCAACAGAGAGGGGGATGAAATGAGGAGGTTTTGTGGGAGTGGGAGACGCTAAATGTGCTGTTGGAAAGGTATGAGGAGATCCAGGATAGGGCAAGGTCTTTGACGCCAAAGGAAGAGAGGATCTGTAGTAAGAGGCAGTGGTCAACTGTGTCAAAGGCAGAGGACAGGTCAAGAAGGAGGAGTATAGAGAATTGTTTGTTAGCTTTGGCTGTAAGCAAGTCATTAGTAATTTTAGTAAGGGCAGTATCGGTGGAATGGTGGGGACGGAAACCAGATTGTTGGTTGTTGAAGAGAGAGTTAGATGAGAAGTGAGAGGAAAGTTCAGCGTAAATGTGTTGCTCAAGGAGTTTGGAGGCAAATGGGAGCAGCGATATGTGGCAGTAGCTGGACAAGGCGGTTGGATCGAGGGATGGCTTTTTGAGGATGGGCGTGATTGTGGCATGTTTGAAGGCAGAGGGGAAGGTACTAGAAGTTAGTGATAGGTTGAAGAGATGGGTTAGGGATGGGATGAGTGTGGGGGTGAAGTTGGGGAGGATGTGGGATGGGGTCGAGTGCACAAGTGATGAGGTGTGATTTGGAGAGGAGACGAGTAAGGTCTTTTTCAGTGATGTTGGAAATGGAGGTTATGGGGGAAGGGCAATGGTCTGGAAAACAAAGGGGTTGTGGTGTTCGGACGTTAAAGACTTGCCTTGTTTGGTCAATCTTGTTTTTGAAGCGTGTGGCAAACTCCTCAGCAGAGATGACAGAGGTCAGAGGGGGCAGTGGAGGGCGGAGGAGAGAGTTGAAAGTGTTAAATAACTGTTTGGGGTTGTAGGATAAGGAAGATATGAGGGTTGTGAAGTAGGCCTGTTTAACAGAGGTGAGGGCTGATTTGAATGCGAGTGTTGCTTGTTTAAATGCAGTGAAGTAATCTTGCGAAAGTGTTTTCTTCCAACGCCGCTCCGCAACCCTGGACCCTTGCTGAAGCTTTTTAGTGAGGTTATTGTGCCAGGGTTGTCTATTGATTTGTCACGCTCTGTCTAGATGTGCAAGGTTTCTGCAGGAGTGTGCTAGTTACTGGACATGGGTGACAGGTGAGGAGGACAGGGATGAGAACGTGAGCAGATGGTGGTCAGACAGGGGCAGGGGGGAAGGTTGTGAGGTTAGATAGGGAGCAGAGTCAGGTGAAGATGAGGTCTAGTGTGTGTCCATCTGTGGGTGACTGAGGAGGACCAGTGAGTAAGTCCAAAAGATGAAGTAAGCGACAGGAGTTTGGAAGCTGCTGGCTGGCGAGTGTCAGTGGGGATGTTGAAATCGCCCATAATGATGGTGGGAATGTCAGCAGAGAGAAAGTAGAGAAGCCAGGTGGAGAAGTGGTCAATAAAGGCAGTGACCGGGCCCGGAGGTTGGTATATGACAGCCATTTGGAGGTTGGAGGGAGAGTAGAGTAGTAGAGTGGACTTCAAAAGAAGGGAGAATAAGGGAGGGCAGAGGTGGGATAAGGCTAAGGGTGCAGATGGTAGAAAGGAGAAGACCCACTCCTCCACCATATCTGTTACCAGGGCGAGGAGTGTGGGTGAAATGTTGGCCACCGTAACACAGCGCCACAGGGGACGTAGTGTCGGAGGGTGTCAGCCATGTCTCTGTGATGCCCAGGAAGGAGAGATTACGAGAGGTGAAGAGGTCGTGAATAAAATGGAGCTTGTTGCAGACAGAGCGGGCGTTCCAGAGTGCTCCAGAGAAAGGGAGCAGGTGGGTAGGCGTCAACGGCACCGGTTTTACGTAGGAGAGGTTGCAGTAGTTTACATTTGGTTGGAAGCGATAGGATGGGGAATTGGTGGAAGGTGAAAGCTGTGGGGGTCCAGGATTGGGAGAGATGTCGCCAGCAGTGAGGAGAAGCAGAGAGAGGGAGAGCAGGTGGGAGAAGGAGAGTGTCTGGCTTTTTTTGAGTTTTGGTAGGATAGATCTGAGGTTGAGGAGCAGGTCTGCAGATGAGGTCAGGTAAGAGGGAAGGAGAGATGATTATTTGGTTAGAGGGTGCTGGGGTTAGGGGATAGCGAAGGAGAGTAAGAATTAGTGGTGCAAAAACAGTAAGGGCGTATGTAAGCATATTGAAAGCTTTTGTGTGAGTAAAAAAGGGAAGCCAAGTACATTTAATAAATAGTTTTTCGTACCTTCTGGTCACTTCTGGCCCATTTCTGGCATATTTCTTATTAGACATTTAAGAGCGACAGTTCTGAGCCAGACCATGGCCAGTGTTACAGATCCGGGTGGTGGAACCTCTGTGCCGCGGTACAAGGAGGGACCCAGAGGGGCGTAACTAAGTATCAACTCAGACCGACCCTGGTCGTACGGCGGCTAACGACTCCGTGATCAGGGAGGGACCGAGCAGGGGGACCAGGTGCTACTCTGGGGACGACCTTGTAAGAGAGCAGGTGGCTCCCAAGGATCAGATGACTGGGACTGACCGGTATAGTGTATGGGCACAGCAAGCAGGCAGAAGTCTCTGGGTTAGCAGACAGGTGGTCACGGCAAGTGACGGCAGGAGGCTCCAGGTAGGCTATCAGGTGGTGACAGCAAGCGACGGCCAAGCAGGCTGAAGTCTCTTGGTTAGCAGGCAGGTGGTCACGGCAAGTGACGGCAGAGCCTCCAGGTAGGCTAGCAGGTAACAGGCGAGTGCTCCCAGGTGAGCAGGCTAGCAGGCACGGCTGGTAGCAGGCAGGTAACTGGCGGGTGCTTCCTGGTAAGCAGGCGGGCTTGCCCATAGACAGACTGGCGGGTTGAACGGAAGACAGACTGTCGGGCTGGAGAGAAGTCAGGCTGGTGGACTGGAACAGTAGTCAGGCTGGCAACTGGACCTGAGGGCTGAAGCAGAGGTAAGAATACTTGTGCAACAATTATTTCTCGGGCACCTCCATTTTGGAGGAGGTGCCTTAAATATGGGAGATCCTCCGACTATTGGCCGGGAACTCCTTAGGACGGCGCGCGCGGCCCCTTTAAGAGAGAGGGAGCGCGCGCGCGCCCTAAGCACAGTGCCTGGGAATCTGCGCGCGCTGGCCGCAGCAGGAAGAGGACCGCAGGAGGACGCCGCGCGGGGAGCCGGGAGGTGAGAGGGACGGCGTCTCTGCCTGGCAGGGGGCAGAGACGCCGATGCTACAGTCAGACAGACCTGCATCTCTAAATTTATAAAGCTTATCAGCACATACAGTATGCCAGGTAGGAGCAGAAGGGAGGAGCCGCTGGGAAACTGGTCACTGAAGCACAGGGGGGAATAATTAGGAGACAGAGACTAAAATGCATTCAGGAAATAGACAGATAGAGAAAAGTGTGTATTAGCATCAAAGGATTGAGGTTATAAACTTGCAGATGGGATCACACATACCTGGAGACTGATACAATATGAAAAGGCAGTCAGGATACTGTATATGCACAGTGGTTTCACTCAGAACAAGGAACACCTGAAGGAAGCTCAGCACCTCCCAGTTTCAGATTGAAAATTACCAAAATGACAGCTCAGCACGACCTCGATTCCATAGAGCGGCAAAACTGTCACTCATTGCGTCCAAGACACATTGAGTGGAGGAATTGTGACAGACCCCCCTGCTCTCCGTGACATGCCATCTCCAGGCCGTGCATGTGACGCGCCCCTGGGCCTGTGCTGAGTAGCGTTGCGCACGCGGGAGCCTACCCGGAGCCGGATCTGATAGGGGTAGTAGTCTCGTGGCGGTGACCCGGTCCGTGCCCAGGGAGTCAAGCTGAGTGGCAGTATATTAGCAGTAGATGTAGGACGACTACGCCACCCGTTGAATGCAGCTATGGAGCTGCCGCTGCAGGGCAGACCGCTGAGGCCGGTGGTAGGATAGTGCAGCGTAGATGGTATAACCCCCAACGGGAGGGGTATGGCCTCAGGGCAGCCGACGTGGATGATGGGGGTAGCAGGAACCACTCAGAGACGATGCGGTGTAGTTCAGGGTCTTTACTGGTGACAAAGATAGACCCTCCCGGAGTACTGGCTAGCGGTCGGGGCCTGGTCAGTCTTTGAGCAGATGGGATCTCCCCTGGCCAGGCGGAGTTGTAGGCCTCCCCAACTAATTGTACTCTTCTGGCTACCTTGCTAGAGGCGGGTAAAAGTAGCCCACGTCCCTGAGTGTACCGTGTGGTGCTCACCCGTATGGCCGGTGACTCGGGGCCTTCTAGTGGCTTCCGCTCCACGACGGCGGTGCTGGTCCCACGCGTGTGACCGTGCCTTCGGGTTTCTTGGCCAGAGGACCTGAAATCCCCTGCCGGGCGGTTTCTGCTGCTGGGTCTGGGTTAATCCCCACAGCCTCGGACTCCGGGTCCGGTGGTAACTCTTCAATCAGGGCGAGCTCTTCAGCTGCCAGCCCCTGATTCCTTTTAGCACTGCTCCCACTGAGCTCCTGATCTTTCTTTCCTATGCTGCTCTTCTTCTCTCTACTCTTCTCTACTCACTAACCCTGCCTCAGCCCCAGTTTTATATAGGGGAAGTTCTTCCCCTCCCAGGACTGGGCAGGAGGTGTGGCATGCATAGGATTCTTGACCAAGAGACCTCCCACCTGCTCTCAGACGTAATATCTCTATTACTGTGGCAACCAGACCCCTGGGGTGTCACACATGCTAATAACAAGGTTTCCTAAAAACATTCTAGGTGACCAACCATCATCTCCACTAGGCCCTGTCATCCCCTTCAACCTTCGACCCACCACGTCTCATGAAAAAGACAAGGTGCTCTGGCTTCCAGGACTCAAGAGCGCACAATCGTCACACAACATGACCTGTATGCAATGCAGCATATACATTTTATTTTATATACATGTATAGATATGCCGGATGAATGATTTGCCCAATATTTAATTGAGAGAAGCAGAATAGAGTATCTGGTCAGCATGTGACCACGAGTATTCAAATCGCTCACTCCCACAAGAATCGTAACAAAAATATTCTCTCTGTCCAGCAGAACGTCCAGAAGGAAAAGTTTAAAATAATCCTTTATTTTACATAATTAAAAACATGATAAAAAAGGAAAAGAATCCCAGAAGACTGATCCACGCGTTTCAAATGAATCATAGCAGCGAATCGTATGTGACGCCCGCAGGTGGCACACGTGGTTTGTTGATCCACTGTGCCACAGGGCCGGGCTTACCTAGGAAGGGGAGTAGCTACAGTAAGTGGCTACCTGGTGTTCACTGGAGCTCCTGATGTTAGAGTCAGGCTTGAGCTGCAGGTAGGCACCAGGTACCACCCCTGGGCAGTACCCGGTACTGCAGATGCTGACCCCAGGGTCAGGTACGTTGACACGGATTGAACTCGGAGTAACTTTGGCAATTCAGGATATAGACTCTGTTCAGACTGTACAGGTTCTGGATCCTCCAACAGAACGGATACTGACACGGAGTCACAGACAGGGCTGGATTCGGAACCTGGGATAACAGTCTGGACAACACTGGGTACAGGGATAGGTACACGATCAGACACACAGGTCTCAGGAACTGGTTCAGGTTCTGCAGGAGCAGCTTCAGAGTTCATGGACTGCTGGAGCGGCTTCAGAGTTCAGGACCTGGCCGCACAAGGACCAGGGGGTCTGTGGCGCCCCTGAGGGTTCGGTCGCCACAAGGGGGGATACTGCAGCCTGTCAGCAGGTGTAGTGTCTCCTCACCCAGGTAAGGAAGGTGCACTGGTCAGGACCCTGAATCTACATTCAACACTACACACTCCTGACCTATGGGAGGCAAGTATGCACCATAGTGCTGCCTCAGCAGGATCACAAGTGAGGGGAACCAAAAGTTAGGGGAACCAAGTAGTGGGTGAAGGGTAGAACACAGTTTTAGTTTGCACACATAGTTTCATATATAATAGCCAGCCACCTTAAGCACAAGGTTCTTTGATTGTGGTCTTTGCAGCTGGCAGTGGCCTTGTGTAGGAGCCTGCAGTGTGCTGAAGATGCACGGTCCTCGTGCTCTGACCTTGACACGAGGAGCGGGTGTGAGTTAACAGCGTCTCTACCCCGGTCAAGTTCCCTTGCTTAAGAAGGTCGGGAGCTATAGTGTCAGCTCCACAAGCAAAAGGATCCCAGGGAGCACGGACGGAGCGGCGTACGCCACCTGTACTCACCATTCCGGCCTGGCCAGAGGGACTCCTGCTGCAAGAGGGGTACCGGCCCCCGACATCTGACTTTGCCACTTCACGTCTCTGTCAGAGAAGCCCGGTAGGTTACAGTGGATCCCGTCGGGTGACAGGCGGAACGGAATTGCCGCCTTACCCTATATCTGTGCATAGTCCAGAGGGAGACCCAGCCTTTCCACTCACACGGACAGGAGAGGTTCAAAGGGGACTGTTAGGAACACTCGGAGGGTCCTGACCGAAGTACCTGAATACCTTGGGTGCGCTGAGCCCTCATCCCTGGTGGCCGCAGTGATCCGTGAGGAGCAGGGAGAAGCCTTGCCGCTGCTTAAAAGAACTGTGAGTAAAAGACCTGGAAGACTATCCCTATGGCCTCTGGTTCCTTCATTTCTGCACTGCACCACACAGTACCTGAGTGACCCAGGACTACTCTCCCCATCCTCCTGTCACATCTGCCCTGAGGCCCTGCTCCGCCTGTGGGGAGCTATAACATCGCCTGCTGCCACTACATCCAGCCTCAGAGGACTGCTAGCAGCGCTGGTGGCGCATCACCAGACACCACAGGTGGCGTAGTCGATAATACCACTCAACCCTGATTGCCCATTACTTTCATGTGACGGCCCTTGGCACGGAACGGCTCCAGGCCACGACTGCCTCCCCAACATCTGACCTGGCTCCAAGTACCCCATTTCCCAGGGAGGGCTGTGAGCGTCACAACTTGCCGTAGTCGGCAGGATTGCATGCCCGCAGCAACGGAAGAAGATTGCCCATTGCTACCGGGTACTGCGCGCCTTTTTCAATAGACTGCCATTTTTTACTTAAAAAGGCGCCCACCCAAGAAGAACGGACGCCATAATGTGCAGAAAGGACAGCGTCTTAGCACCTCCTATCGTGGGCTGGGCTCCCGTATGGCGCCAAAAATGTGGACTGCCCCTTCCATTAGAGACTGTCCGCGAGGTAGTGTCCATCACCCCGGAGGGGACGACCGAAGGAGTGCCTGTCAGCCTGCCGCCCTGGAGCCGCCCCAAAAAGAGGTGGAGACGATTGAAACAACAAGGTGCGGCCATAACAGTCCGAGACTTACCGCACCCTGCAGCAGTAATGGACGCCGCCGAGGAGAGTTCTTCCGAGTCCTCCAACGTTGGCCCACGAGCTGCTACCTCCCTCGGTATGGAGGGAATTCACCTGACCCCGGAGGAGGCCGAGTTCTTCCGCGGTGAAACGAAGGACCTGATACGGAGGGCCGAAGAGGCCACAGCCCAGGCGGAGGACGCCCAGGAGGCACCGTGCAGCCCCGGAACGGGTAAGGAGAAAACCCCTATCCCAGGCGCGGGACGCAACGTGGCCCTCCTGGATCTCGTGCCGGCACCCCCATCCTCGGGCTCTACCCTGGGAGCAGTTGTTCGCCCCGGATCCTGAGGCCCAAGCAGCCGCAGCCTCCGGAAGCCTGCTATGCCTTCCGACTCCCAGTTCAGAGGATCCCACGTTTCTTGGGCTGACCATCGGCCCCAACCCGGACTAGTCCGCACAAGGACGAGGACTTGCAGCAACCCCTGCTGTCGCCGCTACCTGCGCCTCCGGTCGCCTGCCCGGCTGCGGAAGAGTTGGCCTGGGACAGCCAGGGGGGGGGGGGAATCCATTTTATAGCCCAACGTCTGACCTCAGAGGTAAAAATCTGTCTGGAGTGGCTCTCCTGGAGGTCCAGCTCGGGATCTTCATGCCCTGCAGCCACCCCAGGGCCTACGTTGAAGGTTGGGATGGGTCCCTCATGCTGCTGGACTCGCCCCTTTGGCACAGTTTTCTAGTTATATAATGTTTTATATTTTGTACTATATTATTCATGCAACGTTACAAGAAAATGAGCCTTCCAGAATGGGAAGAATGTTTTAATGTTGTTATATAAATGCATAAAAAGTCTGTACTATGCTTTGCTCTCTTTGCAGCCCGCGGACGTGCTGTGTTTTACCAGGGGGGAATGTGGCGCCCCTGAGGGTTCGGTCGCCACAAGGGGGGATACTGCAGCCTGTCAGCAGGTGTAGTGTCTCCTCACCCAGGTAAGGAATGTGCACTGGTCAGGACCCTGAATCTACATTCAACACTACACACTCCTGACCTATGGGAGGCAAGTATGCACCATAGTGCTGCCTCAGCAGGATCACAAGTGAGGGGAACCAAAAGTTAGGGGAACCAAGTAGTGGGTGAAGGGTAGAACACAGTTTTAGTTTGCACACATAGTTTCATATATAATAGCCAGCCATCTTAAGCACAAGGTTCTTTGATTGTGGTCTTTGCAGCTGACAGCGGCCTTGTGTAGGAGCCTGCAGTGTGCTGAAGATGCACGGTCCTCGTGCTCTGACCTTGACACGAGGAGCGGGTGTGAGTTAACAGCGTCTCTACCCCGGTCAAGTTCCCTTGCTTAAGAAGGTCGGGAGCTATAGTGTCAGCTCCACAAGCAAAAGGATCCCAGGGAGCACGGACGGAGCGGCGTACGCCACCTGTACTCTCCATTCTGGCCTGGCCAGAGGGACTCCTGCTGCGAGAGGGGTACCGGCCCCCGACATCTGACTTTGCCACTTCACGTCTCTGTCAGAGAAGCCCGGTAGGTTACAGTGGATCCCGTCGGGTGACAGGCGGAACGGAATTGCCGCCTTACCCTATATCTGTGCATAGTCCAGAGGGAGACCCAGCCTTTCCACGCACACGGACAGGAGAGGTTCAAAGGGGACTGTTAGGAACACTCGGAGGGTCCTGACCGAAGTACCTGAATACCTTGGTGCGCTGAGCCCTCATCCCTGGTGGCCGCAGTGATCCGTGAGGAGCAGGGAGAAGCCTTGCCGCTGCTTAAAAGAACTGTGAGTAAAAGACCTGGAAGACTATCCCTATGGCCTCTGGTTCCTTCATTTCTGCACTGCACCACACAGTACCTGAGTGACCCAGGACTACTCTCCCCATCCTCCTGTCACATCTGCCCTGAGGCCCTGCTCCGCCTGTGGGGAGCTATAACATCGCCTGCTGCCACTACATCCAGCCTCAGAGGACTGCTAGCAGCGCTGGTGGCGCATCACCAGACACCACAGGTGGCGTAGTCGATAATACCACTCAACTCTGATAGCCCATTACTTTCATGTGACGGCCCTGGGCATGGAACGGGTCCAGGCCACAACTGCCTCCCCAACATCTGACCCGGCTCCGAGTACCCCATTACCCAGGGAGGGCTGTGAGCGTCACAGGTCAAGTTCAGGACTAAGCCACACAAGGACCAGGGGTTCAGGTTCAGGACCTGGCCACACAAGGACCAGGAGGTCGGGTTCAGGACCTGCCTGAACAGGGACCAGGGGTTCAGATCCTGGCCACACAGGGACCAGGGGACTTGGGCACAAGGACGGGGACCTGGCAACACAAATGTTGCACAACACTCACTAATGGGACCACATTGCTAAGAGACCTCCCTATTAGGGTGGGTGCCTTTTATACAAGATGCCTCCCACCTATTGGCTAGGACATCTTTGCAGATGCATGCTGCCCCTTTAAGAACAGGAGAGCGCGTGCGCACTAGGCGAGTCACCGGGAAGTGCGGCGTGCACAGACAGGAGGAATGAGGGAGCACGCCGAAGACAACGCTGCGCAGCCAGGGGCGTGAGTATATTGGCGTCCCTGCATGGAGGGAGGAGAAGAGCCATGCATCAATCAAGACATGTCACTCGAAGCAAGGATCACCAATCTATGACTTGCCTACTTTGGTCACATCATACGAAGAGCAATCACTGGAGAAGGATATCATGGTTGGAAGAATAGAAGGAACATGTAGAAGAGGAAGACCAGCAGCCCGATGGCTTGATATTATCAAGATTACGGTGGAGAAGACCCTGGTGGCCCTATCTAGACTCTTGCACAAGATCGATATTCCTACAGAGCGTTTATCCATCAAGCCGCCATGGCTCAAAATCGAGCCAACGGCTGTTAACTAATAAATAAGCTTCCTGACCTGTGCACAAAAAAAAAGACATAAGCCTGTTGCTTTACTTCAGTCTCGTTGCATTGATGCCAACTTTCCCAACTAAGTGATCGAACCCATTGCTGGAGGCTTCCTGTGGTGTCAGTTTGGCCAGACATCGGTCACTCTATGTGTGGCTTTGTCGTCATCTTCCACTTTCTTCCTTTCGGGACTTGATTAGGGTCGGTTTTTGCTGGGGTGTTTTCTTTTTTTGGGTCCCTGGGTCTGTGACACCACCATCCCTGACACTCCTCTTTCCTTCTACAAGGATAAATTCCATTTCTTCAGTTCCTTGCTGGAGGCTATGGAGATACCTGACCGCACTATCTCGATTCCGCCTTGAGACCCAGACAAAAGACTCCTAACATTGGAGCATGAAGAAGAACGCAGCTAGCTGAGAAAATTAGTGTGAAGAGCAATGAAGAGATAGCTCTTCGGTTGAGGGCGTATTCTGTGTTCCTCAAACCTTCTCACCACCCCTCCATTCTTTGATCTAACCCCATTTGCTCCTAAAGCTCTCCATCAGAAGGCCCTTCTATTCGATTCACACCAATTGATAGCATATTTGCTCCTTAGGACTGTGAGGAAAGTAATGACTTCCACATATTGATGATGTATCCTTGGGATAGGTGATAGATATCAGATTGGTGGGGGTCTTACTGTGGCATGGCTCCATACTCTGTGTAGTGGCCGTTCTTGGCACTCTTTCTCAGCTTCCATTGAGCTGCAGTACCGAAAATGGCCACAACAGAATGTATGGTGCTATGGTGCTGCAGTACCTCTGTACACGGTTTACAAGCTGCAGTAGTGGGAGCTTCATACAGCCAATGGGTGATGGTGGTGCCAGAGGTCAGATTCCCATCTGTGTGACATCGATGACCTATCCCAAAGATGGGTGATCATTTTATAAGGAATGGACAGCCCCCTTTAATAGTCACCCATCTTTTTTAGCAGGGTATTTTCCCATTTATTCTTGGGATCGGCAGGGTTCTCCGAAGTTGGACAACTTATCATTATCTTATGGCACATCCTGATCATAACTTTATATATTCGGGATACCCCAACAAAGTTAAAAGCACTTAGCCAAAACTAATAATAATGCAGTGTATCTATGTTGCAATTCCTGGTGGTCTAGGGGCAATGATGGTTTACATGCTCCAGGCTAAGATTGTAGGGTCGGTTTTAGCAGGTGGAAAATTTTGCAAGTTCCCATGTCCCCAGTGTCATGGGGGACTCTTAATCCTCTGTTAATTTACCACAGACCTTCTCACAGCCCTGGACCACCAGGGAATCTGAAATGCCAAGCAAAACTCCAAATAAGTCTTTTCTTGACTGATGCAAATGACTCCAGGATTTTGACTATGCGTTCTGCATATTATCCCTCCATTTACTTCCCGGAGCCGCGCTCCAGTTTTCTCATCCGTCAAGTGTAATGAGCCGTCAGTATTTTACAGCTTACACAGTGCTGACATCCTCCCAGCCGTAGCCCAAGGCTTTGTCACAGCTCTCCTATGTAATCCCTGCCAACTGGAGGTCGGCCAACCTACCCTGGCCAGCGGTGATGACGAGGGTTAATAAATTATATCAAATGGCAAAATCTGTTGCATTCAACATGGGGACGGCGTGAACATATTTGCAGATTTTGGAGCTGTGATCTCTTCTTAGAAGCAACACAGCAGTGGATTCCACAAAAGACGGCACGCTGCTTCCCCCTCGACACCACCTCTACCACCGTCGCTGGAGAGCATACGGTGGAATTTGGAAGGTGCAAAAAATGCTCCAGTGATGTGACGCTGTCACGCTGTCTCTGTATACTGGAGGTAGGGGGCCTAAGCTGACCCTAAGCTGGGGCCCTGACTAATCCCTCAACCTGGAGGTACTGTTAAAGGTACAGAGGTCCAGGCCGCCAGCGTAACCCCTACCTCCTGAAGATCCCTGCACCTCAGTAATCTAGTCCTGAGAAGGACCCCGATCACAACCAAAGGGAACAAGAAATAATATGCCCAAACACAGTATTTAGACGAACGAGACAGTACAAGGGAAAAACCAAAACCACCTTGCATACAAACAACTTCTCAACTACAACAGAGGGAAAACCAACGGGAAAGGAGATAAATGATAAAGCGAGGAAAGGGAAAAAACACTTCCAAATACACTTATCTCAGCAACTCCAAACACCACGATCCGCTCTGTCAGTCTGAATGAAATGCTTTCACCGACACCTCCCAAACAGACCAGCAGGTATATGAAGGAGTCTCACTACAGAAGTATTGATTGCAGCTGGGCGAGGCTGGACCTCAACTAGCCCAGAGAGAGAGAGAGAATTAACTCCCTCACTGCCGAGAAACACAAAGCACCAACAAGTCAGCTGCGAGAAGTCAGGCTGTGTACTCGTGACGATCTTCGTGGCAACACACCCGTGACAGTACCCCCCCTTCTACGAGGGGCCTCCGGACCCTCAGGGCCAGGTTTATCCGGGTGAGTCGTGTGGAAGGCCCGAACTAATCGGTCTGCGTTAATATCCGACGCAGGAACCCACATCCTCTCCTCAGGACCATACCCCTTCCAATGAACCAGGTACTGAAGGGACCGGCGATTAAAGCGTGAATCAATGACCCTCGATACCTGGAACTCCAAGTTACCATTGACAACCACTGGAGGGGGAGGTAAAAGTGACGGTACCACCGGCGCCACATACCTCTTAAGCAATGATCTGTGAAACACGTTGTGAATTTTAAACGTAGGGGGGAGGTCAAGATGGAATGCCACCGGATTAATAATAGAACTGATTCTGTACGGCCCGATGAACCTGGGACCCAGTTTCCAGGAGGGAACCTTAAGTTTTATATTCCTGGTAGACAACCATACCCGATCGTTCACACTTAGGTCCGGACCAGACACTCTCCTCCTATCAGCCATACGTTTGTATCGGTTCCCCATAGTATTCAGATTCTTCAGCACCCCTCTCCATACTGAAGCGAGTGATGAGGAAAATCGTTCCTCCTCAGGAACCCCCGAAGAGCCCCCCCCACTGAAAGTACAAAACTGGGGGTGAAAACCATATGCCCCAAAAAACGGGGACTTACCAGTGGACTCGCTCCGCCTATTATTAAGAGCAAACTCTGCCAGAGGTAAGAAAGAAGCCCAGTCCTCCTGGTTCTCTGACACAAAACACCGGAGATATGTCTCCAAGCTCTGGTTCATACGTTCCGTCTGACCATTGGTCTGAGGATGAAAAGCCGATGAGAATGACAACTGCATCCCCCGCCGTGCACAAAACGCCTTCCAGAACTTAGACACAAACTGAGACCCCCGATCAGACACCACCTCGGAGGGTACCCCGTGAAGCCTCACAATCTCCCCAATGAACACCTGCGCAAGAGTTTTAGCATTAGGGAGAGCCGGAAGAGCGATAAAATGTGCCATCTTGCTGAACCTGTCCACTACAACGAGTATGACCGTTTTACCCGAAGACGGAGGGAGGTCCGTAATAAAGTCCATAGACAGATGAGTCCAAGGACGCTCCGGGATCTTCAAAGGTAAGAGGGCCCCAGACGGACGGGTATGTGAGGTCTTAGAGCGCGCACAAACCCCACAGGACGCGACAAAAGTTACCACCTCCTTATGTAAATTAGGCCACCAAAACCGACGCGAGAGGAGATCCACAGTAGCTTTACTCCCCGGGTGTCCTGCAAAAACTGAGTTATGGTGTGCCTCGATCACCTTTTGTCGCAACTGATCTGGAACAAACAATCTCCCTGGAGGTCCAACAGGGGCGTCCCCCTGAGCCTCCAATACCTCCTCCTCCAGCTCAGAGCATACTGCCGAAACCACCACCCCCTCCTGAAGGATAGGAATCGGGTCGTCCGTATTCCCGGCCCCCGGGAAACTACGAGATAAGGCATCCGCCTTTACATTTTTTGACCCAGGACGATATGTAACGACAAAATTAAACCTGGTAAAAAACAATGACCACCTAGCTTGTCTGGGATTCAGACGTTTCGCGGACTCCAGATATAGCAGGTTCTTGTGATCGGTGATGACGGTGACCGGATGAACAGCCCCCTCCAGAAAATGGCGCCACTCCTCAAAAGCTAACTTAATGGCCAAGAGTTCCCTATTGCCGACATCGTAATTCCTCTCAGCGGACGCACCCTGTGACAATACTGCGCCCACCCCTACCTCGGAAGCGTCTACCTCTACAATGAATGGCTGAGACGCATGAATGAGTATGGGCGCCGAGGCAAAACATTTTTTCAAAGAGGAGAATGCTTGACAAGCCTTGTCAGACCACCTAGAAAAATCCGTCCCCTTTTTAGTCATGTCAGTGAGAGGCTTAACCATGGACGAGAAATTACGAATGAACTTCCGGTAATAATTAGCAAACCCCAGGAAACGTTGTAGTGCCTTAAGATTCTCTGGCCGATCCCACTCAAGAACTGCCCGCACTTTCCCAGGGTCCATACGAAAACCGGACGCTGAAACCAGGAAGCCTAAAAACTGGAGTTCCTGTACGGCGAACACACACTTTTCCCACTTGGCATACAGTTTATTATCCCGCAAGATCTGTAACACCTGCCTAACGTGCTCCTGATGAGACACCAGATCCGGCGAGTAAATTAGGATATCATCCAGATATATGACAACAAACTGTCCCACCAAGCGGCGAAAAATGTCATTAACAAAGTGTTGGAACACCGCCGGGGCATTAGTCAGACCGAATGGCATGACAAGGTTCTCATAATGCCCCTCCGGAGTGTTAAACGCCGTCTTCCACTCATCCCCCTCCTTCATCCTAATCAGATTGTACGCCCCCCTGAGATCCAACTTAGAAAACCATTTGGCGCCCACGATCTGATTAAAGAGATCGGGAATAAGTGGGAGCGGATACGGATCTCGGACCGTAATCCGATTAAGTTCACGGAAATCCAGGCAAGGGCGTAGGCCTCCATCTTTCTTCTTAACAAAGAAGAACCCCGCAGCCACCGGAGAAGATGAAGGTCTAATATGCCCCTTAGCCAGACTTTCTGAGATATAATTGTTATGTTCTGCTACCAAAGCTAAGGAAAGAGAGGAGATCTGTCCCTACTATAAGACTCAGCTGAATCCCTACGATGTAACAGGGAACCTGATCCTGCGATCAGACCTGCTAAAGTCCTAATCTAGTCTGTACGAAGACCTATAGATGTGGGGAGGGAATCCCTACAAGTACTAAGGACTGGGAGGAATATGGGACACCTCCTAACAGAAATAGTAGCAGACAGACGAACAAACAAAATAGATAGCACATAGAGGTCCGTAGACCAAGCAAACTAACAGAGTTAGATACAGAGCACAGGCTAGCTAGAAAGTAGATATACAATGAAGTCCAGCAAAGCCAGAAGGGCGGAGCAGGACTAAATAGGCCAACAAGGTCATGTGACCAGCAAAGGAAAAAAAACCTAACAGCAAGGTTCTAACAGTACCCCCCCTTCTAAGAGGATCCTCCGGATCCCCTAGGACCAGGCTTATCAGGAAATCTCCTGTGAAACGCTCTGATAAGTCTGGACGCGGAAACATCATCTGACCTCACCCAAGAGTTATCCTCGGGTCCGAAACCTTTCCAGGCCACAAGATACTGCAAACTACCTCTATACCGTCTAGAGTCAAGGATGCGAGAAATTTCATATTCCCCGTCCTCCACCACCGGAGGAACAGAGGCAGAGGCGTCACCATCCGACACAACAGCTTTTTTTAACAGAGAGACATGAAAGACCGGATTAATTCTCCAGGAGGTAGGAACCTCCAACCTAACAGCAGATTGGTTGACAACCTGAAGCACCTTAAAGGGCCCTACAAACTTGGGACCCAATTTCTTAGAAGGAATCCTCAACCGCAGATTCCTAGAGGACAACCAAACCATGTCACCAACAGCGAACAAAACCTCCTGTCGTTTCCTATCAAAGTAGTCTTTAGATTTTCTGTTGGCCTCCTGAAGATTACCACGCACATTCGTCCAAACTCTTTCCAAATCACCGGAAAAATTCTCCTCCTCAGGCACGGCAGATCCCAACTTGGAGAACGACCCAAACGACGGATGTCTCCCAGAACAACAAAAAAAAGGCGAACAACCAGCAGAAGAAGATGTATGATTGTTCAGAGCAAATTCGGCAAGTGGCAGAAACTCAGACCACCCCTCTTGATTGTCTGCCACAAAACAACGCAAGAACTGCTCAACATCCTGGTTTTTCCTTTCTGTCTGGCCATTAGATTCAGGATGATATCCGGACAAAAACGACAAATGAATTCCCAACCTGTCACAAAAGGCACGCCAAAAACGAGCCACGAACTGAGGACCCCTATCAGAAACAATGTCAGTAGGAACGCCATGAAGTCTGACAATTTCCTTGACAAAGGCCTTAGCGAGAGTTTTAGCGCAGGGCAGTTTGACGAAGGGAACCAAGTGACACATCTTGCTAAAACGGTCCACGACCACCCAGATGACAGTAAAACCCTCAGAGGGGGGAAGGTCAGTTATAAAGTCCATAGCCAAATGTGTCCAAAGAGCACTGGGGACCTCCAAAGGACAAAGCAACCCCGCAGCAGGAGTATGTGAGGACTTAGATCTAGCACATATAGTACATTGGCGCACCCACTTAATGACTTCCTTCTGCCATCCAGGCCACCAAAAACTGCGACCCACCAGTCTCTTGGTCTCAGAGATTCCGGGATGACCTGCCAACCGAGATTCGTGACACTCAACAAACAAATCTCTCCTAAAGGTCTCAGGCACAAACAACCTCCCATGAGGAGTGTTAGATGGGGCATTCTCCTGAGCTTTAAGAATCTCATCTTCCAAAACGGAGTCTAAAGCAGCTATCACAACACCTTCTTGTAAAATGTTTTCCTCTTTCTCAGCACCGACTATGGGAGAAAAACTGCGAGACAAGGCATCCGCCTTAACATTCTTAGTACCAGGGATGTAAGTAACGGAGAAATTAAACCGCGAGAAAAACAGTGCCCACCTAGCCTGACGGGCATTCAGGCGCTTGGCAGCATCAAGATATATCAGATTTTTATGATCCGTAAGAACCTGAACGGGAAATTCCGCACCTTCCAAGAAGTGGCGCCAGTGTTCAAATGCGAGTTTAATAGCCAATAATTCCCGATTACCAATATCGTAATTCAATTCAGTCTCTGAAAATTTTTTTGAAAAAAAGGCACAGGGATGTAATCCATCCCCGTTATCCTGAGACAATACTGCGCCAACCCCCACAGAGGAAGCATCAACCTCAACCAAAAACGGCCTAGTAACATCAGGCTGCATAAGGATGGGAGCAGAGGTGAACCTCTCCTTGAGATACACAAAAGCTTCAATGGCCTCAGAAGACCACTGAACCGCATCAGCACCTTTCCTGGTGAGATCAGTCAGAGGTTTGACAATACTAGAAAAATTTTTTATGAACTTTCTATAGTAATTGGCGAAACCCAAAAACCTCTGTATCGATTTCAAACCAATAGGCCTAGGCCATTCCTGCACAGCCTGAACCTTAACCGGATCCATCTCAAAACCTTTGCTGGAGATAATGTAGCCCAAAAAACTAATTCTCTGTACAGCGAACTCACATTTCTCCAGCTTAGCAAAAAGCGAATTGTCCATTAATAACTGTAATACCTCACGCACGCTCCGCCAATGAGACTCCAGATCTGGCGAATAAATCAAAATGTCATCCAAATACACAACCACATTTTTACCGATCAAAGGTCTAAGGATGTCATTAATCAGATTCTGAAAAAATGCAGGAGCATTAGTAAGACCAAAAGGCATAACCAGATTCTCAAAATGACCCACAGGAGTGTTAAAAGCAGTCTTCCATTCATCACCCTCCTTCATGCGCAACAGATTGTATGCCCCCTTAAGGTCAATTTTAGAGAACCACTTGGCCCCCAATAACTGGTTAAACAGATCAGGAATCAATGGCAGTGGGTAAGGATTGCGTACCGTAATTTTGTTAATCTCACGAAAATCCAGACAAGGACGTAAACCGCCGTCCTTTTTTTTTACAAAAAAAAATCCAACCGCCACAGGAGACTTAGAGGGCCTAATGTGACCGGCGGCCAAGCTTGTCTGTATGTATTCCTCCAAAGCCTTCCTCTCAGGAATAGTAAGGTTAAATAAACGACTCTTAGGAAGAGTCGCTCCAGGGACAAATTCAATAGAACAATCATAGTCTCTATGGGGAGGCAAAACCTGCGATTCCTTCTCAGAAAAAACTCTCCAAAAATCCTGAATAGGAACAGGCAATTCTCCCCTATCCAAAGCTGCAATACGCCCGTTACAACACTTGTCATAACATTTATGGCTCCAGGATTTAATTTCACTGGTAGACCAATCCAGTACAGGATTGTGAAATTTTGACCAGGGCAAACCCAATATTACTGGAGAAGGTAAGTTATTCAACACTACCAAATCCAATTTCTCATGGTGAACACCATTAATAGTGAGAGGAAATTCACTGACCTTGAGAGTAATATTCTTCAAAGGGGAACCATCCACAGAAACCACAGCAATGGGGGATGACAAAGGTTCAGGTTTTAAATTGAGTTTTTCCACGAATCCCCCATCAATTACATTCAGTGTAGACCCGCAATCAACAAACACCCGAAATTCCATTAATTTTTCCTGAGCAATCGTGGAAGCAGCTAAAAATATACCCTTGGAATTTAAACAGGCAATACGGGCGTGACTGACCATTTTTTTTTCTTTCTTCATACGAAGCTCACAGCCTTTAATCAAATGACCAGATTTTCCGCAATAGAAACACAAGCCTTGCGAAAAACGACGGTCTTTTTCTTGAGAGCGAGGTGCCACCGATCCAATCTCCATCGGTTCACCACTGTTAGTACACACATTATCATAACCAGAAACTGACATAGCAGAGGATTTGCTCTCATTAACCCTAGCACGCAGTCTTCTATCCACCCGTATAGCTAATTGCATAGCCTGTTGCAAATCTTCAGGTGTAGGATAAGCAATTAGCAGGTCTTTAACCCTTTCACTGAGCCCAGCAAGAAATAGACTTTTCAGAGCAGAATCGTTCCACCCTGTTTGAGTGGACCAACGACGATAATGTGTACAATATTTTTCCACATTACCCGATCCTTGTTTTAGACGTCTCAACTCAGTCTCAGCTGATGCGACACGGTCAGGATCATCATATAATAGTCCCAAAGCAGAAAAAAAACTATCCACTGATCTGAAGCATGAATCACTAGGTTGCAAAGAAAAGGCCCACTCCTGAGGCTCTTTGCGCAAAAGTGACATTATGAACCCTACGCGCTGGGATTCATCCCCAGAGGACTTAGGTCTCAAACGAAAATACAATAAGCAAGCATTTTTAAATGAAAAAAATTCTCGGTGTTCACCAAAAAACAAATCCGGCAAACATACCTTAGGCTCCAAGAAATGTGCTCCAGGACAGTTACTCACGTGCTGACGGAGCTCGGCCACCTCCAGAGAGAGTCCCTGCAGGCGATGAGCCAAATCCTGAACCGACACCATGATGGAACAGAAAAATCTTTCCTTAGAGAATTTGCTGGCTGGACTTACTGTTATGTTCTGCTACCAAAGCTAAGGAAAGAGAGGAGATCTGTCCCTACTATAAGACTCAGCTGAATCCCTACGATGTAACAGGGAACCTGATCCTGCGATCAGACCTGCTAAAGTCCTAATCTAGTCTGTACGAAGACCTATAGATGTGGGGAGGGAATCCCTACAAGTACTAAGGACTGGGAGGAATATGGGACACCTCCTAACAGAAATAGTAGCAGACAGACGAACAAACAAAATAGATAGAACATAGAGGTCCGTAGACCAAGCAAACTAACAGAGTTAGATACAGAGCACAGGCTAGCTAGAAAGTAGATATACAATGAAGTCCAGCAAAGCCAGAAGGGCGGAGCAGGACTAAATAGGCCAACAAGGTCATGTGACCAGCAAAGGAAAAAAAACCTAACAGCAAGGTTCTAACAATAATCCTTCATGGCCTGCCTCTCAGGACCAGAAAGGTTATACAACCTAGCTTTAGGTAACTTGGCCTCAGGGAGCAGTTTTACAGAACAGTCATACACGCGATGAGGAGGTAGTTCCTGACACCCTTTCTCCGAGAATACATCCTCAAAGTCCGCCAGAAATGGAGGTAAGACCCAAGGAGTAACCGCACCAATGACCGTGTTCATGCAGTTTTTATTACAGAATTTACTCCATTGGCTTATCTCCCTGGTTTGCCAATTAATAACCGGGTTATGCTTAGCTAACCAAGGAAGGCCCAACACAATAGGAGTGGGAAGACCCTCCAACACGTAGCAAGACAACAGTTCTTTATGTATTGCCCCCACTTGAAGTTTTACATCATGCACAACTTGCAAAAAACTTCCCTGCCCGAGAGGCCTGGCATCGATCGAGAATATGGTGATGGGTTTAGCCAACTCACTCAACCGCATACCTTGAACCCGGGCAAACCGAGCATCAACCAGATTAGCCCCGGCCCCACTATCCAGAAGAACAGATATCCTCTCAGTTCTCGTACCCACCACCACCTCCGCCGGTACGAGAAACTGAGACGAACCTAGGGACGAAATACCTACTCCCAGATTGCCGTCCACCACACAACCTGGGATCAACAGTTTTCCGACGACTCTTCACTCTGCAAGGGACGGGATGGACACCCCCCAATAAAATGTCCCTTTCTCCCGCAGAAGAAACACCTTCCTGCCTTATGGCGCACCACCGGTCCCCTCCCCCGAAATGATGTCCCTCCTAAATGCATAGGCTCCTCTGGACTGACCAGGGGAACCACCATATGAGGGGACCTTGTAGGAGGTGGAGTCATCACAGGGGGTAGACTTATCCCGCACCTCTCCCGAAGCCGTCTGTCCACGCGAATAGCGAGGGCCATAGCGGCTTCCAGAGACACGGGAGAGTCATACTGTGCCAACACATCCTGTAATTTGTCGGATAAACCATGACAAAACTGGCTCCTAAGAGCCGGGTCATTCCACTGGGTGTCCGTGGCCCACCTACGGAACTCCGAACAGAATTCCTCCGCCGGACGATCTCCCTGCTGGATCCTACGTAACTTAGACTCAGCAAGGGAGATCCGATCAGGGTCATCATATACGAGTCCCAGGGCAGCGAAAAACCTATCCACTGACTGGAGAGCCGGGGAACCCGGGGGAAGAGAGAACGCCCAAGATTGTGGGTCCCCTTGTAGGAGTGAGATGACAATTCCCACCCTTTGTTCTTCACTCCCCGATGACCGAGGCCGCAGCCGAAAGTACAATTTACATGCCTCCCGGAAAACAAAAAACTTGTCCCGCCCCCCAGTGAACCTATCAGGGAGAGCTACTTTAGGTTCTGGTCCGGCTTGCTCCTGAGGATGCCAAACCTTGGACCTAACGTCCGCCAGCTCCATGGACAAACTCTGCAATTGCCGAGCTAGACAGGCTACTGGATCCATAGTAGCTGGAGAAAAACTAAGTGGGTCGGTGAAAATGTCACGCTGTCTCTGTATACTGGAGGTAGGGGGCCTAAGCTGACCCTAAGCTGGGGCCCTGACTAATCCCTCAACCTGGAGGTACTGTTAAAGGTACAGAGGTCCAGGCCGCCAGCGTAACCCCTACCTCCTGAAGATCCCTGCACCTCAGTAATCTAGTCCTGAGAAGGACCCCGATCACAACCAAAGGGAACAAGAAATAATATGCCCAAACACAGTATTTAGACGAACGAGACAGTACAAGGGAAAAACCAAAACCACCTTGCATACAAACAACTTCTCAACTACAACAGAGGGAAAACCAACGGGAAAGGAGATAAATGATAAAGCGAGGAAAGGGAAAAAACACTTCCAAATACACTTATCTCAGCAACTCCAAACACCACGATCCGCTCTGTCAGTCTGAATGAAATGCTTTCACCGACACCTCCCAAACAGACCAGCAGGTATATGAAGGAGTCTCACTACAGAAGTATTGATTGCAGCTGGGCGAGGCTGGACCTCAACTAGCCCAGAGAGAGAGAGAGAATTAACTCCCTCACTGCCGAGAAACACAAAGCACCAACAAGTCAGCTGCGAGAAGTCAGGCTGTGTACTCGTGACGATCTTCGTGGCAACACACCCGTGACAGACGCACCCCCTGGGCCGTGTGTGCACGTGTGTGGGATACCCGGAGCCGGGTCTCTGGGGGTTGTAGTCTCCGTGGCGGCGACCCGGTCCCGTGGCTCAGGGTGGTCAAACCAGTGGCAGTCTTTTATAGGTTTTTGGTTAATTGTCCGACTACGCCACCCGTGGATTGCGGTCAGGATGTACCGCCGCTGCGAGGCAGACCGCTGAGGCTGGTGTTGTGTGCGCAGCAGAGAATGGGATAACTCCCCACGGGAGGAGTATAGCCTCAGGGCAGTGAGTGTGGATGATGGGAGTGATGGTGCACGAGCGCAGCAGGAACGACTCACAGTCTTTGCAGTGCAGTTCAGGGTCTTTACTGATGATAATAAGGCAGACCCTCCCTGGAGTACTGGCTAGTATAAGAGACCTGGTCAGTCTGTGAGCAAGCAGGAGTTCCCCTGGCCAGGTGGAGTTGTAGGCCTCCCCGTCTGTCTGCACTCTTCCTGGCTACCTTGCTGTAAGCGAGTGGAAGTAGCCCACGTCCCTGAGTGTACCGTGTAGTGCTCACCCGTATGGCTGGTGACTTGGGGCCTTCTGATAGCCTCCGCTCCACGACGGCGGTGCTGGTCCCTTGCTTGTGACTGAGCCTCCGGGCTTCTATGGCCAGAGGACCTGGAATCCCCTGCCGGCTGGTTTCTGCTGCTGGACTTAGAGATCCTGACAGCCTCGGACTCCGTTGTCTGGTTTCTGTGTCTTCAGCCAGGACGAGCTATCTCAGTTTCCAGTCTCTGGCACTCAGCTCCTGCTCCTACAGAGCTCCTAGCTGTTACTTTCCCTGTGTCTGGAACTAACTCCAGGCTCTGACTGTCCTAACCCCACCCCAGACCCAGTTTATAAGGGCAGATTCCTCCCCTCCCAGGACTGGGCAGGAGGTGTTGCATGTTTGAGGGCTCCTGACCAGGAAACCTCCCACTTTCTCCCAGACGTAATATTTCTATTACTGTGGTAACCAGACCCCTGGGGTGCCACAGATGTATATTATGAGACCCATGACAATAATTTAGAGTCGCCGCTGCTCCAAGGGTCTGTTATTGTCTGCAGCGCTGACGTCACGTTGAAAGAGCTGCAGCCAATCAGTGAGTTCAGCAGCTGTGCCCGAGTTGATGGCACAAATCACTCAGAGCCGCTGAGCTCACTGATTAGCTGCAGCGCTGTGGACAATAAAAGACACCGGGAGCAATGGCGGAGACTCAGCGCTGGACCCGGGCAGGTGCAGTAATGCACAGTTTGTTTCTTTTTACTACTGGAGTCTGTAGTAAAAACTTTTCTGAAAGGGAACAACCCCTCCAACATCCTAGTACTGGACAACCCCTTTAATGACTTATCCTCAGGCCTCATTCAGACGTCAGTGATTTTTTTTTGTACAAAAAAAACAGACAGATTATCATCAGTGTTTGATCAGTGATTTCTCATATGCCCAAAATGTAATTAAAAAAAAGGATACGTGTTCTATCCGTGAAAAAAAAAAGAACACGTATGTAAAAATCAGACGTCTGAATGGGGCCTTAGCATAGGTCATCAATATCAGATTGGTGGAGGTCTCACACTTGGCGCCCGCACTGATCAGCTGTTTGCTGGTTTGAAGCAGAACAGCGCAGTATACTGTGTAGTGGTCGTTCTCAGGTACTGCAGCCAGTGGTGTAACTAGAGTCTGACGTGCAAAATTTGGACCTGGGCCCAAGCCCCCAACCGTCCCCCGACCCGGCGTGTTGGTCAGATTTATGGGCCCTTGCAGCGTTCTAAATCCTATAAGGACATACGAGTTCCCCTCCCTTCTCCCTTCCCCATTTAGTAAAGTCCCCCATCTTGGTATATATATCCCCCTTCCTGGTATACATTTCCCTTATCCTGGGCCCTATCCCGGGATATATGTCCCCCATCCTGGAATATACTGGTATGTCCCCCATTCTGCCGCTGTTCTTTAATGCATAGAAGATAAAAAAAAGATTATACTCTGTAGCGTCTGCGTCTCTGCCTCCTGCTTGGCAGAGACGCCGATCCCCTCACCGCCGCGGCCCCGGTCTGGCGTCCTCCGGCTCTCCTGCTGCGTCTGCCCGGGGTGCGTGCACCGCGCGCAGATCCCCGGGCACTGTACCAAGGGCGCGTACGCATGCTCCCTCCCTCTTAAAGGGGCCGCGCGCGCCGTCCTAAAAGTCCCCGGCCAATGGCCGGAGGACTGCCCCTATTTAAGGCACCTCTTCCAAAATGGAGGTGCCTGTGCAAAGTTGTTGTTTGTGTTCTAAACATTCTCTCCAGCCCTCAGGTCCCAGTGCTGCCTGCCTGTCTATCAGCCGTGCCCGCCAGCCTGCCTATTAGCCATGTCCACCTGTCAGTCTGCCAGCCAAGCCTGCCTGTCTACCTGCATTGCCTACCAGCCTTGCTCATCTGTCGTGCCTGTCGGCTTCGGCCATCAGTCCCGTGGGAGTCGCCTGCTCTCACACGAGGTCGGTCCCAGAGTGGCACCTGGTCCACCTTCCCGGTCCCTCCTTGGTTCACGGAGTCGATTAAGCTGCTGTGTAGCCAGGGTTGGTCCGGGTAGGCACTTAGTTACGCCCCTCTGGTCCCTCATTGTATCTCAGCACAGAGGTTCCACCACCCGGACCCGTAACAGTTTGCACAGGCCATGGAATCCGGTGGCTCCCAGGCTCCTTCGCTCTCAGACCTGTACAAAGAGGTCTCTCGCGAGAGATCCCAACTGGATACGATCCTGTCCTATCTGCAGACTGTCAACTCCCGCTTGGACGCGCTGTCCACTCCGACTGGGTCCGCCTCTAACCAAGCGGCATCCACTTTGGCTGCACCTCAACCCAGTGGCGCTGTGGCACCTGGTTTAGGACCCCGGCTATCTGCTCCACCACGTTTTGGCGGTGATCCCGCTCTATGTCGGGGCTTCATTAACCAGTGCACGCTGCACTTCGAGCTCCTGGCTCATCAATTCGCTTCTGATCGGGCTAAAGTGGCATTTATTACGTCTCATCTTACCAGAGAGGCGTTAGCGTGGCTCAATCCCCTATGGGAGAGAGGGAATCCCCTGGTGTTGAATCTTCAGGCTTTCCTTGCAGCCTTCCGCAGGGTTTTTGATGAACCCGGCTGCACATCCTCGACTGCCTCCTCTCTTCTTTGTCTATGCCAAGGGAGTTTCACTGTGGGCCAGTACGCGGTGCAGTTTCGGACCCTCGCGTCTGAACTGGCCTGTTATAACGAGGTCCTGGTATCTACCTTTTGGGAGGGCCTTTCCGGATGGATCAAGGACAAACAAGCCGGTCGTGACATACCCTCCTCTCTGGACAACCTGGTGTCTTTGGCCACACGGATCGACATCCAGTTCCAGGAGCGTTCTAAGGAGGTGATCCGTGAGAGGAGATCTCTGCACCTTGCACCAACCTTCCTTCTGGCCTCTCTCATCATTTGCTGCTAGGACTGCCTTGGCTACAGTGACACGATCCAGTCTTGAATTGGAGCTCGGGTGATGTGCTCCGCTGGGGAGAGGAGTGTCATAAGACCCGCTTGGTTCCTGTCTGTCCTGCTCGACCTCCGTCCACTCCAGCTAACCTACCTGGCTTGCCGGCACCTTACTGGTCTTATGCGGATGTCTTTGACAAAAAGGAGGCTGAGACACTACCTCCTCATAGGCTGTATGACTGTCCCATTGACATCATCCGTGATGCTTCACCTCCTCGAGGTCGAATCTACCCTCTGTCACTGGCTGAGACCCGTGCCATGTCTGAGTACATTGAAGAGAATCTTGCTAGGGGTTTTATCCAGATACCCACCTCTCTGGCCGGAGCAGGATTCTTCTTCGTCAAGAAGAAGGACGGCTCTCTTCGCCCTCGAATGGACTATAGGGGCCTTAATCAGATTCCGATCAAAAATAAGTATCCCTTGCCTCTCATCTCGGAGTTGTTTGACCACCTAAAGGGCGCGAAGATCTTCACAAAACTCGATCTTCGTGGTGCATACAATCTGATCCGGATTCGCCAGGGAGACGAGTGGAAGATGGCATTCAACACGAGATGGCCACTACGAGTACCGTGTGATGCCCTTCGGACTCTGCAACGCGCCAGATGTCTTTCAGGAGCTGGTGAATGACATCTTCCGAGATCTCCTATACTCATGCGTGGTAGTGTACCTGGACGATATCCAGGTGTTCTCCCCTGATTTGCCTTCTCATCGGAGAGACGTTCGACAGGTATTGCTGAGGCTCAGGAAGAATGGTCTATATGCTAAGTTCGATAAATGCGTCTTTGAACAGACTTCTCTTCCATTTCTGGGATACATAATCTCGGAGACCAGACTTAAGATGGATCCCGAAAAAGTGTCCGCTGTTCTAAAATGGCCCCAACCTGAGGGGCTGAAGGCTATTCAATGGTTTCTGGGATTCGCTAATTATTACCGCGTCTTCATTCCTCATGTCTCTTCCCGGACTGCTTCCATCTCTGCCCTGACCCACAAAGGGGCTAATCCCAAGGAATGGTCTCCCAAGGTGGAAAGTGCCTTGGTGTCCTTGAAGCAAGCTTTCTCGTCTGCTCCGGTGCTACATCGTCCTGACTGTAACAAACCGTTCTTCCTGCTAGTTGATGCCTCTTCCTCAGGGGCTGGAGCAGTATTCACCTAGAAATCCTCGTCTGGGCGAATGGTGACCTGCGGCTTCTTTTCTGAGCTCTTCTCTCCTTCCGAGTGAAATTACTCCATCGGAGATCGGGAACTGCTTGCCATCAAATTAGCGCTGGAGGAGTGGCGGTTCTTACTAGAAGGGGCTCTGCATCCAGTGGTCATCTACACGGACCATAAGAATCTCGCCTACTTGTAGTCTGCTCAAAGACTAAATCCTCGTCAGGCCAGATGGTCTCTATTCTTTGCTCGCTTCAACTTCATTCTCTATTATCGCCCGGCAGACAAGAATATTAAGGCAGACGCACTCTCTCGCTCATTCCTGTCTACCGATCAAGAGGAGGAGCTCCTACACATCATTGACCCCTCCAGAATAATGACTGTTGCCCTATTGGACCTGTCTCATCTTCCTTCTGGTAAGTCCTTTGTGGCGGCTCCAGATAGGAGGAGGGTCTTACTCTGGGGTCATTCATCCAAATTAGCTGGACATGCCGGTCAAAGGAAGATGCTTCTGCTAATTTCCCGACATTTTTGATGACCAACTCTGTGCAAGGATGTTGCGGATTTTGTCTCCGCTTGCTCTTCCTGTGCCCGTAATAAGACACCTAGGCAACTTCTTCCTCTACCCGTGCCTTCTGCTCCCTGGCAACACATTGCTATGGATTTCATCACGGATATTCCTGTATCGGTTGGTTGTACTGTCATATGGGTGGTCGCTGACCGTTTCTCCAAGATGACTCACTTCATTCCCCTGCCAGGTCTTCCCTCTGCGCCCGTGCTGGCTAAAGACTTCATCCGTCACATCTTCCATCTCCACGGCCTACCTCTTCATATTGTCTCGGATAGAGGAGTTCAGTTTACTTCATGCTTCTGGAGAGCCACATGCAAGCTGCTGGATGTAGCATTGGATTTCTCTTCGGCCTATCTGACTCGCCCCCTGGGCCGTGGGGCACTCGGATCCGGGCAACAGGGCAATAATGGAATAATGGGGGTAGTAGTGGCGACCCGGTTCCGTGGCTCAGGGTGGTCAGACCAGTGGTAGTCTGCTATGTGCTGTAGGTAATGTCCGACTACGCCACCCGTGGATTGTGGTCAGGGCTAACCGCCGCTGAAGTGCAGACCGCCGGGGCTGATATAAATGTGCAGCACTGAATAGTTCAACTCCCCACGGGAGGAGTACGGCCCCAGGGCAGTATATATAATGGATGATGGAGGGGATGATTCCGACCGTGATAGCCAGTAAACGGAGGCCTCTTAAACAGTTCAGGGTCTTTATTAGAACAGGTAAAATGACCCAGAAACAGGCCCGGCTAGGAGGGGGCCTGGTTGTCTGAGAACAAGTGGGAAGCTGACCCTGGTCAGGGTGAGGGTGTAGGCCTACCGTGCTCTCTGTGCTCCTTCTGGCTATTTCCCTCCTTGTAGTGTAACAGCCCACGTTCCCGAGCTCACCGTGTCCTCTCGCCCGTATGGCTTGCAACTTGGGTCCCTTTCCACTCCCGGCCTGGTACGGCTTTGCTGGTCCCTTCTGCTGTGGCGGAGCCTCCGGGCTTCTTAGGCCAAGGAACATACAGTCCCCTGCGGACTGGTTATCTGCTGTAGGACTTGGAATCCTAACAGCCTCGGACACCAAAGTCCAGTAGATTAGTTTCTCTATCTGCCAGCACAGGCTCACTTCGCCTTTTGTCCCTGGCTTGTGGCTCTCCTACTGCCACGCGTCCTCTTAGGCTGCAACACAACTGTCTGTCCCTGCTCTGGGACACCTCTCAATCCAGAGACAGGTTGTCCAGTTCTCCCTAACCCTGCCCCCAGCTCCAGCTTTTATAGGGGCAGCCTGCTCCCCCTACTGGTCTGGGACAGGAGCTGCTGAATGCTAATGGTCCTTGACTAGAGGACCTCCCCCTTGCTCTCAGACACAGCTTTATTATATTTGTGGCATCCAGGCCAGGGTGACACATATCATCCTCAGTCCAATGGCCAGATGGAACTTATCAATCAGATCCTCACTAGTTTTCTTCGGCACTTTGTCATCGCTCATCATAGTGACTGGGTGGAACTTCTGCCTTGGGCCGAGTTTTCTTACAACAACCATATGAGTGAGTCCTCAGCCAAGTCTCCGTTCTTTGTGGTGTACGGTCAGCATTCCAATATTCCATTTCCTGTTTCTACTTCTGTGGACAATCCAGCTGTGGAGTCTCTCATCAGAGACTTTTCAGTGATTTGGGAGGACACTAAATCTGCGCTACCACAGTCTTCGGAGCGAATGAAGAAGCATGCTGGATCCGCCTCTATTCCGTCCGGGAGACAAGATCTGGCTTTCCTCCAAATATGTCCATCTCAAGATACCTTCATACAAGTTGGGCCCGCGGTTCATCAGTCCTTTCGAGATTCTGAGCCAAATAAATCCAGTGGCGTACAAGCTGAAACTCCCTGCCTCCTTACGGATCCCCAATTCCTTTCATGTGTCTCTCCTCAAGCCTGTTGTCCTCAATTCTTTCTCTGACGATCAAGGTACCACTCCAGCTCCAGTCTCCGCTGAGGGTGTCTTTGAAGAAGAGAACATTTTGGCCATCAAGAGGCTAAGAGGAAAGACTTTCTTTCTTGTGGATTGGAAAGGGTTTGGTCCTGAGGAGAGGTTATGGGAGCCCAGGGAGAACATACATTCTCCTCTTCTTCTAGAAAAATTTCTTGCGGGCTTGAAGAAGAGGGCACATAAAGGAGGGGGTACTGTAGCGTCGGCGTTTCTGCCTCCTGTCCGACAGAGAAGCCAATCCCCTCTCCGCCGCGGCCCCCAAAATGGAGGTGCCTGTGCAAAGTTGTTGTGTTCTAAACACTCTCTCCAGCCTCAGGTCCCAGTGCTGCCTGCCTGTCTATCAGCCGTGCCCGCCAGCCTGTCTATCAGCCGTGCCCACCAGCCTGTCTATCAGCAGTGCCCGCCAACCTGTCTATGAGCCGTGTCCACCTGTCAATCTGCCAGCCAAGCCCACCTGTCTACCTGCATTGCCTACCAGCCGTGCTCATCTGTCGTGCCTGTCGGCTTCGGCCATCAGTCCTGTGGGAGTCGCCTGCTCTCACACGAGGTCAGTCCCAGAGTGGCACCTGGTCCACCTTCCCGGTCCTTCCTTGGTTCACGGAGTCGATTTAACCTCCGTGTAGCTAGGGTCGGTCCGGTTAAGCACTTAGTTATGCCCCTCTGGTCCCTCCTTGTATCTCAACACAGAGGTTTCACCACCCGGACCTGTAACATTCTCAACTTCCCTCCGCTTCCCCGCCACGTGGTGTCCTCTTCTGAAGCTGGCAGCTGACTTCAGCATGCAAGCAACAGGCAGCACATGATATTATTGCCATACGCCCACAGTCACATGCACGCCGACGTCAGCAACTGGCCTCTGATTGGCCTGCAACATGTATTTAGCACACGGACCTGGAGAGTTTCTGCACCACAATAGACTTTAGCTGAATGTGCGTCTGAGGGCACATAGAATCATAGAATCATAGAATGTAGAGTTGGAAGGGACCTCCTGGGTCATCTGGTCCAACCCCCTGCTCAAAGCAGGATTCACTAAATCATCTCAAACAGATGTCTGTCCAGCCTCTGTTTGAAGACGTCCATTGAAGGGGAACTCACCACCTCTCGTGGCAGCCTGTTCCACTCATTGATCGCCCTCACTGTCAAAAAGTTTTTTCTAATATCTAATCTGTGTCTCCTCCCATTTAGTTTCATCCCATTGCTTCTAGTCTTTCCTTGTGCAAATGAGAATAAAGATGATCCTTCTACAATGTGACAGCCCTTGACATATTTGTAGACAGCTATTAAGTCTCCTCTCAGTCTTCTTTTTTGCAAGCTAAACATTCCCAAATCCTGCAACCGTTCCTCATAGGACATGGTTTGCAGACCAGTCACCATTCTGGTCGCTCTTCTCTGAACTTGCTCCAGTTTGTCTATGTCTTTTTTAAAATGTGGTGCCCAAAACTGTACACAGTATTCCAGATGAGGTCTGACCAAAGAGGAGTAAAGTCCGATAATGACTTCACGTGATCTAGACTGTATGCTTCTGTTAATACATCCCAGAATTGTATTTGCCTTTTTTGCTGCTGCATCACACTGTTGACTCATGTTCAGTCTATGATCTATTAGTATACCTAAGTCTTTTTCACATGTACTGTTGCTTAGCTCTATTCCTCCCATTCTGTATATGCTTTTTTCATTTTTATTGCCCAGATGTAGTACTTTGCATTTTTCCCTGTTAAAAACCATTCTGTTGGTTGCTGCCCACTGCTCCAGTTTACACACATCCAGTTGAAGTTTGCACTGGCGTCAGCGGGCCCGGTCGCGAGCTCCGCGTCCACCATCCTTACGCCCCTGACTGCAGCTCAGATTACATTAACTTCAATGTGAACTAGGCATGCAGTATCAATTACAAGAATTCATAAAACATTTAAATTCCAATAGATTCAATATTAAACTAAGTTACTCATACAGTAAAACTGCAGTGGATTTTCTGGACATCAAAATTGAAAAGGACCAACGTCTGTAGAAACCCACCTCAGTAAATTCACTACTGAATGCCAGTTCAAAGGCCATCCCAGTTGGTCAATAGATCAGGATAAGGGAGATCTGCTCTTTGGACTCAAAATTTGAGTCACAATCAGTAGATCTAAAAAGGAGATTCCAAGCCAGGTGGTATAGTAACAGATGGATAAAATCCGGATACAACTGAGCAAAGAACAGCACTTGGGAAGCACTATTACGCCCATCACATACTAAGAAAAAAACAGAGGACAAGGTACAGTTCAAGAGGACAGTTCCGAGGACAAGAATGGTTCTCCATTAGATACTGTTTACAGCAACATTAGGGTATTTTAAAAATTGAACCTACTTTGTCCAAACACCTTTCAGATTACCCCTTAATGACATCTAGAATAAGTAAAAATGTGGGTGCTATATTAGTTCATAGTCACTATATTTCTATTAATAAAAATCCATTTAATTCTAGGGGCCCACTTCACGGATGTTTCCCATGTCTTGCAAAAACATCTGTCGCTCTACCTCCTTTGAATCAGCAGATGGAAAGAAATGTTTCCCGATTAAACATCACATTTCATGCAGTACAACTCAAAAGATCTACTATACCACGTGCAGTTGTTCTAAGTTATATATAGGATTGACTTCAAGAAAACTAAAGACCCACACACGTGAACATGTACATGACGTTTTGGCTGCAGAAACAATAACTGATTATTCCCAATTGAAAACAATACTTCGACATTTCAGAACATTCCACCAATGCACCCTTCCTTCTTGGTAAGAGGAATTGATCATATCCAGTATGGTATCAGAGGGGGTGATATAAAACGCCTCCTTCTTCAAAAAAAATGTAGATGGATAACAGTTTTGGGCGCTATGGCACCCCATGGTCTCAATGAATCCTTTGGATTTGCCTCCTTTCTATAATTTTTTGCATAAATACTCTGCCATTTACTTGATAAAATATGTTATTATTTTTAACTAGATGGTGGCCCGATTCTAACGCATCGGGTATTCTAAAACATGTATGCGGCCGACCAGGCGCAATCAGCAGAGCGGTGTTTAAATTTGGCGCCAAAATCGCTGATTGGTCACGGCCGCAACCAATCAGCGAACCGTGTTAGTGAGGACCGGAGAGTGTGTTTACACTTGGCGCCAATCTCGCTGGCCAGCCGCGACCAATCAGCGAATCGTATTTCTGAGGACCGGGCAGCGGCGTTGCCTATGCGGGTACTTCCGCTGTGAAGAGCCGGGAGATGGTCGGCTGTTCGCAGCTGAAGTATCCCGACCAGCGGCGCCGCTCACTGGTCCTCCCTTCACACTTGCCGCATGGAGGTCAGCGGCGCCGCCCGTCGGGGTACTTGTGCTGCCAGCAGCCGGGAGATGAGCGGCTAGCGCGGCTAGCGCCGCTCATCTCCCGGCTGCATCGCCGCTGACCTCCGTCCGGCAGATGAGCCGCTAACGACCGCCATCTTTTTCTGATATCCCGCGTCGCTGATTGGCCGCGGCCAGACCAATCAGCGACACGGGATTTCCTGGACAGACAGACACACAGACAGACAGATGGGATAAGACAATTATGTATATTAGATTGGCCAATATATTGTTTTTATTTCAGTGGTTGATATTTTATTTTTTCTATTTCTACTTTCGTAGTTAAAAATATGTTCGGATTATGGCAATTCCCTTTAATCATGTTTACATTTGTATGAATGTGACCTCCAGAAGTAAAAATCATATCAAACATCTGACATCATAATAAAGGCACTTTTGGTATAGCGATTGCACGTGATGATTTTTATTATGTATGATTGTCATGTTTTTATTGATATGTACATATCCTTTAACCCCTTAGTGAGCGAGCCAATTTTGACCTTGATCACCAAACCAAATTTTACAATTCTGGAACGCTTCAACGGATCCCACGGATTCTAAGACTGTTTTCTCATGACATATTGTACTTAATGATAGTGGTAAAAAAAAATTTTGATCTCACTTGCGTTTATTTGTGAAAAAAATGGAAATTTTTCAAAAATTTTGAAAATTTAGCAATTTTCAAACTTTGAATTCTTATTCTCTTAAATCAGAGAGATTTGTTACACAAAATAGTTAATAAATAACATTTCCCACATGTCTATTTTACATCAGCACAATTTTTGAAACAAATTTTATTTTGTTAGAAAGTTATAAGGGTTAAAAGTTGACCAGCGATTTCTCATTTTTCCAACAAAATTTACAAAAGCATTTTTTTTAGGGACCACTTCACATTTGAAGTGACTTTGAGGGATCTATATGGTAGAAAATACCCAAAAGTGACACCATTCTAAAAACTGCACCCCTCAAGGTGCTCAAAACCACATTCAAGAAGTTCCTGTGAAGCACCTTCAGGTGCTTCACAGGAACTGAAGAAACGTGGAAGGAAAAAATGAACATTTAACTTTTTTCAGAAAAATTTTACTTCAGACACCAATTTTTTTATTTTCACAAGGGTAACAAAAGAAAATGGACCACAAAATTTGTTGTGCAATTTCTTCTGAGAATGCCGATACCCCATATGTGGGGGAAAATTACTGTTTGGGTGCACGGCAAAGCTCGGAAGCTCAGTTTTGAACGCAAAACTGGCCTGAATCTAGTGTTGACGCCATGTTGCATTTGGAGAGCCCCTGATGTGCCTAAACAGTGATAACATGAGCGTGATAAGGACTGACAGGTGGCGTTTGGATCCCCAGACGCTGATGTGCATGTGCTGATTCAACCACTGTGACTGGCAGAAATCCGGTCAGCTGATCGGAACAGCTGGATATAAATGTCGGACAAATGACACACTTAGCCACTCCCCCTGAGGAAGCAACACACACGAAATGTGCGATGGAAAGTTGGGACAACCTGCTGCCTGGACTAAAGCAATGGGTACTTACCTTTTATAATCTAAACATTGCAAATGGAGGTGTCTACTTCTTGTGTACATTGGTTCAATATGATATACAGTGGCTTGCAAAAGTATTCACCCCCTTGGCTTTTTACCTATTTTGTTACATTACAACCTGTGTTTAAATATTCTTGTAATCTGATTTGTGTGTGATGCATCAGTACTAAATAATCTAAGTTGGTGAAGTGAAGTGAGAAAAATATAGGCACAAATATAATTTATGGGATCAAATAACTAAAAATTGTCACGTTCATATGTATCCAACTCTTTTGCAATGAAGCCCCTAAAAATTTCTGGTGCAAGCAATTACCTCCATAAGTCACATGCTTAGTGACAAGACGTCCATCTTTGTGCAATCTAAGTGTCACATGTCTGTCAGTATATACACTTTACATAGTAACATAGTAACATAGTTTGTAAAGCCGAATAAAGACTTGCGTCCATCAAGTTCAACCTGTTAGTTCTGTAATTGCTAAAGTTGATCCAGAGGAGGGCAAAAACCCCAAATGATTTGGCCAATCTTCACCTGAGGAAAAATTCCCTCCCGACTCTGAAACCAGCAGTCAGAATAAATCCCTGTATCAACCTACTATTTTATTTTATTTTTAAGTATATGCTGAAATCTGCCTGGTATCTAGAAATGCATCCAGTCCCCGCTTGAACTGGTTTAGTGAATCCGACATTACCGTCTCCTCACTCAGTGAATTCCATATTCTCACTGCTCTTACCGTAAAGAACCCCTTCCTATGCTGGTGCTGAAACCTTTTCTCTTCCAGTCTTAGTGAGTGCCCTCTTGTTACCGTAATATCCCTCCTTTTGAACAAATCCCGGGCTAGATCTCTATACTGTCCCCTAACATATTTGTACACATTTATTATGTCCCCCCTCAACCTTCTCTTTTCCAGGCTGAATAGTCCTAGTTTTGCCAACCTCTCTGGGTATTGCAGTCCCTCCATTCCCTTTATTAATTTTTTTGCCCTCCTTTGTACCTTTTCAAGCTCATTTATATCCTTTCTATATATTGGGGCCCATAACTGAGCACAGTATTCCAAGTGTGGTCTGACCAGTGCTTTGTGCAGTGGAAGAACAATGTTCTCATCCTTTGCAGCTATACCTCTTCTGATACATCCCATTACCCTGTTTGCCCTTACAGCGGCGGCCTGACTTTGGGCACTCCAATTTAGTTTGCTATCAATCAATTACCTTTTCTGAAAGGCCACAGAGGTTGCAACACCATTAACAAGAGGAACCACTAACCAAACTCCACCATGCAGACCAAGAAGATCTCCAAACAACACCATGAAGACCAAAGAGATCTCCAAACAACACCATGAAGACCAAAGAGATCTCCAAACAACACCATAAAGACCAAGGAGATCTCCAAACAACACCATGAAGACCAAAGAGATCTCCAAACAACACCATGAAGACCAAGGAGATCTCTAAACAACACCATGAAGACCAAGGAGATCTCCAAACAAGTCAGGAACAAAATTGTTGAGAAGTACATGTCAGGTTTAGGTTCTAAAAAAATCTCCCAATCTCTGATGATCTCCAGAGCACCATCAAATCCATTATCATTAAATGGAAAGAACATGGTACTACAACAAACCTACCAAGAAAGAGCGGCACACCAAAATTCTCAGCCCGGGCAAGGAGGTCATTAATCAGAGAGGCAGCTCAGAGACCAAAGGAAACCCTGAAGGAGCTGCAGAGTTCCCAAGCAGAGACTGGTGTATCTGTCCACACTACCACAATAAGCCATACACTCCATAGAGGTGGCCTTTATGGAAGAGTGGCAGAAAAAAACCTTTACTTACGCATGAAAATTGTAAGGCTCGTTTTGAGTTTGTCAAAAGACATGTTGGAGAATCCCCAAATGTATGGAGCAAGGTACTGTGGTCAGATGAGACCAAAATTTAGCTTTGGCCACCAAGCTAAACATTATGTCTTGTGCCAAACCAACACAGCTCATCACCCCAAGAACACTATCCCCAGAGTGAAACATGGTGGTGGCAGCATCATGCTGTGGGGATGTTTTTTCGGCAGCAGGGACAGGGAAAATGGTCTGAGTCGAGGGGAAGATGGATGGTGCGAAATACAGGGATATTCTTGAGCAAAACCTGTTTCAGTCTGTCAGTGATTTGAGACTGGTGACTCGCCCAGGGGGAATATAGGGGAGACTCGGTACCCGGGCCTTGACCTTCTGTGGGATGTCACGGCAGTCGGCTCCCGGGCCCGTACCCTGGGGTCTCTCTTTAAAAGGGGTTTTGTTGACAGTTTTGTCTCGTGACGCCACCTGTGGTTCCCGGTAATGAGTACTGGCACTGCTGCAGACCTCCGGGGGTGATGGGATGGCAGCTGGGATGTTTCTGCTCCCCACAGGCGGAGCGGGCCCCCAGGGCAGTGTAGTGGCAGATGGTGATGCTGGGCGTTGTAGTGCAGGCGCGGTAGCGTGGTGGAAATAACTGACAGAGACAGTGGTGTGCAGTCATCCGAGTTTACTCACAGTTCTTTTTAGGTTCCTCGGGTACACTGTCCAGGTGTCAGACGCCCGAGTCGCACTGCGTTTGCCAGGTAGGGGTTCAGCACTCCTTCAGGTGTATCAGAAGCACTTAATGGGACCCCCTTTCTTTATGTTTCTTCCTTGACCGACTTCCCGCGCTGGGACTTCTCCCTCCTGCCCTGCGCTCCCCCACACACAGTCCCGATCGGGTACTCTGAGATCCCTCTGGGCAACCTGGAGTTCCCGAACCTACTTGGTGCCCTTCACAACGGCTAGGGTGAGGTTGTGGCAACTGCACCATGGAAGTGCAGAAGCCTCCGGTTTTTCCAGCCGAGACCTGGAGTAACACGGCTGGTCCAGGGACCGGTTCCCTTCTTGCGGCCTGATCCCTCTGACTCTTGGCAGATTCGGGCGTACGGGTGCCGTCCTCCACTCACCGTACCCCCTGGGATCCCTTCTGTAACGGAGCCTTCCTCCCTGACTCCCCTCTCACTCCTGAGCCTCTCTTGCTAGGCCCCACTATGGAGCAGAGCTCCTGAAGAGACTCCGCTCCCCTCCTCTCCTCACTACTCACTGACTGACTGACCGACCACTCTAAGATGGCTTCCCTTTTTATATCTATTCTCTAAGTGCTCCCCTGTTCTACGTCCTTCACCCACACCCACTACTGGTTCCCCCTCTCTTTGGTTCCCCCCACCCCAACCAGGGACAGGGCAGCAGAAGAAGTGCATAATGCCCTTCCAGCCGGCCTGGAGTAGTGTAGTGTTGAGTGCAGGTGTTGGGGTCCCGGGGCAGTACTCTATCCTTTCCTGAAGAAAGGAGATACCACACCTCTGGGTGAGGTGCAGTACCTCTGTGGCGACTGAACCCTCAGGGGCGCCACACTGGGACAGAGGTTCACCTTCCAACAAGACAATGACCCATAGTATACTGCTAAAGCAACACTTGAATGATTTAAGGGGAAATGTGTAAATGTTTTGGAGTGGCCTAGTCAAAGTCCAGAACTTAATCCAATTGAGAATGTGTGGTCAGATGTGAAGATTGCTGTTCACAACAGTACACCATCTAACCTGAAGGAGCTGCAGCAGTTTTGCCTGGAGGAATGGGTAAAAATCCCAGTGGCAAAATGTGGAAAGCTCATAGAGACTTATCCTAAGCGACTTGCAGCTGTAATTGCCGCAAAAGGAGGCTCTACAAAGTACTGACTGTAGGGGATGAATAGTTATGCACACCAAAGTTTTCAGTTATTTTGTCCTATTTGTTGTTTGCTTCACAATATAAAGAAAACCGAATATTCACAGTTGTAGGCATGGTCGTTACATGAACTGATGTAAACCCTCAAAAAAACAGTGAAATTCCAGATTGTGAGGTAGCAAAACTCGAAAAATGCCAAGGGGGTGAATACTTTTGCAAGCCACTGCATATGCATGTCCTTATTTCTCTACAAATAGCAGCTAACTATTTTTGCTAAATAACACAGCTTGACATTGTATAGAGATATTTTTTAGTGCAATAGCTACTGTTAGATGTAAAATACCTTTGAAGAGACATGCATCTCTGTGTTGTATGACTATTATAATGGACAGACCATCCCTCTTTTTGCATGTGTTAATATTATCGCACCATGGCAATATCCTTAGCCCTATGTTTCTGGGATTCTCTCACTGAAACAGCGAGTGTGCCCATTCCCCACCCCCACCCCTTTTTTTTTCTTCTTTATGAGTATTTTTTTTTCTTTTCACCTCTATATGTATAATAAATAAAATGGAACATTTCGTATAGTAGCATGGACTCTGGTTCTCCTGCTATGCATGTGTATGGAGCTCTGTACACTGTTCACATCAGCTGCACCGCAGATGCAGGAAGCTGATTGGAGGGAGCGCTGGGTGTCAAGCCCCCGCGGTCTGATATTGACCACCTATTCTTAGGACAGACCTTGAATATCTACTTTTTGGACAATTCTTATGCTGCCATTTTGTCTGACACTTGTTGGGTCATAGTGTTAAACAGTTACGGAGGTACTATACCTAGGACTTAAAGGGGTAGGGACCTTTCAAGTTTCCTTCCATATGGGAATGCAGGAGATAGCCGGGTACATTGCTTGGCATAGAGAATGAATGGCATGGCTGTAAACACACTCAGGGGCAGGAGTCTCCCATTCTGGTAATCAGTGGAGGTCTCAGAGCTCAGTGTTTGGACCCCATTAATCTTGAAGTTATCACTCTTCTTGTGGATAGGTGATAATGTCGTCTTCCTGGAAAACCCCTTTAAGAAAGTGTTGTGGTTTGCATTAATGGGGTTACTGTGTCTGACACTAATAGGAGTATTGTTGATGGCACTTAAAGTGGTACAGTGGCTGGAATAACTATGGTTGACAAAGGTGGTTGCTTTGGGCACTTATATGGGTATAATACCTGGCACTTATATGGGTATAATACCTGGCACTTATATGGGTATAATACCTGACACTTATATGGTTATAATACCTGGCACTTATATGGGTATAATACCTGGCACTTATATGGGTATAATACCTGGCACTTATATGGTTATAATACCTGACACTTATATGGGTATAATACCTGACACTTATATGGGTATAATACCTGGCACTTATGTGGGTATAATATTTGGCACTTATATTATTATAATACCTGGCACTTATATGGTTATAATACCTGGCACTTATATGGTTATAATACCTGGCACTTATATGGGTATAATACCTGGCACTTATGTGGGTATAATACAGGGCACTTATATGGGTATAATACATGGCACTTATGTGGGTATAATACAGGGCACTTATATGGGTATAATACCTGGCACTTATGTGGGTATAATACAGGGCACTTATATGGGTATAATACATGGCACTTATATGGGTATAATACCTGGCACTTATATGGGTATAATACCTGCCACTTATGTGGGTATAATACATGGCACTTATATGGGTATAATACCTGGCACTTATGTGGGTATAATACCTGACACTTATGTGGGTATAATACATGGCACTTATATGGGTATAATACCTGGCACTTATGTGGGTATAATACCTGACACTTATATGGGTATAATACCTGACACTTATATGGGTATAATACCTGGCACTTATGTGGGTATAATACATGGCACTTATATGGGTATAATACCTGGCACTTATGTGGGTATAATACCTGACACTTATATGGGTATAATACCTGACACTTATATGGGTATAATACCTGGCTCTTATATGGGTATAATACCTGGCACTTATATGGGTATAATACCTGACACTTATATGGGTATAATACCTGGCTCTTATATGGGTATAATACCTGGCACTTATATGGGTATAATACCTGGCTCTTATATGGGTATAATACCTGACACTTATATGGGTATAATACCTGGCTCTTATATGGGTATAATACCTGGCACTTATATGGGTATAATACCTGACACTTATATGGGTATAATACCTGGCTCTTATATGGGTATAATACCTGGCACTTATATGGGTATAATACCTGGCACTTATATGGGTATAATACCTGACACTTATATGGGTATAATACCTGGCTCTTATATGGGTATAATACCTGGCTCTTATATGGGTATAATACCTGACACTTATATGGGTATAATACCTGGCTCTTATATGGGTATAATACCTGGCTCTTATATGGGTATAATACCTGGCACTTATATGGGTATAATACCTGGCACTTATATGGGTATAATACCTGGCACTTATGGTGGCCTGTCTATAGCTGGTTCTCATGGGAACAGTGGATGACATTCATGAAAGTTATGAGAACTCTTTTGCAGGCAAATCCATGGCAAGTGGTGGAGGCATCTCTTATGCCTGTTAATATGGAGGGACATGTGTGATATTGATATATTTTTTGGTGATGGTGAGGTTGGGGATGATAACTTACACCTATTTCTCATTTCTAGAGTTTTGGAGAGTATGTGCCCCTCTGCCAGCCTATGTCTCACAACCACGACATATCAGATAGGGGCACATTTGCCATCAGTGACTCCAAAGTAAAGTTTGGAAACAAAGAGAAAGTTCCCCCTCCCCCAGTTGACAGTCTGCCTGTGACTCCTTGGTGTATTGTCCAGTGGCGTGACCTCTGCAAAAGTGTGAAGACTCTGAGCAGTACCTGTGTGTGCCCACCAGAGGGCAGCCAGGCTCCTCCCTCACCCTCTCTAAAGACTTTGTAACTTTATAAGAGAAGTTTGCAAAACTTTCCAGCTCGCTCCTCCCTGTTATATCCGTTTGTGTAGCCCCAAGGCTGACCTTCAACTGAGCTGGGACAGGGGACTGCAGGAGGGTCCTGGCACAGAGGAGCTGCAGGCATGTGGGCCGTAGAGTGTCAGCTCTTGTGACCACACATCATGGCTGTGAGGAGGGGGCTCCTGGCAGGGCAGAGCCTGGCCCTTCTCCTGGTGCTGCTGGGGGAAGTGTGTGCCTCTGCCAGGTTCTCCTTTCCTCTGAAGATCTCCCCAGCACTGGTCAGCCAGCCCATGCCAGTGTCTCCTGTCCCTCCTAAGGATATTGTGGGGCTCTCCCTGGCATCAGACCCCAGCGGCAAAATCAACTTCATGGCCATGGTGGACAATCTGGAGGGGGACTCTGGCAGGGGGTACTACCTGGAGATGATGATAGGAACCCCGCCTCAGAAGGTGAGTGCCCTGTGCCCAGTATGGGGGACACATGTATGGAGATCTGTTATGTAATCAGCAGTGTATGAGACCCTCAGCTTGTGGAGTTGCATTTTTTGCAATTTGCCTAGTGATCTGATAAGATCAGGTTGTGTAATCCTCCACTGGGGTGATACATACAGGCTGCCCATGTGTAAGCGGCTGCAGCCATCATGTAGTTGTAGTTTTGCATCTATTAGGTGCAGTCTAAACCCCCTATTATTTATATATATATATATATATATATATTTATTTTTTTTTTACCCTCCACCCTTCCACCCTAAGACTAGCTGATCACATGGGGGTCCATGTATTTGGAGCTCTACCTCCCCCTCCCCCATGGAAGCTTTTTGTTTCTTTGCCCATTGTTGTCTTCCTCAGTTTCCAATGTCAGATCCATCAGTCCTGTGCTGCCATTTGGGATTTTTAGTGGTAGTCTGATCTGTTGACCCCTTTTTGAAGATTGATGAAACATGTTATATGGCCGCATTTTAGGGTTTGTGTTATGGTTTTGAGTGTTGTAGTTGTAAATCGGATCATTAAATGCAGCTATGTTATACCAGTCCATAAGGCCAGACCCCCCCCCCCCCCCCAAATAAAGGGCAGTAAATATATACTCTGTATATACCAGTGTAATGCAATGGGATCCTTTATTCCTGGCCCTTTAAATCCCCCCGCCCCCCCCCCCCCCAGATGTGCCTGTTCTCCTTGTGATACATTTTTCTGTTTATAGTAACAGTGATGGAAACGTTTATCAATGTTACAATGTTTCTTTCTGTCATTAGTCTGGGTTTATGGGGAATTCTGCTGCTGGGAAGCGGCCATTGGGCCTTATATGGCTGGAACTTGACCAGGACTGGACAAAACCCAGTAGCGAGGTCCCCAAAAAGCTTAACCCCCCCCCCCCCCCAAAAAAAAAAAAACCTGCTGCTGGCTCATTATTGCTTTCTGAATTGTGCCAGGAAATTCAGTAAAAAGCACGAGTGCTGTGTACACAATACGGTGCTGCACACGGCTATGACTGGTCTGACCTGTCAGTCATCTGCTGGCTTTTCCTGGTTGTAAGGGAATGACACAAGGTGTGTGATTGTGTGACACATTTAAAGGGATATTTTCTGTGTTTTGTGCAATGAATTGTTTTGAGTCGCTCATCATACACATATATATATATATATATATATATATATATATTAGTACAGACCAAAAGTTTGGACACACCTCATTTAAAATTTTTTCTGTATTTTCTTGTACAATGAAAATTGTACATTCACACGGAAGGCATCAAAACTATGAATTAACATGTGGAATTATATACTTTAACAAAGTGTGAAACAACTGAAAATATGTTTTATATTCTAGGTTCTTCAAAGTAGCCACCTTTTGCTTTGATGACTGCTTTGCACACTCTTGGCATTCTCTTGATGAGCTTCAAGAGGTAGTCACCGGAAATGGTTTTCACCTCTCAGGTGTGCCCTGTCAGGTTTAATAAGTGGGATTTCTTCCCTTATCAATGGGGTTGGGACCATCAGTTGTGTTGTGCTGAAGTCTGGTGGATACACAGCTGATAGTCCTACTGAATAGACTGTTAGAATTTGTATTATGGCAAGAAAAACAAGTGGCCATCATTACTTTAAGAAATGAAGGTCAGTCAGTCCGAAAAATTGGGCGGCAAACTTTGAAAGTGTCCCCAAGTGCAGTTGCAAAAACCATCAAGCGCTACAAAGAAACTGGCTCACATGAGGACCGCCCCAGGAAAGGAAGACCAAGAGTCACCTCTGCTTCTGAGGATAAGTTTATCCGAGTCACCAGCCTCAGAAATCGCAGGTTAATAGCAGCTCAGATTAGAGACCAGGTCAATGCCACACAGAGTTCTAGCAGCAGACACATCTCTTCAACAACTGTTAAGAGGAGACTTTGTGCAGCAGGCCTTCATGGTAAAATAGCTGCTAGGAAACCACTGCTAAGGACAGGCAACAAGCAGAAGAGACTTGTTTGGGCTAAAGAACACAAGGAATGGACATTAGACCAGTGGAAATCTGAGCTTTGGTCTGATGAGTCCAAATTTGAGATCTTTGGTTTCAACCACCGTGTCTTTGTGTGACGCAGAAAAGGTGAACGGATGGACTCTACATGCCTGGTTCCCACCGTGAAGCATGGAGGAGGAGGTGTGATGGTGTGGGGGTGCTTTGCTGGTGACGCTGTTGGGGATTTATTCAAAATTGAAGGCATACTGAACCAGCATGGCTACCACAGCATCTTGCAGCAGCATGCTATTTCATCCGGTTTGCTTTTCGTTGGACCATCATTTTATTTTTCAACAGGACAATGACCCAAAACACCTCCAGGCTGTGTAAGGGCTATTTGACCAAGAAGGACAGTGATGGGGGGCTACGCCAGATGACCTGGCATCCACAGTCACCAGACCTGAACCCAATCGAGATGGTTTGGGGTGAGCTGGACCGCAGAGTGAAGGCAAAAGGGCCAACAAGTGCTAAGCATCTCTGGGAACTCCTTCAAGATTGTTGGAAGATCATTTCCGGTGACTACCTCTTGAAGCTCATCAAGAGAATGCCAAGAGTGTGCAAAGCAGCCATCAAAGCAAAAGGTGGCTACTTTGAAGAACCTAGAATATAAGACATATTTTCAGTTGTTTCTCACTTTTTTGTTAAGTATATAATTCCACATGTGTTAATTCATAGTTTTGATGCCTTCAGTGTGAATGTACAATTTTCATAGTCATGAAAATACAGAAATTTCTTTAAACTAGATGGTGGCCCGATTCTAACGCATCGGGTATTCTAGAATAAGTATGCGGCCGACCGGGCGCAATCAGCAGAGCGGTGTTTAGATTTGCCGCCCATCTCCCTGATTGGTCGCGGTGGCCGGCCGCGACCAATGAGCGAGATGGGTGGCAAATTTAAACGCCGCAGTTCTGATTGGTCGCAGTGGCTGGCCGCGATTAATCAGCGTCGTATTAGTGTGGGCCCGGGAGCGGCGCTGCTTGTGCGGCTCCGTATTAGCGAGGACCGGGGAGCGGCGTTGCCTGTGCGGCTCCTTCTGCTGCGAGAAGCCGGGAGATGAGCGGCTGCTTGCAGCAGAAGCATCCCGACCGGCGCCGCCGCTCCCCAGTCCTCCGTTCACACTTGCTGTCAGGAGATCAGCGGGCCAAGCCGCTGATCTTCCGACGTTAGCCGCATGGAGGTCAGCGGCGCCGGTCGGGGTAGTTGTGCTGCTAGCGCCGCTCATCTCCCCGCTGCATCGCCGCTGACCTCCGTCTGCCAGATGAGCCGCTAACAGCCGCCATCTTTTTTCAGAAATCCCGCGGCACTGATTGGCTGCTGCCGGACCAATGAGCGACGCGGGATTTCCAAGACAGACAGACAGGATAAGACGATTTTATATATATATATAATATATATATATATATATATATATATAATAATAATAATATGAGAAGGTGTGTCCAAAATTTTGGTCTGTATTGAGCGACTCTTCAAAAATTTATTTGGGGAAACCGCCAAAACATATTAAACGACGGGATAGATTAGGATTAACCAATTAAGATTTTATTCACCTTCCCAGCGGCTGGAGCTCCCTTCCAGTTCTTTGCTTGCCTCGGATTGGTCTTTGGTTTGGATCTTCCGTTGGTAACTAGGATTCTTATCACTGATAGGAAGCAGAAAACACATCCAAAGAAAGTGGAGGACTGGGAGGGATGTAATGGTAAACTCATCTGTAAGGACTTCTGACAGGTTTGGATGTGGGCGACTTTTTTTTTTTTGCCTGAGATCTTTTTTTGGGCCGTTGTGCAGCTGCATGATTGCACCACTGATGCATACGCGCCCGCTGTGCCCTACGCCTGGATTTTTAATTATTTAATTTATTTTTATGCCATTTTTCCTTCTTTGCATAAAACCAATCCCATTCCACCATCTACAGTATCGTGATTTACCATAGTGGCCGCGCTCTCCCATGGGTACTATTCTGGTCACCATCACATCCTTTCCTTTTTGCATATGGAATGATTCACCCCTTTTTGCCCTAGTTCAAATTATAGTCCTTCTTTTTCAAGTTTTTGTATTAATCTTGCATTGGGAAAGATTAACTACATCACAATTCTGGATAATTTTACTTAAAGGGATTGTCCATTACTTTAAAACACATTCCAAATGGGTGGGAAATTTAAGAAGAAAAATTATATTCATCCGGCTCTGCTCTTCCGTGCTTCCACTCTAGTCCTGCTCAAATGCAAAGTGAAGCCGACAGCCAAGGAGTGGGTGCTGATTGGCTGCAGTGGTTACATTTTTTTTCCTTGCAAAAATGCATTGTTTTGCTACAATTGGGAAAAAAAAATGTGGCAAAATAACATTCCTGTCCGGCTTCGAATGTGGCAGAAACTTGCAATGTGTGAGCGCAGTAATAGTAACTTCTGACATTGATTTCCTCATTTAATTAAAGAGTTTTAGAAGAGTTGTACAGATTTTAAAAAAACATGTCTGCATTCTTCAAAAAAACAAACAGCGCCTCCCCTTTCCACGGGTTGTGTGTGGTATTGCAGCTTAATCCTATTCACCTCAATGGTATAGATGCAGTAACAGACACAACCCATGTGCAGGTGTGACACTGTTTCTCCAGCAATAACCTTTTAAGGTCTCTGATGTTGGTCAAGTGGACAACTTTTCCGAACAAGCTTGAGTGGAACTATCTTGGTGCATCCACCATCCTGACCAAAATAGTTCACATATTAAAAAGATTAGATCATCATTGTTCAGGAAATAAAAAAAAAAAAAAGTAAACTTCATCCGAGCAGCAGTTATGCACAATTCCTCTAAAAATCCCCTATCACACAGTGGCATTGGGGGGTCCGTCATTATGGTGGTCCACAGCTTGTAGCAGGTGGCCCCGGATAACTCATCAGAACGGGTAGACTCAGGATGGGGAAGGTGTCCTCTTCCTCTGATTTGAGTTGTTCCAGCTTCACCTTCAAAAGGACGAGATCTTAATCTCTCCATTATCCTTAATCAGACAGGTCTTCCTCACATGAGGCCCGGGGGCTGCTGTCAGCACCTTAATCCAGACCTGATAGGGCACTGAAAAATGCTTTGGTAGAAGATTAACGGACACAACTTCTGTAAAAGGTGGCCACACATGAGAGAGTGGTCAGCCAACAGCAGTCACACCCAATTACCTCATCTAAAAAAAAAAAAAAAAAAAAAAAGGATCGGGCATGGTAATTCAACATGCCCCATCATTCTGCCTTAAAAAAAAAAAAAGTGAGTCAGGAGGCTCCCATACACATCAGTCAGCATGTCCCTCTGAAAAAAATTGGCATATATGGCAGGCTATTCAATATGTATAGAGACAGTTATAAAGGATGAAAAAAGACTCGGGTCCATTAAGTTCAACCTTTTTTCCACCAGCTCTACAATCTCTAGCTCTAGATTTTTTTTTTTTTTTTTTTAATGACCTATAATGTTCTGAGAAAAGCATCCTACTCTTTATAAAAGGCTATATTAGTATTTGCCACCACTACCTCCTGTGGTCGGCATTCCACGGTCTGACTGTAAAGAACCCTTTACTGTTTAGCTGCCGGAATCGCCCTTTCCTCCACCCGTAATGAGTGCCCCCTGGTCCTTAGTATGGTCTTTGGAAGGAATAAGTAGTGTACCAGTCCTTGTATTGACCACACATATATTTATACATATAAATGACATCTCCTCTTAGGCTAAACAAGCCCAACTTTTCCAACTTCTCACCATAGGAGATGCCTCCATCCCATTGATAAATCCTAGTTGCCGCCTTTGAATTGACTTTACCATTCCAATATGCTTTTTAATACAGTTATATGAAAAAGTTTGGGCACCCCTATTAATCTTAAGCTTAATCTGTGGCACCCCAGGGGTCTGGTTTCCACAGTAATGCAATGTTATGTCTGAGAGCAGGTGGGAGGTCTCTTGGTCAGGAATCCTATGCATGCCACACCTCCTGCCCAGTCCTGGGAGGGGAAGAACTTCCCCTATATAAACCCGGGGCTGAGGCAGGGTTAGAGAGTTCAGAGGGAGAGTTGAGCCAGGAGGGCTGACAGGGAGCTGTCGCTCCGGCTGGGCCCAGCTCCTGGGCCATGCCAGAAGTAGAGAAGAGAAGCAGCATAGGAAGAAACATCAGGAGCTCTGTGGGAGCAGTGTTACAAGGAGTCAGGGGCTGGCAGCTGCAAAGCTCGCCCTGACTGAGAAGATTTCTTACCGGACCCGGAGTCCGAGGCTGCGGGGACTAACTCCTACCCAGCAGCAGAATCCGTCAGGCAGGGGATTTCAGGTCCTCTGGCCAAGAAACCCGAAGGCACGGTCACACGCATGGGACCAGCACCGCCGTCGTGGAGCGGAAGCTACTAGAAGGCCCTGAGTCACCGGCCATACGGGTGAGCACCACACGGTACACTCAGGGACGTGGGCTACTTATACCTGCTTCTAGCAAGGTAGCCAGAAGAGTATCGTTAGTTTGGGAGGCCTACAACTCCGCCTGGCCAGGGGAGATCCCATCTGCTCAAGGACTGACCAGGCCCCAATCGCTAGCCAGTACTCCGGGAGGGTCTATCGTTGTCACCAGTAAAGACCCTGAACTACACCGTACCGTCTCTGAGTGGTTCCTGCTACCCCCATCATCCACGTCGGCTGCCCTGAGGCCATACCCCTCCCGTTGGGGGTTATACTATCACGCTGCACAATCCTACCACGGGCCTCAGCGGTCTGCCCTGCAGCGGCAGCTCCATAGCTGCATTCAACGGGTGGCGTAGTCGTCCAACATCTACCGCTGATACAGCGCCACTTAGTCTGACTCCCTGGGCACGGACCGGATCACCGCCACGAGACTACAACCCTCAAGAGATCCGGCTCCGGGTAAGCTCCCGCGTGCGCAACGCAGCGCGACACAGGCCCAGGGGCGCGTCAAATGTTTTATAAAAATTGGTGTTTTTGCAACAGCTATTTCAGTTTGATCTATGTAATAACTGTTGGACACAGTAATGTTTCTGCCTTGAAATGAGGTTTATTGTACTAACAGAAAATGTGCAATCTGCATTCAAACAAAATATGACAGGTGCATAAGTATGGGCACCTCACCAGAAAAGTGACATTAATATTTAGTAGATCCTCCTTTTGCAAAAATAACAGCCTCTAGTCGCTTCCTGTAGCTTTTAATGATTTCCTGGATCCTGGATGAAGGTATTTTTGACCATTCCTCTTTACAAAACAATTCCAGTTCAGTTAAGTTTGATGTTCGCCGAGCATGGACAGCCCTCTTCAAATGATCCCACAGATGTTCAATGATATTCAGGTCTGGGGACTGGGATGGCCATTTCAGAACATTGTAATTGTTCCTCTGCATGAATGCCTGAGTAGATTTGGAGCGGTGTTTTGGATCATTGTCTTGCTGAAAGATCCATCCCCTGCGTAACTTCAACTTTATCACTGATTCTTGAACATTATTGTCAAGAATCTGCTGATACTGAGTGGAATCCATGCGTCCCTCAACTTTAACAAGATTCCCGGTGCCGGCATTGGCCACACAGCCCCAAAGCATGATGGAACCTCCACCAAATTTTACTGTGGCTAGCAAGTGTTTTTCTTGGAATGCTGTGTTTTTTTGCCGCCATGCATAACGCCTTTTTGTATGACCAAACAACTCAATCTTGGTTTCATCAGTCCACAGGACCTTCTTCCAAAAAGAAATTGGCTTCTCCAAATGTGCTTTTGCATACCTCAGCCGACTCTGTTTGTGGCGCGTTTGCAGAAACGGCTTCTTTCGCATCACTCTCCCATACAGCTTCTCCTTGTGCAAAGTGCGTTGTATAGTTGACCGATGCACAGTGACACCATCTGCAGCAAGTTGATGCTGCAGCTTTCTGGAGATGGTCTGAGAATTGTCCTTGACTGAGCTCACCATTCTTCTTCTCTGCCTTTCTGATGTTTTTCTTGGCCTGCCACTTCTGGCCTTAACAAGAACTGTCCCTGTGTTCTTCCATTTCCTTACTATGTTCCTCACAGTGGAAACTGACAGGTTAAATCTCTGAGACAGCTTTTTGTATCCTTCCCCTGAACAACTATGTTGAATAATCTTTGTTTTCAGATCATTTGACAGTTGTTTTGAGGAGCCCATGATGCCACTCTTCAGAGGAGATTCAAACAGGAGAACAACTTGCAAGTGGCCACTTTAAGTAGCTTTTCTCATGATTGCATACACCTGACTATGAAGTTCAAAGCTCAATGAGATTACAAAACCAAAAAAAGTGCTTTAGTAAGTCAGTAAAAAGTAGGTAGGAGTATTTAAAACAAGAAAATGATAAGGGTGCCCATACTTATGCACCTGTCAAATTTTGTTTGAATGCAGATTGTACACTTTCTGTTAGTACAATAAACCTCATTTCAAGGCAGAAACATTACTGTGTCCAACAGTTATTACATATATCAAACTTAAATAGCTGTTGCAAAAACAGCAATTTTTATAAAACATTAAGCTTAAGATTAATAGGGGTGCCCAAACTTTTTCATATAACTGTATGTGGATCCAAAATCTTGATCTAAAAAAAACCTCACGTAGTGATGTAATTTTTCTTTTATTTTTTGGATGAGTTGACCCTGCGGAGCATTTTTAAGCTGGTGGCCCATTATTATCGAATGTGTGTAGGAGCTAATTTTGGGGGTTAGGTTTTGCCCAGGTTTCCTTCTATGTGAGATGCAGGGTGGATGAGCTAAATCACGTCTACATAGTGAAGATTTCATCGAACAGCTCCCTATATCTCGGCTTCCTGGTTCCCTGTGAATGTGACATTGGAGCATAATCGGGCACACCATAGGCGGTGGTCAGTAATTTTATTTTTCATCGGTGAATGGTAGACCCCTTAGTGACAAGTGATGGGGTTTTCTTCTGCTGGACCATATCTGGTCAATGCTACTTTGATGGGGTCTCTGAGCTCAGATGCATTGGGATGTTGAAGTTAAAAGGGGCTCTCCTGTGCCCCTCTCTTCCATATCGGGAGGAGCGGGGCACAACTGACGTTTTGGCTAATGCCAGGTATCCTAACGTCCAGCAGGTAGTGTGCTCCTGTCCTGTAAGAGTTGCGTTTCTGCAACTCTTGCTTCACCCATGAACTCTGAGAAGCCGTCTCTGGGAGCCAAATATTTGGGGATTGTTCTCTGCTCACAATTCAGTGGAAGGAATGAGCAGCAGCGCCAGTCTTGACATGTCCTTTTTATGATGCAGAAGGGAAGATATTCAAAATGGATTTACCACGTAGGAGTCCAGGAAAGATTGGTGACAATTGGCACCACCGTCGCCCGGCTGACCCACACCCCCGAGTCTAACCAGAAATATCCCTCTTAAAGAGGAGTGTTCTTCTTTGTCACCGTCTTCCCCATAGTGAGTCCCTGGCGGCTCTTTACAACTGACCCTGTTTTTGAGAAAACGTGTTCTCCTGTGTGACGATGCGGTGCCGTGTCCTTGTTAAAAGGCACGCAGAGAGTATGGCAGAGGTTTAATTCAAGATTTGGTTTCTCCACGCAGGGAGTGTAAATTTAAGTAACACAACAATAAAACAGTAAAATCGGACAATAAACGTTTGTGGTTTTACTATAACACGGAAAGGATGAACAGTACGGCGCAGTCCCAAAAGTTCAGGCTGAATAAGAGAAGGTAGATTACTGGAGGCTTGCACTTATCTGTCCTTTAGCGATAACTACGTCCGTCTTCAGACACTCACTCCGGAGGGTGTCCGTTTTCTGGCGGCAGTGGGCGGTCTCGGGTCTCACCCACTGGGCCCCCAGTCCTTTTGACCACACGACAGCGGTCACAACTCCTTTAAGAGCCGTAGCAAGCTCTCCTCCGGCGTACAACAAACTGCGTTAGGATCACTAATCCCGGGTGCGTCCTCACCCGTAGGTCACCGTCAGATGTCTGGAAAACTGTGGTGATGCAGGTAACTGAACGATCACTTTCTGTAGGCCCGGTACAGACCGCACGCCCGGTACAGACCGCACGCCCCTTGTTTTGCGGCAAGCTGTCACCCATTCGTCCGTCACCGCAGACAGGTCAGCACGTCTCTATTTCACCGAGGACAGGGCAGCAATTCTCTCTCATTGTCGGCAGGTCCGACCGTTTCTCCCCAACTGCCGGTCTGCTCTCCACAACCAACTGTCTTTCGCGTGAGCCCAGACACCTGACTCCCTCTCTTCCCTCCGTCCCTCTCTTCCCTCCGTCCCTCTCTTCCCTCCGTCCCTCTCTTCCCTCCGTCCCTCTCTTCCCTCCCTCCCTCTCTTCCCTCCCTCCCTCTCTTCCCTCCCTCCCTCTCTTCCCTCCCTCCCTCCCTCTCTTCCCTCCCTCCCTCCCTCCCTCTCTTCCCTCCCTCCCTCTCTTCCCTCCCTCCCTCCCTCCCTCTCTTCCCTCCCTCCCTCCCTCCCTCTCTTCCCTCCCTCCCTCCCTCTCTTCCCTCCCTCCCTCCCTCTCTTCCCTCCCTCCCTCCCTCTCTTCCCTCCCTCCCTCCCTCTCTTCCCTCCCTCCCTCCCTCTCTTCCCTCCCTCCCTCCCTCTCTTCCCTCCCTCCCTCTCTTCCCTCCCTCCCTCTCTTCCCTCCCTCCCTCTCTTCCCTCCCTCCCTCTCTTCCCTCCCTCCCTCTCTTCCCTCCCTCCCTCTCTTCCCTCCCTCCCTCTCTTCCCTCCCTCCCTCTCTTCCCTCTCTTCCGTCCATCCCTCCCTCCCTCTCTTCCCTCCCTCCCTCTCTTCTCTCTCTTCCGTCCATCCCTCTCTTCTCTCTCTTCCGTCCGTCCATCCCTCTGCACTCTTAATCCTGTCCCCTGGCAACACTGGGCAGGACCCTGGCAGTTCTGGCGCCAGAGCTCCACACCTGTTCCTAGGCAAGTCTTCCTTCTTACATCCTGATGAAGGGCTGCTCTCCTGGGGCTAATTTTCTGCAGCAGAGAGGAAGCGCAAATATGTTGAATATCTGGGCCTGAGGACATGAGCGACAGGTTCTGCCTGTCACAAGAGTGGTATAGTCATATGATTGTCTTCATTTTTTTTCAATTTTTGTTTTGGCTTGCTTTTAAATGGGTTTTCCATAATAATAATAATAATATTATTATTGTTATTCTAGTCCATGGTCTCTGGGTTTCTCTTCCAGCTGCAGATGGCATGTGATGTCTGCGCTGGCCACAGTGATTGTCTGAAGTGGTCACATATTTATACGACCTATTCAGGAAGGACAAGGTCTATATAGCAGCATATGGAGTCCTCACATCTGTATAGTATGGAGCCACATGGCCACGAGCACGAGCTCTAAAATTCCCATAGGAGACAGTCAAAAGCATAAATGCGGACACATCATGGTTTTCTGTGAAAATACCAGATCTTGGCTATGTCTAGCGGTCCGGGTTTTTCTGCAGTTTCTGGCAGCGACTTATTCTCTCCTCTCCAATGACATAAACATGGACGCTTGGCTCGGCCTGTTTGTTTATGGGTGAAGTAGCTGTCAGCCAGTAGATTTTCGCCTGCACGGTTGAGAAAAAAATTCGCTATGGAAAAAACGTAGCTACTTATTTCACTCTGATGGTTGAGTGACGACGGAGCTAATCATCGTGTAACTCTGCTACCCACACAGCGGCACATCGGCGGCACACGAGGGAGAAGCTCGGATTTCTGATGCCTTCAGGAAACTTGAGAAAAAGCAACTGCTGCTCCCCCGATAAGGGCTGATCAGTGATTGTATAAGTGATCCGATGGTCTGCCACCATTTACGGATCGGTTGTACCCACCTGGCGAGTGGAAAGAAGGATTGGTTTTATGTTCCTAGCATGTGGGGATCCTGCAGATCATTTTTTTCGTCCTGCAGATTTTGTTCGGCTGTAGATCGAGTTCACATGCTGAACGCGCGTCTGGGGGTTCAGTAGATCTGTTTTACGTACTTGGCATGCATGCGTGGTCTCTGTAGATCGGTTTTACTTCCTTAGCATGTGTGTGGGGTGCCTGTTCATCTGTTTTACGTCCTTAACGCGGGGGCCCTGTAAACTTGTTTTACATCCTTGGCACGTGGGGCCCTATAGAATGGTTTTACGTCTTTAGGTCGCGAATGCGCACCCAGGACCCCTTGAGATCAGTTTTAGGTCCCTATGATGCGTGGTGGTCCTCCAGATCAGTTTTAGGTCCTTAGCGCATGTGGGGGCCCTGCAGATTGGTTTTCCGCCCTTGGTGCCCAGGTGTTCACTGATTGGCTGTCGACCTTTAATCTGCGCAGCAGCCAATTCCAGACAGGCGGAAAGGAGCAGTGAAGTTTGCTGGTGGCTCCGGGTATGGTGAGTACAGCAACTGAAGAATTGATGAAATGGAAACGACCCCTTTAAATTCTCTCCAGATGGAAATTGGTAGCCTGTAGTTGGGACACTGCTTCCATTAATGTCCCCTTTAGTCTACAGATCTGCAGGGGTTCAGTTGGGCAATTTCAGGTTTGCGCAGGATTCAGTTCTTGGAAAGTCTCCAATAATAAGTTTTATGTCTGGGTGTATCCTCGCTCCAGATTTTCTCTGTTTACAATGGATATTGTGTTCTTTTTTTTTTTACTGAATATTTTGATCTGTGCACATGCCTCTCGCCCCCCCAGGCCTGCTGTGTCACATGTCTGGTCTTAGTGGGCAGATCGCTTATATCCGGAGAGGCGTCATGTGAAGCCATGTGATGTGAAGGCTTGGGATCTCTCAGCTGATGAGGAGGACGGGGGGCTCTTGTATAATAATCCTATGACACATGCCCAGCAGCCGTCTCTCTCTGTGGTCCTGTAAAACCCTTAATATTAATCCCTTTGACCCGGTGAGGTATCATGTGATATCCCGTGACTAGGATGCCCATGACATCATTTCTCTGAAGCATTAGGGCTGATTAGCTTATTTTCTGCCCGTTGTGTCAATATTTTTTTTGACCGAGTAGCCCAAGTCAGTAATCCGTGTGTCTAGATTTGTGAAATTTGTTGACTTTTTGTGGACTAACAAATGGTGTAAACCCAGACTAGAGTGTGTAAAAGCGCGAGACATTTTGAAAAATATAACACATTATAACCGCAACGTGTTGGGTGCAGATTTCTGGAGCTGGCTCAGGAGCGGTACATTGGGTGCCCATCATCATTGACGTAATACTGTGTGTGTGACATTATACTGTGGGGGCTTTATACAGCGAGTGGCGCACTGTGTGGGCGTTGCACTGTGGGTGATTACGCTGCGTGTGGCGCACTGTGGGTGATTACGCTGCGTGTGGCGCACTGTGGGTGATTACGCTGCGTGTGGTGCACTGTGTGGGCGTTGCACTGCGTGTGGCGCACTGTGTGGGCGATTACACTGCGTGTGGCGCACTGTGTGGGCGATTACACTGCGTGTGGCGCACTGTGTGGGCATTACACTGCGTGTGGCGCACTGTGGGGGCATTACACTGCGTGTGGCGCACTGTGGGGGCAGATTTATGGAGCTAGCTCAGGAGCGGTACATTGGGTGCCCATCATCATTGACGTAATACTGTGTGTGACATTATACTGTGGGGGCTTTATACAGCGAGTGGTGCACTGTGGGGGCAGATTTATGGAGCTGGCTCAGGAGCGGTACATTGGGTGCCTATCATCATTGACGTAATACTGTGTGTGTGTTGCATTATACTGTGGGGGCGTTACACTGCGTGTGGTGCACTGTGGGGGCGTTACACTGCGTGTGGGGGCATCATACTGTGTGTACAGGGAATGGCGGAGCTTCATACTGTGCTTAGGAGCACTATGGGGGGCAATGAAAAGGTTAGAGAACTGTGTGGAAACACTAACTGGCTTCACTAGGGGAAAAAATTAATGTGGGCGCTCAAAAAGCACTGGGCGAGGAAAGGGAAGTAGCTTATATGAAAACTGCTGCAGTGAGCCACAGTATGTGTCCCTCTTTGTCTTTCAATGTTGAAAAGTGTACATTATGTGGTAAAATGAATGGTGTCTTTCAGAACTGTAACTCGTCCCGCAAAAAAACCAAAACCCTCATGTCGATGGAAAAATAAGTTATACAGTGGATATAGGAAAAAAAAAGTCTTCAACCCTTGTTAAAATGCCACATAAAAAAATCTTACCAAGAAAATTAATTTCAGAACCTTTTGCACCTTGTCGCCCATAATCTGTGCAAATCCATTGAGAAACAAGCTGAAACCATTTAGAGGAGGAAAATTAAAAATATCGATATATAACTATAAAATAATGTTGTTGCATAAGCTTGAACACACGCTTATAATTGGCTAAATCTGAGCACAACATATCCCCAATCACATTTACACTCATGGTAGCTGTGTACTGACTACTAGGTAACATCATTTATAGTGATTCTGATTAACCCCATATAAAGTTTAGCTGTTTCTAGGAGGATTTTCCTGACATTTTATGAGTTGCATTTTTAAAGCAAAAGTCATGGTCCGTAAACAGCTGACAATGCAGCAAAGGGATCTCAGTGTTGAAAGTTATCAGTCAGGAGAAAGGTACAAAAAATGTTCCAAGCAGTAGGTATACCATGGAGCGCTGTGAAGACGTCATCAAGAAGTGGCATACATTTGGCAGAAGAGTGACATTGCCTATAACTGGATGTCCTTCAAAAATAAATTAAAAGACAAGAAGGCAATTGGTTCGGGAGGCTGCCAAGAGGCCTACAGCAACATTAAAGGAGCTGCAGGAATTTCTGGCATGTCCTGCATGTGATTAAGACTCTCCTGTTTTCTTCATATGTCCACCCTGTGTTGTAGGGTGGCAAGACTGAAGCCTTTTCTTACAAAGAAAAAATATCAAAGCCTAGCTATATTGTGCCAAAACCTACATCAAGTCTGCCAAAAGCATGTGGGAAAACGTGTTATGGTCTGATGAGACCAAGGTGGAAATTTTTGGTCATAATTCCAAAAGGTATGTTTGGCCCAAAGCCTACGCTGCACATCGCCAAAAGAACACCATACCCACAGTGAGGCATGGTGGAGGCAGCATTATGCTTTTGGGACTCTTTTTTTTTTTTTTTTTTTTTTTTTTTGGCAGCTGTAACAGTGGCTTTACTCAAGGTGGAGGGAATTATGAACAGTTTCAAATATCGGTCAATTTAGCAACAAAATCTTCAGGCCTCTGCTAAAAAGCTATAGATGGGGAGAAATTTCACCTTTCAGCAGACAACAACCCTAAGCGACCTTCAAATCAACAAAAGAACAGCTTTGCCAGAAGATCAAAGTTTTGGAACTATCCAGACCTGAATCCCATTGAAGATCTGTGAGTGACCTGGCACTGTACACAGGAAATGCCACCTCACGACCTGATAGATATGGAGCTACTGCAAGGAAGAGTGGGATAAGATTGTCAATTCTAGATGTGCCATGCTGATAGACACCTACCCAAAAAGACCGAATGCCGTCAGAAATTCAAAGGGGACTTCAACAAAGTATTAGTTTAAGGCTATGTGCCCACGATGCAGAAATGAAGCAGAAAATTTCTGCAGCATTTCTGCATCTCCCTGGCAGAAAAAACGCATGCAGATTGTGCATGCGTTTTTCCTGCAGAATACATGCGGATTCACATGCGTTTCCGCATGCAGATTGACAAGCGCTTTCCAGGCGATTAGCATCACTACTAGGTCACACTGTATAAATGCATGCAAACAGCCTATATAGTGTGACCGTAAAACAATGCTTAAAATAAAGCTATACTCGCCCCCGATGCCCCGGCGTGTGCTGCAGCGCTCGTTCCTGGCTGCCGGCATATCGCGAGACACAGCGGTGAAGGGCCTGCGGTCACATGACTGTGACGTCACCGAAGGTCCTTCAGCGCTGCCGGCATGCAGAGAGAAGCCGCCGGACAGGTGAATATAAACTTTATTTATTATTTTATTCTTTTTTACAGGTACAATGGTACCCAGGTCTGGATGAGAGTCTCCTCTCCTCAAGACTTGGGTACCATACGCACATTGAACCGCATATAATCTGCGTGTACAAATGTACAGACGCGCATTATATGCGTCTCAATGCAAGTCAATGGCGGCAATTCCGCTGCGCTTCCGCAAAATTAATGAACATGCTGCGGATTTATGAGCGCTGCAGAAACGCTGCGGAAAAATCCGCAGCATGTGCATTGACATTGCGGAATGCCATTGGGGACCATGGGGGGCGGATTACCATGCGTTTTTGATGCGTTTCCGCTGCAGAAATTCCGCAGCGGAAACGCATGAAAAACGCATCGTGGGCACACAGCCTAAGGGTGTGCATATTTATGCAACCTCAGTATTTTAGTTCTTTTTTTCTGGCAGGGAAAAAAAAAACATTTAATTTCGTGGCACATGACTAAAGAGCTGTCTGGCCAGCTGCAATGTAAAATGTATGGGCTTCTTCAGAGAATAAAACAGCGTCGGCATACATTTTTTTTTCTCTCCTGGCGCCAAATTTAAAATACGCTGTCATACATCAAGACACCGCTGGTGGCAGCTTATCTACCATGGAAGCAAAAGAATCGGGCATTGTAATTCAATGAGCCCGATCCTTATGTTCCTGACACATTTAGATAGTCTGCCAGTTCTGTCGAATTCATGTTATAGCAGCACAATCTAGTGAATGGAGGCGGCAGGCGGAGGAATGTGATGATGGTGACCATTATCTCCCAGTCCGCTCCAGTCTACAGCACTGGGAAGGGGGGAAGAAGGAGGAACACTTGTCCTTAATGATTTATTAGGGTTTTTATGAGGTAGAAAAGAAAAGCCAGTCTACTGGATCAGGAATCCTGCTTAAAGGAGCTGTCCACCACCCTCCCCCGAACACTTAAAGGGATTATGTACCACATGATCACTGGAGTACAAACTGATCTCGAGAACAGGGGACCCGTGGCCACCGTGTGACTGCAGCCTTGGGCGCGGCAGTCATGGATGGGCATTACATAGAATATAGGGATCCCATGCAGTTTAGTTGCTAATGCTACATTTCTCTGGTATCAGCCACTGCAGGGGGAATATTAGGATGAGTTGTTTTTTTTTTTCCCCCACTAAAGTCCATAATATTGGCGCTTGTTTACACAGGTCAAATAATACCGATAGGAAAGGAATAACGGTTCATACGCCCAGTGTCGACTCGTTTAGATGCACCTCTTAATGTGTTTTTTTTTTTTTTTTTTTTTTTACAGTTATTTTCTGTATTTCTTCATTTTTCGGTTTTACACCGTCTATCTGCTGAAAAAATTCCTATCCGTTATATTAGGTGCGAGTGAAATTGCTTGCAGTATTATAGGGGCACATGATGTGTCATACATCCACAATGGTGGGCATTATTATCGTTAATAAAATCTGATGGATCCCTCCACGCCTCCTATAATGATCGTCGGCGAGGAAGTTTTTGCTATTGGGTTTATAACATCTCGTCTTGGCGCTCTAGCCCAACGGAGTCATTCTGATGAGAAGATGCCATAGGGAATTGTTATGTATGCGATTTCCTTCCCTAAAAAAGGTTTGTTTCTGTTTTTTTTTCTCCGAAAAAGGCAAAAATAAAAACACACATTTTGATCCGATGTTTCAATAGTTTTGTTTGAGTGAGATATAGTGATCATCTTATTGGAAAACTTCCCAATTTCTCCTTTTGAAGACGCAAACTGCCTCTTCAGAGGAAAAGAGGACTTGAACTCTATAGCGCCACCTATTGGAAGCAGCGTTCCTACAAGTCACAATCAACCCTTTAACGAGTCGTGCAATATGACTTAGGATAGAAGCCAAATCCTTTTGAGGAGAGATTATATAAGCGTTAGAATTCATATTTAGCCTGAAGAACTTTGTAGATCTGATGCCTCTGTCACTCCAGCTCTATTCCCTGCCCTGTGCCACCTCCTACTGCTTTACAGACAGTTCCTTTTGCTTGAAATCACCTCATCGGAGTTGTCAGTCAAGCAGGAAGGCAGCGCTGGACGGGGGAATAGAGCTGGAGTGACAGAGGCTTCAGATCTTTCTCAGTAACGGAGGAACGGACTGGCCATGTAAAGGTGTTGCTTGACTGTATAAATAGTTTGGAGTTCGAAATTCTGCTGACAGATTCCTTTTAAAGAGGTTGTCCAGTTCTTCCACATTGATGGTGACACCTGGCACCCCCACGATCAGCTGTTGCCTGTGGCAGTCTGATATGCTTAGCTGCACAGCTTCGTCAACTGTATAGGGACCACGGCCAGATACTTCATATCCACCCCGTATTTATTTTGAATAGGGGGCAGATGTGCAGTACCTGGGCGCAGCCACTATACCATTGATGCAACTTGGAAGTGAACACATCCAGCCATCACAAGGAACAGCTGATAGGCGGCGGGGTGCCGGGTGTCACATCTCTGCCTGAGTAAAAATCCTAAACAACCCTTTTTAGGTGTGTGTGTGTGTGTGTGTGTGTGTGTGTCTCCTCCACACATTTTGGTCTGGCTATAAGACAACTGTCTGCAGCAGGAGCCTCTCCCTCTTTCCTTTCTAGATGAACCCTTTAGGCAGTCACAATACTTACTAGTCTTAGCAGTCTTGGGCATCAGGTAGGGATCTGAGACAAATAAATAAATTTGGTCTTTCATTGTATAACCCCTTAGCTGCCATAGTCAAAGGCAACTGCAGCATCTAAGGGGGTTAACCGTATTAAGAGATCTAAAAAAATAATGGTTTTTCTCCAACATTGATAATATTAGGTAAAATAATAAAAAAATGCATTCATTTTTTTTAAAAATGGAAAAGCCCTTTTACTTCTGGAGGAATCCTCCGGCAGACGGTGGGATCTTCGGTGGAGACATGATGCATGACTCCGCTCGTCGCCAGCTCCTCTTCCCGAAACATATGTTTAAACAGATGAGCTGCTTTGTTAGTTATAAAGAGCCAAACGAACATGATTAACAAAATGAGCGCCAATAATAACATGTAATAATCGCATGCAAAGCCAGCAGAGCCCGGCCAGGAAGCCATTTACTATGCCGCGCTCGCAAGGAGTTGCAGCAGATGGGCTTGTAATGTAATTAGGAATCTTTGTGTTAAATGAGGCATTATTTAAATTGGCTGCTACTTTTCACATCTATTAACCCGCTGAAGAATTGAAGAAGCTGCAAATTCTAATTAAATTTTTTTTTTTTCCTATCTGTCTATTGAGCAATAAAGAAATGTTCAATTTTTACATCCAGCTTGGTGTGAATGGATGGCAATGACTAAGGCGGTCCTTGGAAGTATAGGAGGATTAACACATGAAATATATATATATATATTATGTTGGTACAGACCAAAAGTTTGGACACCTTCTCATTTAAAGCTTTTTCTGTATTTTCATGACTATGAAGATTGTACATTCACACTGAAGGCATCAAAACTATGACTTAACAAAAAAGTGTGAAACAACTGAAAATATGTCTTATATTCTAGGTTCTTCAAAGTAGCCACCTTTTGCTTTGATGACTGCTTTGCACACTCTTGGCATTTTCTTGATGAGCTTCAAGAGGTAGTCATCGGAAATGGTTTTCACTTCACAGGTGTGCCCTGTCAGGTTTAATAAGTGGGATTTCTTGCCTTATAAATGGGGTTGGGACCATCAGTTGTGTTGTGCTGAAGTCTGGTGGATACACAGCTGATAGTCCTACTGAATAGACTATTAGCTGTTTTTTTCTTGCCATAATACAAATTCTAAGTACAGAAAAACGAGTGGCCATCATTACTTTAAGAAATGAAGGTCAGTCAGTCCGAAAAATTGGGCGGCAAACTTTGAAAGTGTCCCCAAGTGCAGTTGCAAAAACCATCAAGTGCTACAAAGAAACTGGCTCACATGAGAACCGCCCCAGGAAAGGAAGACCAAGAGTCACCTCTGCTTCTGAGAATAAGTTTATCCGAGTCACCAGCCTCAGAAATCGCAGGTTAACAGCAGCTCAGATTAGAGACCAAGTCAATGCCACACAGAGTTCTAGCAGCAGACACATCTCTACAACAACTGTTAAAAGGAGAGTTTGTGCAGCAGGCCTTCATGGTAAAATAGCTGCTAGGAAACCACTGCTAAGGACAGGCAACAAGCAGAAGAGACTTGTTTGGGCTAAAGAACACAAGGAATGGACATTAGACCAGTGGAAATCTGTGCTTTGGTCTGATGAATCCAAATTTGAGATCTTTGGTTCCAGCCACCGTGTCTTTGTGCGACGCAGAAAAGGTGAACGGATGGACTCTACATGCCTGGTTCGCACCGTGAAGCATGGAGGAGGAGGTGTGATGGTGTGGGGGTGCTTTGCTGGTGACACTGTTGGGGATTTATTCAAAATTGAAGGCATACTGAACCAGCATGGCTACCACAGCATCTTGCAGCGGCATGCTATTCCATCCGGTTTGCATTTAGTTGGACCATCATTTATTTTTCAACAGGACAATGACCCCAAACACACCTCCAGGCTGTGTAAGGGCTATTTGACCAAGAAGGAGAGTGATGGGGTGCTACGCCAGATGACCTGGCCTCCACAGTCACCAGACCTGAACCTGAACCCAATCGAGATGGTTTGGGGTGAGCTGGACCGCAGAGTGAAGGCAAAAGGGCCAACAAGTGCTAAGCATCTCTGGGAACTCCTTCAAGATTGTTGGAAGACCATTTCCGGTGACTACCTCTTGAAGCTCATCAAGAGAATGCCAAGAGTGTGCAAAGCAGTCATCAAAGCAAAAGGTGGCTACTTTGAAGAACCTAGAATATAAGACATATTTTCAGTTGTTTCACACTTTTTTGTTAAGTATATAATTCCACATGTGTTCATAGTTTTGATGCCTTCAGTGTGAATGTACAATTTAGAAGGGGTGTCCAAACTTTTGGTCTGTACTGTATGTGTGTGTGTATACACTGCTCAAAAAAATAAAGGAAACCCTCAAATATCACATCCTAGATCTGAATGAATGAAATATTCTCATTGAATACTTTGTTCTGAACAAAGTTGAATGTGCTGACAACAAAATCACACAAAAATCATCAATGGAAATCAAATTTATTAACCAATGGAGGCCTGGATTTGGAGTCACCCCCAAAATTAAAGTGGAAAAACACACTACACGCTGATCCAACTTTGATGTAATGTCCTTAAAACAAGTCAAAATGAGGCTGAGTATTGTGTGTGGCCTTCACGTGCCTGTATGACCTCCCTACAACGCCTGGGCATGCTCCTGATGACGTTGTGGATGGTCTCCTGTGGGATCTCCTCCCAGACCTGGACTAAAGCATCCGGCTACTCCTGGACAGTCTGTGGTGCAACGTGACGTTGGTGGATGGAGCGAGACATGATGTCCCAGATGTGCTCAATCGGATTCAGGTCTGGGGAACGGGCGGCCAGTCCATAGCTTCAATGCCTTCATCTTGCAGGAACTGCTGACACACTCCAGCCACATGAGGTCTGGCATTGTCCTGCATTAGGAGGAACCCAGGGCCACCCGCACCAGCATATGGCCTCACAAGGGGTCTGAGGATCTCATCTCGGTACCTAATGGCAGTCAGGCTACCTCTGGCGAGCACATGCCACCCCACACCATTACTGACCCACTGCCAAACCGGTCATGCTGAAGGATGTTGCAGGCAGCAGATCACTCTCCACGGCTTCTCCAGACTCTGTCACGTCTGTCACATGTGCTCAGTGTGAACCTGCTTTCATCTGTGAAGAGCACAGGGCGCCAGTGGCGACTTTGCCAATCCTGGTGTTCTGTGGCAAATGCCAAGCGTCCTGCACGGTGTTGGGCTGTGAGCACAACCCCCATCTGTGAACGTTGGGCCCTCATACCACCCTCATGGAGTCGGTTTCTAACCGTTTGTGCAGACACATGCACATTTGTGGCCTGCTGGAGGTCATTTTGCAGGGCTCTGGCAGTGCTCCTCTTCCTCCTTGCACAAAGGCGGAGGTAGCGGTCCTGCTGCTGGGTTGTTGCCCTCCTACGGCCCCCTCCACGTCTTCTCCTGGTGTACTGTCCTGCCTCCTGGTAGCGCCTCCAGACTCTGGACACTACGCTGACAGACACAACAAACCTTCTTGTCACAGCTCGCATTGATGTGCCATCCTGGATGAGCTGCACTACCTGAGCAACTTCTGTGGGTTGTAGAGTCTGTCTCATGCTACCACGAGTGTGAAAGCACAACCAACATTCAAAAGGGACCAAAACATCAGCCAGAAAGCATTGGTACTGAGATGTGGTCTGTGGTCCTCACCGGCAGAACCACTCCTTTATTGAGGGTGACTTGATAATTGCCAATAATTTCCATCTATTGTCTATTCCATTTGCACAACAGCATGTGAAATTGATTGTCAATCAGTGTTGCTTCCTAAGTGGACAGTTTGATTTCACAGAAGTTTGATTTACTTGGAGTTATATTCTGTTGTTTACGTGTTCCCTTTATTTTTTGAGCAATGTGTATGTATGTATGTATGTGTGTGTGTGTATATATATATATATATATATATATATATATATATATATATATATATATATATATATATATATATATATATATATATATATATATATATATATATATATATATATATATTATATTTTATATTATATTTTTAATATTCCCTAACACTTCTTCTTACAGCTGAGGATTTGCTACAGTTGTATCCGGTCTATGAAATAATCTATGAGCTAAAAAGACTAAATCCATAGTGATGCTTTTATCCCAGCGCTGAGACATTGAAACAGACTTTCAGAACAGGAGAGATGTGCTGTGATGTTTAGGATTGTCTGGACAGAATTATAGCAAACCCTCAGCTATGAGGATGATGGATTTGAAGGCTCTGTATGTGATCAAGCATCTTGTAATAGACTGACAGCAAGCACAATGGTGAAGAATCGAAACTCAAAATATATTCGAAAGTTGTAGAACTTTTAATTATACAGTAATGAAGCTTGGTTACATTTTCTGCACAGTGTAAATAAGGTTTTTTCCAAAGAAGCCGAGGACCTGCTCCACTTGGTGTCTAACGTGGCCTCGTGTTGCGTAGCTGAATATTCAGTAACTTTCTATGGAGTGTCTCAGCAGGGTGCTGCCCGCGCCAACATGGCACAAATAGCTGACTGGCTCCAGCATAACAGTTTGTAATATAATAGAAGTGATTCAATAAAAAATGCCCACAGCCATGAATGCCCACATGGACAAAATAACAACAGTTTATTAAAGAGGGCTAAGGCAATGGGGACAGTGCCAATGATGTCTGTAAATTGTCTAAATTGTAAAGCGCTGCGGAATATGTTGGCGCTATATAAATAAAAAGATTATAATAATAATTTATTATTAAGGCTGTATTCACAAACTGAAAACTGGGCACATGCCTTAACAGCCCAGGGTCACTTTGTACACTGGATTCGGAGCTATATAACGTATTACAGGTCCAGGGGGTAGAAGCGATTAAATATTGTTTTTCCCGTGTGGGCAACTTTCCTGTGGGCATTTTTCTTTTGGGCATTTTTCTGGTCACCTATAGAAGCACAAGGTGCTTTGTGACTCAGGGTTAACTTGTAGCCAATTGACTCTGACTTTCTGTGACTATAATACTGCCCCCTATGCACAAGAATATAACTACTATAATACTGCTGCTATGTACAAGAATATAACTACTATAATACTGCCTCTATGTACAAGAATATAACTACTATAATACTGCCCCCTATGCACAAGAATATAACTACTATAATACTGCCCCCTATGCACAAGAATATAACTACTATAATACTGACTCTATGTACAAGAATATAACTACTATAATACCTCCGCTATGTACAAGAATATAACTGCTATAATACTGCCCCCTATGTACAAGAATATAACTGCTATAATACTGCCCCCTATGTACAAGAATATAACTACTATAATACTGCCCCCTATGTACAAGAATATAACTACTATAATACTGCCCCCTATGTACAAGAATATAACTACTATAATACTGCCCCCTATGTACAAGAATATAACTGCTATAATACTGCCCCCTATGTACAAGAATATAACTGCTATAATACTGCCCCCTATGTACAAGAATATAACTGCTATAATACTGCCCCCTATGTACAAGAATATAACTGCTATAATACTGCCCCCTATGTACAAACTTAACTTTGGTGATCAGGGCCTGCTGGCTACTGCCAAGGCTAATAAAATAATGGGCTGCATTAAAGAGGCATAGATGCTCATGGCAAGAACATTGTTTTCCTGTATACATGTCTCTCGTGAAGCCGCGCTTAGAATACAGTGTACGGTTTTTTATCTCCGGTGTATAAGGACGACACAAATGAACTAGAGCGGGGGGGCAGAGAAGAATAACACAGGATATTAAAGTAATGGATGGACGGCAGGACCAGGACAGGTTATTAAAGCCGCGCTCTGTAGCGCTATAGCGTGTAAACATAGAATATGACATTTGAATTGCATTACTGCTCTAGAGAAAATGGAGATGCTTAGGACATAATTTGGCCAATTGATATCTGCCCAGCAGCCAAGGACAAGGCGATCTCCTGTTTTGGGTGGAGCGCTCGCTCAGAGCCAATAGATAAATAACAGAAGACTGGCTGTCGCTGACTGTACACACCAGCGTTCTGGAAGTGACAGTCAGTCTTTTGTTATTTATACAGGGCAGGTTATTAGACGGGGGGGGGGTTCAGTTTGGGGAAAAAACAAAACTTAGGGCCGATCATATTAACATGTACGGAGATATTCCAGATGATCTACTTACTCCTAAGCCTACGACCGTGCTGAGGGGCGTCCTGCACGTATAGAGCAGACCTGTGCTGCTCCAGGCCGAGACAGTCGGAGTGCTGAAAGCACCGTGTCCTCCGTCCCCATATCACTGCTGTATGCAGATAGCGGTGAATACATTGGTGGAGCAGAGAGCCGCCAGATCCTCCTTCCACCAATCAGCGTGTGCGACTGAGAGATCAGATATGGTGTCAGTGCTCCGGGGACCTCTATGTGGGGGCTCACACTGTATATAGGGGCTAGGTTAGGGTTCATACTGTATATAGGGGGAACTTCATGAGGGCTAATACTGTATATGAGGGATTGCATGGTGCTCATACTGTATATGGGGGGGCTGTGTGGGGGCACCTACGTTATATAGGGGGTTTCAGCATGCTTAATTCGGCTCAATATCAAGTGATACAATTAATATTACATAATTATAATAGATATGTTAATAATATTGAGCAGAGTTAATTTCAGCCTTTTGGTTCGGTTTCCACAACAGTCAGTCTCTCCTATGGCCCCTCGGGAAAATTAATAGCCCACCCCTGGTTTATAGGAAAGAAGGATTAATCATAATCATATATACGTAGATTCTTTGCAGCGGGGCACGGTGGGGGGTCCCTTTTGCTGCGCGAGCGGCGGGGCACGGTGGTTGTAATGGTTGACTCACTACAAAAGTACAAGGACCACCTTGACGCCATTTATGAAAAACATAATATTACAGGTTCCGAACACCAGATTCTGTGATGGACGCTGATCCAGGGAACTAGTCTGATTGCTGTATGTGGAGTCGGGAAGGAATTTTTCCCCTAATATGGAGCAATTAGTATCTGCCCCATGGGGATTTTGCCTTCTTCTGCATCCACATGATGGGCTATAGGTTGATCTCTATGGATTCATGGCTACCTTCAACCTTTTAAAAACTCTTGACACACAGATCTACTATAACACAACGTAGTATAAGGCTGCGTGCCCACTATGCGTTTTTCAAGCTTTTTTTGCCTTGGAATTTCCGCAGCGAAAACTCTTGGTAATACGTTCCCCAGTAATAATCCGCATGTGCTGTGCACATGCTGCGGAAATTTCCGCTGCTGATTATCATTGTGGAAAAATCCGCAGCACTACCAATTATTTTGCGGAAGTGATGCGTTTTCGCCGCCATTGACTTGCATTGGAACGCATGGAATCCGCATCACTGCATCTGTACATGCAGAATACATGCGTTCAATGTGTGTATGGTACCCGGGTGTGGAGGACAGGAGACTCTCCTCCGGACCCAGGTACCATAGAACCTGTAAAAAAAAAAAAAAAAAAAAAAAAAGAATAAAATAAAAAATAAATATTATACTTACCTTCTGATGGCCCCCGGTATCCTTCTCTCTGCTTGCCTGCAGATCGCGGTGGACTAAAGGACCTGCGGTGACGTCATTGAGTCATGTGACGGGTCACGCGACTGCGACGTCGGCAGGTCCTTAAATCTACCGCGAGCTGCCGGCAAGCAGAGACAAGCACACTGGGGGCCATCAGAAGGTAAGTATAATATTTATTTTTTACCATTCTTTCGGTCACACTATATATATATGCCAGCAAGCGAAGAGAAGGACACTGGGGGCCATCAGAAGGTAAATATAATATTTATTTTTTATTTTATTCTTTTTTTTTTTACAGTTTCTATGGTACCCGGGTCCGGAGGAGAGTCTCCTGTCCTCCACACCCAGGTACCATCCGCACATTGAAACGCTTGGATTCTGCATGTACAGATGCAGTGATGCGTAATCCATGCGTTCCAATGCAAGTCAATGGCGGCGAAAACGCATCACTTCCGCAAAATAATTGGTAGTACTGTGGATTTTTCTGCAATGATAATCCGCAGCGGAAATTTCCGCAGCATGTGCACAGCACATGGGGATTATCATTGGGGAACATGGCAGACCTTCTACCAAGCGCTTTTTAAGTGTTTCTGCAGCAGAGTTGCTTTAAAAAACGCATCGTGGGCACACAGCCTCACAAACGCTTCTACCTGGCAGGAAAAACGCATGTAAAATCCGCATGTGTTTTTCCTGCCAGGGAGTTTCAGAAAAAAATCTGCAGCATTTCTGCATCGTGTGCACTTAGCCTAACTGTGCGGGGTAAACGTGGAGCTGCGGCCATATTCTCACTATAGATGTAAATGTTCTCCGCATTGCAGAGGTGTGAGATAAAGCAGTGATAATGGGGGCAGGGATTTCTCTGGACATCTGCCAGTAATCTTATGGAAGACGACCCCTCAGTCAGCCGCTCACCAGCATAAATTGGCTGATAACAGGGAATGCTAGATTTCCTTCCTCTGCACAGCAGATGGGGACATGATAACCCTGCTGTACACATGCTTGATCACTGCGGTGTTGTGTCCCTTTAATTCCTGCATGTTAGACTTGATACAATGTGACATGCATGTAATGGATCTGGCTGGTTCTGCTCTGTACAATATGTTGCATTGTTGGGGTGGTACTGACTGTGGTGGGCAGATCCATGAATGCCCAGTTCTGTAGTGCCGAGGAGGGCGCCTCTTATCGCCACATTCCTCAGCTAGAGACAAGGCCTTGGCACATTTCTCAGTGACATGGTAAGACATGCCTTCTGCCTGCGCCTCCCTCCATCTATTTCTGTATTAATATATTGCGCTCTTACTCAGCATGGCATTAATCTATCCTCTGTCAGGACTGGCATCTATTAAACCCCTGGCTCCCGGACAACTTCCCCATTACCACACTTTGCCTATTTTCAACAATTATTAACCCTTTAAATGGCTATCCCCCACCTTGTACACAGGATTCCACCCCTGGACTCGCTCTTATTCAGATATCCTGTGAATACACTATAAAAGTCCAATATGGCAATATCCCTTTAATAAAGCCCTGTTGCTTGCCATAAGTAACTATTTTTTTTCCCCTGGTGTAAATGTCGCTGTTCTCCTGAATCCGTCGTTGTTTTCCTTTTGTTTCTGTGCCTCTCCGTTCCAGAGATATGGCTAAATCTTTCCAATGTATAAATAAAGCCTTTTTCGACAAGTGAGCGTCTTCACGAGGATCACACCCAGTTGGCTAATAAGCCTAGATTTATATACAGGGAAGAGAGAGCCGTATCTCAGAAATGGAGAGGCGCAGTAACAAAAGAACAACGACACCGGATTCAGGAGAACTGCGGCATTTACAAGGGACGGTCCTCTTTAAGGAATGCATCATTTGCTCTGCACTGATACATGATGACAAACCAGTAGCGGAATTTTTCTTGCTGGTATCTCACGGATAATGGACTTGCCTTAATTGTAGCCAGACTCCAATATGAAAAAAAATAATAGATCTGGATAGATTTTCAGCAATTCACTGACAGCAAACAGCTGAATAGCATTCAGTTTTCTCTTCTCTTTTCCTGGTAAGTTCAGCGATCACTTATATTGCTTCCATTACAGATCCCGCAAGGCTTGTTCTATGCACACTACCACTCCATTCACACGGGATTTTGGAATCCCAGTGGTCAGATTCCCTGAAGTAATTTGGATAGGTGATGTTTATGGGGGAAAACCGCTTTAAGGGTAGGGACCCGTGTGGCTGAAAACAATTGAAAATAATACCTTTGTGTTAATGCAAACTTGTTTGCTTGTTTTCCATCACAGGTGGATGTTGCTTTTGCTGGCATTTCTCCACTTAGAAAGCTGGCTGGTCGATCATCTGATCAATGAAGGTCTTGAGGCCCAATCGGTTGATTTTGCTGGTACTCCCTCTTTTATCTGCTAGTGGCTACTACTGGTGAAATATAGTACTGCATGTAGCCATTCAAATGAATGGAGGTCCTGATAATACGTGGATGGACCACCAGAGATGGAACTCCTGCTTGTTGACGTCACTACACTCACGCTGCCTCCAATAGCGGGTCTCAAGCTGGGGGTCTTACTCATATTACATGTCCCCTTTAAATTGGTTGTCCCATGAGGCTTTCCTATTAGTGGTCTGACTGATTTAGGTCCCGCAATATATAGGATTCCTGTTCTGTAGTAATCTAATGTAGCTGTAAAAATCAAGATTTGAAGCTACATGCAAATTAGCCTGTAAGTAAATTGTGGGTGTGTCGGTGCATTTGGAATGTATCTACACCCCCCCGATGCACATCCTGCCTGATTTGCATGTGGCTTCAAAGCTTAATTTTTCAACGCTGGCACATCAAATTACTAAGAGAAAAGAATCAATTTTATTGTACTAAGACCTTTACCGGGGCGGACACACCATTGATGCAGATTATCGCTAGTAGTTTGACAGATTATTTTGGATTTGGATGGATTCTTGGTAGCAGGAGTTTACGGACTGCCAAGTTTGCGCAAGTAGTATGAGGTTCAGCCACTTTGCAGTTAGAACTTTTATCCTCCTTTTACCTGCTTTGTTAATAAAATGCCAAGGTTTCAGTGAAGACTGACACACACAAAGAAATAGAGCGTGCTGTAGTGAAATACCATCATGCCATGGAATATGTGTGTTTTAAGCTGAATTGTATGAATTTCTATGACCATTTAAAGGAGTATTTAAATGGATATGTGAAAGTGGATTTATTATATAGTGATTAAAATCTTATCATGGTACATTGTAATACTGCAGATATTATGTTATGTATTTTTTTTAAAGGGGAAATATATTTGTATCCAATTTTTTAATGTGTGCTTTCTTTTATCTACTTAACAGCTAAATATATTGGTGGACACTGGTAGCAGTAATTTTGCAGTGGCTGGAGCCCCAAATCCTGATATTTCTGCATATTACCATTTGGACTGGTGAGTGCCTGCGTCAGACATTATTGTCTGTTGTATGTCGTTGTTTATTTTTTTATTATTAGGTTTAAAATATATATATATATTATTATTATATATAATATTATTATTATATATCTTCCATATCTATAAGACCCCACAACCTGTAGCATTTGACCTGCGAATAGTGCGCCTTCCCCCCACCTCATCACGCCAAAAAAATTCTATGTAAACTCCAGACATGACATACTAATACTAAGCTCACACTAGACCCACACCCATGTAATTAATACAGACCCCTGATGCTGGTCCTCCTAAAGAATTGACAGTCCCAAAACTCACAAAATCCTCACAAATCCCGGACTGGAGCCCCTAAAATGAATGCAGACCCTGGACTGGGTTCCTTGAAATCGATGCAGAGCTTACCTTTTTTTCTTTTAAAAAAAACAGCGCCATACCTGTCTCCAGGTTGCATGCGGTACTGCAACTCGGCTCTATGCTATGGAAGTAAATGGGGCTGAAATGCAATACCATATACAACCCGTGGATAGATGGGGTGCTGATTTTTGGGAAACTATGTTTTTCTAGTCCTGGAGACCTGAAGCTACACAACAAAAGTGGCTTGATGCTCCTCAAGATAAATCTCCATGGCTGGTAGTTGGCGACTTAGACCCCCACTTGGGAAGTGTTGATACTGACAAGTACAGGCGGTGAGTCAGCGCTTTGTTTGTGAAGGTGATAAGATCGGAGGATTTTACCAGTAAAGCCCCCGTCTCACATAGCGAAATCGCTAGCGAGATTGCTGCTGAGTCACGGTTTTGGTGACTCACCAGCGACCTCACCAGCGATGTCGCTATGTGTGACACTTTGCAGCGATCAGGCCCCTGCTGTGAGGTCGCTGATTGCTGCATAGTGTCCTGGACCATTTTTTGGTCGTTGCTCTCCCGCTGGTCAGCACACATAGCTGTGTGTGACCAGCGGGAGCAGCGATCAGGCTGGTAACAATGATAAACATCGGGTTACTAGGTGCGCGTGTGCCCCTAGTAACCCGATGTTTACCATGGTTACCAGCCTGCTCCTGCTTCAGCAGGCTAGTAAACAGGAGCAGGACATCGTGTAAAGATTCTTTCCACGATGTCGCTGCTCCCCTGATCGCTGGTGAGCCTGCCTGTTTGACAGCTCACCAGCGACCACATAGCGACGCAACAACGATCCCTGACAGGTGGTATCGTTGTCGGGATCGTTGCAGCGTCGCTAAGTGTGACGGGGCCTTAAGCCCAGGAATCTGCTCAGGTTTCCGCATCTCTAATTCCCGACACAGTGAGACAAAAGCTCTGCGGAGAGAATTACCAACCAGGAGGTCAGTGACATGTCTATTGATCCAGGCTCATATGTGAAGTAACTGCAAGCGACCGACACACTGATCCTTGCAAGGTGGAGACTCCGTGTAATCCACCGCCGAGCTCCAGTCACTTGTCAGCATCGTTCATGTAAGGCTGGGTGCGCACATTGTTTTTGCTGAGTTTTCCGGAGCAGAAACTTCCAAGGTTTTCAGATTTAGAGAGTTTCCGCTCCAAAAACTCCTAGAAAAACTCTGCACCTAGCCACTGAGCTGAAAATCTGCAAATTCTCCAAAAAAATAAAATACAAAACTGTTCAAAATCTTGGCATTTGTGCTCAGGTTCTGCTCCAAATAACTGTGCATCTACCCTAAGAAGGCCAGAAAATACTTTTTCAGCGGCTGATACTTTCCTTCTCCCTGGAGATGTGGCTCTTGGAGGAGTCGGGCTGCGACTCTCATGGGGCTTTAATCAGAAAAGTTACTGGAGTTGCACCTCCGGGCGGAAGACTTCTACTAAAATCTCGTTCAACTTTCTCCTGTGTATTGTGGCTCCCGTTGCAATGCCCAGTCCTGACCACAGAGGGCGTAGCAACATCCAGTGACGCTCTTACGTTCATCCTGAGCTTCCAGTAAGAGAAACTGCAGAACCTCCTCCCTTCTTCTTCCTACCAAGACAGTGTTCTAGAATGACTCCCGAGTCAATGTGTCTGGATACAACAGTGATCCCTCAGGGGTGGGATATGCTAGACGCCCCCTGAGGTACCAGAAGTCCTATATTATACCAGGCTATTTTTGGAAGTCCCATAGTAGTGAATAGAGTCGCGATTGTGCAGCCTCCTCCACATTGAAAGATGGAGGCGACGTTGTTGAGATGTTGTGTCCCCCACATATGAGACATACCATACATGTCAAAGAGAGAGGGAAATGCCCCTTTAATTGCAACTGCAGCCTTATATTTACTTGGTGCCTTTTTCTGGCATTTTTTGCTCTTCCCACGTAAGCGGAGTCAGACTGGAAATCGATGAGCTGGAATGTCGCCACACAGGTCGCACCGGTCGCTGCCATCACACAGTTGCATCGGTCTGATGGATCCAGCCCGCCAGTTATGTGCTGTGTAGCACTGTGCAGAGGTCGTCTAAGGGTTAAAATCTCACACGGGTTTTGAATCTAGGGTGCCCGGTGCCACATAGGATAGAAGCCGTCATGTCGGAGGGGTGCCAAGACTTTATGTATGATCCAAGCATGAGCACCCTATAATGCACTTAGTGACCCTTTAAAAGTGTCGGCAAAGTGATTCCCTTAACATGAGCATGGAGCAAAAATGGCATGTTACCGAAGGGGCTTCAGTGCTACAGCCCTTTCAGAGGGGCATCCCTGCCGTCTGCTGCTCCACCGATTTTATTTTTTTTAATGGCGCAGGATGAAGTTCCCTGTACGGCCTGGGTGTCTGGGAGCGCTGCTCTGCAGGGAAAAACATTCAAGGGTATTGTGCACTGAATCAGCCCTGTGGCCCCCTAATTCTGAGGATTGTGGAGGTATCAGAGATCAGGTCTTCAGCAAACATTGAAGGATTATTCCAATAGCTGCCATTTATAGTATAGCGACAGGACGCACCATATGTGTATGCGAGATGTAGGTTCCATTGCCCTGCAGCGTGCTGCTGTCGGGGATTGGAAAGGTTGGATGTGCGTACTCTGCTTTTTCCATACTTTTTTTTTTTTTGGTAGCTTAAAACGTTAATTTTTTCTGCAGTTTTTAGAAAAAAAAGTGAATTGATGGATTCCTATTTCTAATTAACAACAAATATTTTAGACTAAAAATGTAAAACCTTTTTCTTGATGCAAACATAACACGATCTGTAAAAATGCTGAAGTTGAGAAGAGGACGATTTCTACAAATGGATAATGATCCTAAACACAGGTCAAAATCCACAATAGACGACCTCAAAAGACGCATATTTAAGGTTTTACAATGGCCCTCAGTCTCCTCATCTGAACATCATTGAAAATCTGTTGCTAGGCCTCCAAAATAGCAGCGCATGCAAGACGACCCAGGAATCTCACAGAACTGGAAGAATTCTCCAAGGAAGAATGGAGGAAAATCCCTCAAACATGAATTGAAAGACTCTTGTCTGGCTACAAAAAGCGTTTACAAGCTGTGATACTTTCAAAAGGGGGCGCTACTAGGTGCTTTTTAAAATGTAAAAGATGAAAATATATACCTTTTATTTGCCTAAAATAAATAGTAAATGTGTCATCTTGAACTTTAGGCCCTTTAGTGATCGTTTCATCTTCAACTTGCTTAACTGTTCACAATAACAGTAATTTTATCAGGGGTGCCCAAACTTTTACATGCCACTGTAGGTGGCGGGGACAGGGGGGGCTGCCATCCATGAGAGGAAAAAAATGAAGAAAAACATTCGACACCAGCATTTCGGCTCCTTCATTCCCCAGATGAGCTGTGGTCCATTAGATGTCACGTTCAGCTCTGCTGTCATCTTACTCGGTGAGATTGGCGTTTTATATGGCTGCTTACTATTGGGGAGTGGGGGAGATCGAAGCCGCCCATGTGTTGTCAGAGCTTTTACTTCTGGCCCCAATCCTGAGTTCTCCGACGTTTCTTAGATCTGATTTTTGGGTGACCATGAATGATTTGTTCATAGGGGTCTTCTGCTAATATTTCCGCTCCCCCAATCATGAGACTTTCCCAGATGAGCATAAAGCTCTAAAAAGTCTCTATTGGTTTTTACTTGAATTTATTAAGAATTTTTTTTGATGTTGCAGGTCCAGTACGTACCAGCCTCTGGGCATTGACGTCACGGTCCGTTACACTCAGGGAAGTTGGACCGGAGTTCTGGGGAAAGATGTCATTACGATTCCGAAGGGTTTAAATTCCACCTTTGTAGTGAACATCGCCTCGATCCTGGAGTCGGAGAGTTTCTTTATGCCTCAAATCAACTGGCACGGGATTCTAGGACTGGCATACAGGACCTTGGCCAAGGTGAGGTGTCACGTATAATCCCCCAGCCTAAGCCTGGCACCACCTCTGGTGGACCCCTTTACTTTTATACTAGAGGCGTCTACTTGGCTTTTTCAGACTTCTCTCCAGCACATGTGATAGATGTGCCATCACAAAAATTGGAACAAGTTTCCATTGCTCCTAAATATAGATAAGCCGACCTGTGGAAGTTCGGGTTAGTCGGGTTCGACCAAACTTTAGTCCAAAGTTCGGGAACCTGAACCCCATAGAAATCAATGGGGACCCTAACTTTGGAGCTGTAAAAACTCTCTCTTTCTTTCTATTTCTTTTTCTTTCTCTTTCTATATTTGTCTGTCTTGCTCGCTCTGGCCTGTCTTGCTCGCTCTGGCCTGTCTTGCTCGCTCTGGCCTGTCTTGCTTCTCCCCAAACTGTAAAACAGACTTCCAGGAGAGGTCCGTGCCCGGTACGAATCCTGAACTTTACAGTTCGCTCGTCATCTCTACTCCTGAATGTTAGATCTGCATAGATGCATCCTCCTCATGGTTGGAACAAGCTAGATTTGGTAGTCAGGGCAGCTCCGTTCATTACACATGACAAGGCTGCAGTACCAGGCACATCCACACCCATATGTATGGCGCTCTTCCTAGGCAAACCTAGGCCTAGGAAGCCCCCGTCTCACATAGCGAGATCGCTGCTGTGTCACGGTTTTGGTGACGCAACAGCGACCTCACCAGCGATGTCGCTATGTGTGACACTTTGCAACGATCAGGCCCCTGCTGTGAGGTCGCTGATCGCTGCAAAGTGTCCTGGACCATTTTTTGGTCGTTGCCCTCCCTCTGGTCAGCACACATCGCTGTGTGTGACCAGCGGGAGCAGCGATCAGGTTGGTAACCATGATAAACATCGGGTTACTAGGGGCAAACGCGCACCTAGTAACCCGTTGTTTATCATGGTTACGAGCCTGCTACAGTGAGCGGTAACCTCCGGATCACTGTAGCAGAGTGGTAACCATGATAAACGGGTTACTAGGTGCGCGTGTGCCCCTAGTAACCCGATGTTTACCATGGTAGCCAGCCTGCTTCCGCTTCAGCAGGCTGGTAACCAGGAGCAGGACATTGTGGAAAGATTCTTTCCACGATGTCTCTGCTCCCCTGATCGTTGGTGAGCCTGCCTGTTTGACAGCTCACCAGCGACCACATAGCGACGCAGCAACGATCCCTGACAGGTCGTATCGTTGTCGGGATCGTTGCAGCGTCGCTAAGTGTGACGGGGCCTTAAGAGACTGAGTAAATGACACAATCCCTTTTGACTCAGTGGATCGGTGGGGGCACTGCTTGTCTGCTCCTACCCTTCACTTTACGGAAAATCCTAGAAAGCTTTTTTTAATTCCTGCAAACGTTTTTGTTTTATATTCCTTTTTTCCCTTCTATATTCCAGCCTTCCAGCTCCATAGAAACTTTCTTTGACTCCCTGGTAGAACAGGAGAAAATTCCCAATATCTTCTCCATGCAGATGTGTGGAGCTGGTCTGCCCACAACCGGCGAGGGCAGCAATGGAGGCAGTCTGGTAAGTAGCTGTGATACATTCTCCTAAGTGCTACAATGTATCGGCCGCAAGGAGGGGTGTAACTGTAATAGGTGCAGGAAATGCAATGGAGCCTAAGGGGGCCCCAAAATGTCTCTCTGACCCACATGAAAAGAGTATTACTATTCGGTTATGTGCGCACGATCAGTATTTGCTTGTAGAAATTTCTGCAAGGTTTTGGCAGCAAAGACACTGTGGAAATTCCGCAGTATTTTTGATGCGTTTTTACCTGTGGATTTGCCATGCGTTTTTTCCAATAGGAAAGGCATGAAAAAGCGCAAAAAGAACGGACATGCTACTTCTTTTAACGCACATGAAATTCTGTAAGGAAAAATCACGATCATGTGCACAGATTTTGCAAAATCTCACAGAAAATGCTGGGATAAGGTTTGCAATGCGTTTTTGGGACCAATTCCGCACTGAGTTACCCCATCAAAAACGCTTAAAAATTGCACCGTGTGCACATAGCCTTTAAAGATCTGGGATTGTTGAAGATTTTTCATTAGGGCCCACGAGTATCCAGTGACACTGGATATAATTATATCTACTTCTCCAGACTAGCAGCTATCGGGAGAACATCGCTCTGACTTTTATGCGAGGATTTAGCCACTTTTTCTTTTGTACTTTTGTGTCGTCCCTCCTCCCGTCAAAAGACATCACTATTTATTTTTTTGGGCAAATAGTTTTATATTTGTGTATATATTTTATATGTATTAATTTTTTACAGGCAACCAAAACGTTGCTTTAAAGAGGACCTTTAACCAAATTTTTCATGTTGAACTGGACACACGATGCAATAATGGCTGCAGAGCAGAATGAAACATGTGTTGTTTTTTTTTTTTGTTTTTTTTTTTAATATTTTAATTTTGCCTCTCCATTGTGGAGCAATCAAAGTATTTGATACCCAATAATTTTTTTTTTTTTGTTAAGTCCAAGTCAGTGTTATCTGACAGTTTTCGCTGGGAGGATGTGCACGTCTTCTCCCTGTATGATGCTGACCAATCATTAGCAGGCAGCGACACTCAAAGGAAAATAGAACACCCACAACGTAGCTTAGAGCAGGTTTCTCAGCGTGTGTGAGATGTATAAGACAGCTCTGATCTCCTGGTCTAACCTCCTGTGTGGGAGGAGGGGGGGGGGAGTGCAATTGAGTTTAGCAGTGTCACATTACAAAGACTTCTATCAGCTCTCCTCCTCTCATAGCACTTTCAGCTCTGCTGCACTGCTCTTCACCCAGACTACTGAAATTTATGGACAGGCAATCACACTTGTATTTGTTTTGCTCAACTTGTGATCGCTCTGCAGTGAGATCAGAACAGGGTCTCGTTACATCTCGCACAGCAGTAGCCCAGAACATACAGGCTGGCTCTATGTGAGATATAATGACAGCCCTGATCTCGCTGCAGAGCGATTACAAGTTGCTTGAGCACAGCAGACATAAGTGTGGTCACTGACACACTCAGTAATCAGGAGAGCTGATAAAAGGGCCTGTAATGTGACACAACTAAACTCAGCTGTGCTACCCCTCTCCCCCACACTGACTCATGCAGGAAGTTAGACCAGGAGGAGATCAGAGCTGTATCCATACATCTCACACACTGGGAAACCTGCTCTAAGCCAGAGGTCCCCAACCTTTTTTGCACCAGGGACCGGCTTTAAGCAAGACCAGTTTTCCACGGCCCGGTGGGGGTGGGGGCGGGGCTTTGGTCATATGGGGGTGGGGTTATGGAGGGGTGGAGCTGTATGGGGAGGATGCTGGCGGGACCTCAGTGTACAGCGCTGCTAAGTAGCAGCATTGTACATTGAGCGTCCGTGTATACAGCGCTGATGCTTAGCAGCGCTACACACTGAACACCGGTACCGGGAGCCGCGTCACTGAAGCCAGTCTGCTGCCCCAGCACGCCACACATAACATGTTCTGCCGGGGGCGTGTCAGTGAGGAGAGCCTGCCGCCCCACCCCGTCAGGAACACACCATGCTGTGCAGGAGGGCCGCGTCACTAAGACCCGCCCGACGCCCCACCCCGTCCTGCATAATGTTCTCTGCCGGGAGCTGCGAGCTGTCACGGCTATGGCAGAAAACATTATAAATCCACACAGAGCGAGCTCTGACCAGGCGCAGGGCCGCGGAGCTAGCTGTCAGCGGCGCCGCGGACCGGCTGAAAAACCCCCAACGGCCCGGTCCTGGTCCGCGGACCGGCGGTTGGGGACCTCTGCTCTAAGCTATGGTGGGGGCGTGTTCTTTTACTACTGTTGCCGCCTGCTTAATGATTGGTCAGCAACATACAGGGAGAAGAAGTACATGCCTACAATGAAAACTTATAAAACCCACTTTTATTTTTTAATTTATTTTTATTCTATAGGTGCCAAACACTTTGCTCAGATCTCTACAACTGAGAAAAATTAAACAGACAAAAAAAAAACAGTTTTGTTCGACTCTGCAGCCACAACTACATTGTGTATCCAGATCAACATAAAATCTGGTGAAAGCTCCTATATCGGTGCTGCTTTGTGTCAATCTGCCACCGCTATTCGGGTGTGTTTAGATGTTGCTATTGAGGTGCAGTTATAAGCGACATCTAAAAACAAAATGCATGAGCTTTTTCTACGTGGCAGCTGCTTGTTGCTGAATTTCTAGTTTGTATGTTTTTTTTTTGTTTTATGCTATAGATGTATACTGTTTGTTTTTTTTTTTGTGTGTGTATCCTCACTAGATTACTGTTTTGTATATATTGAGGTGTGGTGTCGGCACGCTCGGTGTTGTCCTTTGCTGTAAAAAAAAATGAAAATGTGAAAATTTAAATAAAAATGCTTGAAAATAATCTCCTTCTCTTGTCAATCCCTGTGACCGGCTTCTCATGATGCGCTTCCCTCCTGCAGGTCATGGGTGGGATTGAGCCGAGTCTGTACACCGGTGAGATCTGGTACTCGCCGATCACTGAGGAGTGGTATTACCAAGTGGAGGTTCTCAAGTTTGAAGTTGGAGGCTTAAACTTAAACCTGGATTGTACAGAGGTAAATGGGGAGAAAATGTTTTGTATCTGATCTAAAGTCGCTAGGAAGAAGCCAGAGACGGAACTTCGATAAGTTTATTATTTGTTTTTGATTTTCTATTTCTCTATTTTGCATCTTGGAATTGACAGTCGGGCTTTTGGACGCGCTGGACTTTTTTTTCTATAGCAGCAATGATGCCACTTTATTTTTTTTCTACATCTGGATTCAAACGGCCATTTTGTAGAGCGACCACAATGCCCGAGCTGACCTTGGAACTCCCAACCCGAACTTAGATCCTCATATGTACCTATGATGCTGTAAGTTCTGGTCAGAAGACTGCTGGTCAGTGAAAAATCATCTGAACTGTGCCTGAGGGAGCGTCTGGTGACTACTGTGATACCAGATACAGCCCGTAGGCATGAGTGACACTCATTCATCAAGCAGAACCTAATTTTATCCATGGATTTTCCAGCCCAACTAAATCCGCTTAGAAGAATAACTTGTATACCTTAGTAATACAGTTCTATTAGATCAGGTTCTCAGGATGGCTGGACTTGCGGAAAACTAAGAAGAAAGCAAAATTACTGGACGAATCAACAACAATCTTAAATACGCAGATGATAAAACATTGATCGCAACAAGCGTAGATGGAATGAAGGACTTATTACGAAGTGTCTAGATGGAAAGCTTGAACATGGGCCTGCTACTCAAAACAAAGAAGACCGAGATATTGACTACTGGCAGGTACAACCGGGACACATTTGAGATGGACGATGATGAACTGGAAGTTGTAAAGGACTTCAACCTACTCTGATCGATGATCACTCAAGATGCAGCAACGACACTGGAAGTCACTAGGAGAATAGCTATGGGCAAATCAACAAAGAAGCCATTGGTCAAGGTCTTCAAATCGAGGAACATTTCACTGGCGATGAAGACACGGCTTGTACATTGTCTGGTCTTTTCTGTAGTAACATACGGATGTGAAACCTGGACGATGAAGAATCCATGTCTTCGAAATGTGATGCTGGAGAAGGATGTTCTCAATGCCATAGATGGCAAGAAGAACAAACCAATCAGTTTTGTAGCAAATCAAACCAGACATGTCACTCGAAGCAAGGATCTCCAAGCTACGACTTGCCTACTTTGTACACCTCCTACGGAAAGCAATCACTGAAGAAGGACATCATGGTCTGGAGAATAGAAGGAACAAAGCGAAGAGGTAGAGCAGCAACCCGATAGCTTGATACAATCAAGATAACGGCGGAGAAGACCCTTTGGACCTATCTATGTTTTCTCGAGATCAATCTTCCTACAGAGCGTTCATCCATCAAGTCGCCATGGCTCCAGATCGAGCTAAAGGCCGTTAAATAATAATTAGTTCAGGTGACTGATCCTTTGGAACTGCTCCAGTCCCAGGACTCGACAGTTTCCCATCCGGTGCTGTGCACTACCCAGGGCAGTGTATCTCTTCTTGGCTTGTGACCAGAGTTGTGTGTGAAGGTGACTGGCTAACTGCTCACTTCAGTAATTTACAAGCAACTATAACCAGGACAAGTGTGTGCAGTTTTTGCTTTTGAGTATTCACTTTTTTTTTTTTTTTAATTAAATCCGCAATACGGTTTCAGAGATATGGGCTTTTAAATTTACTGCTTTCTTTTTGGGGCCTTTATGAAGGGGCCGTGACTGAAAGGACCCTCGAGGGCGTGTCTTTAGGCTGCTCTGCATAATTACCCTGTGAGTCACACCCTCTTAGTAAAGACCATAAAAATGATCAGTAAATAAAAAGGCCCATATCTCTGAAACCGTATGGCGGATTATAAAAAAAATAAAAATAAATAAAAAATGGTATACTTGATGGAACAGCAGGAATTAAAGGGGGGAAAAACACATTTTAATCAATAGGTCATTTTTTGATCGCTTCTCTTTAAAATTGAAGGACTATAGATAAATTCCTCAGGATGCAATGATTAGGGTGGGTTTCTGTCTTTATAATATTTTTTTTTTTTCTTTTCTCCTTAGTATAATTCAGATAAAGCCATTGTGGACAGCGGCACGACCCTCCTGCGACTGCCTGACAAAGTATTCAATGCAGTGGTCGAAGGGATCATTCAGACGTCTTTGGTGAGTTCTGATTGGAAAATATTCAGTAAAAGTCCTGAGCGTGAGCGGAGGAGACTTTATACCTTTTTAGTAAAAAAAACAAAAAACAACAAAAAAAAACATAACAGATAAGTAAAAAGAAAAATTGTTCAAAAAGTTCTGTTAATCTACAAATTAAATTTTGTAGAGAAATGACTGAACCTTTGATCCATGTCGCTCAACCTTTTAGCCTCATGTGTAATTATGGTGTTTGCTTTTCTGTCTGGAGATAGCGCCACATTCTCTCCTTTACCAAACACAACACGTAACTGGAAAATGAAGGAGACGGCGGCGCCACCTTCTCCTCGGGCCAGATGGATCGAGTATTCTATACCCAGTGGTAGAAGATAATTTGCTGCTTCTGAATACTGGACTATTGGATCTTACCCAAAATTTAAGAAGAAAGATTTAAATATGATAAATGTAATAAAATATATTTAGATTTTACAATTATTACATTTATCATATTTAATTTTTCTTCTTTCTTTTTTTATCCCCACTGATCACTTATGTGAATGGTAAAGTAAAATAAATATATATAATTTCCTTTTTCTTTTGTTTCCTTGCAATTCACATAATTAATGGGGGCGAAAGAAGAAGAGTTACTAAAATATATTAAACATAATTGTGTAAATAAATAGAATTGATATATAATATCTATAACTGCAGGTCCGGGCTCTGGACTGACATTTCCTATAAATATAGCCGCTACTTGTTTCATTGGCAAAATGTCTCTTTCCAACACTTCACCCGTCATTACCTGACATTTTCTAGGTCCATGTTGGCAGAAGTTGTTGCTGTAAAGTTTTATTTTTCTTCCTTTCATTGATTGTGTAGATTGAGAATTTCAATAACGAGTTCTGGATGGGTCTGCAGCTTGCGTGCTGGGAGAAGACGGAGGAGCCCTGGGCGTACTTCCCGGACATATCCATCTATCTGCGGGATGTGAACTCCAGCATGTCCTTCCGTCTCACCATAAAACCTCAGGTTCAGTGTAGTAGTAGTAATAATAATAATAATAATAATAATAATATTATACTGGTACAGTCGTTTCATTAGCAGAATTTAGGCCTCCAAGGACATTTGGGAAACAGATCCCAAGGAAACGGCGTGCGTGCCACCATTAAAGAAACAGCATCACAGCTTTTCCCTAGAAGCAATAAAAATTACTTTTAATATGGTGAATGTGAAATCTCCACAGATATAAGTAAGATTGTTGCTAATGTCCATAAAGAGAAGAATGTAAAGGATTATCTCTATTAATCAACAGCTAACCCGACTGCAAATCCACAGCAGATATCAAAATGTGCAACTGTGAATTACACTGAGAAACTATTGGGCCAGTGTGTCCGGTGGTGCAGAGCTCCCTGATACCAGCGCGGTCCTGTAATAGGAGCCACCGGGGTAACAAGTCCGTCCATGACATTTCTTCCTCCTGAATCTTCCCCATCACCTGTGAGTGATATTATTGAGACGTGGAAGGAACCGCAGCAACTAAGGAGACATTAAAGAGCGGGGGGCCGAGTGCTGAGGAGCAGAGAGCAGAAAAGTCACCACCGCTCTACTGACCCCATAACTGCAGAGTCCAGACCTCCTCTGGTATCGGTACAAACACTGCGCCCTCGCCGGGAGCTTCATAGTTGAGCAGCTGCATGCAGCCGTACATCACCAAGCACAATGCCGAGCGTCGGATAGAGTGGTGTAAAGCCGCCACCACTGGACTCTGGAGGAGACGTGTTCTGTGCAGTGATGGATCGCACTTCTCTGATGGAGGAGGCTGGGTTCGGTGACTCAAGGAGGACGTTACCCCCTGACTGCATTGTGCCCGCTGTACAGATGGTGGAGGAGGATAATGCTATGGGCTGTTATCAGGGGGCGGCCTAAGACCCTCAACTCCAGTGAAGGGAAATCTTACGACATTGTGGACAATTGTAGCTTCAGCTTTGTGGGAACAGTTTGGGGACGGGCCTTTTCTGTTCCCCATGACTGTGCCCAGTGCACAAGGTCCATACAGACATGGAGGGGAGAGAACATGAGCGGCCGCACAGATCCCGGACCTCAGCCCCATCCTATAATGGAGATTGTGAGCCCGGACCCCCAACATCAGGGTCTGACCTCACAAATGCTCTACTGGATAAAGGGGCAAAAGCTCCCACAGACACCTCCAAAATCTTGTAGAAATCAATCCCAGAAGAGCCGGAGCCGTTATATCTGCAGCGAGGTGACTCCATATTGATGTCTATGGATGTAGGATGGGAGGTCAGAAAAGCTCCTGGAGGGGGAATGTGGAGGGGGCACTTACTTCTGTCCATAGTGCAGGACTATAATGAAACCAAAGTCTGGAACTGCTTGAACCAGAGAACTTCCTGGTGACGATACAAGGTAAACGGCGGAGAGCGATCTGCGTCACGTTCAGTTTGACAAGTACCAGAACATGGTGAGGCAGACGGCACTCCCCTATGAAATGCCCAGTGCAAACAAATAATTTATTCTTTATTATTGCACAAAGTAAATAGTAACTCCATGTTGCGTAATGTAGAAGGTGTTTTATGTGTGTGTATATGCATGTTTGTGGTGTGATGTGTTATGTATGTATGTGTGCTTCTCGCTAAATTAGAATATCATCAAAAAGTTAATTTATTTCCGTTCTTCAAAACAAAAAGTGAAACTCCTATATTATATAGAGTCATTACACACAGAGGGATCTATTATATAGAGTCACTACACACAGAGGGATCTATTATATAGAGTCATTACACACAGAGGGATCTATTATATAGAGTCATTACACACAGAGGGATCTATTATATAGAGTCATTACACACAGAGGGATCTATTATATAGAGTCATTACACACAGAGGGATCTATTATATAGAGTCATTACACACAGAGGGATCTATTATATAGAGTCATTACACACAGAGGGATCTATTATATAGAGTCATTACACACAGAGTGATCTATTATATAGAGTCATTACACACAGAGGGATCTATTATATAGTCATTACACACAGAGGGATCTATTATATAGAGTCATTACACACAGAGGGATCTATTATATAGAGTCATTACACACAGAGGGATCTATTATATAGAGACATTACACACAGAGGGATCTATTTCACGTGTTTATTTCTGTTAATGGTGATGATTATGGCTTACAGCCAATGAAAACACAAAAGTCATTATCTCAGTAAATTAGAATACTTTATAACAGCTTGAAAAATGTTTTTACAATCCAAAATGTTGTCCTCCTGAAATGTATGTTAAGTAAATGCCCTCAATAGTTGGTCGGGCTCCTTTTGCATCAATTACTGCATCAATGCGGCAATGTGGCATGGAGGGATCAGTCTGTGGCACTGCTGAGGGGTTATGGAAGCCCAGGTGGCTTTGATAGCAGCCTTCAGCTCGTCTGCATTGTTGGGTCTGGGGTCTCTCATCTTCCTCTTGACAATACCCCATAGATTCTCTATAATAGATTCTCTATGGGGTTAAGGTCAGGCGAGTTTGCTGCCAATCAAGCACAGTGATACTGTTGTGTGTAAACCAGGTATTGGTACTTTTGTCAGTGTGGACAGGGTCCAAGTCCTGCTGGAGAACTATTATTATTTACTAGATGGTGGCCCGATTCTAACGCATCGGGTATTATAGAATATGTATGCGGCCGACCGGGCGCAATCAGCAAAGCGGTGTTAAAATTTGGCGCCTATATCGCAGATTGGTCACGGCCGGCGGTCGCGACTAATCAGCAGAGCGGGGTTTAAATTTGGCGCCAATAATGCTGATTGGTTGCGGCCGCGACCAATCAGCACAGCGTTGTTTAAATTTTGCACCAAGATCACTGATTGGTCGCGGTCTCCGCACCCGACCAATCAGCGAATCGTATTGGTGAGGACCGGGGAGCGGAATCGTATTGGTGAGGACCGGGGAGCGCCGCTGCCTGTGCGGCTACTTCCGCTGCGATAAGCCGGGAGATCAGCGACTGCTCGCAGCAGAAGTATCCCGACCCGCAGCGCCGCTCCCTGGTCCTCCCTTCCGCATGGATGTCAGCGCCGCTGCCTGTACGGCTACTTCCGCTGCGAGCAGCTGGGAGATGAGCGGCCGATGGCAGCAGAAGTATCCCGACCCACAGCGCCGCTCCCCGGTCCTCCCTTGACACGCTAACCGCTGATGTCCCCACAGTATCCGCATGGTGTTACAAAGGTCTGGACATTTGTGTTAAAAATCGCTGATCTGGCGCCGGCCGCGACCAATCACCGATCTTGGCTCCACATTTAAAGACCGCTGTGCTGATTGGTCGCGGACGCTATTTAAATGTGGCGCCATAATCGGTGATTGGTCGCGGCCAGCGTCGGCGACCAATCAGCACAGCGGTGTTTAAATGTGGCGCCAAAATCGGTGATTGGCCGCGGGCAGCGCCAGCGACCAATCAGCGATTTTTAACACAAATGTCCGGACCTTTGTAACACCATGCGGATACTGTGGGGACATCAGCGGCTAGGGTGTCAAGGGAGGACCGGGGAGCGGCGCTGCGGGTCAGGATACTTCTGCTGTGAGCGCCAGCTCATGTCCCGGGTTCTCGCAGCGGAAGTATCTGCACAGGCAGCGCCGCTGACATCCATGCGGCTAGGGTGTGAAGGGAGGACCGGGGAGCGGCGCTGACATCCAATTGGTCGCGGCCGCTATTTAAATGTGCCGCACAAATCGGTGATTGGTCGCGGTCTTGGCCCGCGACCAATCACTGATCTTGCCGCAAAAGTTAAACACTACTGTGCTGATTGGTCGCGGACGCTGCCCGCGACCAATCACCGATTTGGGTGCCAAATTTAAATATCGTCCGCGACCAATCACCGATCTTGGCTCCACATTTAAAGACCGCTGTGCTGATTGGTCGCGGACGGTATTTAAATGTGGCGCCAAAATCGGTGATTGGTCGCGGGCAGCGTCCGCGACCAATCAGCACAGCGGTGTTTAACTTTTGCTTTAAGATCAGTGATTGGTCGGGTCCGAAGACCGCGACCAATCATCAAATCGTCTTGGTGAGGACCTGGGAGCGGCGCTGCCTGTGCGGCTACTTCCGCAGCGAGAACCCGGGACATGAGCGGGCGCTCGCAGCAGAAGTATCCCGACCCGCAGCGCCGCTCCCTGGTCCTCCCTTCCGCATGGAGGTCAGCTACGCCGGCACTCCTTCCGCTGCTACCGGCCGGGAGATGAGCGCCTCGCGCCGGTCATGTCCCGCAGATGGGTCCGGCGGTCGAGGTCCTTCTGCTGGTACTGGCCGGGAGATGAGCGCCTGTCATCTCCCGGCTGCATCTCCGTCCTGCAGATGGGTCCGGCGGTCGAGGTCCTTCTGCTGGTACTGGCCGGGAGATGAGCGCCTCGCGCCGGTCATCTCCCGGCTGCATCGCCGCTGAGCTCCGTCCCGCAGATGAGCCGCTAACGGCCGCCATCTTTTTCAGAAATCCCGCGGCGCTGATTGGCCGCTGCCGGACCAATGAGAGACGCAGGATTTCCAGGACAGACAGACAGACGGACGGGATAAGACGATTATATATAGATTACTATAGCGCCATTTATTCCATGGAGCTTTACATGTGCAAGGGGTATACATAGAAAAATAATTCCAATAATTTTGAACATAACATGACAGCGACTGGTATATAAGTATATTCATTTAGGGTCATGTTGTGGGTCTAGATTGCCATATTATGCGGGGAGTCACTTTCTCTGCCTCTATAGTCATGGTGACTCACTAATTGCTTGCAGATATTTATCTTTAGGCACACTGTTGGTTTATTGAATACTTATCGTTCATATCCTGACTACTCCAACTATATATAGTTGTGTATTATATCATATGGGGAGAGAGCCAAAAATCTTTTCTGTAAACAGTGTGCTATGTATCACTCCTTGTTTTGGATATGTGCAATATAGGGCTTGTGCAATTGTTGACCATTACAGACACACTTTGTGTACATTATTGGTTTATTGAATAATTATTTACTATACCCTATATATGTGTAATATACTATTGGCTCAATATTCAGGTATACAAACATAGTGTGCTATATACCATTCCTTATTTTAGTTGTGTGCAATATAGGGCTTGTGCAATTATTGACCACTACAGATACTCTATACAGCCTGTGCGTTCTTTGACTTGATCATGTGCACTTTTTGCATTGTATTCTTTAATATCATGGGAAGGTTTCTTTAGCAGCTGGCTCCTTATATAGTGGGTCATTCCACTTTTTTAATGGTGTTTTAAATTTGGTATGTCCTTTACTTGTGTCTGATTGATTATATTTCAATAAAATGAGTTGATGCACGTTATATCCAGGATACTCATTATTATCCATATATATTTTTTCATATTTTTTGGTGATCACTGCACAAATACACGCTCTTTTTCTGCCTATTTAGTTTATGACAGCGACTGGTACAGGCGGAGAGAAGACCCTGCCTGCGAGGGCTCACTGTCTAGAAGGGATGGGTGGGGATACAGTAGGTGAGGGTAGAGCTGGTCGTGCAGCAGTATGGTGGAGCGGTGGTTACTGCAGGTTGTAGGTTTGTCGGAAGAGGTGGGTCTTCAGGTTCCTTTTGAAGGTTTACACGGTAGGCGAGAGTCTGATGTGTTGGGGTAGAGAGTTCCAGAGTAGGGGGGGGATGCACGGGAGAAATCTTTTATGCCATTCTGGGGAAAGGAGATAAGAGGGGAGTAGAGAAGGAGAGCTTGTGAGGATCGGAGGTTGCGTGCTGGTATGTACCAGGAGACCAGGTCACAGATGTATGGAGGAGACAGGTTGTGGATGGCTTTGTATGCCAGGGTTAGGGTTTTGAACTGGGGTCTCTGGGCAATAGGGAGCCAGTGAAGGGGTTGACAGAGGAGAGGCCGGGGAATAGCGAGGTTACAGAGTTTAGGATAGATTGGAGGGGTGCGAGAGTGTTGGAAGGGAGGCTACAGAGTTGGAGGTTGCAGTAGTCGAGGCAGGAGATGAGGGCATGCACTAGTGTTTTTGCAGATTCGTGGTTGAAGAATGTGCGGATCCGGGAGATGTTTTTGAGTTTGAGTCGGCAGAGGTGGAAAGGGCTTGGATATGTGGTTTGAAGGAGAGATCAGAGTCCAGGGTTACCCCAAGGCAGCGAGCTTGCGGGACTGGGGAGAGTGAGCAGCCATTGACGTTGATAGATAGGTCAGTTGGGGGGGGTTGAATGAGATGTGGAAAGATGAATTCTGTTTTATCCATGTTAAGTTTTAGAAATTAGCAGAGAAGGATGATGAACTAGCAGACAGACATTGTGGGATTTTGGTTAGTAGGGAGGAAATATCTGGTCCAGAGAGGTAGATCTGTGTGTCATCCGCATAGAGGTGATACTGAAAGCCGTGAGATTCTGAGCTGTCCTAGGCCAAAGCAGGGGTCCTAGAACTGAACCTTGGAGACACCGACAAATAGGAGGCAAGATGAGGAGGTGGTGTGGGAGTTGGAGACACTGAATGTCCGATTTGTTGGGTATGAAGAGATCCAAGATAGGGCTAAGTCTGTGATGCCGAGAGATGAGAGTCGGTAGTAAGGGAATGGTCCACTGTGTCAAAGGCAGATGACAGGTCTAGGAGGAGGAGGACAGAGTAGTGTCGCTTGGATTTGGTGGTTAGTAGGTCGTTGGTGACTTCAGTCAGGGCAGTTTCAGTAGAAGGGTGCTGTCGGAAGCCAGATTGGAGGCGGTCAAAGAGGGAGCAGGAGGAGAGGTGGGAGGACAGTTCAGAGTGCACATGTTGTTCCAGTAGTTTTGAAGCATAGGGGAGAAGTGATTATGGGGCGGTAGCTAGTCAGAGAGGGCTTTTTGAGGATGGGTGTGATCGAAGCATGTTTGAAGAATGAGGGGAAGACTCCAGTTAGTGACAGGTTGAAAAGGTGGGTTAGGTTTTGGGTGAGGATAGTGGTAAGGTTGGGGATGAGGTGGGACAGGATTGGGTCAAGTTCACAGGTGGTGAGGTGTGATTTGGAGAGTAAAGAGGAAAGTTGATCTTCCGTAATGGTGGAGAAGCTTGTTTTGGAGGAGAGGGATTGAGTAGGTGTGAGGAGGGGCTGGGGGGACTTTAGGCAAAAGCTTTGTCTGATGGCCTCATTCTTCAAGCAGAAGATTGACACTAAGTCTTCAGCTGAGATGAGAGGAGAGGGAGGAGGCGCTGGGGGACGGAGGAGAGAATTGAAAGTGTTGAATAGCTGTTTAGGGTTGTGAGACAGGGAGGATATGAGAGATGAGAAGTATGTTTGTTTGTTTTGCTGCAGTGAGTGTGGACTTGAAGGTAGTGAGGGACTGTTTGAATGTGATGAAGTGCTCATTGGAGTGGGACCTTTTCCATCTACGCTCAGCAACCCTGGAGGCTGAAATTTCCATCTCCAAGAAGCTTGTCGGCAGAGGGAAGCATGAAGTGCTCTAAAATTTCCTGGTAGATGGCTGCGCTGACTTTGGTCCTGATAAAACACAGTGGACCTACACCAGCAGATGACATGGCTCCCCAAACCATCACTGATTGTGGAAACTTCTCACTAGACCTCAAGCAGCTTGGATTGTGGCCTCTCCACTCTTCCTCCAGACTCTGGGACCTTGATCTCCAAATGAAATGCAAAATTTACTTTCATCTGAAAACAACACCTTGGACCACTGGGCAACAGTCCAGGTTTTTTTTCTCCTTGACCCCAGTAAGACGCTTCTGGTGTGGTCTATTGGTCATAAGTGGCTTGACACAAGGAATGCTACACTTGTAGCCCATTCCTGGATACGTCTGTGTGTGGTGGCTCTTGTAGCAATGACTCCATTAGCAGTCCACTCATTGTGAATCGCCCCCAAATTTTTGAATGGCCTTTTCTTAACAATCCTTTCAAGGCTGCGGTTATCCCGGTTGCTTACCCTCCTTGTGGCGTGTCAATGACTGCCTTCTAGACATCTGTCAAGTCAGCTGTCTTCCCCATGATTGTGGAGCCTACTGAAACAGACTAAGGGACCTTTTTAAACTCATCGGAAGCCTTTGCAGGTGTTTTTTGTTAATTATTCTAATTTACTGAGATAATGACTTTTGTGTTTTCATTGGCTGTAAGCCATAATCATCGACATTAACAGAAATAAACACTTGAAATAGATCACTCTGTGTGTAATGACTCTATATAATATGAGTTTCACTTTTTGTATTGAACTGAAATAAATTATCTTTTTGATATTCTAATTTAGTGAGAAGCACTTGTATATAATAGTGTGTGTATATGTATGATTTTGTGTATTGCGTGTAATATTGTCTATGTATTATATATGTGTGATTTTTGTGTATCTGTGTGATATTGTGAATATTATACACGTATGTATGTGTGTATTATGTTTTTTTTATATTTTGAATACTTGTTTTCCAGTTATATATCCAGTCTGTATTGACTTTACGTGAGAATCTGAGCTGTTTCCGTTTCGGCATCTCGTCGTCTTCTAACGCTCTGGTGATTGGAGCCACAGTCATGGAGGGCTTCTACGTCATCTTCGACAGGGAAGAGAGCAGGGTTGGATTTGCCGTCAGTCAATGCGCAGGTGAGAGAATGAGGAAAAATATAGCTTCTGAGGCGATTGGACAACTGGTTAATTGGGGGGGGGGGGGGAAATCGGTGAAAAATTTGTCTGTTCAGTTTCATATTTTTTTTTTCCCAAAAATAACGCGTCCAGCGCTGCTAATATTTACCGATTCTGTTCTATATAAATATCTATAAATCGCACAATTATGGACAAATAAAGCCTCTAATGAAGGAATAATCTGTATTTGTGGATGATGCACAATGGCCGCCTCCGTGAACGGTCAGACACCATGACTGTAAAACGCCACTGATTTGGCAATATTTGTGGACCTTGTTGGGGTGATATAAGGATAGACATGTCCTCAAAATTCTGGGATGTTCTCTTTTACATTGACCCGGTGTGAATATTTTTGCATCTTTAGTGGCTTTTGTTAGTGGTGTAAGAGGTGACGCTTCTATCTGCGGCCTCATTACTGGCATGTTTCGTGTTTGCTTTGGCTTTCACCCCAGGAAACTACAGAAAGAGAATATATTTACCCAGCGATTTGTCTTCATGATGGCATCCCTATTAACCACTTACTTCCCTGAAGATGGCTTGCTATGCAAACCCAAAAATAGCGACCGCCTGGTAGAGCCAATGCCCCTGCCCAATGGTTGACATTCCTATGTGATGTCGCCCTGTTTCCCTGTTTGTCCCTTTTTTTTTTAATTTATTTTTTATTTATTTTTTATTTATTTTTTTTGCAGTACATAAAAATTCCAAAATTCCTTTATTCTGGAATCCAATAATCCAAAAATGTTGATAATACATCAGTGCTTTTCATATCAGATTAGGAGCCTGTACATGGGGTCAAAAAATGTAGATAACAGCAGGATTGATATGAAAGGGGATTTGTTGGCCATTTTTTTATCGCACAGTGATGGTGCAACCCTAATCATCTGTCCGTGTAAAAAAAATAAAATAAATAATAATAAATAAATAATAAGAAAAAATTATATACACTGCTCAAAAAAATAAAGGGAACACTTAAACAACAGAATATAACTCCAATTAAATCCAACTTCTGTGAAATCACACTGTCCACTTAGGAAGCAACACTGATTGACAATCAATTTCACATGCTGTTGTGCAAATGGAATAGACAATAGATGGAAATTATTGACAATTATCAAGACACCCTCAATAAAGGAGTGGTTCTGCAGGTGGGGACCACAGACCACATCTCAGTACCAATGCTTTCTGGCTGATGTTTTGGTCACTTTTGAATGTTGGTTGTGCTTCCACACTCGTGGTAGCATGAGACGGACTCTACAAGCCACAGAAGTTGCTCAGGTAGTGCAGCTCATCCAGGATGGCACATCAATGTGAGCTTTGGCAAGAAGGTTTGAGGTGTCTGTCAGCGTAGTGTCCAGAGGCTGGAGGCGCTACCAGGAGACAGGCCTGTACACCAGGAGATGTGGAAGGGGCCGTAGGAGGGCAACAACTTAGCAGCAGGACCGCTACCTCCGCCTTTGTGCAAGGAGGAACAGGAGGAGCACTGCAGAGCCCTGCAAAATGACTTCCAGCAGACCACAAATGTGCATGTGTCTGCACAAACGGTTAGAAACCGACTCCATGAGGGTGGTATGAGGGCCCGACGTCCACAGATGGGGGTTGTGCTCACAGCCCAACACTGTGCAGAATGCTTGGCATTTGTTACAGAACACCAGGATTGGCAAAGTCGCCACTGGCGCCCTGTGCTCTTCACTGATGAAAGCAGGTTCACACTGAGCACATGTGACAGACGTGACAGAGTCTGGAGACGCCGTGGAGAGCGATCTGCTGCCTGCAACATCCTTCAGCATGACCGGTTTGGCAGTGGGTCAGTAATGGTTTGGGGTGGCATTTCTTTGGAGGGCCGCACAGCCCTCCATGTGCTCGCCAGAGGTAGCCTGACTGCCATTAGGTACCGAGGTGAGATCCTCAGACCCCTTGTGAGACCATATGCTGGTGCGGTTGGCCCTGGGTTCCTCCTAACGCAGGACAATGCCAGACCTCATGTAACATAGTTTTTAAGGTTGAAGGAAGAATAAGTCCATCTAGTTCAACCCATAGCCTAACATGTTGATCCAGAGGAAGGCAAAATAAAACCCATGTGGCAAACACTAAGCTCCACATTGGGGAAAAAAATTCCTTCCTGACTCCACATATGGCAATCAGACTAGTTTCCTGGATCAACGCCCTATCAAGGAATCTAGTATATATAACCTGTAATATTATTTCAAGAAAGGCATCCAGGCCCTTCTTAAATTTTAATAGTGAATCACTCATTACAACATCATGTGGCAGAGAGATCCATAGTCTCACTGCTCTTACAGTAAAGAATCCGCGTCTGTGATTGATTAAACCTTCTTTCCTCCAGACGTAGAAGATGCCCCCTTGTCCCCGTCTCAGGCCTCAGAGTAAAGGTCTTTGTACTGTCCCCTCATATACTTGTACATAGTAATAAGATCACCCCTAAGCCTTCTTTTTTCCACAGTAAATAACCCCAAGTGTAATAACCTGTCTTGGTATTGCAGACCCCCCAGTCCTCTAATAACCTTGGTTGCTCTTCTCTGCACCCGCTCTAGTTCAGCTATGTCTTTCTTACACACCGGAGACCAGAACTGTACACAGTATTCTAAGTGTGGTCGCACTAGTGACTTGTATAGAGGTAAAATTATGTTCTCCTCATGAGCATCTATGCCTCTTTTAAGGCATCCCTTTATTTTATTTGCCTTTGCAGCAGCTGCCTGACACTGGCCACTAAACGTGAGCTTGTCGTCCACCAATACACCCAGGTCTTTTTCAGTTACCGTTTTGCCCAGTGTTTTACAATTAAGCATATAATTATACATTTTATTTCCTCTGCCCAAGTGCATTACCTTACATTTATCCACATTTATCAGCCCAAGCTTCTAGTTTACATAGATCCTCCTATAATATAAAATTGTCCACCTCTGTATTGATTACCCTGCAGAGTTTAGTGTCATCTGCAAATATTGAAATATTACTCTGTATGCCCCCTACAAGGTCATTAATAAATGTTAAAAAGAAGGGGGCCCAATACTGACCCCTGTGGTACCCCACTGTTAACTGAGACCCAGTCTGAGTGTTTTCCATTAATAACCACCCTTTGTTTCCTATCACTGAGCCAGTTCTTAACCCACATACATATATTTTCCCCTATCTCCATTGTTCTCATTTTATGTATCAACCTTTTGTGTGGAACCGTATCAAAAGCTTTTGAAAAGTCCATATACACAACATCCACTGCATTTCCTTTGTCCAGTCCAGAACTTGCCTCCTCATAAAAGCTGATCAGATTAGTTTGACAGGAACGGTCCCTCGTAAACCCATGTTGATATTGGGTCATGAGGTTATTCTTCTTCAGATACTCTAGTATAGCATCTCTTAGGAAACCCTGCAGGATTTTACCCACAGTAGAGGTTAAGCTTACCGGCCTAGAATTTCCAAGTTTGGTTTTTGTCTCCTTTTTGAATATTGGCACCACATTTGCTATACGCCAGTCCTGTGGTACAGACCCTGTTATTATGGAATCTTTAAAGATTAAAAATAATGGTCTATCTATGACGTTACTTAATTCCTGCAGTACTCGAGGGTGTATCCCATCCGGGCCCGGGGATTTGTCAACTTTAGTGATTTTTAGACGCCGCCGTACTTCCTGTTGGGTTAAGCAAGTGACATTTACTGGAGAATTTTTGTTATCACTGATCATGTTTTCTGTCATGCGATTTTCTTGTGTAAATACTGTTGAAAAAAAATCATTTAGCATATTGGCTTTTTCCTCATCCTCATCCACCATTTCACCCAGACTATTTTTAAGGGGGTCAACACTATCATTTTTTAGTTTTTTACTATTTATGTAGTTAAAGAATATTTTGGGATTATTTTTACTTTCTCTGGTCTTGATTTGTTTTTTACATAATTTATTTAATTTTCTGTATTTTATTTAATGCCTCATCACTACACACTTGCTTTAGTTCTCTAAATGCTTTCTTTTTGTCACTTATTGCGCCCCTCTCAGCTCTATTTAGCCATAGTGGTTTCCTCCTATTTCTAGCATGTTTATTCCCATAGGGTATATATTATGCACAGGTCCTATTTAGGATGCTAATAAATGTCTCCCATTTGCTTTGTGTAGTTTTATGTCTCAGGATATCGTCCCAGTTTATTGCACTAAGATCATCTCTTAACCGTTGGAAACTTGTGTTCCTGAAGTTTAGTGTCCTTGTAACTCCTCTACTACACATCTTATTAAAGGTTACATGAAAGCTTATTATTTTGTGATCACTATTGCCCAAGTAACCCCCAACTCGTATATTTGATATGCGGTCTGGCCTGTTGGTTAATATTAGGTCCAGCAGTGCCCCCCATTCTCTCATAGTTGTCAAAAACCTATTACCTTTGCTTGAACTATAGGTTTCTGTCCCCCAATGTATTTCAAGGTACTTAAACTCCCCCATAATAATGACTTCTCCTTGAGTGGCTGCTTCATCTATTTGCTTTATGAGGATATTCTCCGCTGCTTCCATTTTTTTTGGAGACTTATAACAAACCCCTATCAGTAATTTATAATTTTTCCCCCCTCCCCTTATCTCCACCCACAGGGACTCTACATTTTCATTAGATTCACATATATTCTCACGCAAGATGGGTTTTAAGGATGATTTTACATATAAACACCCCCCCCCCCCTCGCTTGTTTGTACGATCATTTCTGAACAGACTATAGCCCTGTAAATTAACTGCCCAGTCATGGCTCTCGTCCAGCCATGTCTCAGATATCCCCACCATGTCATAATTATTTTCCAACAAAATGAATTCTAATTCCTCCTTTTGTTGGTGAGGCTTCTGCCATTAGTGTCCATGCATTTTATGTATCTCTCTGTACCTCTATTCCTTCTTACTTTATTGACTGTTCTAACCCCCCACCCACAATTTCTTTATTTGTGCCCAGGTCACTATCTGCACTATCTTCCCCACCTATAAGATTAATACCCTCCCCCCAATCCCTAGTTTAAACACTCCTCCAACCTTCTAGCCATTTTCTCCCCCAGCACAGCTGCACCTTCCTCATTGAGGTGCAGCCCGTCCCTAGCGTGGAGTGTCAGCAGTTCCTGCAAGATGAACGAATTGAAGCTATGGACTGGCCCGCCCGTTCCCCAGACCTGAATCCGATTGAGCACATCTGGGACATCATGTCTCGCTCCATCCACCAACGTCACGTTGCACCACAGACTGTCCAGGAGTTGGCGGATGCTTTATTCCAGGTCTGGGAGGAGATCCCACAGGTGACCATCCGCAACCTCATCAGGAGCATGCCCAGGCGTTGTAGGGAGGTCATACAGGCACGTGGAGGCCACACACAATACTGAGCCTCATTTTGACTTGTTTTAAGGACATTACATCAAAGTTGGATCAGCCTGTAGTGTGTTTTTCCACTTTAATTTTGGGGGTGACTCCAAATCCAGGCCTCCATTGGTTAATAAATGTGATTTCCATTGATGATTTTTGTGTGATTTTGTTGTCAGCACATTCAGCTTTGTACAGAACAAAGTATTCAATGAGAATATTTCATTCATTCAGATCTAGGATGTGTTATTTGAGTGTTCCCTTTATTTTTTTGAGCAGTATGTATATAATATATTTTCAAGTTCTCAAGTAAAACAGATGTAAGAAATTGAAAATGTCATATCAGCGTTCAAAATAAATTCTAAAAAAATCTAAATAAACAAACTTTTTTTTATTCTTTTTGTTTTGTCACAAAATACAGTGAAACCTATTTTTTTTCTGATATTGCCTTAAAAAACTGAAACCGTTTTTCAAAAGTTTTTTTTTTTTTTTACGGTAGATGGAATATAACGTACGGGGGTAACTAAAAATCTGTCGCTTGAAATCTGGTCCGGATAAAAGGGTGGTCTTCTGAAAAGTTGTTTTGATATGGTTTTACTATGAGTATTTTACTAATAATGCATGTTATATAAGGGGGAAAAAAGTTTATTTAAATGTTTTTTTTTTCGTTTTTTTTTTTACAATTTTTGTTATTTTTAGGCTATTTTCACATGTGGTTTTTTTTTCTGCTGCATATGTGCTGACAACTTTTCTCTGGCAGGAAAATGACTGCGTCAAAAAAGCAGGTGCGTTTTTTGCTGTGTTTTTTTTTTCACCACCCATTACTTCCTATGGGTGAAAAAAACGCTGCAAAAATGCTGAAAGAAGTGGCATGCTCTATTTTCCAAATACGCAAACAAAAAGCAACGTGTGTGAACAGAGTATTCTGGTTTCTCCTAGACATTTATGGTACTGCAAGACGCCGCTGAAAATGTGCATAAAAATCTGCTACAAAATGCGCAGGAAAACACGTGTGTGAACATAGCCTAATTGTGATGACCCGTGAAATAAAAAAGAGTGTCCTAAGCAGAAAATTCACTCTGCTGAAAAGAATAACAAGTGAATAAGTTGCATTTACCCTAAAACTACAAACCATCCTGTAGGAAAAAAAAACAAAACAAACACAAAAAAAAAAAAAATGGTGCAAAAATAAACTTTGTAAGGAATAAAAAAGTGACTTTATGGCACAAAATTGATAAGACATACAAATATTAGCGAAATCTGACTGACCAGCAGGATAAAGTTGATTGGTTATTTTATACTGTACTGTGAAAGTGTACAAAAAAAATTACAAAATTAAATGTGGCAGATTTGCTTTTTTATTTTTTTGTGCTCCCCATCTAAATTTTTTTTTTTTTTTTTTTTTTTTTTTAAATTTGCACCCTTACATGCTGTCATTAAAATTTTAGAATTTTTCCCCAAACAAAAAAAACAACCCCCTATGTCAATGTCTCTAAACAAAAGATGGCTTTATAAAAAACAAAAATCATTTGCGAGTTGCTTTGTTAAAGGGCCAGCTTTTCATTTTCCTCTCTACCCTTATAGGCTGGTGTTTTTTTTTTTTTCTCTGATTAAATGGTCATAATTGGTAGATTTGATTAACTAACATTCCCATTCACATGATTTAGAGGATATTGGTTGCCATCTAGTGGCCATATGCAGCATTACAGATATATAAAATATTTTTTTTTTCCAAAGGTTTTCTAATTTGCCCCATTTTTTATTTTATTTTTTCATTTTTACACTTCTGTTTTAAAACCACCAGATCAGGCCAGGGGATGGTGCATTACTTGTAGGAATAACCTGTCTTCCTGTATTTTTTTCTTGCAGAAGTGAAAGGCGTGGTGGTGTCTGAGATCTCCGGCCCGTTCAGTACTGTGGATGTCGCCAGTAACTGCATTTCCATCAACCCCCTCAGGGAGCCGATCATGTGGATTATCTCCTACGCTCTCATGACCTTCTGCGGCATTGTTCTGCTGATCCTTGTGGTCTTGCTGCTCCTTCCCAACAGACGTCACAGCAATGACCCCGAGGTGGTCAACGATGAATCCTCTTTGGTGCGTCACCGTTGGAAATAATTTTGGGATGGTGTTTTATCCCCCTGGTCTAGTCTCCAGGACAGCGGGATGGACCTGTCGATGATTCCCATGATTTATTTCTTGCTGCTGGGAACTTCTTGGTTTACGAACCCATCACTACCAAAGCTCTATGTGAGACGTGACCTTTTCTTCATAACTTATTGCTTTCCTTTCCTTTCAAAGTCCAAGATATGCCAGAATTGGCAACGTCTTAACACTACTACTAACTGGAGGCACTGTTTCATTTTGATTTTTTCTTTTTTCCCCCTCAAAAAGCCATAGGCCATGACCACTCACTTACCTACAGTACTGAAAGAGAAACTTTCACATTGGACGTGATGTCTCATCTGACAGCTTCAGGTGATAGAGCAGGATCTACCGATTCGTTTGATATGTAGTTTTATGTGAAAATATTATGTAGAACTTGTAATATATTCAAATATCTGTTCTATGCCGAAGAGTCCAGTGGGTGGTCCTACTCAGTGAGGGTTCCGCCCACTGGACTCCTAAGTATAAATCATGTGTTTAATTGAATAAATGGTTTTACTGAATCTTTTCCCATAAAATTATATATCAATGCGCTCGGCTCCTCCTGCTCTAGAACATGCTGCCATCGGATTGGCGATGTTGGATGATCCCTTTTTTTAAAATGTTTTTTTTTTTTTTCTTGATTCAAATTTTTTTTCCTTCCCTCTTAAAGGAGAAATTCCTCTCTTGACCGTGTGCACTTTGTGTGTTTTGGCCTCTCTACATTCCATGTGGACTTGACACTTTTGGTTCTCTTAGGTTCTGATCAGGGATATTTGTTCTCGGACTGTACATGTCGAAATCTGTTCCTTTTTAAAATGAAAATTGATGTTAATCTTTGTAAAATCTGACTCAAATTTTGAAAAAAAATAAAAATAAGTGCACCTTCCCACCTTTTGGTCTTCCCTCTATCTCTGCCCCACCTCTATTTTTTTGATTGACAGGTCTGGCTTTGTTGCGCCAGAGAAGGATGGAAAACAAGCAGGTGGGACGGTGCACTCAACTGGTCGACCACGCCAAGGGTGCACAGAGCGCCTGTGCTTGGTCTGAACAGTCATTCTGAGCTGACAGCCCCTTTAATTGATTTACGGAGGAAGCCATCTTGTTGGACTATAGTTAGCGAGTCTACTAGCCTTTAAAGGGGCAGTTCTACCTTGAGTTTTACTGGCCAGGATATCTATGCAAGGAATTCCATCCTGTGCGGGATAAATACGGTAACGCTGACACATTTATTGCTTACAACATGGCGGCTAACACGTTTACAAAGCTTGAGTCTAATATACTAAGTTTTTCTTACTTGCCCTTTAATTTTTTTTTTTTTTTTGGGACAGGTAATTATTGATTAGGACTTTTCTAATCCACAAGGACTGTTTCCCTCCCCAAAGAGCCAGTCAGGGGCTAGAAATTGGCTTGTTACATTTGCTTTCTCGTGACTTTTCCTTCAATACCTACGTTTTAAGTCGGTCAGGCAGGCGGGGCTTTCCACATAGGCGGGGCTTTTCATGTAAATTAGGATGAGTTGACATTCTAATTTGCATAAGAGGTTGCACCACCAGGTCAAATGCCCTAATTTAAAGGGAACCTGCCTCTCAAAGAAAATTCTGACCCACTCACTGCTTGTACTGACTCCAAACCCGTTAGGACTGCGCTTTAGTTCTATGATGAGAGTTGTAGTATAAACTAATGTAGTTGGTACGAATGAATTGTGCATCTGATGAGCGATAATCTGTGTTCTGTTTTCTTGCTGCTCTCGTGCTCCGTTTTTTTTTTTTTTTTTGGTTACCTCCTGATAGCCATTAACCAATATATATATATTTTTAAAAAACATTTCTGATTAATTGTGCTCTGATTTTTAAGTGTTATCACTGCAATCTGACACCCGGATGTCTACTTTATTGTTGTATTTATAAAACTGTAAATGAGACTGAACACACGATTAAACCAAAATTTATATCTAGTGACAACGTCCTGTGTCATTATCTGTTAATATTGATGAGCGAACACTAAAATGCTCGGGTGCTCATTGCTTGGGTCAAACAACGAGCCCAATGTAAGTCTATGGGAAACTCGAGCATTTTTCAGGTGGCTCCCCCCAGAGGTCTGCAGAGGGCCTAAAAATTACCCTAATCGATGGGAACAGTGCTCAAATGACATGGGAACAGCATGGGGAAGACCCCTGGAAGCATTTCTGACTCCCAGGTCACTGCTGTCCACAACGTTGTCAGCGTATTACGCCAGTTTTACGGACTCACAATAAAACATACAAAACCAAAATGGATTTTCCTGGAAAAAACCTTAAGGGACATTCTTTCCAGGGTAATGACTTGTATATAAAGCAAAATAAATAACCAAAAACAAAAATGCTCCTCCATACCTTGGGCTATGTTCACAGTTAGCGTTTTTGATGCGTTTTTGTGCTTTTGCATTGCTTTCAACGGCGAAAAATACATTAACATGAAAATGTCATTTTAACTTTTTACTACCTTATCTGGCCATGTGATGTGTGACACATCATCAGACACATTGTGTTTCATTTATGAGGCTGTGACTTTCAGAGTCCCTCCTTATTTTTATAGGGCCATCAGGCGGCCCTTACTATTGTTGGAGAGCCATCAGCCGGCTATGCTTTGTTGTTCCCATTATTAAGGAGTGGGTCTCCTATAGTGGTAATGCCTATGCAGTGACTGTAAGGAATGCCCAAAATTTAGAAAAACCCCAATAAACCTTTTGAAGAGACACACAGAGGACCTGATTTAAAAAAAAATAATAATTTCCCATTATTAAGGAGTGCGTCTCCTATACTGTTATAGCTCATGCAGTAACTGTAAGGGCTGCCAAAAATTAGAATTCACTCCAATATCCCTTTTGAAGAGACATAGAGGAGGACCTCATTAAAAAAAAATGTTACCATTGTTAAGGAATGTGGATGGGCTAAAAAACATTTACCCCTAGGGGGTACACATGAGCAGAACATACTGTATAACATACAGAATGTTAGAGGTAGGCCTCTAAAAATTTTTTCCTATGGGCACCCTGGTGATGTGTTGGAGGATGAGTAGAAGGAGGAGGACAGCAGAAAATTAGAAAAAATCAGGAAGCGTATATCCATGTCTGGGTGTGGAGAAGTGCATGGGAATAGTCCCCCCCCCCCCCCCCCCCCCCCAAAAAAAAAAAAGTCACTGGATTTGACTTCATGTTCCACAGCTATCATCCAGTGATGTTGAGAAGTCTGGCCCAATCCAGCCTTGTTCATTTTTATAAGAGTCAGCCTGTAAGCATTTTCAGTTGACAGGCGGATGCGCCTAACCATTATAATTCCCCCGGCGGCACTAAAAACCCGCTCTGACAAAACGCTAGCAGCAGGGCAGGTCAGGACCTCCAAGATATAGTGAGCCATTTCTTGCCACTTGTCCAGCTTGGATACCCAATAATAATTAAAAGGCACAGAGGAATCACTGAGGACGTTGGTATGGTCGGTAAGGTAGTCCTTCAGCATCTTCCAAAACTTTTCCCTCCTTGTCAGAGTACCCCATGCATCAGGGCCTGGGAGCTGGGAGGGTCTGAGAAAACTGTCCCAGAACTTTGACAGTGTTCCTCTGCCTCTGCTGCGTCGTATTTGTGTCTCCTTCACCTGTACTCCTTGGTTGTCCAAGGAACTGTGACCTCTGCCACCAGCGTTTTCAGATGGGAATTGTTTTAATAATTTCGCAAAAAGGGCCTTCTGGTACTGCAACATTTTACTAGACCTCTCTGCCACGGGAAGGAGAGATAGAAAGTTCTCCTTGTAGCGTGGGTTTAGAAGGGTCTCCAACCGGTAATTACTGTAGGCCAAAATGTGTACAACGCGAGGGTCACGAGAAAGGCAGCAGAACATAAAGTCAGCCATGTGTGGCAGACTGCCACCAGCCAAGTCTTTCCTGTCCATGGATGACTGTCCATGCTCTCCTCCTCCTCCTCATTCTCCCTTTCCTCAGGCCATTTACGCTGAACAGACGGTATAAATGTGGTGTGGGTAGTACCGTTTGAAGCGCAGTAAACCAACTCCTGAACCTCCTCATGCTCTTCCTTCTCCCCATTAGCACCCAATCCGCTTTGGGATGAGATAAGGCTGGGCTGATGGCATCACCTTGTATGGTTCCTTGCTCCATCTCATCATGCTCCGCCTGCAATGCATCCTCTTTGTGAGCAGTGAGTGTTTCAGAAGACACAGAAGCAGGATGGCGACGCTAATTATGGCGTCATTGCCGCTCACCATCTTGGTGGAGTCCTCAAAGTTTTGGAGGATGGCACAGATGTTTGACACCCATGCCCACTACTCAGTTCTTATGTGCAGAGACTGACTTGAATGCCGGATGGCTTGTTGAAGCTGCTACTCAATAACTGCCCTGTGCTGCTCACAAATCCTTCCGAACATCTGCGAAGTTGAGTTCCAACGCGTAGTGACCTCACATACCAGTTGGTGAGCCGGAAGTTGCAAATGATGATGAAGCACGGCAAGGGCGGCGGAAACTAGGTGACTTTCTGAAATGGGCACACAGGCGGCGTACTTTGAAAAGCATGAGTCATAGGAAACCTTGCGGTAACCTAGTATTCAGCTCTCCCATGGACTGAGGATCTCCTCTGCACGGACGGTCTTGTAGTATAGCAAGGAACAATGAAGAGAAAAGGAAGGTACCTCCAGCACTGGGTCCTCATAAAATATTCTCTATTGAAAATCCATAAAAAACTCCAGACAGAGTAATTGCATACGCGTTTCAGACAGTTACGTCCTTAGTAATTGCATATAATACATACTTTGAAAAGCAGCTCGGGAAGATCCGGGTAGGTTTTGAGAAACCGCTGAACCGCTAGGTTGAGTACATGGGCCAGGTATGGTACGTGTATGAGGTTGCCTAGCCTCAGAGCCACCACCAGGTTCCGGCCATTGTCACACATGACCATGCTCTTTTACAGCCATCAACAACTCTTAGGCGGTGTGCGGTTTGTCACTTAAGCATATTAGCTTCAGCACAGCCTGTTGCCGTTTGCCGAGGCATTGCTGCAGTGCTTCCAGTTTGCAACTGATGTGGTCATTTCGGAGATGGAGGAGGTGGTGCAGGAGCTGTATAATGTGGGGGCTCCCGCTTCGGGAGGACGTGTTCAGTCCCAAGGACTGACTGGGTCCCAGCTTCCACTATATTAACAGTGTGCTGTAAGCGAGATGTACAGCCCCTGCCCACAAGCACTTGTCCACGTGTCCGTGGTTAGGTAGACCTTCCCAGTAATTGTGTTGTTGAGGGTACGGCTAATGTTCTGGGACATGTGCTTGTGTAATGCGGGGACGGCAGGAAGGAGGATCAGGGTGAGGAATATGTGGTCTAGACTCACGGCTACTGAGACTGGATTGTGTGGAAGACAAGGGGGTGGTGGTGGTGGCGGCAAAGTGACTGGAAGCATTATCTGCTATCCAACCAACAACCTTTTCACACTGCTCTGGCTTCAAGAGTGGTGTTCTGCAACCTCCTACAAAATGGGACAGGAAGATAGGTCGACATGATGTGGGTGTTTTTGTTGTGCTCCCTCAGCAGGCACCGTTTCATCTTGCCCAGGGCCTCAGGCCTCTGCATGCACCATCATGTCCACTTCCCCGTCCCTTGCCACGCGCCTTTACCATTTTAAATGAAGTGTAATATTTAGCCCCCTCCACAAAATGTCTGTTATATTACCACAGTAATATGCGATCACGTGTGATGACCACGGTTTTAGGCTGTGGCCTTGTAGAATAGTATTGGTCAGCGACCAAGTGTGAATAGTTTCAGCGAAACACAGCTGGCTGACTTTAAATGGAGTGGAATATTTGGCACGCTCCAAAAATTGTCACGATTATTACCGCAGTAATATCTGATCACGTGTGATGATGTAAAAGTTTCTCTGCTTCCACAATACAACAATGTGAATAAAACCAAATCTGCCTGTATTCTGCTAACAAGCAAATGGAGCAGTAAAATGGTGTACTGTATTGCTTTTTAAGCAAATAATCAGGATTAAGAGCAAAAAAAATAGCCCTGATATACAAACCCTGCCCGCCTGCCTAACTCCTGATATCACCAGTAATATATGCAGTTGGATTAGTCCTCAGAAGGACTATTAGTTTAGATGTGTGTAAATATATATATTAGCTGTACCCGGCCACGACTTGCTGTGGCTCAGTCTGGTTAAATAAATAATAATCTTTATTTTTATATTCCGCAGCGCTTTACATACATAATCATCGCTGTCCCCATCGGGGCTCACAATCTAAATTCCCTACCAGGATGTTTTTGGGGTTGTTTGAGGAAACTGGAGAACCCGGAGGAAACCCACGCAAACACAGGGAGAACATACAAACTCCTTGCAGATGTTGTCCTTGGTGGGATTTGAACCCAGGACCCCAGTGCTGCAAGGCTGCAGTGCTAACCACTGAGCCACAGTGTGCTAACCACTGAGCCACCGTACTGCCCGTATGGAAAAGAAAGAAAAGAGAAAGCGCACGTTTCTAAAATATTTAATAACCTGATGACGCTGTGCGGCCAGCCAATCACTGTAATGCCACAACCAACATGGCTACGCCATTACAGTGAGTGGCAGACAATCCCTGCATGTTCATTGGCTCTGTAAAGAGCGCCAAACATGCAGGGAGGAGGCCCAAGCTCCCACCAAGCAACCCCGGAAATACTCGACGAGCGCCCAGTATCTCGAGCAGTGAGATGCTCGGGCGCGTACCGAGCAGTATCAAGCACGCTCTCTCATCACTATCTATTAATAAGTACTTTTTGGGCACATACCAGTTTAATATGCGCAGGAACTGTCCCTAGTGTTCTGATCTGTAACTTGCCATCCATTCCTTTTTCAGTTGGTATTTTTATTAGCATTCTGCCAGCACTACAGGTGTGGGGATATACTTTCCCCTCACTTCCCACCATTGTTGCATCTGTCAATTGCCTGTTTACCCTGAACTAAAAAAAACAAAACAAACCTCTTTTATTCCTATTAGATCCAAATATCCAGCGAGGACTAAGGGCCTGCACTTCGAGCTCCTTATAAAATTTCCATTTATTCTGAATCGGGTTAAAAAACAAAAGTCCAGTGCACGTAAAACCATACAAGTCAGTCCATCATGATTGAGTGACACGTTTCGGCTATCCTGTAGCCTTATTCATGATCTCTTTTATTCCTATGTACAGTTTTAGCAGAGCTGGAGACAATTCTCTGACTCCAATTCCTGTATAAAGAAAATGTACTTTTTTGTCTTATCAGTTTAAGTAGAATGTGAGCGTGACACCTGGCGATAGCGCATGGCACCCAGCCGGTATGCGTAGATGGAAGGTCGCCGGACCCGCTCTCCTTCTGATGTGGAAGTGAGCAGAGCCGGTGCAATGTCATTAGCGCTGGAAAAGCCCTTTAAGCCAAGCACGGCAAAGCAACGTCTTCCTGCCTTGATTCTAGAAGGAGAGCTTTTACTTGACACTGATACATTGTAACAGACTGCAGCAGCGTGAAAACAAGTACAGTTTATAAAAACTGAGACTTTTTAAACTGTTGTATAAGCAGCAAGAAATAATTTAATTCTGCAGTAACTGCTAGGGGGAAAGAGGTAGCAGTAACAAGAAAAGTATTCTTACAGTTATCCACTAGGTGGCAGCAACAGTTAGCAAAAATCCATCATTCTCTTCACTTGTTACCTGCAAGAACACCTCCGCTTATACCGTGGTCCTCGGGAAGGGGGAAACATTTAGGAAAATGGTCCGGAGTTCTTTAAATTGTTCTCATCAGAATTCTGATGTAAAACCGTTTTAAAATGTCACAATACCGAACGACTTGAATATTGTCCGTCGGCGTTCGCTTATTGGTCAGAAATCTGCTCGTGTAAATGCACCATGTTTTTTGCACTTTTTATTTTTTGCCCAGGGCTAAAACTTTGGTTAAAAAAGCCCTGATTGTATATATGGCTGCAGATGATAGAAGACAACAAATAAGCCCCAAAGAAAGAGGAAGAAAGGCCAGAAACGGATTCCTTGTTCTCTGTAGGACTCTATTTCCAGGACTGAGGATGAAGCTGTGGGTCCCTTGTTCTCTGTAGGACTCTATTTCCAGGACTGGGGATGAAGCTGTGGGTCCCTTGTTCTCTGTAGGACTCTATTTCCAGGACTGGGGATGAAGCTGTGAGTCCCTTGTTCTCTGTAGGACTCTATTTCCAGGACTGGGGATGAAGCTGTGGGTCCCTTGTTCTCTGTAGGACTCTATTTCCAGGACTGGTGATGAAGCTGTGGGTCCCTTGTTCTCTGTAGGACTCTATTTCCAGGACTGGTGATGAAGCTGTGGGTCCCTTGTTCTCTGTAGGACTCTATTTCCAGGACTGGTGATGAAGCTGTGGGTCCCTTGTTCTCTGTAGGACTCTATTTCCAGGACTGGGGATGAAGCTGTGGGTCCCTTGTTCTCTGTAGGACTCTATTTCCAGGACTGGGGATGAAGCTGTGGGTCCCTTGTTCTCTGTAGGACTCTATTTCCAGGACTGGGGATGAAGCTGTGAGTCCCTTGTTCTCTGTAGGACTCTATTTCCAGGACTGGGGATGAAGCTGTGGGTCCCTTGTTCTCTGTAGGACTCTATTTCCAGGACTGGGGATGAAGCTGTGGGTCCCTTGTTCTCTGTAGGACTCTATTTCCAGGACTGAGGATGAAGCTGTGGGTCCCTTGTTCTCTGTAGGACTCTATTTCCAGGACTGGGGATGAAGCTGTGGGTCCCTTGTTCTCTGTAGGACTCTATTTCCAGGACTGGGGATGAAGCTGTGGGTCCCTTGTTCTCTGTAGGACTCTATTTCCAGGACTGGGGATGAAGCTGTGGGTCCCTTGTTCTCTGTAGGACTCTATTTCCAGGACTGGGGATGAAGCTGTGAGTCCCTTGTTCTCTGTAGGACTCTATTTCCAGGACTGGGGATGAAGCTGTGGGTCCCTTGTTCTCTGTAGGACTCTATTTCCAGGACTGGTGATGAAGCTGTGGGTCCCTTGTTCTCTGTAGGACTCTATTTCCAGGACTGGGGATGAAGCTGTGAGTCCCTTGTTCTCTGTAGGACTCTATTTCCAGGACTGGGGATGAAGCTGTGGGTCCCTTGTTCTCTGTAGGACTCTATTTCCAGGACTGGTGATGAAGCTGTGGGTCCCTTGTTCTCTGTAGGACTCTATTTCCAGGACTGGGGATGAAGCTGTGAGTCCCTTGTTCTCTGTAGGACTCTATTTCCAGGACTGGTGATGAAGCTGTGGGTCCCTTGTTCTCTGTAGGACTCTATTTCCAGGACTGGGGATGAAGCTGTGAGTCCCTTGTTCTCTGTAGGACTCTATTTCCAGGACTGGGGATGAAGCTGTGGGTCCCTTGTTCTCTGTAGGACTCTATTTCCAGGACTGGTGATGAAGCTGTGGGTCCCTTGTTCTCTGTAGGACTCTATTTCCAGGACTGGTGATGAAGCTGTGGGTCCCTTGTTCTCTGTAGGACTCTATTTCCAGGACTGGTGATGAAGCTGTGGGTCCCTTGTTCTCTGTAGGACTCTATTTCCAGGACTGGGGATGAAGCTGTGGGTCCCTTGTTCTCTGTAGGACTCTATTTCCAGGACTGGGGATGAAGCTGTGGGTCCCTTGTTCTCTGTAGGACTCTATTTCCAGGACTGGGGATGAAGCTGTGGGTCCCTTGTTCTCTGTAGGACTCTATTTCCAGGACTGGGGATGAAGCTGTGGGTCCCTTGTTCTCTGTAGGACTCTATTTCCAGGACTGAGGATGAAGCTGTGGGTCCCTTGTTCTCTGTAGGACTCTATTTCCAGGACTGGGGATGAAGCTGTGAGTCCCTTGTTCTCTGTAGGACTATTTCCAGGACTGGTGATGAAGCTGTGCGTCCCTCACTGTGATACAAATAAATTGTAACAACTTTTAGCCTTTTTTTTTTTTTTTCAAGCAATTTTTAACTTTTTCTTTAGTGAACTTCGGGGCTACCTAAGTGCGGCCATACAGCTTTGACTGTAGAGTGGCCATACACATTGGATAGCAATCAGTCGAATGATCGGTCAGCTGACAGCGATCTCTCCCGACTCCCCCATACATAGGAACATTTGCCCGAGAACTTCTGTGTTCTCTATGGGACTCCTCTGGCAGGGTCTTATTTCCCGCTAACCAAAAGGGTCAGGTGGTTGGTATCCCATCTGTCCGATCGGCTGAAGGACCTTCGGGAGTCTGCCATTCACGTTAGATGGTTGGCTGAAAGTGGCATGAATTTTATCCAATGTGTATGGGGGCCTTGAAGTTGTGGTAGAGCGGTCCCTGGGCTCGGCACCCCCACGTGGCAGGAGGGTAAAAGACCCCCATACATATTAGATAAAACTTGTCCAAACCCGCCACTTTCAACTACCCATCTAATATGTATGGGGGCCTCCCAAGTGAATAAAGATCGGAGGTTGGCATTCAGTACCCCAAGCCTTTTGTTCGACTGTGAAACCAGATGACTCTGGCAACGTCTCTTGGCTAAGCCAAGTGTCCCTGAGTATGTGAGAGTTAGGAGAGAGAGGAGTTGTCTACAGATGACCAAATTGACTCGATACAGCAAGTTTCCTGGAAATCCGATTTTGTAATCGTCATATTTGAACAATTTGTGATTTGATTGGTTCCCCACCAAAAAAAATTTGACTGCTGCCATTTTGCACAAAGCAGAAGATTACATCAGCAAGAAAAGACTCGCATCACTTCAGGTGTGACCACATTTCCCATGATGCCTTGCAGCTATCACAAGGTATAGAACAGCCTATGAAGTGGGATTATCATAGCCTGCGTAAAAACTGGTGCAGGGAATGCAGCAGCCATATAAAAGTGATTTAGGATAGTGAGAGGATGTCACCGCTAAGCAATAGAGAGGGGGAGACCTCTCTAAAACCTGTGATAAGAAAACGTGCTGATCACAAACAACCATGCTGAGTTTTTCCATTTCTTGTTCAATTATTTTTTGAAGGGGGAAATAATTCTGTAAAAAACAAAACAAAAAAACTCAGACATTTAAAGGGGTTATCCGGGACTTTTATTCTCTTTATCATGGGGCTAAGAACTGTTCTTCCTGCCGCGATCTCTGCCGGCATGAGCAGAGCGTAAGAGAAAGCTGCTTTGTTGATGGGAGGTCAAATGAAGCAGCAGAATCGCCGACAGGAGTGGTCCATGACTGCTCTATGCCGACAGATCAGCACCTGGCAGAAAAGGCAGGAAGTTAGCAACTACTTGTCTGTAAGTTCTTGTTCCTATAAGAAAAAAATACAAAAGTCCCGGAAAACCTCTTAAAATTTCACAAACTGTGCATGTCACAAAATATATATTTTTTGCACGCCTGGTTTACTAGTCAAGTTTTACAAATGTACAGAGGAGCAATACTGTGGCTTGTTGTCTTTGCTGACTTTTTAGACGTGACCCTACGTGACCTTTCTTGTTTCACCTTATTTGGCAAAAGGTAAATGATTGGGGTTGAAAACAGTCAAAACCTTCAATTTAGGTTTTGAAAATATGTATAGAAAAGAAAAAGTAGCAATCGATTGGTAATATAAAATGAAAAAAAAAAACAACTTTCATATCACATCACCTTGCAAGAAGAATGTGGGAGCTGCTAGCAGCAGCACCACTACCACCAGCCGCATGGGGAGGACTTCCAAATGCTGGTTACAGGTGGCCTCCATTGCTTCTGGTGTACTAGGCGGAAGGAACTGGAGGGCGTTATGGTATATATCGCTTGTCTCAGTCACAGCAGGATGATGTTACCTCTGACAGTGACAGCATCAGTTTGATTCCCTGTTCTGCAAAATCCTCTACCTCCATAACCGTTAATCTTTTACGTTGCAGACTTTCAATTCTGTCAATGACCCTTCTATCTCTTCCGCCTCATAGGCGCAGCCACTAAAGCAGCAAGAGCAGGACTATCAGAAACGCAAGTGCAGAGGATAGGGAGATGGCGATCCGCGTGTTTCACCAGATACATAAGACCAGACTTGTTATCCTAATGGGGTTTGTTTCTTTTACAGGTGACGCAAAGTCAACAGTGTGGGTGATAGGCCACTCGTACATATACTGGGCAGAAAAAAGGGCGAAAGTCCGCCCAGGCGGAAGGAATATGGGGTTTCATACCTCTCCAGTTGAAATATGTGTTATTAGAGGCCTGCGGTGGCCACAGGTACTAATGGAGGTGATCGAGATAGGGAGAGAAGCAACAGGTCCGGTCATATTAGTTATACATGCCAGGGGGAAATGACCTTGGTCATTACAAGAGCGCAGAACTAATGGCAATAATGAAGCTAGACACTGAGCGCTTCAGAGCATTTTTCACAAAACTAACTATAGTATGGTCAGAGATTGTGCTGAGAGCGGTATGGCGAGGTGCGCGAGACAGCGCGGCCATTGAACGGACAAGGCGGGTAATAAATATTCGGATGGCAAAATTTGTTAACGAAAGATGCGGTGTAATAATAAGACACCGAGAACTGGAAGGAGATAAAGCAGGCCTCGTACGGCCCGATGGTGTTCACTTAACAGATATTGGACTGGACATATTCCTGTCAGGACTCCAGGACCGAGTAGAACAAGCGTTAATGATGATGGGTGGGGGTCGGAGTTCTGCCTACGAGTACGCTGGATCCTCCGTGGCCTGGAAATAGAAAGGACATGTTGGAGAGTTATACTTGTTGGCCAACTTGCCGATGAGGAGACAGAGCATGCTGCAACAAGCTGAATTATTTTGGAAATAAAATGCCTTTCTAATGGAATGAATATAAAGAATTAATAAAGCTGTGACCGATTCTCACCTGTCCAGTTGTAAGAGTTACATTATTGTATTGGCAAGGAAAGGGGGGCGGTAGGGGGGCTGAGAGTCTGGGTTTGGTTGGGGGTCCCCACTGTCAGAAATTGGAGATTAGGAGGTGATTTCATCAGAGCAGCAGGTTTTTTTTTTTACATCAGCGATAAAGAGCGGAGCTGATGTCTAGCTAAAAGACCTTATGGAGGCAGATCTACTTCTTCTTCTGTGGTCAGCTCTGGAGCTGGGGATGCTGCAACTATGGTTGGTGGAGGAGGCTCAACCTGAAAGCTCAGGCCATGGTCGTAGTGGTAACAAGTCCTACTTGCAGGCATCTCTAGTGTGGATGTTTTTTTCCATGTTTCTGGCCAATGAATCTCTTGCAGTGTTCAGGCTTTGCAGGAGGAAAATAGGCTGTGGACCTTCAGCTTTGCCTGGACTAAGAACTATGGTTCTCCACCAGCACATGCAAAAGCATGTGGGAAAAGCAAACTGGTCAGAAATATGAGCCAGGCTCAAACTGTCCTCATACCCCTTCTCCTCAAGCTGGTCTTTCTGGTAGCCAGCGGAGTACCTGGTCGGTGTCCTCCTCATCCACAACTACTGCTTGTCGAGCTCTACTTCTCCTCCTCTTCCTTCACACCATCAGCTATCCTTACCTGATTGTGTGGCCAGGAAACAAACATATGCGCCCAGTCAATGGCTTGTGTACCAACATACTTCCCACCTAGTTAAGTTGCTGGTGTTGCAGTCGCTGCCGTACCACTTAATGGTTTCCACTGCCTTTTTAGAAATTATGGCGCGTGCTCAGCCTGTCTGAAAGATACCCTGCTACTATTATTTCTCACAGTAAAGGGTGCCAGCGCTGTGGTATCATGTGCAGGAAACTTGTCATTGAGCTCAAAGGGACACATGGAGCAGCAATTATGGACAGGGACACTTCATGTCTTCATGGTCCACTGGGTCAATTTTTTTGAGTGGCAGCGATGCAACACACACTGCAACCGGGACAGTTGGTGAAACCACCGTGGTTGGGCACTGTGGCTGGTTCCACTGCAAGATGGCGCTTGTACACTTCCTCCACATCCTCCTCAACGGCTATGACCCCATCCCCAACAGCAACTGGGCGCAGCGTCGCATCCACTCCCCACCCTCGGTCCTTTTATTCTTATAAGCTTAAAGCCACTTTACACCGTGTGATCATAGGGGACAATAACTGTACAACGGGCGACATGCTCCTCTGCATCATACAGAAAATGTCACTCTGGGTGACTCCAGTTGACAATGCCCAGAACTGAGACTGCATTGCATTAGGGCAAAATAATACTGGCTTCCTGCATGGCGCATCCTGAATTTAACCATGCAAAATTTCTTAAAGAAATATACCCACAATTGGAAGCTTTGCAGTACTGTGATTCACGTCTAAGCAAAATTTGCCATACTCGTCACTTGTACACAGTTTTTAAAGGAACTCTATAGTAGGTTGTTCCAAACATCTTGGAGACCTGCCCCCAGATCTTCTGTGGATGAGGCTTGTGCAGATCCTTCTGCCTCTTCATGTGATCCTAGACAGACGGGAAGATGTGAGATCAGGGTTCTGTGGGGGCCGGATCATCACTTCCAGGACTCCTCGTTCTTCATGACATTTGTCTGGATGTTTGGCGTCGTTCTTCTGCTGCAGAATAAATGTGGAGACAATCAGACGCCTCCTGCTGGTATCACATGATGGATAAGTATCTACATTTACTAATTTGCTTGTTTCTCTGATCAGACTCTGTTACCAGATCATTTGTTGTAAAATCTTGAAGCTGGGCCCAGAGGAGGGAGCGGTGGGAATCTTTGGCTGAGACACAACTACTGTACCTAGAAGTCATGAAGACCGCACTCAGTATATGTGTGTATGTTTATGAAGGTCTCTGTGTGCACATTTGTATACAGTGTATGTGTGTTAGACTAGGTACACACTGTCAGGTGTCTCCGACAAACCGGGACCCTACTGGTCAGCTGGTATTTGCTCTGACTGCTTGTACTGCAGAGCTCCTATTATTTTTTTTTTATAGAAACTGTGTTGTAGTTGCCACCAACAACCAACAGTGGGCGCTACACATTTCACTGAGCAAGGCTGACTCCAGAGCAAATAACAGTTGACTGGTGGGAGCGCTGCCGATCACATCTCCGTTGATCTGCTCCAGAGGAGGTCTGGACTCTGCAGTTATGGAGTCAGCAGAGAAGTGGTGACTTTTCTGCCCTCTGCTCCTCCGCACTCGGCCCCCCGCTCTGTAATGTTACGGGGTCTCCACTTCGTGGCTGAGTTTCTGCTGTTCCCTCCATTTCTCAATAGTATCGCTCACAGGTCATGGAGGAAGTAAGGTCATGAACAGACTTGTTACCCTGGTGCAGAGGTGTATCTACGCTTTCTGGCACCGTGGCAAGAATTCAGTTTGGCACCCCCACCCCAAGCACATATGCGACTTGCACATTTAGTCAAGTGCCGACGAGCTGCTCTGCCTAATTCTCTCAATGTTCAGTGGTAAACAGAGAAGCAGAAGAAAAACTTGTTGTCACATGACTGTAGGTATGAAAATCGCATATAAGTGAAGTGACCATGTGATGACTGCTGGAACCTGCAAGCAGAGCTGAATCCTGACAGTGAGGATATTACACGCTGTTAGGATTGGCTACAGGGCTTCATTTTACAATTAAAGTGCTTGTCCAGGTTTGAGATCAAAGTCTGCAGTCACTCTATGTGACCGCTGCCTTCTTAATTCTCACAGCGCATGCACCGCACACTCTTAGGATTCTCCTTTGTACAAGTATGCGATTTGTATACTTCTGGCCACATTCCGACTAGACGTGTCCGGCCTAGCTCAATTCATTGTCATTGAGTGAGGCCACACATGTCTAGTGCGCACGTGACCGCATGTATGCAAATCACCAGCACGAGAGAATCCTGACAGTGTGCAGTGCGCACTGTGAGAATTCAGAAGCCTGCAGTCACATAGAATGACTGCAGACTCAGCACAAACTTGGAAAACCCCTGTGTTAAATATTAATTACGGATATTCATTTTATTCTGAATTCTGTACCATACATTGCATAAGATTGCATCAGCCATCGTGCTAGGGTTTCTAGATGACATGCGCTATTTGTGTATTTTTAGTTAGTACCATAAATAGAACAGCTGGTATGACCGGCTATAAAACTGACGCGCCCCCTGGGCCTGTGTTGTGTGTGCGGGGAATACCCGGAGCCGGATCGCTGGGGGTGGTAGTCTCCGTGGCGATGACCCGGTCCGTGCCCAGGGTGGTCAAATCAGTGGCAGTCTTATTAGTACGATAATAGTCCGACTACGCCACCCGTGGATTGCGGTCAGTGGGGACCGCCGCTGCAAGGCAGACCGCTGAGGCCGGTGTTGTGTGTGCAGCTAAGAATGGGATGACTCCCCACGGGAGAAGTATAGCCTCAGGGCAGTTAGTGTGGATGATGGGAGTGATGGTGCACGAGCGCAGCAGGAATAACTCAGAGTCCGTGCAGTGCAGTTCAGGGCCTTTACTGGTGTTATAAAGCAGACCCTCCCGGGAGTACTGGTTAGCAATAGAGGCCTGGTCAGTCTGAGAGCGAGCAGGATCTCCCCTGGCCAGGTGGAGTTGTAGGCCTCCCCGTCTATCTGTACCCTTCTTGGCTACCTTGCTGTATGCGGGTAGAAGTAGCCCACGTCCCTGAGTATACCGTGTGGTGCTCACCCATATGGCCGGTGACTTGGGGCCTTCTGTTAGCCTCCGCTCCACGATGGCGGTGCTGGTCCCTTGCTTGTGACCGTGCCTCCGCGCTTCTATGGCCAGAGGACATGGAATCCCCTGCCGGTTGGATTCTGCTGCTGGACCTGGATGTCCCCACAGCCTCGGACTCCGTGTCCGGGTTTAGTGTCTTCAGCCAGGGCGAGCTATCTGGCTTCCAGCCCCTGGCACTCGCTCCTGCTCCTACAGAGCTCCTGCTGTCACTTTCCCTCTCCAGGCTCTGACTGACCTAATCCCGCCCCAGACCCAGTTTATAAGGGCAGATTCCTCCCCTCCCAGGTCTGGGCGGGCGGTGTTGCATGCTTACGGCTCCTGACCGGAGAAACCTCCCACTTGCTCTCAGACGTAATATTTCTATTACTGTGGTAACCAGACCCCTGGGGTGCCACATTCCCCTCTAGTAAAATTTAGTACTCCGGGACTAAACATATTTTTAAAGAAACATAAATGCAGGGTATAACAATAATACAATAACATATATACAAGTAGCTTTAGTCTGTAGAGGTCACGGCGTGTCCGTGACCGGGTGTCCATGTCACCCAACAAGGTGAAGTCTTGGCACAGAATAGGGGACCTGTCCAAAGCAAACCCCATGCGTCGGCCCTGGGCGTGGCTGCAAGGCTGAAGCTAGCTACTTTGGGCCGCAAGGAGGCCACGCCAGACAGGTTTTCTCTTCCGCAGCCATCTTCGCAAGAGGCACCAAGGTGCAACTATCTAAAAGTAGTTCCGGTTATTCAGCGTCCATAACCTGTTAGTCCAAAGAACCCAGCAGGGTAACTGAGAAACATAATTAATAACAGGCAACAACAAAAACCATCAACATTTCTCAATAAACAGGTAAATTTACAGTGCATTACTTTATATTCTCCAGCGAGCGGGCATCTGACCTCTAGTGACTCTAGTGGACCTACGGAGCTCACTAACTGGTCCTGCACTACAGGGTGTAGGGGATGTTATAGGTAAGCTGGGCAGCTGTCTGCGTACTCTTTGGCTCACTAGGGGCACAGCAGGCTCATTACTAGCAGAGGGTTGATTCTCCTGGGCTGCTGGTATGGATTCTTCTGCCTCCTGGGCCGGCTGCTCTTCCAGCTCTACCTGGTCTTCTGTAGGCACTTGAGGGGCTGGCTGGAGAAAGGTGAGGACGGGCACCACGATAGCGTTGTTTACTTGTGTCCAGAACCGGGGAAAGTCTCCGAGTACGGTGCTGATCATTTCCTCCTTTTCCTCTACGGGTTGAGGGTCTTCCTGATCTTCATTCGTGCTTTGCAACTTCTCGGGGCACTTTTTCAGGTGGTCTCTGGAGACAGTGGCTGTGGTCTCTCCTCCATCCTTGCTGATGACGTACACCTTTGGATTCTTGTGGCTTGAGGGCAGTACGGTGTACGGGTCCTTTTCCCACTGGTCGTCCAACTTATGGAGACGCCTTTTTCTTTTCAAGACCTGCTCTCCAGGTACCAGGGGAACAGCGGGAGCATGTTGGTTATAAGTCCTCTCCTGCCTTTCTCTTGATTGGCAGAGACTTCGCTCGACGCTCTCCTGTACTTTCCGGTACTGCTGCTGCAGTTCTGTATCCCAGTCTGTCTCTGGCGAGGTGTCCTCGGGTATCAGGACTCCCATATCCAGGTCAACAGGCAGCTTACCAGGTCTTGCTCGCATTAGGTAAGCCGGGGTACAGTTGGTGGAACCTACCGGGATGTGGTTATACAGGTCCACCAGATCGGGCAGTTTTCTCAGGCCACAGACTGCGTTCTTCCAGGGGCAATGTTTTTAGCAGATCTATCACCACCTGGTTCATCTTCTCGCAGAGTCCATTGGTTTGGGGGTGATAGGGCGTTGTCCTTATCTTCCTGCAGCCATACAGATTGCAGAACTCCTGGAAGACCTCCGCTTCGAAGGCTGGTCCTTGGTCCGTCAGCACTTGGTCCGGGTACCCGTGTAGGCTGCTGGAAGGCTCTAGCTGCTGTCTGAGCCATTAAGTCCTTGACCGGGACCACCACCAGGAACCGGGAGTAATGATCTACGATGGTAAGAGCGCAGACGTACCCAGATTTGCTTGGAGCCAGTTTCACATGGTCTAGGGCTACCAGTTCCAGTGGCTGCCTGGTGATGATGGACTGCAGGGGAGTCCTCTGGCTGGCACGGTCCCTTTTTCTTAGATTGCACGGGCCACAGTCTCTACACCATCTCTCAATGGCTCCTCTCATGCCTTCCCAGTAGAACCGTTCACGCAGCAGGAACTCCAGCTTCTTCCATCCGAAGTGCCCGGCTCCATCGTGGTAGGCCTCCAGCACCATAGCTGCGTCCCGTCTCGGTACCACAACCTGCCAGATCAGTTCATGCGTCCGGGAATTGACCATTCTGCGGCACAACTTCTCCTCGTAGAGAAACAGTCTGCTTTTTTCCGTCCACAGTTGCTTGGTCTCTTCCGGAGCGTCTGGGTCCAGGCGGGCGTCAGGCTGGTTCAGCATCTCCTTCACCCGACGGACTGCGGGGTCACTGTCTTGCGTCTCCGCCCAGTTATAGTGGGGTAAGGGGTTGAACGTAGCGGAACGCTGGTACCTCACACGTTGGGAATACTGGGTAATCCCATGACTGTGGAACGCAGGGAGTTCGACCTCTTCCAGTTCTTCTGGATCTTCCCCTCCGTCCGGTAGGTTTGGAATCCTGGACAGGGCGTCCGCGTTGGTATTAGAGAGCCCTGCCCGGTATTTGATCGTGAACTCATAATTGGACAGGGGGGCCATCCATCTCTGCTCCAGGGCACCCAGTCTTGCAGTGTCCAGGTGTGTCAACGGGTTGTTGTCCGTGTACACGGTGAACCTTGAAGAGGCAAGGTAATGCTTGAAACGTTCGGTTACTGCCCACACCACTGCCAGGAACTCGAGCTTAAATGAGCTGTAATTCTCAGGGTTTCTTTCCGTGGGTCGCAGTTTTCGGCTGGTGTAAGCAATTACTCGTTCCCTCCCCTGCTGGATCTGGGACAGTACGGCTCCTAGCCCGATGTTGCTTGCGTCCGTGTGGAGGACAAAGGGCTGGCTGTAATCAGGATTTCATCCCCCGTGAGGGCCATCTTCAGCTGGCGGAAGGACTCCTCTTCCAGCTTTTCCCATTTGAAGGGTGGCTTCTGGTTTTTGGCCTTCCTGGACTGGCCTATCAGGAGGTCCTGCATAGGAGCTGCCTTCTTGGTAAAACCGGGAATGAATCTTCGGTAGTAGCCTACCAACCCGAGGAACTGCCGCACTTCCTTTATTCTGGATGGTCTTGGCCAGTCCTTAATCACGGTGATCTTGTCAGGGTCGGGAGCCACTCCGTCAGCACTCACCACGTGTCCCAGGTACTGTACCTTCGGCTTCAGTAGATGACTCTTGGAGGGTTTTATCTTTAGGCCATAGTTTGCCAGGGCTTCAAACACTTCTGCCAGGTGTTCCAGATGGTCCTCATAGGTCTTGGAATAGACGATGACATCGTCCAGGTATAATAGGACCGTCTCGAAGTTCCGGTGTCCCAGACAGCATTCCATCAACCGTTGGAAGGTTCCTGGTGCGTTGCAGAGCCCGAACGGCATACAGTTAAATTCGCTGAGACCCATCGGGGTGGTTAATGCGGTCTTCTCCCGGTCCGCCTCTGCTACAGGAACCTGCCAGTACCCGCTAGTGAGATCCAAAGTAGAGAAGAAGTTAGCAGATTTTAATGCGGCTAAGGACTCTTCTATTCTTGGTAACGGGTAAGCATCTTTGTGTGTGATACGGTTGACCTTCCTGTAGTCTACACACATTCTCATGGTGTTGTCTTTCTTTTTCACTAAGACTAGTGGAGCTACCCAGGGGCTACAGCTGTCCCTAATTACCCCAGCCTCCTTCATGTCTTTTAGCATCCCCTTGGCGTGTTGATAGTGTGCAGGGGGTACGGGTCGGTATCTCTCCTTTATGGGAGGATGGTCTCCCGTGGGGATGTGATACTCGCCCGAAGTCCAGCGGGTGTTTACTAAACACTCTCTCGTACTCTTGAACCACCCAATAGACTCCCTGTTTTTGGTGTGAGGGAGTGGAGTCAGTACCCAAATGCAGTTGCTGACACCAGTTCTCCATTTGTTTCTTAGAGCCGTTACCTTCCTCTGGTTGAGATGGAGGCAAGGGTTCCACGGCCTGTACAGAGTTCTGGTTTATTGTGAACAATTTGGCTAGCGTGGCAGACCGGGGCAGGTGTACTTCTCTCTCCCCGATGTTTATGATGCGGACCGGTACCCTCCCATGGCGTACATTGACCACCCCCCGTGCTGTCAAAATGGTGGGCCTAATGTCTGAGTAGATGGGTTCCACCATTGCTTGGTAGTCTCTACCTCTCAGACCAATAGCTGCCCGGCACCAAATCATCATCTCACTCTTTGGGGGCATGGCAATAGGGAACGGGTCACACATTCTCACGCTACCTATCTCACCACCAGATAATTCCACTTGTTGCCGCTTCATAAGTGCCCGGATCTCCTTTTGGAGCACACGCTGCTGGCTGGAACTGGCGTTCTTGGCAACCTGTTGCAAAATAAGAATCACCTCTGCAAGACAGTTTTCAATTACGTTAGTACCTAGGGTTATTTTTGGGTGACTCTCGCGACGGTCAATGTCCACAATGATCAGTCCTTGTGCCGACAGTTCAACTTTACCGACCTTGATGGTCACCTCCTTAAATCCTATCTGCGGCACGGGCTGACCATTGCTGGCGATAATACTCAGGTCGTCATCGGGGTAGCGGGTTATGTCCGAGTCATTCCAGTACCGCTTGAAGAGCACGTACGGGATGGTGGTGACCTGCGACCCAGTGTCCAGTAGGGCACTCATAGGAATACCATCCAGTACCACAGGCAAGACCGGACGTCCCCCTACATATTTGTCACGCCAGTTCGATGGGCCTGATGATCTTATGCCTGGGGGTTGGCCCTCTACTCCAGGTTGTGCCCATTTAAATGACAGTACCTTGCCATATGTCCGGGTTGATTGCAGTGGCGGCAGATGGGTTGTCCTTCCTCGTTCGCTGGGTCTTCCTCTGGCCGGTGGGGTCCTCCTCAGTCGGTGCCACGGGACGTCCTCCGGTCCAGATGCCAGCTGAATCTTTCCTGGAGAAGAGACCTGTAAAGACTGCACAGTTCTGGTTAGCGCGGCAACTCTCTTAGTCAGCTCTTGGACCTGATGGTGCAGGTCTGTAGCCGGGTTATTGTTCAAAGCCTGCGCATCAGCTCCCACAGGCCCTGCAGACAAGGGCGCCGCGTCCTGGGGATAAGTGATAGCAGGGCGCCTGTGGGTCACAGCGCCACCTGGTGCCGGTTCTCGGAGCACCCGGATGGCTCTGTCGAACTGTGCAAAGTCCAGGTCAGGGTCCTGTAAGGCCATTGCCCGCAACTGGGTTCGGTGGGCATTGCACAGTAGACCCTCAATAAATTGTTCGGTCAACAGCTTGTCTTCATTCCCCACGCTGTCAGGGTCTGCCTGCTTAATGGCTCTCAGGGCCTCTTGTAGGTTTAGAGCATAGTCTCTTATACTTTCGTGTGCCCGTTGTTTGCACCCGTAAAATCTGAGTTTTATTTCAGCTGAGGTGCGTGTGTCAAATGTGTCTTTCAGACGGGCTAGGATCTCTCTGACAGTCCTCTTCTTCCCAGATGGCCAGGACTTTACCTCCCTTTAGGCTGCCCCAATTAACTGGGCCACCAAGATGCTTACTTTTTGCTCTTCCGTGAGGTGGTATACCTGGAAGAGGCTGTCCAGTCTTTCCCTAAAGTCACTTAGGGTATGTGACTCCCCTGAGTACTGGGGTAGCCAGGTTGCCCCCGGGATATAGGGCATGGTGAACGGCATGACCGCAGCAGCGGTTGCGCTGGCGGTGGCTGTGGCGGTGGAGCTCCCCTCTGTATACGACATCGTCCTTCCCCCCTAGTGGACCGTGGCCTACCTTGCGATGATCTTCCTCCGTAGGCCGCGGCTCCGCAGTCGATCGTCGGGGTTGAGGACCTCCTGTGACGTCAGCGTTGCTCCCTCTCCCTTCCAGGACCTTACGCAGCGTCAGTGCGTGGGGCGGAGCTTCGGATCTCGCGCGCTTTCGGCGTCCACGCCCCTCTTCTTCCCGCGCGGCGTCCCGAAGATGGCGTCCGATGGCGGGAAGCGGCTGCGGATGGCGGGAAGACGGCAGAAGATGGCGGGAAATGACCCAAGATGGCGTCCAATGGCGGGAAACGACTCCGGACGGCGGGAAACTTCTCTCAGGTAAGTGCAAAAGTCTATTTTCAGGCACACAATACCCGTTGGTGGCGGGTTGGTTTGAATCCTGCCGACTACGCCAAAGTTGACGCGCCCTCTGGGCCTGTGTTGTGCGTGCACGTGTGTGCGGGGAATACCTGGAGCCGGATCGCTGGGGGTGGTAGTCTCCGTGGCGATGACCCGGTCCGTGCCCAGGGTGGTCAAATCAGTGGCAGTCTTATTAGTACGATAATAGTCCGACTACGCCACCCGTGGATTGCGGTCAGTGGGGACCGCCGCTGCAAGGCAGACCGCTGAGGCCGGTGTTGTGTGTGCAGCTAAGAATGGGATGACTCCCCACGGGAGAAGTATAGCCTCAGGGCAGTTAGTGTGGATGATGGGAGTGATGGTGCACGAGCGCAGCAGGAATAACTCAGAGTCCGTGCAGTGCAGTTCAGGGCCTTTACTGGTGTTATAAAGCAGACCCTCCCGGGAGTACTGGTTAGCAGTAGAGGCCTGGTCAGTCTGAGAGCGAGCAGGATCTCCCCTGGCCAGGTGGAGTTGTAGGCCTCCCCGTCTCTCTGTACCCTTCTTGGCTACCTTGCTGTATGCGGGTAGAAGTAGCCCACGTCCCTGAGTATACCGTGTGGTGCTCATCCGAATGGCCGGTGACTTGGGGCCTTCTGTTAGCCTCCGCTCCACGATGGCGGTGCTGGTCCCTTGCTTGTGACCGTGCCTCCGGGCTTCTATGGCCAGAGGACATGGAATCCCCTGCCGGTTGGATTCTGCTGCTGGACCTGGATGTCCCCACAGCCTCGGACTCCGTGTCCGGGTTTAGTGTCTTCAGCCAGGGTGAGCTATCTGGCTTCCAGCCCCTGGCACTCGCTCCTGCTCCTACAGAGCTCCTGCTGTCACTTTCCCTCTCCAGGCTCTGACTGACCTAATCCCGCCCCAGACCCAGTTTATAAGGGCCGATTCCTCCCCTCCCAGGTCTGGGCGGGCGGTGTTGCATGCTTAGGGCTCCTGACCAGAGAAACCTCCCACTTGCTCTCAGACATAATATTTCTATTACTGTGGTAACCAGACCCCTGGGGTGCCACAAAACCCCATGTTAGAGACAGGGGGGGCGCTCTTGCCATTTCACAGTACATTGAATGAGGATCTCTGTGTGAAACAGCTGCTGATGTAGGCCGAAGGAGACACGTCCTTTACCTGGACACATGGTGTCATCCTGACACATGTGCTGGACACAGACGCAATCTACCATCCAGGATCCCAGGAAAAGATGGGTGAATCTCAACTATTAAGCTAATTATGGACAAATAGACAATCACTCTAACTGTTTAACTGTTTTATGTAACTTCTGCAATCATTCTTTTTAATGGACAATTCAAGAATAAATCAATACTTTTTTTTATAAGAATATCGTGATATTGATACTTTGATCGATCGCATCTGATAAGAAGTCCTTGATAGAAAATTATACGGTAATAAGTATTTTTTTACATTGGCGAGCCTCAGCCAGTCCTGATTTTTTTGTGCTTTCAAGTGAATTTCCTTCTTGAACAAAGGGGGGAGAGAAGACGAGCTGAACAGCTGTTGTTCACGTGTCAGGAAATCCACTAATTTTGTCACAAGAATCAGAAAGAACCTACAGATTGAGGACTGATCTATTCTCCAGATGGAATGACAGGCACCAGAGGTACTACAAAGATCAGATGAGCTGAAGATAATATGTGCTGATCATCAGAAGCTAAGAAATCTGAAGGTAAGCAAAATATGGATATAATTTCTTCTTTTGCTAATCAAAGTAAGATTAAATTCAAAGTTACTGACAAAACCGACTTAGATGTTTTGTGGCTTAGTTTATATAGCGAATGTGAATTGGAGAATTTACAGTTAAATTCTAAGTTGGTATCTTTTCATAGAGACCAATAAAAATTGAGAAGTATTCTACAGTTGGTAGATGTATTTCATAGTCTTGTGTTGGAGAAGTCTAAGCAGGACAATTGTGTAGAAATATTGTCAAATGGTGATACTGATTCTGACTGTAATGTGGAAATTGAGCAAGAAGTAAGACACGTGTCTGTAACAAGAACTGAAGGTGACCTTGCGTCTGAGGAAGAGACGGACATGCAAAAAACTGACATGGGAGGAGACATGATTGATATACGAGAAACTGACATATTAGGTGATTTAGGAGGAGACAAGAGTGACGTAGGAGGAGCTAACGTACAAGGGCAACTAAAAATAGCAGAAATTTAGTAGCTACCGAGGCCCAACTCCAAATTAAAGTGAGGAAAAATTTGTTAAAATGATACAAAATCATGCCAAAATATGATGTCAAAATCCATGTCTGTAGAAATTCAGAGATATTTGAGAGCTTTTCTGATAAGTTTGATTTATCCAATGAGGCGAGTAATCAATTATTTAAAATGTGGATTCCTGTGACATTTGCCAGAAGTTTAATTTTAATGCCCTGTGAAAATGACTCTCCTAATGAATGGAAAAATGATTCGGACAGATAAAAAAATTTGATTTATTGCATCACAAAGGCTTTCCCTGACATAGATGATCTGCAAAAATTAAGTATTGGTAGGAAAGAATGTACATATATATTCATGCCCATATTTGAGCGGTTGTACAAAGCTCTCATCAAAAATGGAAAATTACAACAAATGATAACAACTTTTGTACAAAAATTCAAATTCTTAAATCCAGTATCTCGAGTTATTGCGTCACAAAAGGCTTCTCTATTTAAAAGTGCGCAGTTGCTTGATTTTGTTAGAAAACATGAAAATTGTGAAAAGAAAATAAATCAAGCTAAATTTGTAAAACTAGAAAAGGAAAAATATCAAAAGCCAATGAGTCATCCTCGAAATAAAATCTATGAAATAAGTAGAAGATTTCATATATGTTATAAGCCATATCAGATGATTCAAAAGTCAATTTCTTCACAGAAAGAGTTAAAACTCAGTCAGAACTGTGACTTCTCCCGAGAAAGGAAAATGGCTGAAATTGACAGGCAGAGACAGGTGAGACGACCAGCTCACAGTGACATCATGAAATGTAGACTGAAGAACAGGCAATTATCTGAGTTTTTGAAGGATAGGAAAATGTATTTTCTAAACAGAGCTTTTCTGGAGATTTTTAACAGAGATAGAAGGTTTGGTTTAGGGAGTGGCTAAGGAAAAACTGTAATTATATGTTGTATCAAAGTGTTATACAATGTATCATTAGTTATTTATTATTTTATACAGTAAAATTGTGAAGTTATATAGTTTTTGTATACTTTTATATATATATATATATATATATATGTGTATATATATATATATATATATATATATACACACTTGTATACAGTAGAGATTGTGTATGATTGTATTTATATATATATTTATAGTAATAATTAAAATATTAAATTAGAACCTCACATATAAATTAAAGTAGCAATATTTTGAATTACATTAGAACCAATATATGTATAAGGTATTTAAATAATTCTGTTTCTGTATGAATTTGATATTTAATTTTATTTTTTATGTTTCCTTAGAGTTTTCGTTCCAAAGCAGGATTTGATCAAACAACTCTAAAATGGGTTTATTTCTTTACTCACACAGGAAGTTGGAAAAAAATGCATGATTTTATGTGTATAACATTTTAAAATAATAACAATATAACTAGTTGAACTATATTATGTGTAACACTTATTAATTAAGTATTTTGTGCTGCTAATATTTTCTGTGCATGAAGTGTTTGCTTTATAATTAAAGCTGAGTTCACACAATGCGTTTTTAATGAGTTTTTGCAGCTGCGGAAACGCATTAAAAACGCAAGGTAGATGGGCAGCAATGTTCCCCAATTGAAATCCGCATGTGCTGTGCCCATGATGCGGATTTTTCCGCAGCGTAAACGCTGCGCTCAAAAATCCGCAGCATGTCAATTAATTTTGCGGAAACGCTGCTTTTTTGCCGCCATTGACTTGCATTAGACCGCATGGAATCCGCATCACTGTATATGTTGATGCGCATTCCATGCGGTCTAATGTGCGGATGGTACCCGGGTGTGGAGGAGAGGACTCTCATCCAGACCCAGGTACCATTAAAAAAAAAAAAGAATAAAATAAAAAATATATATATACTCACCTTCTGACGGCCCACGCAGCGCTCCTGCTTGGTTCCCGGCACTTCGCGGTTGAATGAAGAAGGACCTTCGATGACGTCAGAGTCATGTGACGGGTCATGTGACGCTGACGTCGGCAGGTCCTTCAGTCTTCATTGCCGGCAGCTGGGACCGAGCGAAGCAGGACACCGGGGGCCATCAGAGGGTAAAGTATATATTTATTTTTTTATTTTTTGACATTCACACACTATATAAATCCATGCTGTTTGCACTTCCAAGCACTTCCAAGTGATGCTAAAAATCGCTTGGGAAGCGCTTGTCAACCCGCATGCGGAAATGAAAGTGAAGACCGCTTCATTTCCGCATGTCCCTGGCAGGAAACCGCATGTACAATCCGCATGCGTTTTTTCCTGCCAGGGAGATGCAGAAATGCTCAGGAAAAAATCCTGAGCATTTCTGCATCGTGTGCACATACCCTAAAGTAACTTTACTGCATGACGGGTGACAGCTGCAGCCTTTGAACTTTGAGCAAATAATATGGATTTCCATCCTATTTTTAGTTGGTATAATTTAAACCTGGTAGCCAGTAAAAAAAATGAAACTAAGACATTTCTACTTTTGCAAGTCAAGAGCATTTTTTCAAGTGTCTTAAATTTCAGGAAAATCTTATATTATATTATATGTACTTGGGGAATATTCAAAGAAATATTAAGATATTAAATTTAATAGTTTACAATGCGTATTGATAATTAGGATACAATTACAGTTAAATGTATATATATCTAGAACTTCATATGTGGAATGTTTGAGTTGAACGAATCTGTGACAGTCAGAGTGAAATGTGATGAATATATGTGCAGCTGCTAAGTGTGATTTGTGTGACAGAGGCCTCATGTATGCTAGGAAAAAAAAACGTTTATGTGAAGGTACAAAAAAAAATAGATTTAATTCTGAGAAAATTATGATACATAATTAAGTATTATATACATAATATATATATCTCTTTAGTAATTATTATTTATTCATTTAGCTAATAGTGGATAAGGGCAACCACACATCAAAATGGTTTATAAAGCAAATTTACATTTAGAAATTTTTTTCCACATGATAATTTTATAGTATTCAAGAATATTATTTTTTAATGGTTACCTAAATAGGTACACACCTCTTCAGACAAATATATGCTACACATTGATATGAAATTTATGCAAAATATTTATAGAAGAATCATTATTTTTAATTTGGTTCTGATATATAAATTTTATAAAATAATATTTTTGGCATTAAGAGGGAAAATGTGTTTTTGATCCTGATTACATAATCACTTTTGATCAATACTTATTTTTCACACATTTTAATGAAGAAGAAGAAATATTAATAAGGTACAATGGTATAATTAACCCCTTTACAACCCAAGGTGGTTTGCACGTTAATGACCGGGCCAATTTTTACAATTCTGACCACTGTCACTTTATGAGGTAATTACTCTGGAACGCTTCAACGGATCCCCCTGATTCTGAGATTTTTTTTAATGACATATTGTACTTCATGATTGTGGTAAAATTTCTTCGATATAACTTGCGTTTATTTGTGAAAAAAATGGAAATTTGGCGAAAATTTTGAAAATTTTGCAATTTTCAAAATTTGAATTTTTATGCCCTTAAATCAGAGGGATATGTCACACAAAAGAGTTAATAAATAACATTTCCCACATGTTTACTTTACATCAGCACAATTTTGTAACCAAATTTTTTTTTTTGTTAGGGAGCTATAAGGGTTAAAAGCTGACCAGTGATTTCTCATTTTTCCAACAAAATTTACAAAACCATTTTTTTAGGGACCACATCACATTTGAAGTCACTTTGAGAGGTCTTTATGACAGAAAATACCCAAAAGTGACACCATTCTAAAAACTGCACCCCTCAAGGTGCTCAAAACCACATTCAAGAACTTTATTAACCCTTCAGGTGCTTCACAGGAATTTTTGGAATGTGGAAGAAAAAAATGAACATTTAACTTTTTTCACAAAAATGTTACTTTAGACCCAATATTTTTTATTTTCGCAGGGGTAACAGGAAAAAATGGACACCAAAATTAGTTGTTCAATTTCCTCTGGGCACGCAGATACCCCATATGTGGGGAAAAACCACTGTTTGGGCGCACGGCAGGGCTCGGAAGGGAAGGAGCGCCATTTGACTTTTTGATTGTAAAATTTGCTTGAATAATTAGGGGACGCCATGTTGCGTTTGGGGAGCCCCTGATGTGCCTAAACAGTGGAAACCCCCCACAAGTGACCCCATTTTGGAAACTAGACCCCCCAAGGCACCTATCTAGATGCATAGTGAGAACTTGGAACCCCTAGGTGCTTCGATAATTGATTTGTAAAAATGAAAAAGTATTTTTTTTTCCACTTTTTCATTTTTACAAATCAATTTTTGAAGCACCTGAGGGTTCCAAGTGCTCACTATGCATCTAGATAGGTGCCTTGGGGGGTCTAGTTTCCAAAATGGGGTCACTTGTGGGGGAGCTCCACTGTTTAGGCACATCAGGGGCTCTCCAAACGCAACATGGTGTCCGCTAACAATTTGAGCTCCATTATATTTTTATTTTTAGTGGATTATTTTTTTTATTTTTTAAAAAATATTTTTACAATTTTTTTTTCTTTTTTCACTTTCAGACAGTTTTTTTACTTTTTTACTTTGTCCCACTATGGGACCTTCACTTTTTTTTATTCTGATCGCCTGCATGGCACAGGAATGCAGCACCATCCCTGTGCCATGCAGGCTGTCAGCGCTGGACAGGGAGAAGATAGTTTGGAGATGCACTGCGCATGTCCAAACAATCTTCCTGCTGTCTGGTGACACGGATGTTGTCATGACGACATCGGGTCGTCATGGCAACACCCGGGAAGCCGCGGCAGACAGCGCTGGAAGCCGGAAGAGGAGGTGAGTATCGGCGATCACCTCCCCTTGCCTCCGCAATGCTGCGATCGACTTCACATTGCGGGGGTTAATGTGCTGGTGTGCGCGCGCGATCGCCATGATGTACTAATACGGGTCAGGCTCTTAAAGCCCAGGGCACAGACGCGTATTAGTACGTCATGTGCTTTAAAGGGGTTAAGAAGGGTATTATGTGCAAAGTTGCATAATTTAATAATTTTTGGTAATACAAGGTTATGACAAATATGAAATCATCCAGATAATGGAAATATAAGGGTATTTTTATGGAGAATAAAATTACTCTGCATTTGTCATTAACATATAAAGGCCTTATTTTTATTTTTTATTCTTATTTTTAGTCTTAATTTTATTTTTCATTTTTAAATTTTATTCTTCTTATTTTTCCATTTTTCATTTTTAATTCTCATTTTTTTAATTTGATTTCAGTTCAATATCTCAATTGAGAAAACACATTAATATTTAATAAAGTAATGTCTAGTACAAGAATATTGCTTCATTAAATATAATGATATGGTTCCAATATAAGAAGAAAAATGTTTCAATTTTCGGAGTAAACACAACAAGTCATTCTTGCATTCATTCATTCATTCATATATTTATTCATTTTGGTTCATGAGTATACATTTTTTGGTATTATTGGTTTAATAAAGATATAAACACGGGTTGTTTCAAAACACACTGACACCTATGGGTTGGAAAAGGTAATTCCACCTAGAATATTTTTTATGTCATATCACAAGAAGAACTTGATTAATAATGAATTACTATCTATTATTGTTTATTATTCCAAACATAATTTATTTTAATATTTTGATAATAATTAGATGGATATTATTGATTGCTATGTTACGCTGTGATATTATAGGTTAGGAAAATTGCCAGATTTGGTATCAGATTAGGGAACAGAAGACTTCAATCAAGACATCACAATTATGAATTCTATCTTAATAAAGACTTTTCATATTTATAAATCAGAGATTCTCAAAAGTTACAAGAAAAAGCAACCGATATCCGGAAATCTCAGAAGGTAAAGATGTTGTGAATGCTGAGTGTTATACTAGACTGTGTCAAATACAATTCACACCACTGATGACCACGACTGCAGAGGACGATGATCCTAAATGAACTGTGTTGTGTTTACGTTTCAGCACGTTCCAGTGGTTTCTTATCACCTGAAAGCTGGTGAATAATAAAGGAGTGTCAGGATTCGGCCAGCCTGACATATGTGTCCTGTACATTAAGGACTGAGCATTGGTTATGGTGCTATATAAAGCAGGGAAGTGTCAAGTTAACCATTGCTTTGCTGACCAAAGACGTCACATCTGTTCCAAAAGTGACACGAGACCAGTGCGGATGACACGGAGGATTCCAGAATTATCCAAAGACAATCCAACGTAAGTCCAGGTGACACTGCACAGATATTAAAGCTACATTTCATCCATGGACTTTTTCTTATCAATTGACACACATGATCTTTCTAATAAAGAGCACAGTTTAAGGACTGAACAATAATGAATACAATTATGGAGTGTACAATATCTACACGCTATAATTTATTTCAAAGGAGTTTTCATCTAAAGACTGTGTTTTAAAAGAACCAAGAAGAAGACGAGACGAAGACCCGATGACATCAGATGATGATGATTGGACCAGTGATTGCTTCGATTTAGATTTAGGGAAGTATAATTATACATGTTAAATGAATATTAGTCACGGCTTACCATAACATGAATCCACATCATTATGCTATTGAATACATATAACAATAATCTGATATTGATATTATTATTACTATTATTATTATGGACATTAAATGATATTGCCAAGGAAGAAGAAAAAGGAAAATGATCCTGTTATCCTACTGATGACCCTATCTACTTTGAGGATTTCAGTTGGTCTGTCATCCTCAAAAGGGGGAATTGTTAAATATTAATTACGGATATTCATTTTATTCTGACTTCTGAATTCTGTACCATACATTGCATAAGATTGCATCAGCCATCGTGCTAGGGTTTTTAGATGACATGCGCTATTTGTGTATGTTTAGTTAGTACCATAAATAGAAGAACAGCTGGTATGACCGGCTATAAAGCCCCATGTTAGAGACAGGGGGGCGCTCTTGCCATTTCACAGGACACTGAACGAGGATCTGTGTGTGAAACAGCTGTTGATGTAGGCTTCAAGGAGACACGTCCTTTACCCGGATACATGGTGTCGTCCTGATACACGTGCTGGTCACAGACAGACGCAATCTACCATCCAGGATCCCAGGAAAAGATGGGTGAATCTCAACTATTAAGCTAATTATGGACAAATGGACAATCACTTTAACTATTTTATGTAACTTCTGCAATCATTCTTTTTAATGGTCAATTCAAGAATAAATCGATACATTTTGATCGATCGCATCTGATAAGAAGTCCTTGATAGAAAATTATACGGTAATAAGTATTTTTTTACACCCGGTAATGCTCTTAACATATATAAAAATATGAGAATTAGTCAGTATCACAAAAAAAAATTACATCCAGGTACCTAATAGATGACGTTGTCTCTGGAGTCGTTCTCTTTCTTTTCTTTTTCATCTTGTCCAGACGCCATGATGACTTTTCTCATCCACAGCTCATCTCTGCAGATTCCCATCTTCTCCGGTCTTCTGCTGCACATCCCCACACGATGCCCTTAAAGATAGCTGTGTCATTATAATGCTCCTGAATAAAAATATCTGCCCTACTCTGAGCCCCTGAATAAATAATTGCCCCTCACTATATTCCCTGCACAAAATCTGAGCCCCACACTGTCAGTCTTATGGTACATGCCCTCCACACTGCCTGCTCCTTTCCATACTGGGCTCCCTTTTCACACTGTCCTCTCACACTGGGTCCCCCCTATAGGGTCCAATCTCTATACTGTGCCCCCTCATCACACTCCCCCCTCCTTGGTATATTATCCCCTCCTTGCTGTGCCCTGACACTGTTCCCCCACACAGCCCCTTACACTACTCAGTCTCTACTCTGTGCCCACTCACACTTTTCTCTCCCCAGTCTCCTCAAACTATTCCCCTCAATAGTCTTCTCACACATTTTCCCCTCCCTCCTCATACATTTACCCTCTCACTTTCCATACTGCCTCCTCACACATCCCTCCAACACCCCATAGTGTGTCTGCACCCATCCCATCATCCTCACTCCCCATACTATGTCCGCATACATTTTCCCCTCGCTACTCATACTGTCAGCACCCATCCCCCCACTCACCATACTGTGTCTGAACCCATACCCCCATACATGCCTCCCATCTTAAACCCTTGCTCCTGATATTGTGTCTGCAAATTTCTCCCACTCCCCATATTGTGTCTGCACCTCTCCCTTCTTTGCACCCCAAACTTTTGCCCTTAAATTATCCCCCCATTACAGTAAATCTCCCCCACACACAGTAAATAACCACCACACAGTAAATACGCCACCCCCCAAGCAGTAAATATCCCCTAGCCCCGTTACACTAGATCTCCCCCACTCCATCTTCCGCAGGGGGGCACACTTTGGCCCTCCGTAATAGACGGCCTAACTGCGTCCCCCTGCTGGCTGTTGTGTTGCTGTGTTATACAATGAGGGTTGGATGTTATACACCGGGGGGGTCGGATGCCCTGCCTGCCACCCCCCTAGATTCGCCTCTACCTCGGTGGCTCCTATTACAGGACCGTGCTGGTAGGAGTGAGCTCTGCACCACCAGCCATTCTGTCATATCTTAGTAAAGGGGGATGGCATGGGGGCAATGGGGCCGGATGTTATACACCGGGGGTGGTGGGGCCGGATGTTATACACCGGGGGCGGTGGGGTCGGATGTTTACACCGGGGGGACCCGGATGTTATACACTGGGGCGGTGGGGCTGGATGTTATACACTGGGGGGGGGCGGGTGTCGGATGTTATACATTGGGGGCAACAGGACTGAAAAAGAAACCTGAAGTCGATGATGAAAACCTGCGGCCGCTTTCCTTTCTCCATAGAATGTCCATGACCCGGTGAAGAATGAGGAAGTCTTGGGTGTTAAATAAGTTACCGAGTGAACTCTGAAGTCTGATAAGATGAACGTCTCCTCCATATTACACCAGCCCTATAAAGAGCTCATCCGGCCCTGTATAAAGCCCACATAGAGGGGAGCAGCTCTGCCCTGGGGTGTGGAGTTCCGCTCTCTACTGGTGAATGGACAGTGATACATTGTGTCAGTTTCTACTGTGTAAACAATTAATATTTCAGACACAATGTACACACATCTCTTTCTCTGCTATATCAGGGTGTGAGCTGGCTGTGTGCACATACACAGATGTAGCAGAGTGGAGTGTGCACAAACAGGTGGCCCCATAGAGGTAGTGACACATTCAGCTCTGCTACATCAGGGTTGGATTAGTCTCTCAGAGGACATTATGTATACAGCTGTATACTGGCTGTATGATCACCTCCTTCCCTGCCCCAACAGGTCAGACAGTCCCATGCAGGGAGAGGTGACACTTCCCGTAAAAGCGATCAGACCTGTCACTCCAGGGTGTGGATTGGAGTCCTGCCTGTACTGAGCATGCTCAGCAGGGAGCTCTGCACTCACTGACTGCACACCTGTGCTGCGGCCACAACCATGGTGAACTACAGGTACCTGTCCACAAGTAAGTGAGACCCTCATACATAATCCTCCTGTCTGCTACAATCCTGCTGACTGCACAGTGACGTAAGGATTGTATATACTGTATCATGTGTGATCTGTGTACTGTATATACAATACATGTATCATGTGTGATCTGTATATACTATACATGTATCATGTGTGATCTGTATATACTATACATGTATCATGTGTGATCTGTGCACTGTATATACAATACATGTATCATGTGTGATCTGTATGTACTATACATGTGTCATGTGTGATCTGGGCACTGTATATACTATACGTGTATCATGTGTGATCTGGGCACTGTATATACTATACATGTATCATGTGTGATCTGGGCACTGTATATACTATACGTGTATCATGTGTGATCTGGGCACTGTATATACTATACATGTATCATGTGTGATCTGGGCACTGTATATACTATACGTGTATCATGTGTGATCTGTATATACTATACATGTATCATGTGTGATCTGTATATACTATACATGTATCATGTGTGATCTGGGCACTGTATATACTATACATGTATCATGTGTGATCTGTGTACTGTATATACTATACGTGTATCATGTGTGATCTGTGCACTGTATATACTATACATGTATCATGTGTGATCTGTATATACTATACATGTATCATGTGTGATCTGTTTATACTATACATGTATCATGTGTGATCTGTATATACTATACATGTATCATGTGTGATCTGTATTTACTATACATGTATCATGTGTGATCTGTATATACTATACATGTATCATGTGTGATCTGTATATACTATACATGTATCATGTGTGATCTGTATATACTATACATGTATCATGTGTGATCCGTGTATTTTTGCGGCTCTTCTGCACCCAGGAATAGTAGTTTCTGCGTATTATGAGGCAGAAGAAAGTGTGTGACCTCCTCCACTGATGGACTCTTGGATTGTGCCCAAATATGTGACCATCCAGTTTCTTCCTGAAGTGCTTGCTTGTTGGCCAAGCAGAACTGTAGTGTAAAGCATAGGGGTAAAACAACTTTGGGTGGATTCTTTGAGTCTGCTGCTGTTGTATCCCTGATTCTGACTACATTTTAGTGACACGACGTGGGGGTACGGTCATTGATGTATAGAGCACGGCGGAAGAAAAATTTGAAAAAGAAGAAAACTGTCCTGACACGTTCCGGTTGGCAAGGCTCTTTTTGTAATTTGTAATTTTTGATCTGTGCCAGTTTGGAAACAAAAATAAAAAATAGGGCCAGACGGGCTCATTAATTCCAACAGCAGGTGCTAATCTTCCTGAAAATTATCAGGATGGACGAAAAGCCGAAGCAATGTGCATTTATATTCAGCCCCCTGTTGTCTGATCCCCCTAAATAAAATCCTGAGTGACCAATAGCCTCCAGAAGTCTCATAATTAGTGCATTGAGTCCACCTGTGTGTTATTTATTCTCAGTATAACTACAGCTGTTCTGGGAAGGCCTCAGAGGTTTGAGAACATTAGGGATCAAACAGCATAATGAAAACCAAAGAGCCCACTAGACAGGGCAGGGATAAATTTGTGGAGAAGAGTAAAGCTGGGTGTTGGGTTATAAAAAAATAACCCAAGCTCTGAACATCTCATGGAGCATCCAAAAATGTAAGGAGTATGGAACAACTGCAAACCTACCAAGACATGGCCGTCTACCTAAACTGACATCCCAAACAAGGAGAGCACTAATTAGAGAAGCAGCCAAGAGGCCCGTGGGCACTATGGAGAAGCTGCAGAGATTCACAGCTCAGGTGGGAGAATCTGTGCTCAGGGCAACTATTAGTCGTATACTCCACAAATCTGGTCTTTATGGAAGAGTGGCAAGTCATAAGAGGTCCCGTTTGCAGTTTGCCAAAAGCCATGTAGGGGTCACAGTCAGCATGTGGAATAAGATGCTGTGGTCACATAAGACCAAAGTAGAACTTTTTTGGGCTAAATGCAGAACACTATGTGTGGCAGAAAACCAACACTGCACATCACCCTGAAAACACCATCCCCACAGTCACACATGGTGGTGGCAGCATCATACTGTGGGGAGGCTTTTCTTCAGCAGCGGCAGGGAAGCTGGTCACAGTTGATAAGAAGATGGATGGAGCTAAATGCAGGGCAATCCTGGAGGAAACCCTGTTAGAGGCTGCAGAAGACTTGAGATTGAGGCATAGGTTCACCTTCCAGCAGGACAACGACCCTAAACATCCTGCCAGAGCTACAATGGAGTGTTTAGATCACAGCATATTCATGTGTGCGAACGGCCCAGTCAAAGTCCAGACCCAAATCCCATTGAGAATCTGTTAGAACCTTGCTCTTAGGTTTTTTTTCCTTGCTGGTCACATGACCTTGTAGGCCTATTTAAGCCTGCTCCGCCCTTCTGGCTTTGCTGGACTTCATTGTATATCTACTTTCTAGCTAGCCTGTGCTCTGTGTCTTGCTCTGTTAGTTTGCTTGGTCTACTGACCTCTATGTTCTATATATTTTGTTTGTTCGTCTGTCTGCTACTATTTCTGTTAGGAGGTGTCCCATATTCCTCCCAGTCCTTAGTACTTGTAGGGATTCCTTCCCCACATCTATAGGTCTCCGTACAGACTAGCTTAGGACTTTAGCAGGTCTGATCGCAGGATCAGGTCCCCTGTTACATCGTAGGGATTAAGCTGAGTTCTATCGTAGGGACAGATCTCCTCTCTTTCCTTAGCTCGGGTAGCAGAACATAACAGTAAGTCCAGCCAGCAAATTCGCTAAGGAAAGATTTTTCTGTTCCATCATGGTGTCGGTTCAGGATTTGGTTCATCGCCTGCAGGGACTCTCTCTGGAGGTGGCCGAGCTCCGTCAGCACGTGAGTAACTGTCCTGGAGCACATTTCTTGGAGCCTAAGGTATGTTTGCCGGATTTATTTTTTGGTGAACACCGAGAATTTTTTTCTTTTAAAAATGCTTGCTTATTGTATTTTCGTTTGAGACCTAAGTCCTCTGGGGATGAATCCCAGCGCGTAGGGTTCATAATGTCACTTTTGCGCAAAGAGCCTCAGGAGTGGGCCTTTTCTTTGCAACCTAGTGATACATGCTTCAGATCAGTGGATAGTTTTTTTTCTGCTTTGGGACTATTGTATGATGATCCTGACCGTGTCGCATCAGCTGAGACTGAGTTGAGACGTTTAAAACAGGGATCAGGTAATGTGGAAAAATATTGTACTCATTTCCGTCGTTGGTCTACTCAAACAGGGTGGAACGATTCTGCTCTGAAAAGTCTATTTCTTGCTGGGCTCAGTGAAAGGGTTAAAGACCTGCTAATTGCTTATCCTACACCTGAAGATTTGCAACAGGCTATGCAATTAGCTATACGGGTGGATAGAAGACTGCGTGCAAGGGTTAATGAGAGCAAATCCTCTGCTATGTCAGTTTCTGGTTATGAGAATGTGTGTACTAACAGTGGTGAACCGATGGAGATTGGATCGGTGACACCTCGCTCTCAAGAAAAAGACCGTCGATTTTCTGAAGGCTTGTGTTTCTATTGCGGAAAATCTGGTCATTTGATTAAAGGTTGTGAGCTTCGTATGAAGAAAGAAAAAAAAATGGTCAGTCACGCCCGTATTGCCTGTTTAAATTCCAAGGGTATATTTTTAGCTGCTTCCACGATTGCTCAGAAAAAATTAATGGAATTTCGGGTGTTTGTTGATTGCGGGTCTACTCTGAATGTAATTGATGGGGGATTCGTGGAAAGACTCAATTTAAAACCTGAACCTTTATCATCCCCCATTGCTGTGGTTTCTGTGGATGGTTCCCCTTTGAAGAATATTACTCTCAAGGTCTGTGAATTTCCTCTCACTATTAATGGTGTTCACCATGAGAAATTGGATTTGGTAGTTTTGAATAACTTGGCTTCTCCAGTAATATTGGGATTGCCCTGGTTAAAATTTCACAATCCTGTACTGGATTGGTCTACCAGTGAAATTAAATCCTGGAGCCATAAATGTTATGACAAGTGTTGTAACGGGCGTATTACAGCTTTGGATAGGGGAGAATTGCCTGTTCCTATTCAGGATTTTTGGAGAGTTTTTTCTGAGAAGGAATCGCAGGTTTTGCCTCCCCATAGAGACTATGATTGTTCTATTGAATTTGTCCCTGGAGCGACTCTTCCTAAAAGTCGTTTATTTAACCTTACTATTCCTGAGAGGAAGGCTTTGGAGGAATACATACAGACAAGTTTGGCCGCCGGTCACATTAGGCCCTCTAAGTCTCCTGTGGCGGTTGGATTTTTTTTTGTAAAAAAAAAGGACGGCGGTTTACGTCCTTGTCTGGATTTTCGTGAGATTAACAAAATTACTGTACGCAATCCTTACCCACTGCCATTGATTCCTGATCTGTTTAACCAGTTAATGGGGGCCAAGTGGTTCTCTAAAATTGACCTTAAGGGGGCATACAATCTGTTGCGCATGAAGGAGGGTGACGAATGGAAGACTGCTTTTAACACTCCTGTGGGTCATTTTGAGAATCTGGTTATGCCTTTTGGTCTTACTAATGCTCCTGCATTTTTTCAGAATCTGATTAATGACATCCTTAGACCTTTGATCGGCAAAAATGTGGTTGTGTATTTGGATGACATTTTGATTTATTCGCCGGATCTGGAGTCTCATTGGCGGAGCGTGCGTGAGGTATTACAGTTATTAATGGACAATTCGCTTTTTGCTAAGCTGGAAAAATGTGAGTTCGCTGTACAGAGAATTAGTTTTTTGGGCTACATTATCTCCAGCAAAGGTTTTGAGATGGATCCGGTTAAGGTTCAGGCTGTGCAGGAATGGCCTAGGCCTATTGGTTTGAAATCGATACAGAGGTTTTTGGGTTTCGCCAATTACTACAGAAAATTCATAAAAATTTTTTCTAGTATTGTCAAACCTCTGACTGATCTCACCAGGAAAGGTGCTGATGCGGTTCAGTGGTCTTCTGAGGCCATTGAAGCTTTTGTGTATCTCAAGGAGAGGTTCACCTCTGCTCCCATCCTTATGCAGCCTGATGTTACTAGGCCGTTTTTGGTTGAGGTTGATGCTTCCTCTGTGGGGGTTGGCGCAGTATTGTCTCAGGATAACGGGGATGGATTACATCCCTGTGCCTTTTTTTCAAAAAATTTTTCGGAGACTGAACTGAATTACGATATTGGTAATCGGGAATTATTGGCTATTAAACTCGCATTTGAACACTGGCGCCACTTCTTGGAAGGTGCGGAATTTCCCGTTCAGGTTCTTACGGATCATAAAAATCTGATATATCTTGATGCTGCCAAGCGCCTGAATGCCCGTCAGGCTAGGTGGGCACTGTTTTTCTCGCGGTTTAATTTCTCCGTTACTTACATCCCTGGTACTAAGAATGTTAAGGCGGATGCCTTGTCTCGCAGTTTTTCTCCCATAGTCGGTGCTGAGAAAGAGGAGAACATTTTACAAGAAGGTGTTGTGATAGCTGCTTTGGACTCCGTTTTGGAAGATGAGATTCTTAAAGCACAGGAGAATGCCCCTTCTAACACTCCTCATGGGAGGTTGTTTGTGCCTGGGACCTTTAGGAGAGATTTGTTTGTTGAGTGTCACGAATCTCGGTTGGCAGGTCATCCCGGAATCTCTGAGACCAAGAGACTGGTGGGTCGCAGTTTTTGGTGGCCTGGATGGCAGAAGGAAGTCATTAAGTGGGTGCGTCAATGTACTATATGTGCTAGATCTAAGTCCTCACATACTCCTGCTGCGGGGTTGCTTTGTCCTTTGGAGGTTCCCAGTGCTCCTTGGACACATTTGGCTATGGACTTTATAACTGACCTTCCCCCCTCTGAGGGTTTTACTGTCATCTGGGTGGTCGTGGACCGTTTTAGCTAGATGTGTCACTTGGTTCCCTTTGTCAAACTGCCCTGCGCTAAAACTCTCGCTAAGGCCTTTGTCAAGGAAATTGTCAGACTTCATGGCGTTCCTACTGACATTGTTTCTGATAGGGGTCCTCAGTTCGTGGCTCGTTTTTGGCGTGCCTTTTGTGACAGGTTGGGAATTCATTTATCGTTCTCGTCCGGATATCATCCTGAATCTAATGGCCAGACAGAAAGGAAAAACCAGGATGTTGAGCAGTTCTTGCGTTGTTTTGTGGCAGACAATCAAGAGGGGTGGTCTGAGTTTCTGCCACTTGCTGAATTTGCTCTGAACAATCATACATCTTCTTCTGCTGGTTGTTCGCCTTTTTTTTGTTGTTCTGGGAGACATCCGTCGTTTGGGTCGTTCTCCAAGTTGGGATCTGCCGTGCCTGAGGAGGAGAATTTTTCCGGTGATTTGGAGAGAGTTTGGACGGATGTGCGTGGTAATCTTCAGGAGGCCAACAGAAAATCTAAGGACTACTTTGATAGGAAACGACAGGAGGTTTTGTTCGCTGTTGGTGACATGGTTTGGTTGTCCTCTAGGAATCTGCGGTTGAGGATTCCTTCTAAGAAATTGGGTCCCAAGTTTGTAGGGCCCTTTAAGGTGCTTCAGGTTGTCAACCAATCTGCTGTTAGGTTGGAGGTTCCTACCTCCTGGAGAATTAATCCGGTATTTCATGTCTCTCTGTTGAAAAAAGCTGTTGTATCGGATTGTGACGCCTCTGCCTCTGTTCCTCCGGTGGTGGAGGACGGGGAATATGAAATTTCTCGCATCCTTAACTCTAGACTGTATAGAGGTAGTTTGCAGTATCTTGTGGCCTGGAAAGGTTTCGGACCCGAGGATAACTCTTGGGTGAGGTCGGATGATGTTTCCGCGTCCAGACTTATCAGAGCGTTTCACAGGAGATTTCCTGATAAGCCTGGTCCTAGGGGATCCGGAGGATCCTCTTAGAAGGGGGGGTACTGTTAGAACCTTGCTCTTAGGTTTTTTTTCCTTGCTGGTCACATGACTTTGTTGGCCTATTTAAGCCTGCTCCGCCCTTCTGGCTTTGCTGGACTTCATTGTATATCTACTTTCTAGCTAGCCTGTGCTCTGTGTCTTGCTCTGTTAGTTTGCTTGGTCTACTGACCTCTATGTTCTATATATTTTGTTTGTTCGTCTGTCTGCTACTATTTCTGTTAGGAGGTGTCCCATATTCCTCCCAGTCCTTAGTACTTGTAGGGATTCCTTCCCCACATCTATAGGTCTCCGTACAGACTAGCTTAGGACTTTAGCAGGTCTGATCGCAGGATCAGGTCCCCTGTTACATCGTAGGGATTAAGCTGAGTTCTATCGTAGGGACAGATCTCCTCTCTTTCCTTAGCTCGGGTAGCAGAACATAACAGAATCTATGACAAGACGTGAAAATTGCTGCTCACAGACGTCTCCCTCCAATTTCACTGAGCGAGAGCGAGTGTGCAAAGAAGAAAGAGCAAAAATGTCACCTCTAGGTGTGCAAAGCTGGTAGAGACAGACCCCAAAAGACTGCAGCAGTTACTGCAGGGAAAGGTGGTCCTACAAAGTACTGACTCAGGGGCTGAATACAAATGCACATACAATTTTCAGATTTATATTTGTAAAATAATTTGAAAACCCTGTATGTAGGTTGTGGGTGTAACGTCAAAAAAAGTTCACAAGTTAGGAATACTTTTTGAAGGCACTGTATGCAGTGAGGTCCCTCTAGTGGAGACTGCAGGTAGTAGTATTGGAGCTCACTGACATTCCTGTCCTTACACAGTGATTGTAAAGGGTCCATGTTCTGAGATGTTTGCTGATAAGATGTTTATCTCACAGAAGATTCTTTAGATGTAAATGTTGCAAACCCTCAGCTTTATTAAACCCCTAAAAGACGCAGCCAAATTTAGTTATTGCACTTTTCCTTGTTCGTCCTCTTCTTCCAAAAAATAATAACCGTTTTATCATTCCCCTGACATAGCCATATAAGAGCTTGATTTTTGTGGAACGAGGTGCAGTTTTGAATGACATCATTCACTTTGCTGTATAGTATACTGGTAAATGGGAGCAAAAATTACAAGTGAGGCGAAATAGTGGGTTTCATTTTTACGTGGTTCATTAGAATCAGCTGGTAATATGATTCTCTAGGTATGGTTAAGATGATACGAAATTTCCATCATTTTTTTATGTTTTAGTGGATTAAAACTTTTTTGATCTTTAAAATATATATATTTATTTATTTGTTACCATTTTCTGAGTTGACATTTTTACTTTTCTGTCAATGGAACTGTGCGAGTGCTCGCATTTTTTTGCACGTCGAGCTGTAGTTTTTATTGGTACCATTTAGGGGTTCATACAATGTTTTGAGCGTTTTTAATTGACTTTTTGGGGGAGGAATTGTGTATAAAAAAAAAATGGCAATTCTGGCATTTTTATTTGCTTTTCATATACACATATATACACACACACACATACATACACACACGCACGCATATTATACATACGTACACACAGCTACATGTACACACATGCATACACACACATATACACACATGCACATACACACACCTAGATGAACACACATGCATACACACATACGTACACACCTACATGTACACACATGCATACACATATACACACATGCACATACAAACATGCATACACACATGCGTACTGTAAGGTAGCGGTATTGATCATGTTGAGGGGCACTCGCTTCACCGGGTCAATTAAAGCACACAAGCCACGTTTTCCAGTAAACTAAAGTCCAGCAGTTTATTACACGTCATAAACTGCTTATAACATAGTCCATCTCAGTGACTCGCAGGAATGTTACACATGTAATGTCCTAGAGCCTTTTCAGTGGCAGCTATGCCTGCTTGGCTTTAGATACAGACTTCAGCAAGGTGCAACATCAATGTCCATATGAAGAACCATTTTTACCTTTGCCGGGTCTTAGCTGCTTCTCTCAGCTCTGTTCTGCCACAGCTGTGGCTTTAAGGCTTCCCAACCGTGGTCTCCAAGCCACGTGCCTTGCAGGGCTACTGCGTCCCAAACACAGGGATCTACAGTGCCGGCAAAAAAAATCTTTACATTTGTGCAGTAAAAAAAAAACTTTACATGTAAAATCCGCATCATGATTTCACTTCTTAAAAGTGCACACAATGAAGGAGATAATCAAAAACTATATAATAGCAAAGCTGGCTTAGTAAAATGTAAATATCAATACTAATTAATTAAAATACTAATTGTAACGAAATATCCACAATAAAACACTTGAACGTTAAGATTTTGTGGTTTTGTTGAATTTGTAAAGATTTTTCTTGCCAGCACTGTAGCTTCTTGCTTCATCAGGCCTCTCCAGGCCTCTCCAGGCTAATGGTGTCCCACACACAGGGATCAGGCCTCACGCCTTTCACACCTGTTTCAAAACTACCAGGGTTTATATATCAGTCTGTGCACACAAGACCTGTGATGATGTCACAGTCATGTGATCAGTCACCTGAGGGGAGGTACATGGTCAGCCAGAACACACCCCCTGGACATTTTAGCAATGCAGCAAGGCGCTGCATTACAGTACACACACCTACATGTACACACATGCATACACACACATATACACACATGCACATACATACACCTACATGTACACACATGCATAAGCACATACATACATACATAAATCTACATATACACACATGCATGCACACATATACACACACATGGTGTACATACACATACGTACACATGCACACATACACCTACATATACACACATGCATGAACACACATATACATATACACATATATACACTTATGCATACATACACAGAGCACACACACACATATACACACTCACACATAGATAAACATAAATATACATTCGTACACACTTACAAGACTTACAAACTACCAGTATACTGTATACAAACACACATACATACATACACATAGATACACAATAATCCAAAATATAGAGGCAGCAATCCAAAGGAACAAGTTGAAAACCAGTGAAGTCTAATCCACCTGTGCGACATTTCTGCCTCACAAAGGCTTCGGTTGCACGAGTGGATCGACCTTCGTGCTGCCTCTATTTTCTGGATTGTGTTCACCATTGGCACATATTTGCCTACAACCTATGAGGATTTGTTTGCACCCAACCTCTTTATTTATGGTGCTGCTGTGTTTTGCATTTTAATGAATACACATAGATCATATAATTACAGCCATATATTTATTTAGTTCTACGTTCATACACTCATACATACATATTCATAGATATATACACATATGCACACATACACACCAATTGATAGAAATGCTGAAACATCCATAGAAACACCCAGAGATACATAGGCTCACATACTTACACACATTCATACGTACACTGAATACTCTGTACTAAAGATTTAAAGCCTTAATATGTCTATTGGAGAAATGCCAATACTGTATGTTCTTCTCATTTCTCTAAAATATTTTCTACTAACGGGAAAAGAGAGCAGGTAGAAAAGGGCGTCTCTTATTCTGGAGGATCCAGCATGTCTCATCTGCGCAGACAGCCCTTTGGGCATTGTAATACTTCCTTTCTACTTTGGTGGCGCTGCAGGGAAATTGATCAATTTTCAGGTTCCCCTGGAAACAGCGATCACTGGGGTTTCCTCCTGTAGGACACATAGGGATCATATCATTGTCTAGGTACTTGTCTGACAAAAAAGACATTATCTTCTCCTTCACAATAAACCATCTAATAATATACCGTAATTATATTATTGTGATATATTATTAGGCGTAAGCCATGAAACCCCCGTAGACCACCAGTAACACTAGATATTAATCCATAGCCATCTTAGACAACTATGTATAATAAATATCACTCTAGACCACCAGGAGTATTGGATAATAAATTCTAACCAACCATCGTAATCCACTGTGTGTAATAGATATCACTCAAGACAACCAGACATACTATGTTAACTTGTACTCTTTCTAGACCACCAGAAATAACAGCCATCACCCTAGACCACCAGGAATATTAAATGCTAAGCCATAACCATCCTAGACCAACAGGTATAATATAAAGTAAGAAATCGAAATCCCAATATTTGGTGACCATTCCTCTGCCTTCATCACTTCTTCTCATTTGTGCAAAGTTTTAGGAGGAACTCGGCAGGAGGTTGTTCCAAACATCTTGGAGAACTGACCCCAGATCTTCTGTGGATGAGGCTTGTGCAAATTCTTCTGTCTCTTCATGTGATCCCAGACTGGATGGTGTGAGATTAGGGCTCTGTGTGGGCCGTATCATTACTTCCAGGATTCCTCGTTCTTAATGACATTGGCTGGAGGTTTGGGGTCGTTGTTCTGATGCAGAATAAATTTGCAGCCAATCAAACGCCTCCTGATGGTATTAAATGATGGATAAGTATCTGCCTGAATTTCTCAGCATTGAGGACACCATTAGTCCTGACCCCTGACCAAATCCCCAACTCCATTTGCATAAATACAGCCCCGAACTTGCAGGACCCTCCACCATGCTTCACTGTTTCTGCAGACCGTCCATTATTGTGGTGCTCTCCAGCCTCTGGGGAACAAACTGCTTCTGTTAAAGGAAAATAATTCACATTATGACTCCTCAGTACAGAGAACCTGCTGCCATTCGTCTGCACCCCGGTTCCTATGTCTTCCTACATAGTTGAGTTGATTGGCCTTTTTTCCATGTGGAAGGTATGGGCTGTTTGGCTGCAATTCTTCCTTGGAGACCACTTCTGATCAGAATTCTCTGATGAGTGTAGCTGGTTTAGGTCAGTTCTGTGCTGATGGCACTGCTGGACATCATCTGATTTTGAACAGAAGTAAGCATAATGTGTCTTTCATCTTCTGCACTATCTTTATTTTGTCGACCACTGCATCTGTGGTACATAACATTGCCCATTTCTCAGTGCTTCTTTAAAAGATCTTGAACAGCACATTTGGAAACCCCAATCTACTTTAAAACCTTTGTCTGGGAGAGACCTCGCTGATGCTGTATAACTACCTTGTGCTTAGTTGCTGTCCTCAGTCTTGCCATGGTGTATGACCTTTGACATGAAACTGTCTTCCACAACCTCACCTTTGTGGCTGTTACCCAGTTTTAAGTCTCTTACACAGCTGTTTCTGTTTTAGTTAATGACTGTGTTTCAATCTAAACATGAAAGTGATGATACTTCTCTCCCGTTTGATAGAATTGGTTACCTGACTATAATCCCACATAATTCCTGAATTCTTGAATGTAAACCTAGAAGAATTGATGCTTTGATGCTGTTTTGAAAGCAAAGGGTGGGCGGTCACCAATTATTGATTTGATTTAGATTTCTCTTTTGTTCATTAGCTATTCGTTCTGTTAATTGATAAAAATAAACTATTAACACTTTTATTTTTAAAATAATTCTTACATTGCAGCTTTTTTTTCTACCTCTGTCTTAAATTTTTGTACCGTGCTGAATATTGCACTACACCATCATGAATATTAAATGGTAATCATAAAAATCCTAGACCACCAGGTATAATATATCCCCCCAGACCAGCAGGAATATAAAATGTTAATGACGCGCCCCTGGGCCTGTGTCGCGCTGCGTTGCGCACGCGGGAGCTTACCCGGAGCCGGATCTCTTGAGGGTTGTAGTCTCGTGGCGGTGATCCGGTCCGTGCCCAGGGAGTCAGACTAAGTGGCGCTGTATCAGCGGTAGATGATGGACGACTACGCCACCCGTTGAATGCAGCTATGGAGCTGCCGCTGCAGGGCAGACCGCTGAGGCCGGTGGAAGGATGGTGCAGCGTGGATGGTATAACCCCCAACGGGAGGGGTATGGCCTCAGGGCAGCCGACGTGGATGATGGGGGTAGCAGGAACCACTCAGAGACGATGCGGTGTAGTTCAGGGTCTTTACTGGTGACAAAGATAGACCCTCCCGGAGTACTGGCTAGCGGTTGGGGCCTGGTCAGTCCTTGAGCAGATGGGATCTCCCCTGGCCAGGCGGAGTTGTAGGCCTCCCAAACTAACGATACTCTTCTGGCTACCTTGCTAGAAGCGAGTATAAGTAGCCCACGTCCCTGAGTGTACCGTGTGGTGCTCACCCGTATGGCCGGTGACTCGGGGCCTTCTAGTAGCTTCCGCTCCACGACGGCGGTGCTGGTCCCATGCGTGTGACCGTGCCTTCGGGTTTCTTGGCCAGAGGACCTGAAATCCCCTGCCTGACGGATTCTGCTGCTGGGTAGGAGTTAGTCCCCACAGCCTCGGACTCCGGGTCCGGTAAGAAATCTTCTCAGTCAGGGCGAGCTCTGCAGCTGCCAGCCCCTGACTCTTTGTAACACTGCTCCCACAGAGCTCCTGTTGTTTCTTCCTATGCTGCTTCTCTTCTCTACTTCTGGCATGGCCCAGGAGCTGGGCCCAGCCGGAGCCACAGCTCCCTGTCAGCCCTCCTGGCTGAACTCTCCCTCTCCACTCTCTAACCCTGCCTCAGCCCCAGGTTTATACAGGGGAAGTTCTTCCCCTCCCAGGACTGGGCAGGAGGTGTGGCATGCATAGGATTCCTGACCAAGAGACCTCCCACCTGCTCTCAGACATAACATTGCCGTTACTGTGGAAACCAGAACCCTGGGGTGCCACATTCCCCCCTAGTGAAATTTAGTACTCCGGGACTAAACATATTTTTAGAAAAACATAACAAGGTATAAACAATAATAATACAATAAGAAAAACACATAAAGATGGTTACGGCGTGTCCGCAACCGGGTGCAGTTTTTGAAGAAAAGCAAGGTGTCCATTTCACCAAAACAGGGAGACGTAACCAGGTAGGGGTCTGTCCTGCCCCGAGTCCTTAACAGTCTTTAGTCCGTCCTGGGTTACGCTCCAACTATGTACAAAGGATTCCCGGCAAATCCACCAAAGACTCCCATAAATTACTAGAAACACATAATTATTTACAGGATATGGCCGCTCTCAGTCCTCGGCCAGTGGGGATAAGGAATGGCTGCTCACAGTCCTCAGCCTGGTTTAAGATAGGGGCACATGGGGAACAATTCACTAATCCCAACGGGGACCATATTTTAATTAGCAGCAGTCCTTGTACCCTTACGGGTAACTATTTACAGCTCTTTATTCACGCTACTTCCCTTCAGTAGCTATGTCCTCTTTGTGCTCCCTCCTGAGGGTAGTCCTCAGACCCGTCCGGGTCCTCTTGGCTTTCCTCGTATTGGTAGTACTGCAGCTCCTCCTCGATTAGCTGGGTTAGTATCTCTGCGACAGTCCTCCTCCCAGGTGGCCAGGACTTTACCTCCCTTTGGGCTGCCCCGGTTAATTGGGCCACCAGGATGCTCACTTTTTGCTCCTCTGTGAGGGGGTACACCTGGAAGAGGCTATCCAGCTTTTCTCTAAAGTCATGCAGGGTATGTGACTCCCCTGAGTACTGGGGTAGCCAGGCTGCCCCCGGGATATAGGGCATGGTGAAAGGCATGACCGCAACAGCGGTGGCGCTGGTGGGGGTTGAAGCGGTGAAGCTCTCCTCCGTATCCGACATCCTTCTCCCCCCTAGTGGACCGTGGCCTACCTTGCGATGATCCTCTTCCGTAGGCCGCGGCTCCGCAGTGGATCGTCAGGGTTGAGGACCTTCCGTCGCGCTCCTGTGACGTCGGCGTCTGCTGGGCTCCTTCCAGGACCTTACGCAACGTCCGGACGTGAGGCGGGGCTTCAGTTTCTCGCGCGCTTTCGGAGTCCACGCCCCTCTTCTTCCCGCGCGGCGTCTTCAAGATGGCGTCCAACGGCGGGAAAACTCCACGGATGGCGGGAAGAAGGCAGAAGATGGCGCCGGATGGCGGGAAAACTTCACGGATGGCGGGAAGAAGGTAGAAGATGGCGCCGGATGGCGGGAATCTTCACCACTGGTAAGTTTGAACAGTCTTTTTCAGGCACGCAGTACCCGGTGGTTGCGGGCACGAAATCCTGCCGACTACGCCAAAAGTTGACGCGCCCCTGGGCCTGTGTCGCGCTGCGTTGCGCACGCGGGAGCTTACCCGGAGCAGGATCTCTTGAGGGTTGTAGTCTCGTGGCGGTGATCCGGTCCGTGCCCAGGGAGTCAGACTAAGTGGCGCTGTATCAGCGGTAGATGATGGACGACTACGCCACCCGTTGAATGCAGCTATGGAGCTGCCGCTGCAGGGCAGACCGCTGAGGCCGGTGGAAGGATGGTGCAGCGTGGATGGTATAACCCCCAACGGGAGGGGTATGGCCTCAGGGCAGCCGACGTGGATGATGGGGGTAGCAGGAACCACTCAGAGACGATGCGGTGTAGTTCAGGGTCTTTACTGGTGACAAAGATAGACCCTCCCGGAGTACTGGCTAGCGGTTGGGGCCTGGTCAGTCCTTGAGCAGATGGGATCTCCCCTGGCCAGGCGGAGTTGTAGGCCTCCCAAACTAACGATACTCTTCTGGCTACCTTGCTAGAAGCGAGTATAAGTAGCCCACGTCCCTGAGTGTACCGTGTGGTGCTCACCCGTATGGCCGGTGACTCGGGGCCTTCTAGTAGCTTCCGCTCCACGACGGCGGTGCTGGTCCCATGCGTGTGACCGTGCCTTCGGGTTTCTTGGCCAGAGGACCTGAAATCCCCTGCCTGACGGATTCTGCTGCTGGGTAGGAGTTAGTCCCCACAGCCTCGGACTCCGGGTCCGGTAAGAAATCTTCTCAGTCAGGGCGAGCTCTGCAGCTGCCAGCCCCTGACTCTTTGTAACACTGCTCCCACAGAGCTCCTGTTGTTTCTTCCTATGCTGCTTCTCTTCTCTACTTCTGGCATGGCCCAGGAGCTGGGCCCAGCCGGAGCCACAGCTCCCTGTCAGCCCTCCTGGCTGAACTCTCCCTCTGAACTCCCTAACCCTGCCTCAGCCCCAGGTTTATACAGGGGAAGTTCTTCCCCTCCCAGGACTGGGCAGGAGGTGTGGCATGCATAGGATTCCTGACCAAGAGACCTCCCACCTGCTCTCAGACATAACATTGCCGTTACTGTGGAAACCAGACCCCTGGGGTGCCACATTAACACATAACCATGTTCACCCACCATGTATAATAGATATCACTGTAGACCACCAGGAATATTAGACGTAAACTCATACTTATCCTAGACCACTATATATAATATATATCACTATTGACCAATAGGAATGTTGACTGTAGACCCATAAGCATCTTAGGCCATCAGCTATGTTAGATATTACCCTAGTCCACCAGGAATATTGGATATTAACCATGAACACCCTAGACCACCAGGCATAATATATATTGCCTTAGCCAACCAGGCATATTAAATATTAACCAAAAACCATCCTAGACCACCAGGTATAATATATCCCCCTAGACCACCAGGAATATAAAATGTTAACACATAACCATTTTAGACCACTATGTATAATAGATATCACTGTAAACCACCAGGAACATTAGATGTTAATGGATAACCATCCTAGACCAGTAGGAATATTAGATATTAAAAGGGTTGGCCACTGCTTTTTTTATTGATGACCTATCCTCACGATAGGCCATTAATATCTGATTGGTTGGGGGTGAAACACCGGTGTAGATCTCGGATGCTGCAGGAACACAGCAGCTCCATAATTTCTATAGTGACCGTGGCCGGTTAACCGCCGGTCTACACCTTATTCAAATGACTGTGTATAATAGTTATTACCCTAGACCTCCAGGAGTCTTAGATGTCAATGCATATCCATCGTAGCCCACCATGTATAATAGATATCACGGTAGACCACCAGGAATTGTAATTAAGAACCCATAACCATCCAGGACCATCTAGTTTAATAGATATCACCCTAGACCACCAGGAATATTATTTGTTAAACCATAACCATGCGAGGCACCTTGTAAATTAGATATCAGCCTAGACCTCTAGGAACATTAATGTTAATCCATAACCATCATAGACACTGTGTACAATATCACCTTAGACCACCAGGGATATTAGATTTTTTAAGATATGACCATCCTAGACCATCAAGTATAATAGATATCACCATAGACCACCTTGAATATTAGATATTAAGCCATATCCATTCTATACCATAATGTAAAATAGTGTATTACCATATATCACCAAGGATATAAATGTCCATTCATAGTAACCCTAGACCACCATGTGTAATAGTTATCACCTTAGACCACCAGGAATATTAGATATAAAATCATAACCATTTTAGACTGTTTTGCATAATAGGTATCAATATACAAAAATATGTAATGTAGTATAATATATGTCTAATTGTAGTGACATTTATACATCTTGCTCCAAGTGGTCATAGTGGCGCCCTGGGCGCACCTAATCCACCACTACTTCTAAGAAGTAAAGACTACACAATGATATTCTGCAGGCGGATGTCTCTATGTAGAGCAAATTATGCAGCTGAACAAGAAAATCCAGTTTTTATTGCAAGTCACCTTCTATTGTGATGTGCGCCCTATATCCTGTCTATGGGCTGCTCCGTGGATCATGCTTTCCCTTTATCTTACCGTCTGTCTACCTGTAAATAGTGAAGGGCGACAGTCAACACCCGACTACCCGGATTTCTCTTCTGGGAACAAGTTAAGATTGGTCGGGTTGGGCTAGTGGTGGTTTTCTTCTTTTTTTTATTATGGATGTTTTTATTTGTATATTTTTGCTTTTACTATTTTTATTCTTTTCCACATTATGACCTTTTATGACTTCTCAGTTTTCCCATACAAAGGCTGTTCTTGAAAGTTCGATCCTATACAGGGAATTACATGATTGCAGGATTTATCAAGCGATTACCAGGACTAATAAAATACTAGCTGGATTGCATTCATGACTTTTGAGTGTTCACGAGCTTCTAAATTCTACTGAAAAAATCAGTCCTCAGCCTACCAATAACACCGGCGTCCCAGGGCCATAACTATAGGGGGTGCAGACATAGCAGTAACACGCAGGCCAGCAGCTCTAAATGACGCCCTCTTCCAGGAAACTCTGCTGCAGCATATTTAAAGAGAACCTGCCGTCACGTTTTTACATATGGTAGTTGTGTTACTACTTTTTTTTGTGCAGATCTGATGTGCCAGTCATGTGAAACCTAGTGTAGGAAGCTTTCCCCTTCTGAATTGGGTAAAATCTGTCAAATGTGTATTCAGTTAAGACCGATTTTCCAATTACTGAGATAGACGATGACAGTTGGTGCCTATAAGACTTTATGGAGAGGGGAAGGGGAGGACCTAAAGGCAGACACACATTCTGCTGCAAGCTCTCTTGAAATGACAGTTACACTTTAACTGTTAACCAGATTTAAACTGTTACGGTCGTTTCAGGAGAACTTGCAGCAGAATGTTTGTTTGTGCCTGCCTCTAGCTCCTACCCTTCCACTCTCCATACAATACTAGAGGCACCAACTGTCATCTCCTATCTCAGTAATGTAAAAATCTGTCTTTACCGAATACAGATTTTACCCATGAATTATTGATTTATGAAATAAAGATTAGAACGACTGCAACTCTTTAATCTCCTTTTGCACTCATCTGCCACAGAAGGGCACTAAAGAGGCAAAGAATGATTGCAGGGTCAGACTACAGGGTATGTTTGTAGTCTGTTATCGTGGAGACACATAGTTCTGTGTAAAAGCTGAAGATACAGAACGGTTTTAATTCCAAGACTAATTGCAAATAGAGGACCCTTTCGAGTTCAGCAATGCCCATGCTCAATGAAAATTGATGTAAACTTTGGATTTCATCTGTAATCAGAATGTTGTGAGCTTGGCGGCCGACATGACATAATATACCCAACCACATCTATTATGTACCTTCATGTAACGAGAACAATAAAACAATAGTGCCGACCTCCTCCTCTTCTTCCACTGGAATTCGACCAGAAACTGTTTCATTTCCTCATCCTCATTAATGTTTGATCCTGGTTTACAGTGAGGACATCTGTATGGAACTGTAAATCCTCCACATTGAAAAAAGCAAATAGAAATGATTCCATATACACTGCTCAAAAAATAAAGGGATCACTCAAGTAACACATCCTAGATCTGAATGAATGAAATCTTCTCATTGAATACTTTGTTCTGTACAAAGTTGAATGTGCTGACAACAAAATCACACAAAAATCATCAATGGAAATCACAATTATTAACCAATGGAGGCCTGGATTTGGAGTCACCCCCAAAATTAAAGTGGAAAAACACACTACAGGCTGATCCAACTTTGATGTAATGTCCTTAAAACAAGTCAAAATGAGGCTCAGTATTGTGTGTGGCCTCCACGTGCCTCTATGACCTCCCTACAACGCCTGGGCATGCTCCTGATGAGGCTCCGTATTGTGTGTGGCCTCCACGTGCCTGTATGACCTCCCTACAACGCCTGGGCATGCTCCTGATGAGGCTCCGTATTGTGTGTGGCCTCCACGTGCCTGTATGACCTCCCTACAACGCCTGGGCATGCTCCTGATGAGGCTCAGTATTGTGTGTGGCCTCCACGTGCCTCTATGACCTCCCTACAATGCCTGGGGATGCTCCTGATGAGGCTCCGTATTGTGTGTGGCCTCCACGTGCCTGTATGACCTCCCTACAACACCTGGGGATGCTCCTGATGAGGCTCAGTATTGTGTGTGGCCTCCACGTGCCTGTATGACCTCCCTACAACGCCTGGGCATGCTCCTGATGAGGTTGCGGATGGTCTCCTGTGGGATCTCCTCCCAGACCTGGACTAAAGCATCCGCCAACTCCTGGACAGTCTGTGGTGCAACGTGACGTTGGTGGATGGAGCGAGACATGATGTCCCAGATGTGCTCAATCGGATTCAGGTCCGGGGAACGGGCGGGCCAGTCCATAGCTTCAATGCCTTCATCTTGCATGAACTGCTGACACTCTCCAGCCACATGAGGTCTGGCATTGCATTGTCCTGCTGTAAGGTGGAAGACCGGGGTGTAAGTACTTTCAGAGCAAGGGATCCGGAACTGCCGGGGCCGTGCCTCTGGTTGCAGGGGGAAGACAGACTGTGAGCACAGGAGTCAGGTGACTGGGAAGCTGGGGTCGTGTCCAGAGTGAGAGCTAGGAGGTCAGGTGACCGGGGAATTGGTGGCGTGGCTAGAGAGAGGAAGAGACAAGGACGTTTGCGCGGGAAAGCGGAGCAGGGTCCTGCTCAGCAGAGCAGTGTGAAAGGGTCCAGGCTCCTGGCTACAGTACTGGGAGCAAGATCCGAGTGCAGCGGACCAGAGTAGTCAAGCCGACTAGAGGGAGAAGAGACGCAGGGTCCGTGGAGCCAAGCACGTGAGGTGCCGTGTTATGGACTAGGGGCTCAGCGGGTAAAACCGGAGATCGCCCGCTGACGCCAGAAGACAGAGCATTGTTTGGGCGGGGACGCCTGAAAAAATCAACACCGGCATCAGCTGGCAACTGCCTTGTGAGGAGCAAGAGTCAGCTAAGTGAAAAAACTGTCGATTACAACCGGTTCGACTCCGCTACATCTAGTTAAACTGTGAACTGTCAGTAATAGACTTTTACCTGCTACTTCCCTTGTTTTTCCCCCATATTTTCCCCTGTTACTCCCTGCGTGGAGGTTGACCCTGTTATCATAAACCGACCCTGTTTATTAACCCCGTATTGGCTGCTCTGTGTTTCTGTGTCACTGCATCTAAAGTACCCATGTTACACTGCATTAGGAGGAACCCAGGGCCAACCGCACCAGCATATGGTCTCACAAGGGGTCTGAGGATCTCATCTCGGTACCTAATGGCAGTCAGGCTACCTCTGGCGACCACATGGAGGGCTGTGCGGCCCTCCAAAGAAATGCCACCCCACACCATTACTGACCCACTGCCAAACCGGTCATGCTGAAGGATGTTGCAGGCAGCAGATCGCTCTCCACGTCTGTCACATGTGCTCAGTGTGAACCTGCTCTCATCTGTGAAGAGCACAGGGAGCCAGTGGCGACTTTGCCAATCCTGGTGTTCTGTGGCAAATGCCAAGCATCCTGCACTGTGTTGGGCTGTGAACACAACCCCCATCTGTGGGCGTCGAGCCCTCATACCACCCTCATGGAGTCGGTTTCTAACCGTTTGAGCAGACACATGCACATTTGTGGCCTGCTGGAGGTCATTTTGCAGGGCTCTGGCAGTGCTCCTCCTGTTCCTCCTTGCACAAAGGCGGAGGTAGCGGTCCTGCTGCTGGGTTGTTGCCCTCCTACGGCCCTGTCCACGTCTCCTGGTGTACAGGCCTGTCTCCTGGTAGCGCCTCTGTGACGCCCTGCGGCTGCAGGCTGTCACAGAACTCCTGGGTGTTGCACAGATGGATTCTCCTCAGTGGCCTTAATACATGCAGACACCTCCACCCAAGTCCACTAGATGGAGCCCTGTCAGGTATATATATACTGGGGGGTGGAGTTCAGGAAGTCAGTCAGTGGAAAGCAGTGAGTGTGACACGATGCTGTAGCACCAGACAAGCTGAGGTCTGTGTGGCTGAAAGCCAGGCTAGGCCCAAGCTGCGGGCTAGTCTGGCCAGTGAGAGCCTAGAGTGGGCTAGAAGGCAAGGAGAAGAGAAGAGCCATGAGGGACAGAAGAACCACAGAGGGTTCGTCCCCTGATGCAAGCCGGGCACCGGGCCCAACCCTTCACACCACACTGCCCCGGGGGCCCGCTCTACCTGTGGGGCTGCCATCTCAACACCCCCGGAGGTCTGAAGCAGCGCTGGTAATCATTACTAGGTACCACAGGTGGCGTCACGAACTGTTTATTTATGTTATCCAAGTTCCAATACCCTTTTTCAAGAGTGACCCCAGGGTACGGGCCTGGGAGCCGCCCACCGCGACATCCCCAAACCAGGCAAAGGCCCTGGTACCGAGTCATCCCCATCCCCTGTGACCGTCACCTCCAGCCTCTGGACACTACGCTGACAGACACAGCAAACCTTCTTGCCACAGCTCGCATTGATGTGCCATCCTGGATGAGCTGCACTACCTGAGCAACTTCTGTGGGTTGTAGAGTCCGTCTCATGCTACCACGAGTGTGAAAGCACAACCAACATTCAAAAGTGACCAAAACATCAGCCAGAAAGCATTGGTACTGAGATGTGGTCTGTGGTCCCCACCTGCAGAACCATTCCTTTATTGAGGGTGTCTTGATAATTGCCAATAATTTCCATCTATTGTCTATTCCATTTGCACAACAGCATGTGAAATTGATTGTCAATCAGTGTTGCTTCCTAAGTGGACAGTTTGGTTTCACAGAAGTTTGATTTTCTTGGAGTTATATTCTGTTGTTTAAGTGTTCCCTTTTTTTGAGCAGTGTATTTCAGACCCTGACAAACCCTCTAAGCACTTTTTATGTTCCTTGGTCAAATTTTCCATCCCTTGCAACTCCTCTAGCCATGATGTACTAGCAGGGCTCTGGCCACCCAGTAGCAATGGAGATTCAGCCAATCATTGCTGGGCCCCTACACTCCTTGAGTTGATTTTTTTTGTGTGACTGTTTGTCACAGGGTGTGTGTTACAAGCGTTGGGTGTGATGAGAATTACAGATAATTTTCACTCTTGAAAAAACAGTTGAACGATAGTAAAACATGTAAGGCTGGACTTTGGAATCTGCGATCTTTGTCATGATATAAAAATCCAACATAAAAAATTAACCTGTGTTTGAAGTACTAAAATATATAAAAAATATTATTTATATTTCCCTGTATAGATGTGTAGAGCGGCATCTGGTAGTTTTGAGGCAACTAATAAACCTAAATTTTTAATTTTTTATTCAAATTGGGGAAATTCTGAGAACTGTTTTGAGCTACAAAGAATGGAAACATTGGTTGGAGATTATTATTATTTAGTTATCATAGACAAACGGAGGAAGGTGAGGAGGGGGATGGTGCTGCAGATTATTACTTATTTCACTTAAAAGCATGGGAAGGAGATGGGTGGAGTAAAAGCAGGTGGAGACATCATATTGGCTCAAAGAAGGCCAGATCTACCCAATAAATGGGACTGGACCCAGCAGGAAACTCCCTCCACCTTGGACTTTCAGTGAAGTTGACTATTTTAGACCTCACTTTTGGACAATAGTGATATATCACCTCGCATTAAAGGGGCTCTAGCATTTTGAAATCCCCTTTTAGGTAGGGAGCCAGCTCAGTCAACAGTTTATTTCTGCTAGCGATAAAGCAGGGAAGAAATGGAGAAGTGGCTGAACATAGAAAGTGTGGGATTTTGCCACATTGCCTGTTGGAACGAGGATCATCCTGATTTTATCCTGGTCCTCATAAGATCCGTATACCTTATCCTGTAAATATCTTTCTTACCGCTTTCATTCTATAGCCAAATCTTTCCTACCATTGATATATATAGCTTTTCTATCAAATCCATTGAGCCACTGCTTCTTTTCCCGTGCACCAGTTTTGATAAATTTCCTTTTTCTCATTTGTTTTTGTTATTTTGTTGCAGTTGATATAGTTTTAATTAGATTAGTGGGCTTCTTGTGCGGTCAATTGGTATATTTGGGGTCCTCGAAGTATATTACTTTCTTTTTGTTATTATTTTTGTTTTCTTAGTTAAAGGGGTTGTATTCTTTTCAAAAATCCTGGTCCCCAAGCATGGTTTGTTATAAAAAATAAACTGTGCCTTATTCACTTTCCCCAGGTTCACTGCTGAGTCTCCATCACTACTCATAGAATCATAGAATTTTACAGCTGGAGGGGACCTCCAGGATCATCTGGTCCAACCCCCTGCTCAAAGCAGGATTCACTAACCCATCTCAGACAGTTGTCTGTCCAGCCTCTACTTGTAGACTTCCATTGAAGGAGAACTCACCACCTCTCGTGGCTGCCTGTTCCACTCATTGGTCACCCTCACTGTCAAAACGTTTTCTAATATCTAATCTGTATCTTCTCCCATTGAGTCTCACCCCATTGCTTCTAGTCTTTCTTTGTGCAAATGAGAATAAAGCTGATCCATCTACAGTGTGACAGCCCTTGAGATATTTGTAGACAGCTATTAAGTCTCCTCTCAGTCTTCTCTTTTTCAAGCTCTAAACATTCCCAGATCCTTTAACCGTTCCTTGTAGGACATAGTTTGCTGTCCACTCATCATTCTGGTTGCTGTTTTCTGAACTTGGTCCAGTTTCTTCATGCCTTTTTTAAGATGTTGGGCCCAGAACTGGGCACAGTATACCAAAGGAGGCCTGATCAAAGAAGGAGTAGAGGGGGATAATGACTTCACGTGATCTAGACTGTATGCTTCTGTTAATACATCCCAGAATTGTGTTTGCCTTTTTTGCTTCTGCATCACACTGTTGACTCATGTTCAGTCTACGATCTATTAGTATACCTAAGTGTTTTTCACACATGCTGTTGCTTAGCTCTATTCCTCCCATTCTGTATATGCTTTTTTCATTTTTCTTGCCCAGATGTAGGACTTTGCATTTCTCTTTGTTAAAAACCATTCTGTTAGTTGCTGCCCACAGTTCCAGTTTGTTTAGATCTTTTTGAATCTCCTCTCTCTCTTCTCTAGCATTAGCTATCCCTACTAGTTTTGTGTCATCAGCAAATTTAATCAGTTTACCCTCAATTCCTTCATCTAAATCATTGATAAAGATGTTGAACAATACAGAGCCCAGGACCGATCCTTGTAGTACCCCATTGAGACATTCCTCCAACTGCATGTGCAACTATTTATGATCATCTTTAGGTCCGTTCATTAAGCCAATTATGAATCCACCTAACAGTTGCCATGTCCATTCCATAGTTGGTCATTTTTTCAATAAGGATGGTTTGAGATACTTTGTCAAATGCTTTTCTGAAGTCAGGATATACAATATCTACTGCGTTTCCCTAATCCACCCAGTCAGTTATTCTGTCATAGAAGGAAATTAAGTTAGTCTGACATGACTTATTAGTTACAAACCCATGCTGGCTCTGGTTAATCACTTCATTCTCTTAAAGGTACTTGCATATACATTGTTTAATAATTTGTTCAAATATCTTTCCTGGTATAGAAGTCAGACTCACAGGCCTATAGTTCCCTGGGTCCACCTTCTTCCCCTTTTCGAAGATAGGGACAACATTCGCTCTTCTCCAGTCTTCTGGGACTTTTCCTGCTCTCCAAGAATTTGCAAAGATTATAGAGAGTGGTTCAATAATTTCCTCTGCATTCTCCTGCACTACCCTAGGATGTAATACATCTGGCCCTGGAGACTTGAATTAATTTATGTTAGCTAAGTATTCCCTCACCATCTCTCTGTTTATAGATAGTGTGGATTCTTCTATTCCTTCAGTAGTACAGTGAAGATCAGTTGATGTTACATTTACTTTCTTAGAGAACACAGAAGCAAAATAGGAATTTCAAAGTTCGGTCTTCTCAGCATTATTTTTTATCACTTCACCATTTTAATCCTGTAAAGATCCTATAGCATCTTTGACTTTTCTTTTACTTTTGACATACCCCCAAAATCCTTTCTTAGATCCGATGTTTGCTATTGTCTGCAGCAATGACATTATGTCGACAGCACTGAAGCCAATCACTGAACTCAGCAGTTCTATTGGTGGAGATGGAATGTTCCGCTCAGAGCTTCTGACTGGGATATAAGGGGTAACGTTTCTCCTTGTGGAGAGTGACATACCTGGCATGTCAGTGTAAGAAGGCTTATAAGCCATGCAATGCATTCAGAAGCCTCTCATAAAGCCAAATAAGATCTCATACTTTGCACTGATGAGGGGCAACGTCCCGAAACAAGTGTCTGCAAATTGAGATTCTAGTTTGGCTTTTATCCTAAGTCATATGGCAAGGCCCGTTAAAGGGTCAATATTGACTTTTAAGAGCTGGGGAGAGACAGAAATACAGTATTGTCTGAGCATTGCTGTGGATGAATTGGCACAGAGTCATAGTAGGCTAAGAGACTTTATTAGACTACTCATTTCAGGGACGATCCACCCCCTTCTTCAGATATAATATATTGACTTTTAGGATTGGTACTTTCAGTAGGTGGAACTAGAATTCAAGTCCTCTTCCACTCTGAAGAAGCTATTTGCTTATTAAATTTCCCAGAGAAGCATTGTGTTGCTTATAAGCCTCCTTACACTGGCATGTCAGGCATGTCATTCTTCACAAGGAGAAATGTTACAAAGGCATAGACAAAGAAAAGGTGCACAACATGTCTGTGCAATGCACATGTCCACATACATGACTGATTTATGACAAGTATTAAAAGGTGAGTGTATAAGGGTGGCTGCAAAACCTTAGAAAAAACAAGATGCACAACATCCATTATGCATGTGTGCATGTACAATGTGTACATATATGAACAGCCGAAACATGACAAGCGTAAAAAGGTAAAATGGGTGTCAGAAGTACGGATATGAGCATAAAAATAGATTATAATGGATAACCACAGAATGTGGACATAAACCATATATAAATACATGCATAAGAATGTAAACTGATGAATATAAATAGGTGACTGTTGAAAGATAAGAATAAGTGGGGAAGTGAGAAGAATGACTGTGAAGATGGTGATGAAAAGATAAAATGTATATGAAATTGAAGTAAAGAGCGTAAAAATGTGAAATAGCGACTACGTATAAATGTGTAAAGTGAATGAAATATGTGAAGTGTATGTATGATCTGCATTACTGATGTATATTGTGTGATCCAAAAGATAGGTACCTTTCCCACAGCCCCAGGGAAAGACTGGCATACGATGGCATGCAAGCCGTCCCCATAGCCGTACCCCGGAGCTGAAGGTAGAAACCATTGAAAGTAAAAAAAAATTGTCAGTCAATACATAAATACATATTCAAGAAGATGAGCAATAAATTTGAATGTTTGTCATTGACACGTAATAAGATACAGCATGCAGGCCATCTTCATATCGGATGCTCGTATTCGTTAATTCATTATCAATCTGGGTTCCCATTTTTGTTTAGAAATCATATTGAAGTGGGTGGTAAAAGGATAATGTGATGTATACGAATGTTCACCTGACAATGGCAGAGATGGAATAGAAGAAGACCATTGATTGCGGGCATAGAAGGGCTTACATCTCCATTTATAAACTTGATTCTGTTGGTAATCGCGCAATAATTTTTTTTGATTGAGTATCCCTTATCTGCATTACCATTCATCAAAGTGTTTTTCCATTTGGAAATTGAAAGAAGTAGTACTTTTCAAGCATGAATATGCATCATTGAGTTCCTTCTCAATGAGTGAGGGCTAAAGTCTTCTGATTTAAGCCAATAAGTAGTTCCATAAATTTGGTTGAGCTGCTAGAACAAATTTCTTCCCATCGAGAAATGAATTTTTCATCCTCAACTGAGAATGAAGGGAAGATCTGGATCCTCCGTCCATATGGAATAAGTTTTTTTTTTATATATATATATATAATTTTCAAGAAATGTCTTATTCTACTAATTTTGATGCTTTTTTTTTGCAAAAGACGTTTTATATTAGTATGTAGTGGCGAGCACCGAGCATTTCCTGTTTACTCGGGCGGGAGCTCGGGTCTCCGCCCTGCATGTTTGGCGCTCTTTACAGAGCCAATGAACATGCAGGGATTGCCAGCCAGTCACTGTAATGCTGCAGCCATGTTGGTTGTGGGCATTACAGTGATTGGCTGGAAGCACAGCGTCACCTCGAGTATTTAAAACCGGGCGCCGCCATCTTGGACACAGTCGCTCCGGATCAGACAGTGTAGGGACAGCGCTGCTGATTTAGGGAGAGATATATACTGCAAAATAGTTACTGTAGGGTCTGTAAAGGCTGCCAGATCAAACAAACAGTCTTTCTTAGGACTAATATCCATCCCAAATATCAGGCAGGCAGGCAGGCAGGCTGTATAGGAGATGCAGTGGTTATACCAGCAAACACTGCATTACAGTCCTGTGTGCTCCTGTTGCTGAAATTGCTGCACTTAGCTCCAAGTCTCGGGGGCCAGGAAAAATCCTTTTTTTTTTCATCTAAATCCTCTTTTTTTTTTTCCTCCTTCACACTGTACAAATACCTGTCTTATTAACCTTTTGGTGTCCCCCCCCCCCCCAAAAAAAAAAAAAAGTGTGTCTGTTACAGTTCAGACACAAATATATCTGTTGAAAATAGTCTGGTGTAGGCTAGAGAAACTGAAGTGTGGTTTTGCAGTTCCACAGGTCAAACCTCTGTATTATCCACTTTTGGGCCATTTGTATCTAAAAAAAAACAGTTTGAGTGTGTCGCTCACTGTTCAGCCGCAAATATATATATTTTAAAAAGTCTAGTATACACCAGTAAATTATAACTGTGGTTTTGCTGTTCCACAGTAAAAAATCTCTATTATCCTGCTTTTGGCATTTTTTGCCTTAAAAAAAAAACTAATAGTGTCTCCTGATTGTTCAGACACAAATATATCTGTTGAAAATAGTCTGGTGTAGGCCCGAGAAATAGAAGTGTGGTTTTGCAGTTCCACGGGTCAAATCTCTGTATTATCCTGCTTTTGGCATTTTCTGCCGTAAAGAAAAACAGTAGTGTCTCCTGATTGTTCAGACACAAATATATCTGTGGAAAATAGTCTGGTGTAGGCCCGAGAAATAGAAGTGTGGTTTTGCAGTTCCACGGTTCAAACCTCTGTATTATCCACTTTTGGGCCATTTTTACCTAAAAAAAACAGTTTGAGTGTGTCGCTCACTGTTCAGCCGCAAATATATCTATTTAAAATTGTCTGGTATACCCCAGTAAACAATAACTGTGGTTTTGCCATTCCACGGTAAAAAATCTCTATTATTCAGCTTTTGGTATTTTTTCCGTAAAGAAAAACAGTAATAGTTTCTCCCTGATTGTTCAGATTGTTTAAAAGAGTCGGGTGTAGGCCAGAGAAATAGAACTGTGGTTTTCCTCTTCCACGGTTCTAATCTACTTTTTGTTACCCTTTCTCCATTGATAGTGCGAGTGTAAGCTATTTTACTTCCTTTACAATGGGCAAGGCGCGTGGCAAGGGACGTGGAACTGGACGTTCTGGTGATGGTACGTGCAGAGGACGGGGCCGTGGCCAAGGTGAAAATGTGCCTCAGCCAACAGTCACATCTTCTCGCTCCCATTAGTAGGGAAGCACAGAACAACACCAGTATTGCCAACTGATCAGTGTGAACAGGTTATTAATTGGAGAGCAGATAATACTTCCAGTTACCTGGGCACCACCACCTCCGGTCTGTCTTCCACACGGTCAACTCTTAGTAGCCGTGAGTCTCGACCGCATACTCCTCCTCACCCTGATGCTCCTTCCTCGCACCATGCCGAGTGTCGTCAGACAGCAACTGATCCCACACTTGGACACTCTGAAGAGCTGTTCACTGGTCCATTTCCAGATTTGTGCCCCTCGCCTGCTCCGCTTGAAGTGGTGGAAGAGGAGATCCCATGTAGCGATGCCCAAATATTTGAACAGCCACGGCCACAGGAAGTCGACGCTGGCAATTTGTCACAAGAGGTGGACGATGACGAGACACAATTGCCAGGAAGTGAGGAGGAGGATCGTGGTGTGCAAGTGGAAGAGGAGGAGGTGGTGGATGATCTAGTAACTGACCCAACGTGGCAGGAGGACACGCAGAGCGAGGTCAGCAGCACACAGGGTGAGGGAGGCAGAGTACCCCAACAGGCAGGAAGAAGCAGTGTGGTGGCCGCAGACAGAAGGTGGTCAACAGTTCCCCGTAACACCAACACGAGGGACGTTGCCAGTACAACCTGTAGGTCTTCCAGAGTCTGGAATTTTTTTAAAGACTCTGCTGATAACCCCAAATAGGCCATTTGTACCACCTGCCATGCCAGCATCAGCAGGGGTGACAAAACTACCAGCCTGACCACCACCAGCATGATCAGGCACATGGCAGCAAAGCACCCGATTTTGTGGGTTGAACCCCAGGGTCCACGACCAGTGTCAGCGGGTGTCACCACTGCTTCTTCCCCTGTTGTGCGTGCAATAGAACCCCCTGTTGTGTGTGCAAGGCAATCCCTGCATGTAAAGATGCCCCCTCTCACTCTTCACTTGTTTTGGCAGTTTCTCAAAAACAGCATCAACGTCCACATCCCACGGCAGTGTTCAATTGTCCATATCCCAGACCTTTGAACGAAAGCGGAAATTCGCAGCTAACGCCCCAAAGGGCACAGTCCTAAATTCGCACATTTCACGACTGCTTGCGTTGGAAATGCTGCCTTTTAGGCTGGTGAAGACGGAATCCTTCCGCAACCTTATGGCAGTGGTCGTCCCTCGGTACTCGGTCCCCAGCCAACACTATTTTGCCCGGTGTGCCATCCCCGCACTACACAAGCACGTGTCCCAAAACATCTGCCGTGCCCTCAACAACGCAGTTACTGGGAGAGTCCACCTGAAAACGGACACGTGGACAAGTGCTTGTGGCCAGGGACGGTACATCTCCCTGACGGCATACTGGGTAAACATAGTGGAAGCCGGGACCCAGTCGGACCTTGGGACGGAACACATCCTCCCCACACCGAGGATTGCGGGCCCTATGTCAGTCAGAGTTGCCCCCACAGTGTACAGCTTCTGTGCATCATCCTCCTCCTCCTCCTCATGTTCAGCCTCCATCTCAGATATCACCACATCAGTTACAAGCTGGAAGCACTGCAGTACTGCCTCCACCAAGCGACAACAGGCTGTGCTGAAACTCATAAGCTTAGGTGAGAAACCTCACAGTGCTTGTGAGTTGTGGACAGCTGTGAAAGAGCAGGCAGATCTGTGGCTGACACCGCTGAACCTATATCTAGGCATGGTCGTGGGTGACAATGGCCGTAACCTGGTGGCGGCTCTGAGGCGAGGCGAGATCACACACGTACCATGCCTGGCTCATGTGCTTAACCTCGTGGTTCAGCGGTTTCTTAAATCGTACCCCGAGTTGCCAGATCTGCTCGGCAAAGTACGTTGCCTGTCAGCTCATTTTCGCAAGTCGGCTACAGCTTCCGCCGCTCTTGCTGTGTTGCAGCAGCGTTTGCAGCTTCCGTCACACCGACTGGTGTGTGATGTCCCCACACGTTGGAACGCTACCCTCCACATGTTGCAAAGGATTTGTGAGCAGAAGAGAGCAGTTGTGGAGTACCAGCTGCAACAAGGCCGTCGATATTCAGGTCAGACTCCACACATAAGACCTCAGGAGTGGACCTGGATGTCTTACATATGTACCATCTTGACAAACTTTGAGGAGTCCACCAAGATGGTGAGTGGCGATGACGCCATCATTAGCGTCAGCATTCCACTTGTCTGTCTTTTGCAACGCTCTCTGCAGAGAATTAAAGAGGAGGCATTGCAGCCAGAGTATGATGAGATGGATTAAGATGCCTTAGCGTCGATTACACACAGCGCAGCCTCATCTCATCCCAATGTGAGAGGAGCAGGAGGAGGAGGAAGAACAGGAGCTTGTATCATGCGCTGTAGACGGTAGTACCTGTACAACTGTCATACCGTCGGTTCAGCGTGGGTGGCCTGAGGACAGGGGGGAGGAGGAGGAGGAGGAGAGCATGGTCAGTCATCATTTTGGTGAGGACACGGAAGTCTTGCCCGTTACCAGTCTGGCACGCATGGCTGACTTTATGTTACGCTGCCTTAACCGTGACCCTCGCATTGTCAAAATATTGGGTGACAGTCATTACTGGTTGGTGACACTTTTAGACCCGTGCTACAAGGAGAACTTTCACTCTCTTATTCCTGATGTGGAGAGGTCTACAAAAATGGGGCAGTACCAGAAGGCCCTTGCTGCAGAACTGTTAAAAAAATTCCCATCTGAACACGCTAGCGGCAGAGGTCACAGTTCGTTGCCCAACCAAGGCGTATAGGCAAGAGAGACGCAACTCCAATCCAGCAGAGGCAGGGGAACACTGTCAACGTTCTGGGACAGTTTTCTCAGACCCTCCCTTTGGACAGACCCTGAGGCGCGGGGTACTCTCACAAGGAGTGGAAAGTTTCAAAAGATGGTGAGGGAGTACTTTGCCCACCGTACCAGCGTCCTCCGTGATTCCTCTGTGCCTTTTAATTATTGGGTATCCAAGCTGGGCACTTGGAATGAACTCGCTCTGTACGCCTTGTAGGTCCTGGCCTGCCCTGCCGCTAGCGTGTTATCGGAGCGTGTTTTTAGTGCCGCTGGGGGAATTATAACTGATAAGCGCACTCGTCTGTCAACTGAAAATGCTGACAAGCTGACCCTTATCAAAATGAACAAGGGCTGGATTGGGCCAGACTTCTCATCACCACCAAATGACAGCAGAGTAACATAAAGTCAAATCCACTGTGTTATTTCGGGAGGTGGATTCACATGCACCGCTTCACACCCACACATGGGTATACGCTTCCTCATTTCGGCTGTTTTATGTTCTTCTCATCCTCAGCCTCCACCACCACTATACCACCAGGGTGACCGTGGTCCGTGTTGCCATTACTGAAATTTCCCCCGTCCTTATTTTTGTCAGCTTTTGCTTGGAAGGCATAAGCAAAGACTGTGGGAGACCCACTCCCCAATATTGGGAATAATGTTTGTAATATGCTGTACTGCATGGCTCTTGTAAGGGGCATTGCAAGTTCCTCCGTCCTAATTATTGGCAGCTTTTGCTTGGAACGCATAAGCAAAGACTATGGGAGACCCACTCCCCAATATTGGGAATAATGTTTGTAATATGCTGTACTGCATGGCTCTTGTAAGGGGCATTGCAAGTTCCTCCGTCCTAATTATTGGCAGCTTTTGCTTGGAACGCATAAGCAAAGACTATGGGAGACCCACTCCCCAATAATGGGAATAATGTTTGTAATATGCTGTACTGCATGGCTCTTGTAAGGGGCATTGCAAGTTCCTCCATCCTAATTTTTGGCAACTTTTGCTTGGAAGGCATAAGCAAAGACTATGGGAGACCCACTCCCCAATAATGGGAATAATGTTTTTAAGATGCTGTACTGCATGGCTCTTGTAAGGGCCATTAAAAGCATCTTGTTAAGCTACTGCGACCTCCACCACTTTTCCAAGGGGCATTAAAACCGTCTTGTTAAGCTACTGGGACCTCCACGTCTCTTCTGAGGGGCATTAAAAGCGTCTTGTTAAGCTACTGTGACCCCCACCACTTTTCCAAAGGGCATTAAAACGGTCTTGTTAAGCTACTGGGACCTCCACGTCTCTTCTGAGGGGCATTAAAAGCATCTTGTTAAGCTACTGCGACCTCCACCACTTTTCCAAGGGGCATTAAAACCGTCTTGTTAAGCTACTGGGACTTCCACGTCTCTTCTGAGGGGCATTAAAAGCATCTTGTTAAGCAACTGCGACCTCCACCACTTTTCCAAGGGGCATTAAAACCGTCTTGTTAAGCTACTGGGACCTCCACGTCTCTTCTGAGGGGCATTAAAAGCATCTTGTTAAGCAACTGTGACCTCCACCACTTTTCCAAGGGGCATTAAAAACGTATTTTTAAGCTACTGGGACCTCCACGTCTCTTTGAGGGGCATTTAAACCGTCTTGTTAAGCTACTGTGACCTCCACGTCTCTTCAAAGGGGCATTAAAAGCGTCTTCTTAAGCCACACTGAACTCCACAGCTCTTCCATGGGGCATTGAAATGTTTTTAATTACCTCTAACCTCCACGACTCTTCCAACGGGCATTGCATTTCCTCATAATTTTAGTCAGCATTTGCTTTTCAATGCAAAGGCAAAAACTAAGGGGGACGGACTCCCCAATAATGGGTAGAAGGTTTTTAGTACGCTGTAATCCATTCACTGCTTAGGCCAACAGTGTACAGGAGACCCAGTTGCTATAAATGGAAAAAAATGGTTTAGTTAAGGCCTTCTGACCTCCATGTAATTTCCAATGGGCATTGGAGTGCCTTGAAATTTTTGGTAGGCATTGCACTCACTGTATGCCCTATAACTGTGTAGCCGAACCGCTCCTTTTGTTACAGAAACATATCCTACAAGACATATGTGGTTGACTGGCCTGATATTGATGTGAATGGCCCCTGTTCCTCCTGCTCTTTCTCCTTTGCCACCACCTCATCCATCATTTATCACCTGAAGCTTTGTTTTAACGGGAGTCATAGAACTGGGATAGTAGCAGGAAAACATCCAGCAATCCTCGGAGGAGGTAGGATATGCGCCAAAATGCTGACCACCTCAGGCCTAGCCGCTACTACATACATGCGCTTGCATTCCAAGAAAACAAAGCAGATGCTAACTTCTATCATCATCATCATGCTCCTCACCTTGGCACTCTCAACTCCCCTGATGGAGAAGCCAGGGCCCACCGGAGGAGTCTGGATCTCTGGTAGGCTGGTCCAATGCTGCCCTAAAGTAGTCCGGGCTAAGAAAAGTGTGTGGGGGAAAGTTGACAGGAGAAATAGGGGCGGCTGGGGACCGTTTATGGACACCCGGCCGCCCCCTGGAGGCTGGGGACCGAGCGTGGACATGCGACCGCCGGGCGGCTGGGGACTGAGTATGGATACCTCGCTGCTGAAGCAGCCATGAGGTAGTGGCCAGCTTCGGCCTCCTCCAAACTAAAAGGCCCCATTTCAAGTGCAAGCTAGCAGTATAGTATTGCAGCCTGCGGGTGGGTGGGTGGGTATTTGGCTGCATATTTGTGCTTGCATTGCAAGGAATGGGGGAGGTACAATTGAACACTGCCCTGGGACAAGGACTTGCATGGGGATAGTTGCAAGTCTGCATCTTCTAATGCGGCAATCATGACTTCTGATGGGCACACTTTTAGGCAGTGACCTGGGTGTCAGAGATGCTTCCAAGGGTCTTCCCCATGCTGTTCCCATGTCTTTTCAGCACTGTATGCATGTGTCGCACAGCACATGGCCAGATAAGGTTGTAAAATGTTAAAATGACATTTCCTGGTGAATGCATTTGTCATGGTTGAAAGCAATACAAAAGTGCAAAAACGCATAAAATATGCTACTTGTGAACATAGCCCAAGGTGTGGAGGAGTATTTTTTTTGTGGTTATTTATTTTACCTTATATACAAGTCTTTACCCTGGAAAGGAACTTCCTTAACATATTTCACAGGAAAGCAGTTTCAGTTTCGTTTTTGAACGTTTTATTGTGAGCCCTTAAATGTGGCTTAATACCTCTGACCACGTTGTTGACAGCAGTGACCTGGGGGTCAGAAATGCTTCCAGGGGCGATCCCCATGCTGTCCTCATGTCATTTGAGCACTGTCACTATCGTTTTGGGCACTTGTTAGGCTTTTAAAAGACTGCCGGGGGTGCCGCCACAAAAATGCTCGGGTCTCCCATAGACTAACATTGGACTCATTGCTCGGGTCGAGCACCCGAGTATCATGGCGAGCTCAGCCCGAGCTTCGAGCACCCGAGCATTTTAGTGCTCGCTCAACACTATTAGTATGTAGTTAGCACAAGTTCTTCTGATCATCTGATCTTATCAAGGAGACTACTGATGGCTTTGCACTATACGTATGAAGCCTAAAGAGAAAAATTCTACATAAAGAACCAATGATGTAAAACTGTATAACTTTATTAGGTCAATGAGAGTATAAAAAATGTGAATCATCCAATAGATGGCACCACAACACAAAGCGAGGCAAGAGATTTCTGTAATACACCTGATAGTATATAGAATAAACATACAACATTACAAAAATGTACAGTACAGACCAAAAGTTTGGACACACCTTCTCATTTAAAGATTTTTCTGTATTTTCATGACTATGAAAATGGTACATTCACACTGAAGGCATCAAAACTATGAATTAACACATGTGGAGTTATATACTTAACAAAAAAGTGTGAAACAACTGAAAATATGTCTTATATTGTAGGTTCTTCAAAGTAGCCACCTTTTGCTTTGATGACTGCTTTGCACACTCTTGGCATTCTCTTGATGAGCTTCAAGAGGTAGTCACCGGAAATGGATTTCCAACAATCTTGAAGGAGTTCCCAGAGATGCTTAGCACTTGTTGGCCCTTTTGCCCTCACTCTGCGGTCCAGCTCACCCCAAACCATCTCGATTGGGTTCAGGTCTAGTGACTGTGGAGGCCAGGTCATCTGGCGTAGCACCCCATCACTCTCCTTCTTGGTCAAATAGCCCTTACACAGCCTGGAGCTGTGTTTGGGGTCATTGTCCTGTTGAAAAATAAATGATGGTCCAACTAAACGCAAACCGGATGGAATAGCATGCCGCTGCAAGATGCTGTGGTAGCCATGCTGGTTCAGTATGCCTTCAATTTTGAATAAATACCCAACAGTGTCACCAGCAAAGCACTCCCACACCATTACACCTCCTCCTCCATGCTTCACGGTGGGAACCAGGCATGTAGAGTCCATCCGTTCACCTTTTCTGCGTCGCACAAAGACACGGTGGTTGGAACCAAAGATCTCAAATTTGGACTCATCAGACCAAAGCGCAGATTTCCACTGGTGTAATGTCCATTCCTTGTGCTCTGTAGCCCAAACAAGTCTCTTGCTTATTGCCTGTCCTTAGCAGTGGTTTCCTAGCAGCTATTTTACCATGAAGGCCTGCTGCACAAAGTCTCCTCTTGACAGTTGAAGAGATGTGTCTGCTGCTAGAACTCTGTGTGGCATTGACCTGGTCTCTAATCTGAGCTGCTGTTAACCTGCGATTTCTGAGGCTGGTGACTCGGATAAACTTATCCTCAGAAGGAGAGGTGACTCTTGATCTTCCTTTCCTGGGGCGCTCCTCATGTAAGCCAGTTTCTTTGTAGTGCTTGATGGTTTTTGCAACTGCACTTGGGGACACATTCAAAGTTTGCCCAATTTTTCAGACTGACTGACCTTCATTTCTTAAAGTAATGATGGCCACTCGTTTTTCTTTACTTAGCTGCTTTTTTCTTGCCATAATACAAATTCTAACAGTCTATTCAGTAGGACTATCAGCTGTGTATCCACCTGACTTCTGCACAACACAACTGATGGTCCCAACCCCATTTATAAGGCAAGAAATACCACTTATTAAACCTGACAGCGCACACCTGTGAAGTGAAAACCATTTCCGGTGACTACCTCTTGAAGCTCATCAAGAGAATGCCAAGAGTGTGCAATGCAGTCATCAAAGCAAAGGTGGCTACTTTGAAGATCCTAGAATATAAGACATATTTTCAGTTGTTTCACACTTTTTTGTTAAGTATATAATTCCACATGTGTTAATTCATAGTTTTGATGCCTTCAGTGTGTATGTACAATTTTCATAGTCATGAAAATACAGAAAAATCTTTAAATGAGAATGTATGTCCAAACTTTTGGTCTGTACTGTATCTCAGCATGTGACCAGTAAAAATACAAAAGTAGTAAATAATATAACATAATGCAACAAGAAGTCTATTGTGTATTCCCCTCTCTGTGGTTTGGTGCCAAGCCCCGACACGCGTTTCGGCAGCATGCCATCATCTGGGAGAGTGGCTTCACACCATGAGAAAATCCCTTTTATTACACTGGACTACCAATGTTATTGCGCGGCATTTTTCAAAAGAATGTAAGGCTGATGTTCAGTGGCGCATGCCTTCGCTGACATGGACCGAGTGCGTCACTGAGAGCGTCATGAGTGACGCCGAGATCTCTGCCCACATGCAATAAAGTCACTCAGGGATTGACACGTCAGCGGTGCACAATCATAACGTATGTCCTTTGCTTTGATTTTTTCCATAAATCAATAGTACCTGTGAAAATAAGAAACTTTGTAATATATCTTAACAGAGAAATCTGCTTCTTTTTCCTCCTGGACTGATCTTTCATTCCCATTACTAAGATAGAAAAATACAGTTAGTGCTCATAAAGCTCAATGGAGAAGAAGGAGGAGGAGCTAGGTGCAAATTCTCATCGAACTTTATGAGCACCAACTGTCATCTCCTATTTCAGCAACTGGAAATTCTGTATTCACTGAAGACACATTTTACCGGAGAATTGATCTTTTTGAGACTAAAAGATGAGTCCAGGAAGAGAAAGAAGCAGATTTCTCTGATAAGATATATTACAGAGTTTTTTTATTTTCATGTTTACTATTCATTTAGAAGATATAAAGCTAAGTGATGTTACTCTTTAAGCTTAAAGTGGTCACACCTGAATTCATAGGGTTTGAGTGCATTGTGTAAACGGTATCGGAGCTGAACACGCCAAGCATTACCCATTGTATTCTGTTGGCGGTGTAGCATCGTTAATAAGCCGTTAAGCCTGTTTGGCAAATGGCGGTGTATATGTGAATACCAGGCTGATGTGCTGTCAGTATGATGGACCTTTGTGATCACAGTCATCCATTCACGGCATCATTCAGCCATGGAGACCAGCTTTTAAGAAACGTCATGCTTTTCACCTGTCTTTTGTGCATACATCTGCCGCTGATGGATATGTGTTTCTGTGCAATGCATGGTTAGGAATCGCACTACTAGTCATTGTGTAGCCCCGGTCAGGAATGCAACTACAGTGGGTGCTCAGTAGCAGTTACACCTGTGCCCTGGAGCCTAGAGGGAACCAAAGAATCCATGTGGTTTATTTAAAAAGGTCACTAGTATTAAACTCTTCCTGACAAGGCAATTTTTCATTTTTGCTCTTTTGTTTTTCCTCCCCTTCTTTCTAAGAACCATGACTTTTTTTTTAAAAAAAAATTTTCCCGTCAACATAGCCATCATTTGATGCACTGGAAAAAAATCCAAATATGGCGAAATAATGGAAAAAGCACAATTCCGCAAATATTTTTTTAGTTTTCTTTATTTACAATGTTCATTATATGGCAAACATGACCTGGCAGTACGATTCTTCAGGTCAGTATGATTACGCTGATACCAAACATGTATAGTTTTTTTTTTTTGTAATTGGAGTGCAAATTTTTGTGTTGCCATTATACATGAGACACAAGGTTTTCAATTTTCAGGTAATGGAGCCGTGTGATGGATTTGTTTTTTTCTGTGCCCTGAGCTAATGCTTATATTGAAACCAATTGGGGGTAGATACAATATTTTCATCACCTCTATTTGCATTTTTTTGCGTTGTTGCGGTGTCAGAAAAGCTACAATTATGGCATTTTGATTTTTTTCTCGTTCCACCATTTAGTGATCGGGTTTATGAATTTATTATTTTGATAGAATGCACTTTTACGGACGTAGTGATACCACGTGTATATTTTTTTATTTCTTAATTTTTAATGGGGAAAAAAGGGGGTGATTTGAACTTTTATATATCTTTTTTCATATTTTTTAAAATTTTTCTTTTTTCTTTAACTGCATTTTGTAATTCCCATAGGGGATTTGAACCTGCGGTCGTCTGATCGCTTGTACTATACACAGCAATACCATAGTATTGCTGCATATAGCAAAATTTTTGGTCTCCTATAACTAGCAACAGGCTGACTTTCACAGGAGTACCGTCTTGACAGGAGTATTGTCTTGTATGGAGTCTTCAACAGACCACTGGATGTTATTGCAATTTTTTGGCACCCCACCATCACGTAGTGGGCGCACTAATGGACAGTTAGAACAGCACACCTACCCTGGGACGTAAATGCTGCTGTCGTAGCACAGTCATCATTTACTGGCAAAGATGTCAGCTCAGGAACTGAAAAGTCAGGAAGCCGACATATGATGTACCAGGAACTCATATGTTCGTAAGGGGTAAATGATTTTGCATTAGAGTTCACAAAGTTCAAGTTATGCCACTGATTCTAGCCTTAGAGCCCTGTATATATCGAAGAGAGAAGCACCCTATTCAACTAGTGGGATGGACCTCCAATATGGTACTTTGTTTTACCACCCAATACAGAAATGTTTGAGCTTTACTTCACTCTCCAAACCCTTTAATTGACCCTTTTGCCAATTCCTCACCCTGTTTCTCCAGGGAGATAAAGCACCCGACACCCAGCAACAAAAGAGATTACACCAACCAAGAGATGGACCTCTCCAAGAGCTCCATGTATATTCACACAGTCTTACTTGCCAACTCTCCCGGAAAAGAAGAGACCTCCGTGCTGCTGGAAAAGTTGACCAATCTCCCAGGTGCCACTAAACCTTCCCAGAAACCAACTTTTCTAGAAGGTTTCTTCTGAATTATGCCAGGGTGATCCATTGGATGACAAAATCCTGACATCCAATTTCACATTCAAGGGCGGGAAATGGGGTGTGAAGGTGGCATGATTTCTCAAAAAGCAAAAATTTGGGGCAACATAGAGGCTTTTAGAAAGCCGTTATGGTGTCTACTCCCTTGATGAGCTCCTATGTGGACTTATGAATCTAATTCTCTTTTTTTGGTTGTTTGACAGATACGGTGAAGGTGGTGGGTCTGATATGCGCATCGTTGTGCGCCTGGTATATGGGGTATCTCTTTGCGGAGATATTACCGGAAGATTCCTTACAGACTGCCATTGGAAGTATGCAGAAAATAGGCATGAAACCTGTCATAAAAGGTCAGTCCTAAAATATTTAACCTCTCCTATGGGTCAAGGTAAAACCTGATCTGTGGTTTACTAATATGCTGCATTCCTAAAGGAACAGTCATCTCTGGGCTGACGACTGCGGCAAGTAAAAGTACGATAGTGGGTACTATCACGTACGTGGGTCGCAGAATAAATCCATCTCTATCAAGAGTGAATTCTGTGTCACAAATGTAAATTGTGTGCCACGAAAAAAGTAGTAAAAAAACAAATATAGAAAATTAGATTTTTGTGGCGCAGATAACGAGTTGAGGGCACAGAGTAATGTTTTATGTATTTATTTTTTTTTGGACAATGAAATTCGTTTTGTAAAAGATTGACTAAATTGTCACAAAAAAAAAGTAAATTCTGTATCACAAAAAGGAAGTTCGGCTTGATGTCATTTTTTGACACAGAATTAAGTTTTGTAAAAATGTGGTTTAATTGTCAAAAAAATTAAATGTCCAATATTTCCTCACTCTGAGATGCCAGGAATATTTTATTGGGAAATCTGTCATAGTTTCCTAAGAGAGTAAACGTTTCCTCATAGTGTCTGCCTATAGTGAGAAAGTTAGCTTCAGCATGAGCCTCCCCCTGTGCCCTACAGTAAAGGACAAAAAATGTTAAGAGTTTTCCACCTTCCGGAGTGGCGCCTAGGGTTTGCATGACAGTGTTATGTCATGTGAACACTGTTGCCAATCAGTGGCTATTGGGCTTCTGTTGTCTCACTTCTTCTGCTTATGCAAGGTTTGGCTGCAGTGCTTATGTGGCATAAGATTGTCAGGTGAGACCTGGGACACCCGGCACCAGTCCAGGAGAAGAGAATATGGTGTTTTTATTTTACAAGAGGGATTACAGTGGCATGTAAACGTTTGGGCATCCCTGGTCAAAAATTACTGTTATTGTGAACAGTTAAGCAAGTTGAAAATGAAATGATCTCTGAAAGACCTGAAGTTAAAAATGACACATTTCCTTTGTATTTTAGGCAAAAATTTTTTTTTATACTTTAAAAATTACAAAAAGGAAAATTAGTCGATACAAAAGTGCACCCTGCATGGTTAGTACCAAGTAGCGCCCCCTTTTGCAAGTATCACAGCTTGTAAGCAATTTTTGTAGCCAGACAAGAGTCTTTCAATTCTTGTTTGAGGGATTTTCATCCATCCTGCCTTGGAAAATTCCTCCAGTTCTGTGAGATTCCTGGGGCGTCTTGCATGCTCTGCTATTTTGAGGTCTAGCCACAGATTTTCAATGATGTTCAGATCAGGGTAATGTGGGGGCCGTTGTAAAACCTTCAGCTTGCGCCTTTTGAGGTCGTCTTTTGTGGATTTTGACTTGTGTTTAGGATCATTATCCATTTGTAGAAGCCATCCTCTTTTCAACTTCAGCTTTTTTACAGATGGTGTTATGTTTGCATCAAGAATTTGTTGAAATTTCATTGAATCCATTCTTCCCTCGACCCATGAGATGTTCCCCGTGCCATTGGCTACAACACAACCCCAAAGCTTGATCCACCCCAATGCTTAATGGTTGGTGAGATGTACTTTTCCTGAAGTTCTGTGCCCTTTTTTCTCCACACATACCTTTGATCATTGTGGCCAAAGAGTTTAATTTTAACCTCATCAGTCCACAGGACTTGTTTCCAAGATGTATCAGGCTTGTTTAGATATTCTTTGGCATACGTCTGACGCTGAATTTTATGGTGAGGATGCAGGAGAGGTTTTCTTCTGATGACTCTTCCATGAAGGCCATATTTGTGCAGGTGTCTCTGAACAGTAGAACAATGTACCACAACTCCAGAGTCTGATAAATCTTTCTGAAGGTCTTTTGCAGTCATGCCGGGGTTCCCTATGAATCCTACAATCAGCTCTCACTGAAAATTTGCTTGGTCTTCCAGACCTTATCTTAACCTCCACTACTCCTGGTAACTGCCATTTCTTAATTACATTTCGATCTGCGGAAAAGGCAACATGAAAATGCTTTGCTATCTACTTACAGCCTTCTCCTGCTTTGTGGGCCTCCGACATTTTCATTTTCCCTGTGCTAGGCAGCTGCTTAGAAGAAGCCATGGCTGCTGTTTTTTGGCGCAAGTTTAGAGGAGGCTGGGTTTTTATAAAGCTGGGAAATTTCCTAACGATGATAGTAAACAAGCCATAACCCTAACAGGCTAATTAAGAACTGAAACCTTGGTCAAAGTTATCTGAGCACTGAAATCTCCTAGGGTGTCTAAACTTTTGCATTGGCCCATTTTCCTTTTTGCACTGTTTAAAATATTAAAGATGAAAATATATATATATTTTTTCCTAAAATACAAAGGAAATGTGTCATCTTAAACTTTAGGCCTTTTAGAGATAATTTCATCTTCAACTTGCTTAACTGTTCACAATAACAGTAATTTTGAACAGCGTTGTCCAAACTTTTACTTTAAGCACCATCCGTTTCACCAAGCCTTGCCCCCTCAGTGGTCTCTCAGCCCAAACAAGAAGGAAGCAGGAGGTGTGACTGCTACCTTTGCACCGCCTATAGCTACACCCATGAATAGGGGATAAGATTGGCAACATGAAATATCAAAGAATTTCAGTCTTCAGTTGTGCACTATATATACTAGGAGGATCAACAATGAGGGGAGCACAAACTTATAGTAATGGGGAAAAGATCCGGAGGGAAATTAGAAAGAATATTTTCACTGAAAGTTTAGTTGTACCTAGGAATAGACTTCCTGCCGGAGATGTGAGAAGAGAAGCAAACGTGAGACGTAATAATTCTTGAAATTGATAAAGAAAATAATTTTTCCGCTGCTATTCTTACACATTTATTTCTCTTATGCTCTGGAGCCGCACTTCACTTCTCATTTCATTGCTGCAAAGCATTTTTTGATAATTTTGATAGCTAAAGAGATGCTGTATATGAAATATCTATCTATCTATCTCTCTATCTATCTATCCATCAATAGATTCGGGTCATTGTCCACGGGCTTGAACCCACATCTTCGTTGTATCAGTGCTGTTTTATTTTCTTCTCTTTCTCGATATACCTAAGAAATTAAACTACGCAGAATTTTGGATGTGACTCTTTCATACAATATGCAAATTGTCACTATCGACCCTTTAACGAGTCTTGCAATATGACTTAGGATAATAGCCAAATCAGAATCTCAATTTGCAGACAGTGTTTTGGGGTGTTGCCCCTCGTCAGGGCAAAGTATGAGAACTGATTTTGGCTAGGTGAGAGGCTCTGGACTGAGGTCTAAGGGGTAGCGTTTCTCCTTGTGGAGAGTGACATTATCCTAAGTCATATTGCAAGACTCGTTAAATGGTCGATAGTGACTTGTAGGATCGCTGCTTCCAACAGGTGATGCTATTGAGTTCAAGTCTTCTTCCTCTCTGAAGAGGCAATTTGCATATTAAATTTCCCAGATGAGCATTGCACAACGAATAAGCCTTCTTTCTTACAATTTACTTACCCATAAGGTTGTCTACCAGAAGGTCATTGTGATCTTCTCTGACTTCAAACAATAAATGGTTCATTGTTTTTCATTCTTATTGCTCTCTCGGTAGCTATTGGTGGAAGATTTAAAGAAAATTAAGTTAAAGTTAATCTGTTGTCAACCTTATACTCCTCAACAGCATACGTGGCCACACAGGGTGATGGATGCCTCTATGGCCTTATAGCGCTGATGCCTCTATGGCCATATTTGGGGTGTGACGATGCATGAGGAGTGTGTTAGACATTTGGCCTCTACTGTTCGCCATGGAGCTCTCTACTACAAGAGCAACAATACTACGGAGCTTGTGTAGGTGAAGGTAGCCGCATACTACCTCTACTACTGATGAGAAGTATATTATTTCCTTCTGTCTCCCTCTGCAGAGCTTGTCTCGGGTACTCTTCTTTCTCTATACACTGATAAGCTGGCTGCCTATATGATCTTTCTTTCTTCCTCTTGCAGACTGCTTTGTCTGTGTGCTCCTAATTCCTCCCTATGTACAATCCGTGTGATCTTCCTACCCTAAAGGCTTGGTTGGTATCACCCATGTACAATCTATTTGTATCCATCCTTACTACTTTTAGAACTAAGACAACGGCAGAGCAAAAAGCCAACATAGCCATGAACCGTTTGCTGCTTGATCTACGATAAAAGCAGCCAGACAGCCAGCTATTTCCAAGAGTTGCACAGACTCTACAACATAAACTGGTAGTATATTTTCAGTAATGGCTTTTTAGAAATTTTTTTCACTGTCCATCTAGGAAGCAAATAAATAATAAAAAAAAAACATTTCTTTGGAAAGCTGTTCATAGCCTTGAAAGTCCAACATTCTGTGCTGACTTGATTCTTAAATGGTCATCATCATTTCAATAAAGTTTGCATAAATCAATAGTACAGGAAGATTGTTTGCAATGCATCTTAACAGAGAAATATGCTTCTTCCTCTATACTTCTTTTTCACCTTCTTTTTGGAATATTCACTCTGAATAACAGCTGAAATTCGTCTTGCTTAAAACAAGACAGACTGCCAGCTCGCTAACATAATAGATTACCGCTGCCCATTAAAGTCTATGGAGAATGCTAAGGGGAGGGAGAAGCAAGTGGGAAAACACGCAGGGAGTGCTGTGGCTTTTTGTTAAAGAACCTCTCCAGCATTTTCTTTTTTATTGCAGTGCTGGAGTGGTGATACAAATCTAAACTCCCTGCCCCTAGTAATATAGTTACCAGCTGCTGTCTTCTTCTGTTCTCAGCGACGCTCCATCGTGTTCTGCCTGATTGCTTCAGTGTTTTCTGGGCGATCCGGAAGTACCTATTCAATGTAAGTCTATGAGAGCCAGAGCGAGGCCAGAACAATGCTCTCATAGAGTAACACTGAGAGCTTGTGACCTCTGACTTCTGGTCAGTAAGAAGTTGCAGTCACAAGATGGTGGCGTGGGACCAAAGCGCCACCAGGAACAGCTGAAGACATCAACTGATGAGTATAATACTGGGGTCAGTGAACTTAGATTAGTTGCACCACTCTAGAACTGAATTAATTAAAACCCGCTGGAGTGGTGCTTTAAGTGTGACTCCAGGCTGGATTCCTGACATCCGCTGTATATATTTCCATGCATATATACATCAGAAGTCGGGAGGAGTTTTATGGTGCAGGTTCACCTGCTCCATATCCGTTAGCAGTAGCCACTGAAATTGGAGCTAGCTCTGATTGCAGCAGGTTTACTCCTTAGATGCTGCAGTGAACAGTGACCACAGCATCTAAAGGGTTAGACAGAGGAAGGCCCTTTCTGTCTCTTCCATTTGGCTCCCAAGATGCAATCACAGGAACCCAATGGATTTTTGTCATGTCAGCCAGGGCCCCACTGGGGGGAGCAATTCAGACCTTTGCTATGGAGCTCCAGGATATCTATGTACGCCCCTTGATGGCAGATGATTTTTCTAAATATGAATTGATGAAAATATCCAATAACTTTTTCATGCTAGTTAGAAAAAAAAGCATTTGCTTGTATGATTTTCGAGCAGGAGGTTATCATGATCAGCTCTAACTTTAGAAAATTAATCATTTATTGTTTTTGATTGTTCTTTGCCTTGATCTCTTTTGCATTGTCATACATACTGTGCCTTTATTGATATAAAATACATGGGTCCCACACATGTATATTTTTTGTAATTTCGTGTATTTTTGCCACATATTAATTTTGTCTATAACCATGCTGGGTCCTAGAGCTTGAGGAGTCATAAAAAAGAAGTTCCTCAATGTCTCATCCAAGAGGTATCATGCTGTAATAAGAAGAATTTGTGTCCTTGAAAAGGCAGTTCTCCATATATATGTGAACAACTTGTAGGCAATATTATGTTGATCACTTATAAATTAATATAGTGACAGTACTATATACATTACTAGTATATGTTTATTGCAGCTCCACCACCCGTGAGACAGAAGTGTGCTGCATGGAGAACCTGCTCACCCTCTGAGGTTGTGTATAAGATACGTAGTGGTGGTGGAAAGAGCATCCAACCTGACATTTGTCTGGATGATGAAATGTAAGTAAATATTTTGTTATCTTTAATAAACTCAGCTGCATGTGGGAATATGACATCATAGGAATGTTCTTTACTTTGTAGGCATAGCTGTTGTACCCATGGCGGTGCCACAAATATTGTACCCTCCCACTGGTGCCTTACATTATATTGCACTAGCAACCTATAATTACATACAGTGTATTGCACTCTTACTATAGAATCAATTAGTACATATTTAGTAAAGTGCAACTTTGCTCTTCCATGATAGCATCACTTATTATTGTCGCCAGTAGTGTTATTTAGTCGAAATAGCTTGTATCTTGGTGGGGAAGAATTACTAGTCTATTCATATTGAACATTTGCCCCCCTTATCTTTGGCATGGTCTGAGTGTTCAATGATAAGAGTAATAATTCAAAGGCTTACGTTCTTTTGACTTTCAGATTACTAGGTGCAGGTAAGAGGAACGGAGACAGAGGGATAAACATCGCGGTTGTCAATCGTAAGTTATTATCCCTTAGTCACATATTCACTATGTAAGCCTATGTATTACAATGTGAAAATGGGAAAAACACTCAACAATTTCTAAATATGAGGTCCCTATGGTGCATTGTCACAGGTCATTCAGAAGCTCATTATGCAATAGACTTATGTACCTAGGTGTCCTCTTTACCAGTTCTGCCCCATAAACCCTATTTAGTAGTTTGCAGTAGATGTAAAACCCAAAGTACCCATTTGAAATGTTTGCCTCAGGTAATACCTTTAGCACCATTACCTCAGGCACTCTCTTTATTGCATGTTGTAAGTATAGTGCCTTGAAAGAGTATTTATACCCTGTGAACGTTTCCACATTTTTTCACATTACATCCACAAACTTAAATGTATTTTATTGGAATTCAGTGTGATATACCAACACAAAATAGCAAGTATTTGTGAAGTGTAAAGGAAATGATACATTATTTTCTAAATATTTTAAAAATATAAATCTGAAAATGTTGACTTGCATTTGTATTCAGCCCCCCTGAATCAATGATCCCTAATGTTCACACACAAACCTGCGAGGCTTTCACAGAACAGCGGTAGTTATACTGTGAGGAAATTGCACACAGTCTGGGCTCCAATTACTAACTATGTGACTTTTGGAGATAATTGATCTCTCATGATTTTATTAAGGGGTATCAGACTACAGGGGGCTGAATACAAATGTACGTCAACATTTTCAGATTTATATTTTTGAAATAATTAGAAAACCATGTATCATTTCCTTTATACTTCACAAATACTTGTTATTTTGTGTTGGTATCACATAAAATCCCAATAAAATACATTTAAGTTTGTGGGTGTAAAGTGAAAAAAAAAAAGTGGAAACGCTCATGGAGTATGAATACCACTTGATGCATTTTACCCCAATAGATCTTTGCTGTAGAATCTTTTCCTGCCTCTGACCCAGGTGTCCCTTTTAGTGCCTCTTCCTGCTGCTCTTTTAGTGCCTTTCCCCCAGTTTCCACCTTAGTGGCTGCCCTGTAGTTCATGCTCTAGGTGCCCATTTTAGTGTATCAACCACATGGAGATTCTACTCCATGTGCCCCCTATAATTTTTGCCAACCTCTTTAGTACTGCTGTTGCAGCTACTCCCTTCTGTCCCTTTCCCAGATGCCTTATTTCATATCCAGGTGCCCTCTTTACTGTCTGGTCCACAGGGATCTTCTTTACTGTCTGTTCCCCTGGTGAGGGCTTTACTATCTGTTCACCAAGTGCCCTCTTTACTGTGTGTTCCCCAGGTGCCCTCTTTACTGTTTATTCCCCAGGTGTCCTCTTTACTATCTGTTCCCCAGGTGTCCTCTTTACTATCTGTTCCCCAGGTGCCCTCTTTACTGTCTGTTCCCCAGGTGCCCTCTTTACTGTCTGTTCCCCAGGTGCCCTCTTTACTATCTGTTTCCCAGGTGCCCTCTTTACTGTCTGTTCCCCAAGTGCTCTCTTTACTATCTGTTCCCTAGGTGCCCTCTTTACTATCTGTTCCCCAGTTGTCATCTTTACTATCTGTTCCCCAGGTGCCCTTTTTACTATCTGTTCCCCAGGTGCCCTCTTTACTGTCTGTTCCCAGGTGCCCTCTTTACTATCTGTTCCCTAGGTGCCCTCTTTACTATCTGTTCCCCAGTTGTCATCTTTACTATCTGTTCCCCAGGTGCCCTCTTTACTATCTGTTCCCCAGGTGCCCTCTTTACTGTCTGTTCCCCAGGTGCCCTCTTTACTATCTGTTCCCCAGGTGCCCTCTTTACTGTCTGTTCCCCAAGTACCCTCTTTACTATCTGTTCTCCAGGTGCCCTATTTACTGTCTGTTCCCCAGGTGCCCTCTTTACTGTCTGTTCCCCAGGTGCCCTCTTTACTGTCTGTTCCCCAGGTGCCCTCTTTACTGTCTGTTCCCCAGGTGCCCTCTTTACTGTCTGTTCCCCAGGTGCCCTCTTTACTGTCTGTTCCCCAGGTGTTCTCTTTACTATCTGTTCCCCAGGTGTCCTCTTTACTGTCTGTTCTCCATGTGCCCTCTTTACTATCTGTTCCCCAGGTGCCCTCTTTACTATCTGTTCTCCAGGTGCCCTCTTTACTATCTGTTCCCCAGGTGCCCACTTTACTGTCTGTTCCCCAGGTGCCCTCTTTACTGTCTGTTCCCCAGGTGCCCTCTTTACTTTCTGTTCCCCGGGTGCCCTCTTTACTATCTGTTCCCCATGTGTCTTCTTTACTGTCTGTTCCCCAGGTGCCCTCTTTACAATCTGTTCCTCAGGTGTTCTCTTTACTATCTGTTCTCCAGGTGCCCTCTTTACTATCTGTTCCCCAGGTGCCCTCTTTCCTATCTGTTCTCCAGGTACCCTCTTTACTATCTGTTCCCCAGATGCCCTCTTTACTATCTGTTCCCCAGGTGCCCTCATTACTATCTGTCCCCCAGGTGTCCTCTTTACTGTCTGTTCCCCAAGTTCTCTCTTTACTATCTGTTCCCCATGTGTCCTCTTTACTTTCTGTTCTCCATGTGCCCTCTTTACTATCTGTTCCCCAGGTGCCCTCTTTACTGTTTGTTCCCCAAGTGCCTTCTTTACGGTCTGTTCCCCATGTGTTCTCTTTACTATCTGTTCCCCATGTGTTCTCTTTGCTATCTGTTCCCCAGGTGCCCTCTTTACTGTCTGTTCTCCAGGTGCCCTCTTTACTATCTATTCCGCAGGTGTTCTCTTTATTATCTGTTCCCCAGGTGCCCTCTTTACTGTCTGTTCCCCATGTGCTCTCTTTACTGTCTGTTCCCCAGGTGTTCTCTTTATTGTCTGTTCCCCAGGTGCCCTCTTTACTGTCTGTTCCCCAGGTGCCCTCTTTACTATCTGTTCCGCAGGTGTTCTCTTTATTATCTGTTCCCCAGGTGCCCTCTTTACTGTCTGTTCCCCATGTGCTCTCTTTACTGTCTGTTCCCCAGGTGTTCTCTTTATTATCTGTTCCCCAGGTGCCCTCTTTACTGTCTGTTCCCCATGTGCTCTCTTTACTGTCTGTTCCCCAGGTGTTCTCTTTATTATCTGTTCCCCAGGTGCCCTCTTTACTGTCTGTTCCCCATGTGCTCTCTTTACTGTCTGTTCCCCAGGTGTTCTCTTTATTGTCTGTTCCCCAGGTGCCCTCTTTACTGTCTGTTCCCCATGTGCTCTCTTTACTGTCTGTTCCCCAGGTGCCCTCTTTACTGTCTGTTCCCAAAGTGCTCTCTTTACTATCTGTTCCCCAGGTGCCGTCTTTACTGTCTGTTCCCCAGGTGTTCTCTTTACTATCTGTTCCCCAGGTGCCCTCTTTACTGTCTGTTCCCCAAGTGCTCTCTTTACTATCTGTTCCCCAGGTGCCCTCTTTACTGTCTGTTCCCCAAGTGCCCTCTTTACTGACTGTTCCCCAAGTGCTCTCTTTACTGTCTGTTCCCCAGGTGCTCTCTTTACTGTCTGTTCCCCAGGTGTTCTCTTTATTGTTTGTTCCCCAGGTGCCCTCTTTACTGTCTGTTCCCCAAGTGCTCTCTTTACTATCTGTTCCCCAGGTGCCCTCTTTACTGTCTGTTCCCCAAGTGCTCTCTTTACTGTCTGTTCCCCAGGTGTTCTCTTTACTGTCTGTTCCCCAAGTGCTCTCTTTACTATCTGTTCCCCAGGTGCCCTCTCTACTGTCTGTTCCCCAGGTGCCCTCTTTACTGTTTGTTCCCCAGGTACCCTCTTTACTATCTGTTCCCCAGGTGCCCTCTTTACGGTTTGTTCCCCAGGTGCCCTCTTTACTGTCTGTTCCCCAGGTGCCCTCTTTACGGTTTGTTCACCAGGTGCCCTCTCTACTGTCTGTTCCCCAGGTGCCCTCTTTACGGTTTGTTCCCCAGGTGCCCTCTTTACTGTCTGTTCCCCAGGTGCCCTCTTTACGGTTTGTTCCCCAGGTGCCCTCTCTACTGTCTGTTCCCCAGGTGCCCTCTTTACTATCTGTTCCCCAGTTGTCCTCTTTGCTGCCTGTACCCCAGGTGCCCTTTTAAGTCGCCCCTTCCTTGGGTGTCCCCCTTGACCCATATTTCCTTTTTATTGACGTCTCCATCTGACCTATTTAGTGCATTTACCATAGACATGTGTTTATAAGGTAAATGTCATCTATGTCACCTTCTTCTTATTGTTCTTTTATTTTCTTTTCTTTTAGGAGAGACCATGAAGCTGACAGACAGCAAGACTTTTGACATGTACGATGGAGGTACGAGCGTCAGCTGCTCTGTATGAGCTGGGTGTACGTCACTACTGCACCCAACATTGTGCTGCTATTTATACTTTAAAAAACGGCCAAAAAAATCAGTGATAGGGTATATGTATACAACATCTTTAAAATGGGGACACAGAGTTTTTCCTGAAATGTTCTTTCTTTATGGATATCTTTTGTGTTGGCTTTTTTTAATATTCTATATATAGTACCTTGAAAAAGTATTTATACCCCGTGAACTTTTCCACATCTGTTCATGTTACACCCACAAACGTAAAAGGAATTTTATTAGAATTGTATGTGATATACCCACACAAAGTAGCGAGTATTTGTTAAGGTTAAAGGAAATGATACAAGGTTTTCTAAATATTTAAAAAATATAAATCTGAAAATTGTGAGGTGCATTTCTATTCAGCCCCCTATAGTCTGATCCCCCTAAATAAACTCTTGACTAACTAATTACCTCCAGAAGTCACCTAGTTAGTACATTGTGTCCACCTGTGTATAATGTATTCTCAGTATAACTACTGCTGCTCTGTGAAGGCCTCAGAGGTTTGAGAAAATTAGTGATCAAATGGCATCGTGAAAACCAATGAGCCCACCAGACAGGTCAGGGATAAAGTCATGGAGAAGAGTAACAAATAAAGTAGCACTCTGTAGCGCTATAGTATAAAAACATGAAATATATGAATTTTAATTACATTACTGCTCCGGAAAATAGGAACATTTGAGAATACTTAGCGCATAAATTGGCCAATTCATGTGTACCCATTAGCCATGATAAGGCGATTCTCATTGCTGGGAACCTATCTAATGTGAATCCTCTCTTAGGCTGAAGTCTACATTGTTATGAGAAGGTAGGATCCTGCTATAATTAAAAACTCCTGAGGCTTAGGGGTGGAGTGCTCAGTCAGAGAGCCTATGTATACAAATATCAAAAGACTGACAGTCACTTCAAAAAAGAAAACTGGTGAGTACAGGTGCCCACTAAGAGTAGCCATCTCCATGTATAACTGTTGATATGTCGAGAAGAGTAAAGCAGGGTTAGGTTATAAAAAAAAATAGCCCAAGCTCAGAACATCTCATGTAGCACTGTTCAATCCATCAGGAAAAAATGAAGAGTATGGCACAACTGCAAACCTACCAAGACATGGCCGTCTAACTAAACAGACATCCCAAGGAAAGCGCTAATTGGAGAAGCAGCCATGAAGCCAATGGTCTCTCTGGAGGACCTGCAGAGATCCACGGCTCAGGTGGGAGAATCTGTCCACAGGAAAACTATTAGTCGTAAACTCCACAAATCTGGCTTTTTTAGAAGAGTGGCAGGAAGAAAGACATTTTTGAAGGAAACCATAAGAAATCCTGCTTGCAGTTTGCAAAAAGCCATGTAGGGAACATAGCTAGCATGTGGAAGAAGGTGCTCTGGCCAGATGAGACCAAATAGAATATTTTGGGCTAAAAACAAAACTCTTTGTGTGGCGGAAAACCAACACTGCACATCACCCTGAAAACACCATACCCACAGTCACACATGGTGGTGGTGGCAGCATCATGCTATGGGAGGCTTTTCTTCAGAAGTGGCAGGGAAGCTAGTCAGGGTCGATGTAAGATGGATGGAGCTAAATACAGGGCAATCCTGGAGGAAAACCTATTAGAGGCTGCAAAAGACTTGAGACTGGGATGTAGGTTCATATTCCAGCAGGACAACAACCCTAAACATCCTGCCCGAGCTACAATGGAGGGTTTAGATCAGTGCATATTCATGTGTGTGAACGGCCCAGTCACAGTCCAGACCCAAATCCCATTGAGAATCTGTGACAAGACTTGGAAATTGCTGATCACAGACGCATCCATCCAATCTCACTGAGCGAGAGCGAGTGTGCAAAGAAGAAGATGTGACATTTGCACCTCTAATATGGTGCAAAGCTGGAGAGACAGACCCCAAAAGACTGCAGCAGTAATTACAGAGAAAGGTGGTCCTACAAAGTATTGACCTAGGGGGCTGAATACATATGCACATCACAATTATCAGATTTATATTTTTAAAATAATTAGAAAACCTTGTATCATTTCCTTTGCACTTCACAAATACTTGCTACTTTGTGTTGGTATCACATGAAATCCCATAAAATACATTTAAGTTTGTGGATGTGACTCGCTGTCACGGGTGTGTTGCCACGAAGATCGTCACGAGTACACAGCCTGACTTCTCGCAGCTGACTTGTTGGTGCTTTGTGTTTCTCGGCAGTGAGGGAGTTAATTCTCTCTCTCTCTCTGGGCTAGATGAGGTCCAGCCTCGCCCAGCTGCAATCAATACTGCTGTAGTGAGACTCCTTCATATACCTGCTGGTCTGTTTGGGAGGTGTCGGTGAAAGCATTTCATTCAGACTGACAGAGCGGATCGTGGTGTTTGGAGTTGCTGAGATAAGTGTATTTGGAAGTGTTTTTTCCCTTTCCTCGCTTTATCATTTATCTCCTTTCCCGTTGGTTTTCCCTCTGTTGTAGTTGAGAAGTTGTTTGTATGCAAGGTGGTTTTGGTTTTTCCCTTGTACTGTCTCGTTCGTCTAAATACTGTGTTTGGGCATATTATTTCTTGTTCCCTTTGGTTGTGATCGGGGTCCTTCTCAGGACTAGATTACTGAGGTGCAGGGATCTTCAGGAGGTAGGGGTTACGCTGGCGGCCTGGACCTCTGTACCTTTAACAGTACCTCCAGGTTGAGGGATTAGTCAGGGCCCCAGCTTAGGGTCAGCTTAGGCCCCCTACCTCCAGTATACAGAGACAGCGTGACATTTTCACCGACCCACTTAGTTTTTCTCCAGCTACTATGGATCCAGTAGCCGGTCTAGCTCGGCAATTGCAGAGTTTGTCCATGGATCTGGCGGACGTTAGGTCCAAGGTTTGGCATCCTCAGGAGCAAGCCGGACCAGAACCTAAAGTAGCTCTCCCTGATAGGTTCACTGGGGGGCGGGACAAGTTTTTTGTTTTCCGGGAGGCATGTAAATTGTACTTTCGGCTGCGGCCTCGGTCATCGGGGAGTGAAGAACAAAGGGTGGGAATTGTCATCTCGCTCCTACAAGGGGACCCACAATCTTGGGCGTTCTCTCTTCCCCCGGGTTCCCCGGCTCTCCAGTCAGTGGATAGGTTTTTCGCTGCCCTGGGACTCGTATATGATGACCCAGATCGGATCTCCCTTGCTGAGTCTAAGTTATGTAGGATCCAACAGGGAGATCGTCCGGCGGAGGAATTCTGTTCGGAGTTCCGTAGGTGGGCCACGGACACCCAGTGGAATGACCCGGCTCTTAGGAGCCAGTTTTGTCATGGTTTATCCGACAAATTACAGGATGTGTTGGCACAGTATGACTCTCCCGTGTCTCTGGAAGCCGCTATGGCCCTCGCTATTCGCGTGGACAGACGGCTTCGGGAGAGGTGCGGGATAACTCTACCCCCTGTGATGACTCCACCTCCTACAAGGTCCCCTCATATGGTGGTTCCCCTGGTCAGTCCAGAGGAGCCTATGCAATTAGGAGGGACATCATTTCGGGGGAGGGGACCGGTGGTGCGCCATAAGGCAGGAAGGTGTTTCTTCTGCGGGAGAAAGGGACATTTTATTGGGGGGTGTCCATCCCGTCCCTTGCAGAGTGAAGAGTCGTCGGAAAACTGTTGATCCCAGGTTGTGTGGTGGACGGCAATCTGGGAGTAGGTATTTCGTCCCTAGGTTCGTCTCAGTTTCTCGTACCGGCGGAGGTGGTGGTGGGTACGAGAACTGAGAGGATATCTGTTCTTCTGGATAGTGGGGCCGGGGCTAATCTGGTTGATGCTCGGTTTGCCCGGGTTCAAGGTATGCGGTTGAGTGAGTTGGCTAAACCCATCCCCATATTCTCGATCGAGGCCAGGCCTCTCGGGCAGGGAAGTTTTTTGCAAGTTGTGCATGACGTAAAACTTCAAGTGGGGGCAATACATAAAGAACTGTTGTCTTGCTACGTGTTGGAGGGTCTTCCCACTCCTATTGTGTTGGGCCTTCCTTGGTTAGCTAAGCATAACCCGGTTATTAATTGGCAAACCAGGGAGATAAGCCAATGGAGTAAATTCTGTAATAAAAACTGCATGAACACGGTCATTGGTGCGGTTACTCCTTGGGTCATACCTCCATTTCTGGCGGACTTTGAGGATGTATTCTCGGAGAAAGGGTGTCAGGAACTACCTCCTCATCGCGTGTATGACTGTTCTGTAAAACTGCTCCCTGAGGCCAAGTTACCTAAAGCTAGGTTGTATAACCTTTCTGGTCCTGAGAGGCAGGCCATGAAGGATTATATCTCAGAAAGTCTGGCTAAGGGGCATATTAGACCTTCATCTTCACCGGTGGCTGCGGGGTTCTTCTTTGTTAAGAAGAAAGATGGAGGCCTACGCCCTTGCCTGGATTTCCGTGAACTTAATCGGATTACGGTCCGAGATCCGTATCCGCTCCCACTTATTCCCGATCTCTTTAATCAGATCGTGGGCGCCAAATGGTTTTCTAAGTTGGATCTCAGGGGGGCGTACAATCTGATTAGGATGAAGGAGGGGGATGAGAGGAAGACGGCGTTTAACACTCCGGAGGGGCATTATGAGAACCTTGTCATGCCATTCGGTCTGACTAATGCCCCGGCGGTGTTCCAACACTTTGTTAATGACATTTTTCGCCGCTTGGTGGGACAGTTTGTTGTCATATATCTGGATGATATCCTAATTTACTCGCCGGATCTGGTGTCTCATCAGGAGCACGTTAGGCAGGTGTTACAGATCTTGCGGGATAATAAACTGTATGCCAAGTGGGAAAAGTGTGTGTTCGCCGTACAGGAACTCCAGTTTTTAGGCTTCCTGGTTTCAGCGTCCGGTTTTCGTATGGACCCTGGGAAAGTGCGGGCAGTTCTTGAGTGGGATCGGCCAGAGAATCTTAAGGCACTACAACGTTTCCTGGGGTTTGCTAATTATTACCGGAAGTTCATTCGTAATTTCTCGTCCATGGTTAAGCCTCTCACTGACATGACTAAAAAGGGGACGGATTTTTCTAGGTGGTCTGACAAGGCTTGTCAAGCATTCTCCTCTTTGAAAAAATGTTTTGCCTCGGCGCCCATACTCATTCAACCTGATGCGTCTCAGCCATTCATTGTAGAGGTAGACGCTTCCGAGGTAGGGGTGGGAGCAGTATTGTCACAGGGTTCGTCCCCTGGTAAGTGGCATCCGTGCGCCTTTTTCTCTAAAAAATTGTCGTCCGCTGAGAGGAATTACGATGTCGGCAATAGGGAACTCTTGGCCATTAAGTTAGCTTTTGAGGAGTGGCGCCATTTTCTGGAGGGGGCTGTTCATCCGGTCACCGTCATCACCGATCACAAGAACCTGCTATATCTGGAGTCCGCGAAACGTCTGAATCCCAGACAAGCTAGGTGGTCATTGTTTTTTACCAGGTTTAATTTTGTCGTTACATATCGTCCTGGGTCAAAAAATGTAAAGGCGGATGCCTTATCTCGTAGTTTCCCGGGGGCCGGGAATACGAACGACCCGATTCCTATCCTTCAGGAGGGGGTGGTGGTTTCGGCAGTATGCTCTGAGCTGGAGGAGGAGGTATTGGAGGCTCAGGGGGACGCCCCTGTTGGACCTCCAGGGAGATTGTTTGTTCCAGATCAGTTGCGACAAAAGGTGATCGAGGCACACCATAACTCAGTTTTTGCAGGACACCCGGGGAGTAAAGCTACTGTGGATCTCCTCTCGCGTCGGTTTTGGTGGCCTAATTTACATAAGGAGGTGGTAACTTTTGTCGCGTCCTGTGGGGTTTGTGCGCGCTCTAAGACCTCACATACCCGTCCGTCTGGGGCCCTCTTACCTTTGAAGATCCCGGAGCGTCCTTGGACTCATCTGTCTATGGACTTTATTACGGACCTCCCTCCGTCTTCGGGTAAAACGGTCATACTCGTTGTAGTGGACAGGTTCAGCAAGATGGCACATTTTATCGCTCTTCCGGCTCTCCCTAATGCTAAAACTCTTGCGCAGGTGTTCATTGGGGAGATTGTGAGGCTTCACGGGGTACCCTCCGAGGTGGTGTCTGATCGGGGGTCTCAGTTTGTGTCTAAGTTCTGGAAGGCGTTTTGTGCTCGGCGGGGGATGCAGTTGTCATTCTCATCGGCTTTTCATCCTCAGACCAATGGTCAGACGGAACGTATGAACCAGAGCTTGGAGACATATCTCCGGTGTTTTGTGTCAGAGAACCAGGAGGACTGGGCTTCTTTCTTACCTCTGGCAGAGTTTGCTCTTAATAATAGGCGGAGCGAGTCCACTGGTAAGTCCCCGTTTTTTGGGGCATATGGTTTTCACCCCCAGTTTTGTACTTTCAGTGGGGGGGGCTCTTCGGGGGTTCCTGAGGAGGAACGATTTTCCTCATCACTCGCTTCAGTATGGAGAGGGGTGCTGAAGAATCTGAATACTATGGGGAACCGATACAAACGTATGGCTGATAGGAGGAGAGTGTCTGGTCCGGACCTAAGTGTGAACGATCGGGTATGGTTGTCTACCAGGAATATTAAACTTAAGGTTCCCTCCTGGAAACTGGGTCCCAGGTTCATCGGGCCGTACAGAATCAGTTCTATTATTAATCCGGTGGCATTCCGTCTTGACCTCCCCCCTACGTTTAAAATTCACAACGTGTTTCACAGATCATTGCTTAAGAGGTATGTGGCGCCAGTGGTACCGTCACTTTTACCTCCCCCTCCAGTGGTTGTCAATGGTAACTTGGAGTTCCAGGTATCGAGGGTCATTGATTCACGCTTTAATCGCCGGTCCCTTCAGTACCTGGTTCATTGGAAGGGGTATGGTCCTGAGGAGAGGATGTGGGTTCCTGCGTCGGATATTAACGCAGACCGATTAGTTCGGGCCTTCCACACGACTCACCCGGATAAACCTGGCCCTGAGGGTCCGGAGGCCCCTCGTAGAAGGGGGGGTACTGTCACGGGTGTGTTGCCACGAAGATCGTCACGAGTACACAGCCTGACTTCTCGCAGCTGACTTGTTGGTGCTTTGTGTTTCTCGGCAGTGAGGGAGTTAATTCTCTCTCTCTCTCTGGGCTAGATGAGGTCCAGCCTCGCCCAGCTGCAATCAATACTGCTGTAGTGAGACTCCTTCATATACCTGCTGGTCTGTTTGGGAGGTGTCGGTGAAAGCATTTCATTCAGACTGACAGAGCGGATCGTGGTGTTTGGAGTTGCTGAGATAAGTGTATTTGGAAGTGTTTTTTCCCTTTCCTCGCTTTATCATTTATCTCCTTTCCCGTTGGTTTTCCCTCTGTTGTAGTTGAGAAGTTGTTTGTATGCAAGGTGGTTTTGGTTTTTCCCTTGTACTGTCTCGTTCGTCTAAATACTGTGTTTGGGCATATTATTTCTTGTTCCCTTTGGTTGTGATCGGGGTCCTTCTCAGGACTAGATTACTGAGGTGCAGGGATCTTCAGGAGGTAGGGGTTACGCTGGCGGCCTGGACCTCTGTACCTTTAACAGTACCTCCAGGTTGAGGGATTAGTCAGGGCCCCAGCTTAGGGTCAGCTTAGGCCCCCTACCTCCAGTATACAGAGACAGCGTGACACTCGCCCCCTGGGCCGTGGGGCACTCGAATCCGGGCAGTAGGGGAACGATGGGAGTAGTAGTGGCAACCCGGTTCCATGGCTCAGGGTGGTCAGGCCAGTGGTAGTCCGTTTTGCACTGATGATTATGTCCGACTACGCCACCCGTGGATTGCGGTTATTAGAAACCGCTGCTGCATGCAGACCGCTGGGGCTGATGAGGTGTGCAGCTAGGGTAGTGTGACTCCCCACGGGAAGAGTGCGGCCCCAGGGCAGTATAATGGATATTGGGAGTGATGGTAGTGAGAGTCCCAGTGCTGATAGTGCTGGAGGAGCAAAGGAGCACACAGACAACAGGTTGCAGTCCAGGGTCTTTACTAGAACAGGTAATTGACCCACAAACAGTCCCAGCTAGGAGGGGACCTGGATGTCTGAGAGCAACGGGGAAATTGGCCCTGGTCAGGGTGAGGGTGTAGGCCTACCGTGCTTTCTGCGCTCCTTCTGGCTATCTCCTCGTTATAGGGTAACAGCCCACGTTTCCGAGCTCTCCGTGTATTCTCGCCTGTATGACCTGCGACGTTGGTTCCTTTCTGCTCCCAGCCTTGTACGGCTTTGCTGGTCCCTTCTGTTGTGGCAGGGCCTTCAGGCTTCTTAGGCCAAGGAATATACAGTCCCCTGCGGACTGGTTATCTGCTGTAGGATGTGGAATCCTCCCAGCCTCAGACACCAAAGTCTGGTAGATTAAGTCCTCTGTCTGCCAGGACAGGCGTACTTCACCTCTTGTCCCTGGCTTGTGGCTCTCCTACTGCCACACGCCCTCTTAGGCTGCAATACAACTGTCCCTCTCTGCTCTGGACACTTCTCAATCCAGAGACAGGTCGTCCAGTTCTCTCTAACCCTGCCCCCAGTACCAGCTTTTATAGGGGCAGCCTGCTCCCCCTACTGGCCTGTGACAGGAGGTATCAAATGCTAATGTTCCCCTGACCAGAGAACCTCCCCCTTGCTCTCAGACACAGCTTTAATTACACTTGTGGCATCCAGGCCAGGGTGACACAGATGTAAGGTGAAAAAATGTGGAAAAGATCACGGGGTATGAAGACTTTCTCATCACACTGTATATAAAATAGTGATGACTTTCAAGCAGAAGCCGCCAGGAGAATGGACCAGTCACTTTTTAGCTGCTTTTCGTTGTTTTGACCTTGCTGTACATATGTTCATTTTTTTATGTTTTTAGCGTTTTTTCAGGCGAGTTCCAGGTGAATGCTCCTGAAAACGACATTGTGTGCACAACCCTTAGAGTTTATTCAGACGTGACACTTTTTGTCCATGACTAACATGAAATTGCAAAAGGAATTTTTTCAAATTTCACATTTTGATCTGCCATTGTAGTACTAGTCTATGCAAATTGTCTCTGCAGAGAGGAAGAGAGCTACAACTCTAGCGCCACCTATAGGAAGTGGCAATCCTAAAAGTCAATATTGACTCTTCAACTAGCAAATTGAGATTTTGGCCTTTATCCTAAGTCATGTGACAAGGCTCGTTGAAGAGTCAATATTGACTTTTAGGCGCGCTGCTTCCTATAGGTGGCACTAGAGGTCTATCTCTCTTCCTCTCTGAAGAGACAATTTGCATATTTCCCAAGAGGAGCATTGCAGCTTAAAAGTCTCCTCACCTTGACATGCTTAACATGTCACTCTATGCAAGGAGAAACGTTACCCCTTGGATACTAGTAATAGTCGAAAAATTGACTGTAATGTCTGAACATGCAGCGCTCTCATTGCAGGTGTGTGTACACTGACATCTGGTGGACATAAAGCGGTATTACGATTTTTCAAAAACAATGTTTTTGTCCACTTTGTCCTACTGCTGTACATTATACAGATAATGATCCATCATTCTAGTTGACTAACCTCGTTTTTTGCTTAATTTCAGACTTCTCTGGACCAATGGTAGAGTTTATCAACAAGATCCCCAGCGGCTCCTTAATCTTAGTTGCCAGTTTTGACGATGCAGCTTATAAGTAAGAATAATTATAATAATACAGGACAGGATCAAAAGTAAAGGGCATAGAAAAAGGATGAAATGTACACCGAGAAGTTCAGCAACTTCCTAATAAACTTTAGTCTAATTCATTGTTTGAATTTTTTTTAGCTCTTTTCTTTTTTCTTTTGTTGAATTTTTCTAAAAAAAAAATAAATATTGTTTTATTTTTGTTTATAAACTTTTTGGGGAGTTTTACTGCAAAATTTAGCAAAAAAAAATTGCGCATTTAAAAAAAAAAATAAAAAATCTGGCATCCATAAAATCAGGTTTGCGCAAAAAAATTGTGACTTTTTGAAAAGTCACAATTGATCAATCAGGTAAAAACACCTGAAAAGACCAAACTCCGTCCACAATAGTGAACTAAAAAAACAAACACGGAAAAAAGTCACTTTAAAAAGGTGCAAATGAAAAGATGGTGCAAAAATAATGATGAATCTGGACCTTTATGCTTTGATTGCTTCCCTTTTTCCAGATCTCTGCTTGCTCTCAGTGAATGGAACATTCTTCCTTATATCCGGAGACTAAAATAAATCTTTTAACGGCCTTTCATGACTGAGGGTTTGTTACAATTGTATCTATCTTTTGTAAGAGAATCACATGCTGACAGAGAACTCCGTCACGAGAATGAGAGTGGTACTGAGCATGTGCGACCACTGCCTCATTCACTAGCTGTAGAAGTAGTGGTCGCACATGCTCAGTTTCACACAGTTCACACAGGAGACTTTGGGACCCCCATTATTGGGATCTATGGGGATCTCAGCAGTCGCACATCCGACAATCATACATTTATCATCTCTCCTGGTGACAGGTGATAAATGTTGTTTATGGGTCAAGCCATTTAAAGGGAATGTGTCATAAGAATAAAACCTAGAGTTTAATTTACGCTTTATTGTTACATATATCTTTTGCAAACCTTTTTATGTTCTTATTTAATTTTTCATATTAAATTCTATATTAAAAAACACTGGTGCATAGTGCAAAAATAGCCTGACTCCGACAGTAGTGAATTGTACTGAAGAGCATGCAGGTGATATTTGTCACTGTACAGGAGGGGTGGAGGTGAGCTGTGACATCACCTATTGTGAATGGTGGATCCTGTGTTATCTACTGTATATAGAGGTGTTATCAGTCATTGTACAGGAGGAGGAGGTGAGCTGTGACATCACCTATTGTGAATGGTGGATCCTGTGTTATCTGCTGTATATGGAGGTATTATCAGTCATTGTACAGGAGGAGGAGGTGAGCTGTGACATCACCTATTGTGAATGGTGGATTATGTGTTATCTACTGTATATGGAGGTGTTATCAGTCATTGTACAGGAGGAGTTGAGGTGAGCTGTGACATCACCTATTGTGAATGGTGGATCCTGTGTTATCTGCTGTATATAGAGGTGTTATCAGTCATTGTACAGGAGGGGTTGAGGTGAACTGTGACATCACCTATTGTGAATGGTGGATCCTGTGTTATCTACTGTATATAGAGGTGTTATCAGTCGTTGTACAGGAGGAGGAGGAGGTGAGCTGTGACATCACCTGTTGTGAATGGTGGATCCTGTGTTATCTGCTGTATATAGAGGTCTTATCAGGCATTGTACAGGAGGAGGAGGTGAGCTGTGACATCACCTATTGTGAACGGTGGAGCCTGTGTTATCTACTGTATATAGAGGTGTTATCAGTCATTGTACAGGAGGAGGAGGTGAGCTGTGACATCTCCTATTGTGAATGGTGAATCCTGTGTTATCTACTGTATATAGAGGTGTTATCAGTCGTTGTACAGGAGGAGGAGCAGGTGAGCTGTGACATCACCTGTTGTGAATGGTGGATCCTGTGTTATCTGCTGTATATAGAGGTCTTATCAGGCATTGTACAGGAGGAGGAGGTGAGCTGTGACATCACCTATTGTGTATGGTGGATCCTGTGTTATCTGCTGTATATAGAGGTGTGATCAGTCATTGTACAGGAAGAGGAGGAGGTGAGCTGTGACATCACCTATTGTGAATGGTGGATCCTGTTTATCTATTGTATATAGAGGTGTTATCAGTCATTGTAATTGACTCGCCCCCAGGGCCTTGGGGTACAGCCTTATGGCTGCTTTTGGGGGAGATCACGGTGGCTGGCCCGGTCCGTGGCCCAGGGCAGTCACTCAAAAGGGGCGATTATTTATAGGGGATTTGTCGTGACGCCACCTGTGGTGTCTGGTGAGGATCACCAGCGCTGCAACAGTCCTCTGAGGCAGATGATAGGGCAGCTATGATGGGACGGCTGCCCACAGGTGGAGCAGGCCTCAGGGCAGTGTAGAGGTGTAGAAAGATGGTGGAAGCAGGAGAGAGACGGCAGGACGGTCCCAGAGGAAGTACAGGCACACACACAAGGGCAAACTTCAATACCTTTACTGGTGGTGATGCAGGTACGGTCCAGGGCGAAGGGTACATTTCTGGACTCTCCCCAGTGAGCGGATGTAAGGCCTCCTGATCTGTGTCTTTTACTCTCTAAGCTTCGGGCCTGCCTGAAGCTAGGCCTGGCTTGCTTACTGCTTCCTTCTTGTACCTACTGACCTGGCGGTAGCGGTTTCTCCTGGTTCCCACTATTCCTGGTCGCTGGAGCCTTAGTGGTACCTAACCCTGTTGCTGTGGTCAGCGGTTGGTTAACCTGGGACTTGTAGTTCTCCAGGGATTCCGGTTGTTCCTACTGGTCATAAAGATCCCTGTAAGGGCGGACCCGGTGTCCGGTATATGGTTCGGGGTGAGCCTGTTATGCTCCTCTGCCCCCTATGCGTTTCTCCTTCTCTCCTCAGTCTGCAGAATCTCTCATGCAGACTCCCTGAGCAGACTCTCTGAGTTCTGTCCCTGTCTGTGCCTGACAGGAACTCTCACTTGCCTTCTAGCCCGCTCCAGGCTCTTACTGGCCAGACTAGCCCGCAGCTTGGGCCTAGCCTGGCCATCAGCCACACAGACTTGCCTGGAGCTGCAGCATGGTGTCACACTGTCTGCTTCCCACTGACTGACATCCTGAACTCCACCCCCCAGTATTTATATACCTGACAGGGCTCCATCTAGTGGACTTGGGTGGAGATGTCTGTATGTATTGAGGCCACTGGGGAGAATCCCATCCATGCACCCCTCTGGGATCTGTGGCACCAGTGCGCAGCAGGGCGCCACATTATCCTGTCTGTGATGATGAGATTGCTGTGTGTCTACTATAAGTACAGTATAAAAGCTTAATCCTGTTTTTGTATTTTCAGATTAACTGAACCTGGCAAAAAGGTTTTTGAAGATCTTGGCAGTAAAGAAATTCGAAATCTAAAATTCCGCTCACAGTGGGTGTTCCTGGCTGGGAAAGGAGTCACAATCCCTGATAATGCTGAAAGAGAAAAGGTAAAAATAAATAACTAATTAAAATAAAATAAAATTCTTATTGAACTGCAGTCAAATGACTGAAAACAGAGAGCAATAGTTTCAGCAAAGAATTTTCCTCTACAGTAATTCCTGGGTGTAGCTTCTCACCCACCCACTAGATGGTGCAGTCATTAGTGTTGAGTGATTTAGTACAATTATGTATTTATTGAAAAAGTATTCACCCCGTTTAAAATTTGAACATCAATATAAGATAACTTATCAGCTACCATTGTAGTTTGTGTGGGGTCAGGGTCGAGATAAGGGACAGGCAGAGTAGGTAACTGCCTAGGGCACTATTGATGAGAGGGCACAATTTTTAAATTTACCGCTTACTCACCTGTGACTTTTATGGAGTCAGCTCAGGAGCTAAAGCCTGCCCGATACACGGCAGGTGCTGGCTGTTCTACACAGCCATCACCTGCTTTTAACAGCAGCGACCTGAGCTAGTTCAGTCTGTGCTGCTTAACCATTTAGAAGCCACTACCCATCTCTGACAGCAGCATTTAAAGTGTTGCTAAGTGGTGGTGCACAATCGCATGTGTCAGTGTGCTGCTATTGCAGACGTTCATCGCTGCCATCTTGTTACACATGTGAAGCTCAGCCACGGGCTTGGCTTGCTAGGAGAACACTATTTTGACTATGTACTGTAATACTGTGCTCGCAGGTTCAACTTCCCTAGGGGACTAAAAGTAGATCAAATATAATAAAAAAAAAAAAATTCAAAGAATTTAAAAAAAATTCAAGTTCATATCACCCCCGACTTTTTCTCCTAAGCAAAAATAAAGAATTATAAAAATAAATATTCAGTACCGCCGTGTCCTGAAAAGTCCGATGTATGAAAATATAAAATAAATGAACCTGTAAGGTAAATGACGTAAAGAAAAAAAAAAAAAACCGAGGAATTGTTGGTTTTTAGTCATTAAACCTTCCCTAAAAACACAATAAAAATAGATCCAAACGACCCATTTACACCAAAATGACACCCACAAAAATTACATCTGGCCACAAAAATTGTGACACAAACCATATTTTTTTTACAAACTTCAGTTTTTTTTAACCACTAAAATATAAAAAAAGATATAACCGTTTTTTTTTATAGCACAATGAACGCTGCAAAAAGACAAAACCCAAAAAAGAATGATGAAAATTGATAATTATTTTTCACCATTTCACCCACTTGGAATTTTATTTTCATACATTATTGGTAAAAATAACGATGTCAATCCAAACAATAACTCGTCCCGCAAAAAAGCTACGACTATGAAAAAATGAAAAAATGAAAATGTTATGGCTCTTGAACGAAGAAGAAATAATGAAAGACCAAAAATGAAAAATTAAAGGGGTTAAAAGAAAAGGGCATTGGGCACTAAGAGAACTTCTTCCTTCACTAATTTAAAAAGTTTCTAAAGTTTCAGTTTTCTTGTAGATTGCAGCAGGTCTTTATCTGGGATTTCCCTGTATGGAAACCTATAGCTGAAATGCTCATATAATGTTTTTTTTCTTTTTTTACATCAGTCTTTTTATCTTTTCCTCAATTTCTTCTTTCGTCTCTTGCAGGCCATCCACGCCGACGGTAATAACCGATATAGAGGCTGGCCGGCAGAAATCCAGATTGATGGATGCCTCCTGAAATAAATAAGAAAAAAAAGACCATTTTTTAAGAGAAAAATTTGGGAACCTTTAAGACAAAGACATCAAAAGACTTGAGACTTGTTGCATGGACCAGGGATGGGAAAGGCCGGCATTAAAAAGAAAAAGAGCAGGAATTTTTGTTACTGAAAAGTCTAACTTATGAACACTACTATTTTTTTCGGGGGAAGGAGGAATATCCCCGTGTCCATGCTGGTTTAATATCAGGTTCTGTTCTTTTTTTATATCCCCTCTAATGCCGTTACTACTTGTTCAATAGAGTTAAGATGCACACAAAAATATTGTATCATTTTCTTTTTGTTATTATTATTTTATCACTTTGTTGCATCATATTTACATGTGACCTTAGAAATATTTTTTTTCTTAAGAATTATTGAAAAATGTATTCAATCTGTACATCCCGCCTATGTAAATAGATGATTTAGTCTCATACCCGGATTCCTTTGCATTAGTACCATATACTGTGTATTTATATTTTCTAGTAACTGTAGGTCTATAGAAAAGATTTATTGAAATTACTTAAAACTGCCCTTGTTGCCTATTTCTACCAATAAGAGCTCATCTTTCATTTCTAAAACTGCTCTGGTGAATAGAAGATACGTTTTTTTTTTTTTTAGACAGTCTTAATAAATCTGTCCCATCTGTTTCTTATTTTTTTATTTGCTTTTTTTTTTTTTTTTAATTCAAAATAATTAAAATATCCTTATCTGTGCAGACAGTGCAGCAGGTTGTGTAATTTATGGCAGCTGCAAAGAATACGAGTCAATGGACAGAAAAGTAACTATCTCCATGGAGTGAGTGCAACATCCAGACCTCAAAATGACAGGGGAGTTACATCCAGACCCTTATCTGTGTCTATAGTGTTACTATCCTGATTTAACCAGGCTTCTTGAAGCAGAACTGAACAATTATCAATTGTTTCACATTGTAATGATAATGAGATGGCTCTGCCAGCTCTGTCACAGTCTACATAGTAAAGTTAAATATAAAAAAAAAAAAGTCAAACTTGTGTCTATTGTGAAAATGCCAATAATTTACAATGGTCACATGTAAAATTATAAAATAAAGATTAGTGTTGAGCGAACATGCTGGACACTGCTCGTTACTCACCCGAGCATCACGCTACTCGGGATGTTCGGCGAGCACCGAGCATTTCCAGGTTACTCGGGCGGGAGCTCGGGTCTCCGCCCTGCATGTTTGGCGCTCTTTACAGAGCCAATGAACATGCAGGGATTGCCAGGCAGTCACTGTAATGCCGCAGCCATGTTGTTTGTGGGCATTACAGTGATTGGCTGGCCGCACAGCGTCACCTCGAGTATTTAAAACCGGGCGCCGCCATCTTGGACACAGTCGCTCCGGATCAGACAGTGTAGGGACAGTGCTGCTGATTTAGGGAGAGATATATCCTGCAAAATAGTTAGTGTAGGGTCTGTAAAGGCTGCCAGATCAAACAAACAGTCCTTCTCAGGACTAATATCCATCCCAGGTATATCAGGCAGGCAGGCAGGCTGTATAGGAGACGCAGTGGTTATACCAGCAAACGCTGCATTACTGTCCTGTGTGCTGCTCCTGTTGCTGAAATTGCTGGACTTAGCTCCAGGTCCCGGTGACCAGGAAAAATCCTTTTTTTTTTATCTAAATCCTCTTTTTTTTTCCCTCCTTCACAATGTACAAATACCCATCTTATTAACCTTTCGGTGTTCCCCCCCCCCCCCCAAAAAAAAGTGTGCCTCTGATTTTTCAGACACAAATATATCTGTTGAAAATAGTCTGGTGTAGGCCAGATAAATAGAAGTGTGGTTTTGCAGTTCTATGGGCCATTTGTATCTAAAAAAAACAGTTTGAGTGTGTCGCTCACTGTTCAGCCGCAAATATATATATTTTAAAAAGCCTGGTATACACCAGTAAATTATTACTGTGGTTTTGATGTTCCACGGTAAAACATCTCTATTATCCTGTTTTTGGCATTTTTTGCTGTATAAAAATAATAATAGTGTCTCCCTGATTTTTCAGACACAAATATATCTGTTGAAAATAGTCTGGTGTAGGCCAGAGAGACAGAAGTGTGCTTTTGCTGTTCCACGGTAAAAAATCACTATTATCCTGCTTTTTGCATTTTTTGCTGTAAAAAAAAAAAATAATAGTGTCTCCCTGATTTTTCAGACACAAATATATCTGTTGAAAATAGTCTGGTGTAGGCCCGAGAAATACAAGTGTGGTTTTGCAGTTCCACGGTACAAACCTCTGTATTATCCACTTTTGGGCCATTTGTATCTAAAAAAAACAGTTTGAGTGTGTCGCTCACTGTTCAGCCGCAAATATATATATATTCAAAAAAGCCTGGTATACACCAGTAAATTATAACTGTGGTTTTGCTGTTCCACAGTAAAAAATCTCTATTATCCTGCTTTTGGCATTTTTTGCCGTAAAAAATAAATAGTGTCTCCTGATTGTTCAGACACAAATATATCTGTTGAAAATAGTCTGGTGTAGGCCCGAGAAATACAAGTGTGGTTTTGCAGTTCCACGGTTCAAACCTCTGTATTATCCACTTTTGGGCCATTTATATCTAAAAAAAACAGTTTGAGTGTGTCGCTCACTGTTCAGCCGCAAATATATATATCTTTTAAAAAACCTGGTATACACCAGTAAATTATAACTGTGGTTTTGCTGTTCCACAGTAAAAAATCTCTATTATCCTGCTTTTGGCATTTTTTGCCGTAAAAAATAAATAGTGTCTCCTGATTGTTCAGACACAAATATATCTGTTGAAAATAGTCTGGTGTAGGCCCGAGAAATACAAGTGTGGTTTTGCAGTTCCACGGTTCAAACCTCTGTATTATCCACTTTTGGGCCATTTGTATCTAAAAAAAACAGTTTGAGTGTGTCGCTCACTGTTCAGCTGCAAATATATATATATTTTAAAAAGCCTGGTATACACCAGTAAATTATAACTGTGGTTTTGCTGTTCCACAGTAAAAAATCTCTATTATCCTGCTTTTGGCATTTTTTGCCGTAAAGAAAAACAGTAGTGTCTCCTGACTGTTGTGACACAAAAATATATCTGTTGAAAATAGTCTTGTGTAGGCCCGACATCCCAGTGTGGTTTCGCAGTTCCACGGGTCAAATCGCTGTACTATCCAGTTTTGGGCCTTTGGTATCTAAAAAAAAAGCAGTTTGAGTGTGTCGCTGACTGTTCAGTCGCAAATATCTCTATTTAAAAAAGCATGGTATACCCCAGTAAACAATAACTGTGGTTTTCCTCTTCCACGGATCTAATCTACTCTTTATTACCCTTTTTCCATTGATAGTGCAAGTGTAAGCTATTTTACTTCATTTACAATGGGCAAGGCGCGTGGCAAGGGACGTGGAAGTGGACGTTCTGGTGATGGTTCGTGCAGAGGACGGGGCCGTGGCCAAGGTGAAAATGTGCCACAACCAACAGCCACATCTTCTCACTCCCACTTCTTGACCGAATTACTAGGGAAGCACAGAACAACACCAGTATTGAGAACTGATCAGTGTGAACAGGTTATTAATTGGAGAGCAGATAATACTTCCAGTTACCTGGGCACCACCACCTCCGGTCTGTCTTCCACACGGTCAACTCTTAGTAGCCGTGAGTCCCGACCGCATACTCCTCCTCACCCTGATGCTCCTTCCTCCCACCATGCCGAGTGTCGTCAGACAGCAAGTGATCCCACACTTGGACACTCTGAAGAGCTGTTCACTGGACCATTTCCATATTTGGGCCCCTCGCCTGATACGCTTGAAGTGGTGGAAGAGGAGATCCCATGTTGCGATGCCCAAATATTTGAACAGCCACGGCCACAGGAAGTCGACGTTGGCAATCTGTCACAAGAGGTGGACGATGACGAGACACAATTGCCAGGAAGTGAGGAGGAGGATCGTGGTGCGCAAGTGGAAGAGGAGGAGGTGGTGGATGATCTAGTAACTGACCCAACATGGAAGGAGGACATGCAGAGTGAGGCCAGCAGCACACAGGGGGAGGGAGGCAGAGTACTCCAACAGGCAGGAAGAAGCAGTGTGGTGGCCGCAGACAGAAGGCAGGCAACTGTTCCCCGTAACACCAACACGAGGGACGTTGCCAGTACAAGCGGTAGGTCTTCCAGAGTCTGGAATTTTTTTAAAGACTCTGCTGATAACCCCAAAAAGGCCATATGTTCCACCTGCCATGCCAGCATCAGCAGGGGTGACAAAACTACCAGCCTGACCACCAGCAGCATGATCAGGCACATGGCAGCAAAGCACCCGACTTAGTGGGGCGAAACCCAGGGTCCACGACCAGTGTCAGCGGGTGTCACCACTGCTTCTTCCACTGTTGTGCATGCAATAGAACCCCCTGTTGTGTGTGCAAGGCAATCCCCTGTCCATACTGCATGTAAAGATGCCCCCTCCTCTCAGTCTTCACTTGTTATGGCCGTTTCTCAAGAAACAGCATCAACGTCCACGTCCACGTCCCACCGCAGCGTTCAATTGTCCATATCCCAGACCTTTGAACGAAAGCGGAAATTCGCAGCTAGCGCCCCACAGGCCACAGTCCTAAATTCGCACATTTCACGACTGCTTGCGTTGGAAATGCTGCCTTTTAGGCTGGTGGAGACGGAATCCTTCCGCAATCTTATGGCGGTGGCCGTCCCTCGGTACTCGGTCCCCAGCCGACACTATTTTGCCCGGTGTGCCATCCCCGCACTACACAAGCACGTGTCCCAAAGCATCTGCCGTGCCCTCAACAATGCAGTTACTGGGAGAGTCCACCTGACAACGGACACGTGGACAAGTGCTTATGGCCAGGGATGGTACATCTCTCTGACGGCACACTGGGTAAACATAGTGGAAGCCGGGACCCAGTCGGACCTTGGGACGGAACACATCCTCCCCACACCGAGGATTGCGGGCCCTATGTCAGTCAGAGTTGCCCCCACAGTGTACAGCTCCTGCGCATCCTCCTCCTCCTCCTCCTCCTCATGTTCAGCCTCCATCTCAGATATCACCACATCAGTTACAAGCTGGAAGCATTGCAGTACTGCCTCCGCCAAGCGGCAACAGGCTGCGCTGAAACTCATAAGCTTAGGTGATAAACCTCACACTGCTTGTGAGTTGTGGACAGCTGTGAAAGAGCAGGCAGATCTGTGGCTGAGACCGCTGAACCTACATCCCGGCATGGTCGTGTGTGACAATGGCCGTAACCTGGTGGTGGCTCTGAGGCGAGGTGAGATCACACACGTACCATGCCTGGCTCATGTGCTGAACCTCGTGGTTCAGCGGTTTTTTTAAATCGTACCCTGAGTTGCCAGATCTGTTCGTGAAAGTACGCCGCCTGTCAGCTCATTTTCGCAAGTCGGCTACAGCTTCCGCCGCCCTTGCTGTGTTGCAGCAGCGTTTGCAGCTTCCGGCACACCGACTGGTGTGTGATGTCCCCACACGTTGGAACTCTACCCTCCACATGTTGCAAAGGATTTGTGAGCAGAAGAGAGCAGTTGTGGAGTACCAGCAGCAACAAGGCCGTCGATATTCAGGTCAGACTCCACACATAAGACCTCAGGAGTGGACCTGGATGTCTGACATATGTACCATCCTGACAAACTTTGAGGAGGCCACCAAGATGGTGAGTGGCGATGACGCCATCATTAGTGTCAGCATCCCACTTGTCTGTCTTTTGCAACGCTCTCTGCAGAGAATTAAAGAGGAGGCATTGCAGCCAGAGTATGATGAGATGGATCAAGAAGCCGTAGCGGGCGATTACACACAGCCCAGCCTCATCTCATCCCAACGTGCATTGGGGGACAATGAGGGAGAGGAGGAGGGGGAGGAGGAAGAACAGGAGCTGCTATCATGCGTTGTAGACGGTAGTACCTGTACAAGTGTCATACCGTCGGTTCAGCGTGGGTAGCCTGAGGACAGGGGGGAGAAGGAAGAGGAGGAGGAGGAGGAGAGCATGGTCAGTCGTCATCTTGGTGAGGACACGGAAATCTTGCCCGTTACCAGTCTGGCACGCATGGCTGACTTTATGTTACGCTGCTTTAACCGTGACCCTCGCGTTGTCAAAATGTTGGGTGACAGTCATTACTGGTTGGTGACACTTGTAGACCCCCGCTACAAGGAGAACTTTCACTCTCTTATTCCTGAGGTGGAGAGGTCTACAAAAATGGGGCAATACCAGAAGGCCCTTGCTGCAGAACTCTTAAAAAAATTCCCATCTGAACACGCTAGCGGCAGAGGTCACAGTTCATTGCCCAACCAAGGCGTACAGGCGAGAGAGATGCAACTCCAATCCAGCAGAGGCAGGGGAACACTGTCAACATTCTGGGACAGTTTTCTGACACCCGCCCAGCTTACAGGCCCTGAGGCGCGGGGTGCTCTCACAAGGAGTGGAAAGTTTCAAAAGATGGTGAGGGAGTACCTTGCCGATCGTAAAAGCGTCCTCTGTGATTCCTCTGTGCCTTTTAATTATTGGGTATCCAAGCTGGACACTTGGAATGAACTCGCTCTGTACGCCTTAGAGGTCCTGGCCTGCCCTGCCGCTAGCGTGTTATTCGAGCGTGGTTTTAGTGCCGCTGGGGGAATTAGAACTGATAAGCGCACTCGCCAGTCAACTGACAATGCTGACAAGCTGACCCTTATCAAAATGAACAAGGGCTGGATTGGGCCAGACTTCTCATCACCACCAAATGACAGCAGAGTAACATAAAGTCAAATCCACTGTGTTGTTTCGGGAGGTGTATTCACATGCACCGCTTCACACCCACACATGGGTATACGCTTCCTCGTTTCGGCTGTTTAATCTTCTTCTCCTTATCCTCAGCCTCCACCACCACTATACCACCAGGGTGCCAGCATTGCAAGTTCCTCCGTCCTAATTTTTGGCAGCTTTTGCTGGGAAAGCATAAGCAAATACCATGGGACACCCACTCCCCAATAATGGGACTTATGTTTGTAATATGCTGTAGTGCATGGCTCTTGTAAGGGGCATTGCAAGTTGCTCCGTCCTAATTTTTGGCAGCTTTTGCTTGGAAGGCATAAGCAAAGACTATGGGAGACCCACTCCCCAATAATGGGACTTATGTTTGTAATATGCTGTACTGCATGTGACGCGCCCCCTGGGCCTTGTGTACACGTGTGTGGGATACCCGGTGCCGGGTCTCTGGGGTCTGTAGTCTCCGTGGCGGTGACCCGGTCCCGTGGCTCAGGCTGGTCAAACCAGTGGCAGTCTTTCTTAATTGTCCGACTGCGTCACCCGTGGATTGCGGTCAGGGAGTACCACCGCTACGAGGCAGACCGCTGAGGCTGGTGTTGTGTGCGCAGCATAGAATGGGATAACTCCCCTCGGGAGGAGTATAGCCTCAGGGCAGTGAGTGTGGATGATGGGGGTGATGGTGCACGAGCGCAGCAGGAACGACTCAGAGTCTTTGCAGTGCAGTTCAGGGTCTTCACTGATGATTATAAGGTGTAACATACCTGGCGGCGTCCTTGCATGGTGGTCCATCTCCCACTGTGCAAGAGCGCGCACTTGATCTCCAGTCCAAAATGTCTCTCTGGCTTCCCTCCTTGCTGTCTGTTTGTCTGTTTTGGCTGCATAGGGCGACGCCCGCTGAACTTCCTGTTTCTTGTACCTTCTGCGGACACGCCCCTGTTGCACCTTCAGCCTATTGCTGTCCATCTTTGGGTATTTATACCACCTTCTTCCTCAAGATGGCGCCTGAGCATTGTGTCCTGTCAGTCGGCTTTTTGTCTCTGACATGCCAGGTCCTATCCTGTTTTCCTGCCTGTTTTCCAGTTCTGTGTCTGAACTGTGGTCTGTTCTTGTGAACACGCTTCTTGCCTGTTCTTTCGCCTTCTAGGGGCCGTATTCCTAGATCTGCCTGTCTGTGCCTTGCGGTATCTGTTCCCGTCTGAACAGAGTCCTGTTTGTGTCCCTGCCTTGCGGTATCTGTTCCTGTCTGAACTGAGTCCTGTCTATTTCTCCTGTCTTGCAGTACCTGTTCCCGTGTCTGAACTGAGTCCTGTCTATGTCTCCTGCCTTGCGGTATCAGTTCCCGTGTCTGAACTGAGTCCTGTCTGTGTACTCTTGCCTGCTGCCTTTCCTGGAGGCTGTATTTCCAGGCCTGTCTGAACACGCTCCTAGCCTGTTCCTCCCGCCTTCTAGGGGCCGATTACCTAGATCCGTTCCTGTATCTTGTCTGTCCTGTCTGAACACGCTCCTTGCCTGTTCGTCCCGCCTCTCTGGGGGCCGTATTCCCAGACCCGCTCCTGTATCCCGCTGCAGTGTCGGTCTCTTCCGTACACTCAGTTCCAGTCTGAACTCTCTCCTATCCTTTACCTGTTTTGCCTCTATGTCCGTTCCTTTCCTTTTTCTGCAGAGTCTGAACTCGTACCTAACTCCTGCTTGTTGTCTCTGTACTCCCGTTTGTGAGTTTGTGGTCCCCTCGCTACTTCACTGCAAGTACCCTGTGGGTATCTGGCTCTGCCTTTCCCTTCCTGTCTGTTCCGTGTGAACAGAGCCCTGTCCGTCCTGCTCTGACTCCTTGCTCACTGCTCCGGCAGCCTTGCTCCGCTCTTACCCTTTTGCTCACTGCTCCGGCAGTCCTGTCCTGCCCTGCTTCTGCCCGCTGCTCCGGCAGTCCTGTCCTGCCCTGCTTCTGCCCGCTGCTCCGGCACTCCGCCCTGCCCTGCTTCTGCCCGCTGCTCCGGCAGTCCTGTCCTGCCCTGCTTCTGCCCGCTGCTCCGGCAGTCCTGTCCTGCCCTGCTTCTGCCCGCTGCTCCGGCAGTCCTGTCCTGCCCTGCTTCTGCCCGCTGCTCCGGCAGTCCTGTCCTGCCCTGCTTCTGCCCGCTGCTCCGGCAGTCCTGTCCTGCCCTGCTTCTGCCCGCTGCTCCGGCAGTCCTGTCCTGCCCTGCTTGTGCTCGCTGCTCCTGCAGCCCCGTCCTGCTCTGTTCTTGCCCACCGCTTTGGGCGTTCCCTCTCTGCTGTGGTTGTCTACCGCATCTGCGGTTCTGTGACCCAGTCTGTACTGGGTCTTAACCTTTCTGTGCTCCAGCCCGTCCTTTCGGCCAGTACCTCCCTGCCTGCATACTCGCCTGTATCCACCCCTCTGCATACCTGCCGTGTTTGCTTACATCCACCAGTCTGTGCCAGCCTAACCTGCCTGTTCCAGTAATTCCAGTGTGGGTCAACCCCCGTGTCCAGAGTTTGACCTGGAGTAGCACCTGGTCCCTCTGCCCGGTTTCTCCCTGGTGCACTGGCGTCGTATGCCGTCGTGACACCTTGGTCGGATCGGCCAGATACTTAGTCACGCCCCTCCAGGCACTCTCCGGTCCATGGTCCAGTGGAACCACAACACCCACACACGCCAGTCAGTCCGGGCGTGTGCATAACATAAGGTAGACCCTCCTGGGAGTACTGGCTAGCATAAGAGGCCTGGTCAGTCTGTGAGCAAGCAGGAGTTACCCTGGTCAGGTGGAGTTGTAGGCCTCCCCGTCTGTCTGCACTTTTCCTGGCTACCTTGCTGTAAGTGGGTAGAAGTAGCCCATGTCCCTGAGTGTACCGTGTAGTGCTCACCCATATGGCTGGTGACTTGGGGCCTTCTGTTAGCCTCCGCTCCACGACGGCGGTGCTGGTCCCTTGCTTGTGACTGAGCCTCCGGGCTTCTATGGCCAGAGGACCTGAAATCCCCTGCCGGCTGGTTTCTGCTGCTGGATATATAAGTCCTCACAGCTTCGGACTTCTGTGTCCGGTTCCTATTGTCTTCTGCCAGGGCGAGCTCTGCTCAGCTTCCAGCCCCTGGTCTTTAGCTCCTAGCTCCTACAGAGCTCCTTGCTGTTACTTTCCCTTGCTCTCACTCTGACTCTGACTGTTCTCTGACTCACTCAACCCCGCCCCAGATCCAGTTTATAAGGGCAGAATTCTCCCCTCCCAGGACTGGGGCAGGAGGATGTTGCATGTTTAAGGGATCCTGACCAGGAAACCTCCCACTTGCTCTCTGACGTAATATCTCTATTACTGTGGTGACCCGACCCCTGGGGTGCCGCACATGGCTCTTGTAAGGGGCATTGTAGTTCCTCATAATTTTTGGAAAGCCTTCCATTCACTGCTTAGGCCAACAGTGCACGGGAGACCCAGTTGCTATAAATCGAAAAAAAGGTTTAGTTAACGCCCTCTGACCTCCATGTCATTTCCAAGGGGCATTGGAGTGGCTCGAAAATTTTGGTAGGCATTGCACTCACTGTATGCCTTATAACTGTGTAGCCGAACCGCTCCTTTTGTTACAGAAACATATCCTACAAGACATATCTGGTTGACTGGCCTGATATTGATGTGAATGGTCCCTGTTCCTCCTGCTCTTTCTCCTTTGCCACCACCTCATCCATCATTTATCACCTGAAGCTTTGTTTTAACGGGAGTCATAGAACTGGGATAGTAGCAGGAAAACATCCAGCAATCCTCGGAGGAGGTAGGATATGCGCCAAAATGCAGACCACCTCAGGCCTAGCCGCTACTACATACATGCGCTTGCATTCCAATAAAACAAAGCAGATGCTAACTTCTATCATCATCATCATGCTCCTCACCTAGGCACTCTCAACTCCCCTGATGGAGAAGCCAGGGCCCACCAGAGGAGTCTGGTTCTCTGGTGAGCTCGTCCAATGCTGCCCTAAAGCAGGCCAGGCTAAGAAAAGTGTGGGGGAAGGTGACAGGAGAAATCAGGGCGGCTGGGGACGGAGTATGGACACCTGGCTGCCTCCTGGCGGCTGGGGACCGAGCGTGGACACCCGGCCGCCGGGGACAGAGTATGGATACCTCGCTGCCGAAGCGGCCATGAGGTAGTGGCCAGCTTCGGCTTCCTCCAAACTAAAAGGCCCCATTTCAAGTGAAAGCTAGCAGTATGGTATTGCAGCCTGGGGGTGGGTGGGTGGCAGGCTGCATACTTGCGCTTGTATTGCAAGTTATGGGGGAGGTACAATTGAACACTGCCCTGGGACAAGGACTTGCATGGGGATAGTTGCAAGTCTGCATCTTCTGATGCGGCAAGGATCACTTCTGATGGGCACACTTTTAGGCAGTGACCTGGGTGTCAGAGATGCTTCCAGGGGTCTTCCCCATGCTGTTCCCATGTCTTTTTAGCACTGTATGCATGTGTCACACAGCACATGGCCAGATAAGGTTGTAAAATGTTAAAATGACATTTCCCGGTGAATGCATTTGTCATGGTTGAAAGCAAACAAACGTGCAAAAACGCATAAAAAATGCTACTTGTGAACATAGCCCAAGGTGTGGAGGAGTATTTTTGTTTTTGGTTATTTATTTTACCTTATACACAAGTCTTTACCCTGGAAAGGATGTTCCTTAACCCCTTTCCGACCTGGTCAGTAATAGTACGCACCAGGTCGGGAAGGCCGGTTCAGCGGGGGCTCCGGCGGTGAGCCCGCACTGAAGCGAGCACATGTCAGCTGATTATTGGAATCGCAATCCACCCGCGGCTGTTAACATGTTAAATCTCTGACAGTGGCATTTAACTCGCGCTTCCGGGAGTCCTAAGCCCCGCCCATTAGTGACCCCATCACGTGATCGCGGGTCACCAATGGGTGGACATGACAACTCAGGGTCTGCAGCAGACGCCTGTGGTTGTCATGTCTCAATTTCTATGAGCGCCACCTAGCTCATAGCAAGTGAGCATTTCTCCTGCATACAAGCGATCTGCTCATCGCTTGTATGCAGTAGAAGCAATCAGACAACTGCTGCTTCTAGTCTCCTCTGGAGACTATAGAAGCAAGCAGAAAGTGTAAAAAAAAAGTTTTTAAAAAAATAAAAAAAATAAAAAATATATAAAAGTTTAAGTCACCCCCCTTTCGCCCCATTCAAAATAAAATATATATATATATATATATAAAAAAACACATACACATATTTGATATCGCCGCGTTCAGAATTGCCCGATCTATCAATATAAAAGAAGAATTAATACAATCAGTAAACGGCGTAACGAGAAAAAAATTTTAAACGCCAGAATTAAGTTTTTTTGGTCGCTACAACTTTGCAATAAAATGCAATAACGGGCGATCAAAACATCGGATCTACCCCAAAATGGTATCAATAAAAACGTCAGCCCGGCACGCAAAAATAAGCCCTCACCTGGCCCCAGATCCCGAAAAATGGAGAAGCTAAGGGTCTCGGAAAATGGCGTCATTTTTTTTGTTTTTTTAGCAAGCTTTGGATTTTTTTTTCACCACTTAAATAAAAAAGAACCTATACATGTTTGGTGTCTATGAACTCGTAACGACCTGGAAAATAATGATGGCAGGTCAGTTTTAGCAATCTGTGAACGTGGTAAAAAAAGGACCCAAAAAACAACTGTGGAATTGCATTTTTTTTTGCAGTTTCACTGCACTTGGAATTTTTTTCCCATTTTCCAGCACACGATATGATAAAACCAGTGATGTTGTTTAAAAGTACAACTCGTCCCGCAAAAAATAAGCCCTGACATGGGCATATTGAACGAAAATTAAAAAAGTTCTGGCTCTGGGAAGAAGGGGAGCAAAAAAGGAAAACACAAAAACAGAAAGACCCATGGGTCTATGTTAAGGGGTTAACATATTTCACAGGAAAGCACTTTCACTTTCGTTTTGAACGTTTTATTGTGAGCCTGTAAAAGTGGCTTAACCCCTTAAGCCCCGCGGGTGGTTTGCACGTTAATGACCGGGCCAATTTTTACAATTCTGACCACTGTCACTTTATGAAGTAATTACTCTGGAACGCTTCAACGGATCCCCCTGATTCTGAGATTGTTTTTTCGTGACATATTGTACTTCATGATTGTGGAAAAATTTCTTCGATATCACTTGCGTTTATTTGTGAAAAAAATGGAAATTTGGAGAAAATTTTGAAAATTTTGCAATTTTCAAAATTTGAATTTTTAAGCCCTGAAATCAGAGAGATATGTCACACAAAAGAGTTAATAAATAACATTTCCCACATGTCTACTTTATATCAGCACAATTTTGGAACCAAAATTTTTTTTTGTTAGGGAGCTATAAGGGTTAAAAGTTGACCAGCGATTTCTCATTTTTCCAACAAAATTTATAAAACCATTTTTTTAGGGACCACATCACATTTGAAGTCACTTGGAGAGGTCTTTATGACAGAAAATACCCAAAAGTGACACCATTCTAAAAACTGCACTCCTCAAGGTGCTCAAAACCACATTCAAGAACTTTATTAACCCTTCAGGTGCTTCACAGGAATTTTTTGAATGTGGAAGAAAAAAATGAACATTTAACTTTTTTCACAAAAATGTTACTTTAGACACAATTTTTTTTATTTTCACAGGGGTAACAAGAAAAAATGGACCCCAAAATTTGTTGTGCAATTTCCCCTGGGCACGCAGATACCCAATATTTGGGAAGAAACACTGTTTGGGCGCACGGCAGGGCTCGGAAGGGAAGGAGCGCCATTTGACTTTTTGATTGTAAAATTTGCTTGAATAATTAGCGGACGCCATGTTCTGTTTGGAGAGCCCCTGTGTGCCCAAACTTTGGAGCTCCCCACAAGTGACCCCATTTTGGAAACTAGACCCCCCAAGGCACCTTTATAGATGCATGGTGAGCACTTGTAACCCCCAGGTGCTTCACAAATTGATTCGTAAAAATGAAAAAGTGAAAAAAAAAACACTTTTTCATTTTTACGAATCAATTTGTGAAGCACCTAGGGGTTCCAAGTGCTCACTATGCATCTAGATAGGTGCCTTGGGGGGTCTAGTTTCCAAAATGGGGTCACTTGTGGGGGAGCTCCAATGTTTGGGCACACAGGGACTCTCTAAATACAACATGGTATCCGCTAACAAATTGAATGGAAAATCGGCTCAAATTGTTAGCGGACACCACATTGCGTTTGGAGAGCCCCTCTGTGCCCAAACTTTGGAGCTCCCCCACAAGTGACCCCGTTTTGGAAACTAGACCCCCCAAGGCACCTTTCTAGATGCATAATGAGCACTTGGAACCCCCAGGTGCTTCACAAATTGATTCGTAAAAATGAAAAAGTGAAAAAAAAAACACTTTTTCATTTTTACGAATCAATTTGTGAAGCACCTAGGGGTTCCAAGTGCTCACTATGCATCTAGATAGGTGCCTTGGGGGGTCTAGTTTCCAAAATGGGGTCACTTGTGGGGGAGCTCCAATGTTTGGGCACACAGGGACTCTCCAAATGCAACATGATATCCGCTAACAATTTGAGCCGACAATTTGTTAGCGGATATCATGTTGCATTTGGAGAGTCCCTGTGTGCCCAAACATTGGAGCTCCCCCACAAGTGACCCCATTTTGGAAACTAGACCCCCCAAGGCACCTATCTAGATTCATAGTGAGCACTTGGAACCCCAGGTGCTTCACAAATTGATTCATAAAAATGAAAAAGTGTTTTTTTTTTTTCACTTTTTCATTATTACGAATCAATTTGTGAAGCACCTGGGGGTTCCAAGTGCTCACTATGCATCTAGAAAGGTGCCTTGGGGGGTCTAGTTTCCAAAATGGGGTCACTTGTGGGGGAGCTCCAAAGTTTGGGCACAAAGGGGCTCTCCAAACGCAATGTGGTGTCCGCTAACAATTTGAGCCGATTTTCCATTCAATTTGTTAGCGGATACCATGTTGCATTTAGAGAGTCCTTGTGTGCCCAAACATTGGAGCTCCCCCACAAGTGACCCTATTTTGGAAACTAGACCCCCCAAGGCACCTTTCTAGATGCATAGTGAGCACTTGGAACCCCCAGGTGCTTCACAAATTGATTCGTAAAAATGAAAAAGTGAAAAAAAATTACTTTTTCATTTTTATGAATCAATTTGTGAAGCACCTGGGGTTCCAAGTGCTCACTATGAATCTAGATAGGTGCCTTGGGGGGTCTAGTTTCCAAAATGGGGTCACTTGTGGGGGAGCTCCAATGTTTGGGCACACAGGGACTCTCCAAATGTAACATGATATCCGCTAACAAATTGTCGGCTCAAATTGTTAGCGGATATCATGTTGCATTTGGAGAGTCCCTGTGTGCCCAAACATTGGAGCTCCCCCACAAGTGACCCCATTTTGGAAACTAGACCCCCCAAGGCACCTTTCTAGATGCATAGTGAGCACTTGGAACCCCAGGTGCTTCACAAATTGATTCATAAAAATGAAAAAGTGGTTTTTTTTTCACTTTTTCATTTTTACAAATCAATTTGTGAAGCACCTGGGGGTTCCAAGTGCTCACTATGCATCTAGATAGGTGCCTTGGGGGGTCTAGTTTCCAAAATGGGGTCACTTGTGGGGGAGCTCCAATGTTTGGGCACACAGGGGCTCTCCAAACGCAACATGGCGTCCGCTAACAATTTGAGCCGATTTTCCATTCAATTTGTTAGCGGACACCATGTCGCGTTTGGAGAGCCCGTGATGTGCTTAAACAGTGGAGCTCCCCCACAAGTGTCCCCATTTTGGAAACTATACCCCTCAAGGATTTTATTAAGGTGTATAGTGAACATTTTGAACCCAGAGGTATGGCACAGAATTTGTTTACATTAGGTCATCATATTGAATAAGTTGTCATTATTCTTGATCGCAAGTGCTCGCTACTTGAGTTTGCATCGGGTACTCAGGTATGCACCATGTACAGCGTGTGCTTGAGTGACATGCTCGAGTCCCTGCTCCGCATGTTTCACGGTTATTAGACACCCAAAAAAAACATGCGGGGATCGCTCGTGCATGGCAGGCAATCCCCGTAAAGTTTTTTGGCCGCGAAGCATATGGGGCAGAGACTCGAGCATGTCACTCAAATACCCACGATACTCAATGCATACCAGAGCACCTGATGCAAACTCAAGTAGCGAGCACTTGCTCTCAACACTAGTCGCCATATCGTCATCTTTTTTTCTTACTTTTGAAAAAAATCCCAACCCCAGCCCTAACCCTAGCACAACCCTAACCCTAGCACAACCCTAGCCCCAGCACAACCCTAGCCCCAGCACAACCCTAGCCCCAGCACAACCCTAGCCCCAGCACAACCCTAGCCCCAGCACAACCCTAGCCCCAGCACAACCCTAGCCCCAAACCCAGCCCTAACCCTAGCCCAATCCTAACCCAAGAGTTTATTTTTGACGCCGTTCCTTGTGCGGTATAAGTGATTAGACGACTTTATTCTTAGGGTCGGTGTGATTACAGCAATGCCAGAATCATATGGGGTTTTATGACTGACAGCTGTCACACACTAAAAGACGCATTTTTTGTAAAATCTAGTTTTTGCATCGCCATATTTTGAGAGCTATAATTTTTCCAGATTTTGGCAGACAGTCATGTGACTGCTCGTTTTTTGCGGGATGACTTGACGTTGTTATTGGTGCCATTTTCAGGCACGTGACGTTTTTTGATCGCTTTCTATTCCGATTTTTGGGAGGCAGAATAAACAAAAACCAACAATTCAGGAATTGTTTTTTTTTTTTTTTTTTATTCTGTTCCGCGTGTGGTAAAATTGATGAGGTAGCTTTATTCTTCGGGTCAGTACGTTTACAGCGGTACCACATTTGTATCATTTTTCTATGTTTTGGCGCTTATACACAATAAAAGCTATTTTATAGAAAAAAATATTTTTTAGCATTGCTTTATTCTGAGAGCTATAACTTTTTTATTTTTCGGCTGATGGAGCTGTATGGTGGCTTGTTTTTTGCGGGACGAGATGACGTTTTCAGCGGTATCATTTTTATTTATATGTGTCTTTTTGATCGCGTGTTATTCCACTTTTTGTTTGGCGGTATGGTGATAAAGCATTGTTTTTTGCTTCGTTTTTTTTTTTTTTTTTTTACCGTGTTCACTGAAGGGGTTAACTAGTGGGACAGTTTTATAGGTCAGGTTGTTCCGGACGCGGCGATACCAAATATGTGTACTTTTATTGTTTTTTTTTTATTTTTTTTATAATAATATTTATTGATGGGTACATTATATTTTTATTTTTGGTGTATTATTTTTTTTATTTTTTTATAATATTTTTGCACTTTTTTTTTTTTCACTTTCAGACAGTTTATACTCTTTATTACTTTGTCCCACTCTGGGACTTTCACTTTTTTTTTTCTGATCGCCTGCATGGCACAGGAATGGAGCACCATCCCTATGCCATGAAGGCTGTCAGAAGTGCACAGTGTGAAGATTGCTTGGAAATGCACTGCGCATGTCCAAGCAATCTTCCTGCTCTCTGGTGACCCGGATGTTGTCATGACGACATTGGGTCGTCATGGCAACACCCGGGAAGCCGCTGCAGACTGAGCTGGAAGCCGGAAGAGGAGGTGAGTATCGCCGATCACCTCCCCTTGCCCCCGCAATGCCGCGATCGATTTCGATCGACTTCGATCGCAGCATAGCGGGGGTTAATGTGCTGGGAGCGGTGCAGGACCGCTCCCTGCACATAGTACCGGGTGTCAGCTGTGACAATCAGCTGACACCCGGCGGCGATCGCGCCCGCACAGCCTGTGTGCGCGCGCGATCGTGATGACATACTAATACGGGTCTGGGTCTTAAGTCCCAGGGCACAGACGCGTATTAGTACGTCAGATGTTATTAAGGGGTTAATACCTCTGACCACGTTGTTGACAGCAGTGACCTGGGGGTCAGAAATGCTTCCAGGGGCGATCCCCATGCTGTCCCCATGTCATTTGAGCACTGTCACTATCGTTTTGGGCACTTTTTAGGCTTTCTACAGACTGCCGGGGGAGCCGCCGCAAAAATGTTCGGGTCTCCCATAGACTAACATTGGGCTCGTTGCTCGGGTCGAGCACCCGAGTATCACAGTGAGCTCGGCCCGAGCTTCGAGCACCCGAGCATTTTAGTGCTCGCTCAACACTAATAAAGATCTGATTTTAAACTTTATTTTGATGAGGTTTTGCCTTTAATAAAGTTTTTGTATATTTAAAGTTACACTTGATGTACAGTACGAGCAAATTGCTGCTAAAATAACAGTCAGTGAAAGGGCAAATCCCGTCATTAAAGCCACATGTCGAAATGTGTGCAGATAAAATTCTCCAGTACAGTGTTTCTACTCTCCATACAATCACTTTAACACCTCCCCCTGAGATAGAGGATAACTGTTATTCTTTCTTGTTTCCTGTTCTCTTTGTCATCTAAGTTGTAAGAAGTTGCTTTGTTATTTGATCTTCTCTGGCTTTTCTTTGCAAACAATCTGAAGCAAGTCTGTGAAGTAAGAAAAGGTAGTCTGCTGCATAGCATGGTAACTCCCATAGCCGCTAATGAAAAAAACGTGTAAGTGCAACATCTTTATTATTGATTTTAATTGGGAAAATAGATGCTAGTGTTCCCTATGAATTGACGAATATGAATTTCCAAGTCCTTCTTTATAAGGCTTTCTAAAAAGGTGTTTTGCTTAAAAAGATATCTACATGGACCCAAATACTTAATTTTTTTACACTATTGAAGTTTTGTCCAGGAAATCCAGATGCCATTGCTCTGAGCTCATTTATTTGCATATCTTACTGTCCACTGTCAAGTTCCCTTGCAGTGCAGTAATAGAAGGATGTACTACATGTTCTCCTTTCTCTAGCCATTATCATCCCCTCTCTGTTCACACCTCTCCAGCATGATATCCTCTCCCTCTGTCCACACCTCTCCAGCACATCGCTCTCTCTCTGTTCAAACCTCTCCAGCACATCCTCCTCTCCAGAGCATCCTTCTCTCTCTCTTCACACCTCTCTAGCACATCCTCCTCTCCAGCACATCCCTCTCTCTCTGTTCATGACGCGCCCCTGGGCCTGTGTCGCGCTGCGTTGCGCACGCGGGAGCTTACCCGGAGCCGGATCTCTTGAGGGTTGTAGTCTCGTGGCGGTGACCCGGTCCGTGCCCAGGGAGTCAAACTGAGCGGCGATGTAACAGCGGTAGATGCAGGACGACTACGCCACCCGTTGAATGCAGCTATGGAGCTGCCGCTGCAGGACAGTCCGCTGAGGCCGGTGGATGGATGGTGCAGCGTAGATGGTATAACCCCCAACGGGAGGGGTATGGCCTCAGGGCAGCAGATGTGGATGATGGGGGTAGCAGGAACCACTCAGAGACGGTGCGGTGTAATTCAGGGTCTTTACTGGTAACAACGATAGACCCTCCCGGAGTACTTGCTAGTGAACGGGGCCTGGTCAGTCCTTGAGCAGATGGGATCTCCCCTGGCCAGGCGGAGTTGTAGGCCTCCCAAACTGACTGTACTCTTCTGGCTACCTTGCTAGAAGCGGATATAAGTAGCCCACGTCCCTGAGTGTACCGTGTGGTGCTCACCCGTATGGCCGGTGACTCGGGGCCTTCTAATGGCTTCCGCTCCACGATGGCGGTGCTGGTCCCACGCGTGTGACCGTGCCTTCGGGTTTCTGTGCCTGAGGACCTGAAATCCCCTGCCGGTCGGCTTCTGCTGCTGGGTAAGAGTTAGTCCCCACAGCCTCGGACGCCGGGTCCGGTAAGAAAGCTTCTCAGTCAGGGCGAGCTCTGCAGCTGCCAGCCCCTGACTCGTAGTAATATTGCTCCCACTGAGCTTCTGCTGTTTCTACTCTCCTTGACTGACTAACCCTGCCTCAGCCCAGGGTTTATACAGGGGAAGTTCTTCCCCTCCCAAGACTGGGCAGGAGGTGTGGCATGCACAGGATCCCTGACCAAAGGACCTCCCACCTGCTCTCAGACATAACATTACATTACTGTGGAAAACCAGACCCCTGGGGTGCCACATTCCCCCCTAGTGAAATTTAGTACTCCGGGACTAAACATATTTTTGTAACATAACAAAGTATAAACAATAACATTACAATAAGGAAACACATAAAGCTGGTCACGGCGTGTCCGTAACCGGGTGCAGTCTTTGAAGAAAGCAAGGTGTCCATTTCACCAAAACAGGGAGACGTAACCAGGTAGGGGTCTGTCCTACCCCGAGTCCTTAACAGTCTCTAGTCCATCCTGGGTTACGCTCCAACTATGTACAAGGATTCCCGGTAAATCCACCAAGGATTCCTAAAAATAACTGGAAACACAAAATTATACACAAGCAACAATACACAGATAAAGATAAATAAAACAATTTATACACTTCAAATCCTCCAGCGTGCGGGTAACTGGCCTCTAGTGGCCCTAGTGGACCTACGGAGCTGACTGTCTAGCCCTGAACTACAGGGTGTAGGAGCTGTCAAGGGTAAACTGGGCAGCTGTCTACCGGCTCTTTGTCTCACTAGGGGTACGGCAGGCTCACTATAAGCAGAGGGTTGATCCTCCTGTTCTGCTTGTGTGGAGTCTTCTGCCTCCTGGACCGGCTGTTCTTCCAGCTCTACCTGTTGCTCCGTAGGTGCTTGGGATGCTGGTTGGAGGAAGGTGAGTACGGGTACCACAACTGCACCATTGACTTGAGTCCAAGACCGAGGGAAGTCCCCGAGCACAGTACTAACCATATCTTCCCTTTCCTCTACGGGTCGATGGTCTTCTTGTTCCTCTTCAGGGTTCCTCAGTTGTTCGGGACACTTCTTCAGGTGGTCCCGGGATACAATGGCTGTGGTTTCCCCTCCGTCTTTACTGATGGTACAAACCTTCGGGTTCTCGTGGCTTGAGGGCAGTACGGTGTACGGGTCCTTCTCCCACTGGTCATCCAACTTGTGGAGCCGTCTCTTCCTCTTCAAGACCTGCTCTCCGGGTACCAGGGGAACAGCGGGAGCATACTGGTTGTAAGTTTTCTCTTGTCTTTCCCTAGCCTGACAGAGACTTCACTCCACGCTCTCCTGTACTCTCCGGTACTGCTGCTGCCTCTCTGTGTCCCAGTCTATTTCTGGTGAAGTGTCCTCGGGTGTCAGGACTCCCATTTCCAGGTCAACAGGTAACTTACCAGGTCTTGCCCTCATTAGGTAAGCCGGGGTACAGTTGGTGGAACCTACCGGGATGTGGTTGTATAGGTCCACCAGATCGGGCAACTTCTCAGGCCACAGACTGCGTTCTTCCAGGGGCAACGTTTTTAGAAGATCCATTACCACCTGGTTCATTTTCTCACAAAGTCCATTAGTTTGCGGATGGTAGGGTGTCGTCCTTATCTTCCGGCAGCCATACAGATTGCAGAATTCCTGGAAGACCTCCGCTTCAAAGGCAGGTCCCTGGTCCGTCAGCACTTGGTCCGGGTACCCGTGTGGACGGCAAAAGTGCTGCTGGAAGGCTCTAGCTGCTGTTTGAGCCGTTAAGTCCTTGACGGGGACGACAACCAGAAACCGGGAGTAATGATCCACGATGGTTAACGCGTAGACGTAGCCACTTCTGCTTGGGGTCAGTTTTACATGATCCAAGGCTACCAGTTCCAACGGTTGCCGGGTGACGATGGACTGCAGGGGAGTCTTCTGGCTGGCACGGTCCTTCCTTCTCAGGTTGCACGGGCCACAGTCTCTGCACCACTTCTCGATGGTTCCCCTCATGCCTACCCAGTGGAACCGCTCGCGCAGCAGGAACTCCAGCTTCTTCCACCCGAAGTGTCCAGCTCCGTCGTGGTATGCCTCCATCACCATGGCTGCGTCTCTTCGTGGCACCACTACTTGCCAGAGTAATTCATGCGTCCGGGAGTTAACCATTCTGCGGCACAACTTCCCTTTGTAAAGGAACAGTCGACTCTTCTCTGCCCATAGTTGTTTGGCTTCCTCCGGAGCGTCTGGTTCAAGGCGAGCCTCCGGCCGAGTCAGCATCTCCTTCACCAGTCGGACGGCAGGGTCGCTGTCTTGCGTTTCCGCCCAGTTGTAGTGGGGTAAGGGGTTCAACGTAGCAGCCTGCTTACTCCTTACCCGGTGGGAATACTGGATAGTCCCATGACGGTGGAACGCAGGGAGTTCAACTTCTTCCAGTCCCTCCGGATCTTCTCCTCCGTCCGGCAGGTTGGGCATCCTGGACAGGGCGTCCGCGTTGGTATTGGAGCGTCCTGCCCGGTATTTGATTGTGAACTCGTAGTTGGACAGACGGGCCATCCACCTCTGCTCCAGGGCACCGAGTCTTGCCGTGTCCAGGTGTGTCAACGGGTTGTTATCCGTGTACACGGTGAACCGGGAAGAAGCGAGGTAATGCTTAAAGCGCTCGGTGACTGCCCATACTACGGCCAGGAACTCTAACTTAAATGAGCTGTAATTCTCGGGGTTCCTTTCGGTGGGTCGCAGTTTTCGGCTGGCGTAGGCGATTACTCGTTCTTTCCCCTGCTGGATCTGGGACAGTACGGCTCCTAGCCCGATGTTACTGGCGTCGGTGTAGAGGATAAAGGGCTGGCTATAATCCGGGTACGCCAGGATTTCGTCCCCCGTGAGGGCCATCTTCAGCTGGCGGAAGGACTCTTCTTCCAGCTCCTCCCATTTGAAGGGCGGCTTCTGGTTCTTGGCCTTCCGGGACTGGCCTATCAGGAGGTCCTGCATAGGTGCTGCCTTTTTGGTGAAACCGGGAATAAACCTTCGGTAGTAGCCTACCAACCCGAGGAACTGCCGCACTTCTTTTACGCTGGAGGGGCTTGGCCATTCCTTAATTGCGGTGATCTTATCAGGGTCGGGAGCCACTCCGTCAGCGCTCACCACGTGTCCCAGGTACTGCACCTTTGGTTTCAGGAGGTGACACTTGGAGGGTTTCACCTTTAGGCCGTAACTTGCCAGAGCTTCGAACACTTCCGCCAGGTGTTTCAGGTGGTCCTCATACGTCTTGGAATATACGATGACATCGTCCAGGTACAACAGGACCGTCTCGAAATTTCTGTGGCCCAGACAACACTCCATTAGTCGTTGGAAGGTTCCCGGTGCGTTGCAGAGTCCGAACGGCATGCAGGTGAACTCGCTAAGTCCCATCGGGGTGGTGAATGCGGTCTTCTCCCGGTCCGCCTCTGCTACAGGAACCTGCCAGTACCCGCTAGTGAGATCCAAGGTAGAGAAGAAGTTAGCAGATCTTAAAGCAGCCAATGACTCCTCTATCCTTGGTAAGGGGTACGCATCCTTGTGTGTGATACGATTGATTTTCCGGTAATCTACACACATCCTCATGGTGTTGTCTTTCTTTCGGACTAAGACTAGTGGAGCTGCCCAGGGGCTACAGCTATCCCTGATCACCCCAGCCTCCTTCATGTCTCTAAGCATCCCCTTGGCGTGTTGGTAGTGGGCAGGGGGTACGGGTCGATACCTCTCTTTTATAGGAGGATGGTCTCCCGTGGGGATGTGGTGTTCTACCCCCTTGACTCGCCCGAAGTCTAACGGGTGTTTACTGAACACTCTCTCGTACTCCTGAACCACCCGATAGACTCCTTGTTTCTGGTGTGCGGGAGTGGAGTCAGTACCCAGATGTAGTTGCTGACACCAGTCCTCCATGTTTTTCTTAGAGCCGTTACCTTCCTCCGGGTGAGATGGAGGCAAGGGTTCCACAGATTGTATAGAATTTTGGTTAATGGTATATAATTTGGCTAGCGTGGCATACCGGGGCAGGTACACTTCCCTCTCCCCGATATTTATTATGCGAACGGGCACCCTCCCATGGCGTACATCAACCACCCCCCGTGCTGTCAAAATGGTGGGCCTACTGTCCGAGTAAACTGGTTCTACCATTGCCTGGTAATCTCTACCTCTCAGACCAATAGCTGCCCGGCACCAAATCATCATTTCACTTTTTGGGGGCATGGCAATAGGAAAAGGGTCACACATTCTTACGCTACCAATCTCACCGCCGGAGAGTTCCACCTGTTGCCGTCGCATCAGTGCCCGGATCTCTTTCTGGAGCACCCGCTGCTCGCCGGAGCTGGCGTTCTTGGCAACCTGCTGTAAAAGGAAAATCACCTCTGCAAGACAATTTTCAATTACATTAGTTCCTAGAGTTATTTTTGGGTGACTCTCATGCTTGTCAATATCTACAATGATCAGTCCCTGTGCTGCCAGTTCGACTCTACCGATTTTGATGGTCACCTCTTTAAATCCGATCTGTGGCACGGGCTGGCCATTGCTGGCGATGATACTCAAGTCGTCGTCAGGGTAGCGGGTAATATCCGAGTCATTCCAGTACTGCTTAAAGAGCACGTACGGGATGGTGGTGACCTGTGACCCGGTGTCCAGTAGGGCACTCATGGGAATGCCATCCAGTACCACAGGCAAGACTGGACGTCCTCCCACATATCTGTCGCGCCAGTTCGATGGGCCTGGTGATCTTTTTCCTGGGGGTTGGCCCTCTACCCCAGGTTGTGCCCGTTTAAAGAACAGTACCTTGCCATATGTCCAGGTTGATTGCAGCGGCGGCAGATGGGTCGTCCGTCCTCGCTGTATCGGTCACTGGGTCTTCCTCTGGCCGGTGGGGTCCTCCTTGGTCGACGCCACGGGATGTCCTCCGGTCCGGATGCCAGCTGGATCTTCCCTGGGGTGGAAACCTGTAAAGACTGCACAGTTCGGGTTAGCGCAGCAACGCTCTTAGCTAGCTCTTGGACCTGATGGTGTAGGTCTGGAGCCGGGTCATTGTCCAAAGCCTGCGCATCAGCTCCCACAGGCCCTGCCGACAAGGGCGCCGCCTCCTGGTGGTAAGTGCTAGCTGGGCGCCTGTGGGTCACAACGCCACCCGGTGCCGGTTCTCGGAGCACCCGGATGGCTCTGTCCTTGAACTGTGCAAAGCCCAGATGGGGATCCTGTAAGGCCATTGCCCGCAACTGGGTTCGGTGGGTATTACAATACAGTCCCTCTATAAACTGTTCGGTCAACAGCCTGTCCTCGTTTCCCACTCCATCAGGGTCGGTCTGCTTAATGGCCCTCAGGGCCTCTTGTAGGTTTAGTGCATAGTCCCTTATACTCTCATGCGCTCGCTGCTTGCACCCGTAGAATCTAAGCTTAATCTCGGCTGAGGTGCGGGTATCAAAGGTGTCCTTCAGCCGGGTTAGTATCCCTGCGACAGTCTTCCTCCCAGGTGGCCAGGATTTTACTTCCCTTTTGGCTGCCCCGGTTAGTTGGGCCACCAGGATGCTCACTTTTTGCTCTTCTGTGAGGGGGTACACCTGGAAGAGGCTATCCAGCTTTTCTCTAAAGTCATGCAGGGTATGTGACTCCCCTGAGTACTGGGGTAGCCAAGCTGCTCCTGGGATATAGGGCATGGTGAAGGGCATAACTGCAGCAGCGGTAGCGCTGGCGGGGGTTGAGGCAGTGAAGCTCTCCTCTGTATCCGACATCTTCCTCCCCCCTAGTGGACCGTGGCCTACCTTGCGATGATCCTCTTCCGTAGGCCGCGGCTCCGCAGTGGATCGTCAGGGTTGAGGACCTTCCGTCGCGCTCCTGTGACGTCGGCGTCTGCTGGGCTCCTTCCAGGACCTTACGCAACGTCCGGACGTGAGGCGGGGCTTCAGTTCTCGCGCGCTTTCGGAGTCCACGCCCCTCTTCTTCCCGCGCGGCGTCCTCAAGATGGCGTCCAATGGCGGGAAAACTCCACGGATGGCGGGAAGAAGGCAGAAGATGGCGCCGGATGGCGGGAAACTTCACCGATGGCGGGAAGAAGGCTGAAGATGGCGCCGGATGGCGGGAATCTTCACCACAGGTAAGTTTGAAAAGTCTCTTTTTCAGGCACGCAGTACCCGGTGGTTGCGGGCACGAAATCCTGCCGACTACGCCAAAGTTGACGCGCCCCTGGGCCTGTGTCGCGCTGCGTTGCGCACGCGGGAGCTTACCCGGAGCCGGATCTCTTGAGGGTTGTAGTCTCGTGGCGGTGACCCGGTCCGTGCCCAGGGAGTCAAACTGAGCGGCGATGTAACAGCGGTAGATGCAGGACGACTACGCCACCCGTTGAATGCAGCTATGGAGCTGCCGCTGCAGGACAGTCCGCTGAGGCCGGTGGATGGATGGTGCAGCGTAGATGGTATAACCCCCAACGGGAGGGGTATGGCCTCAGGGCAGCAGATGTGGATGATGGGGGTAGCAGGAACCACTCAGAGACGGTGCGGTGTAATTCAGGGTCTTTACTGGTAACAACGATAGACCCTCCCGGAGTACTTGCTAGTGAACGGGGCCTGGTCAGTCCTTGAGCAGATGGGATCTCCCCTGGCCAGGCGGAGTTGTAGGCCTCCCAAACTGACTGTACTCTTCTGGCTACCTTGCTAGAAGCGGATATAAGTAGCCCATGTCCCTGGGTGTACCGTGTGGTGCTCACCCGTATGGCCGGTGACTCGGGGCCTTCTAATGGCTTCCGCTCCACGATGGCGGTGCTGGTCCCACGCGTGTGACCGTGCCTTCGGGTTTCTGGGCCTGAGGACCTGAAATCCCCTGCCGGTCAGCTTCTGCTGCTGGGTAAGAGTTAGTCCCCACAGCCTCGGACGCCGGGTCCGGTAAGAAAGCTTCTCAGTCAGGGCGAGCTCTGCAGCTGCCAGCCCCTGACTCGTAGTAATATTGCTCCCACTGAGCTTCTGCTGTTTCTACTCTCCTTGACTGACTAACCCTGCCTCAGCCCAGGGTTTATACAGGGGAAGTTCTTCCCCTCCCAAGACTGGGCAGGAGGTGTGGCATGCACAGGATCCCTGACCAAAGGACCTCCCACCTGCTCTCAGACATAACATTACATTACTGTGGAAAACCAGACCCCTGGGGTGCCACATTCACACCTCTCCAGCAAATCTTCCTCTCCAGAGCATCCTTCTCTCTGTTCACACCTCTCCAGCACATCCTTCTCTCTGTTCACACCTCTGCAGCACATCCTTCTCTCTCTGTCCACACCTCTCAAGCACACCCTCCTTTCTCAATCCACATCTTGCTAGCATGTTCTCTTCTCTCTGTCCACACCTCACCTGCATGTCCTCCTGCCTCTGTTCACACCTTGCCAGCATGCCCTTCTCTCTATGTGCACACCTCAAGAGCATGTCCTCCTCTCTCTGTTCACTACTCTCCAGCACATCTTCCTGTCTTTATCCACACCTTTCCAACACATCCTCCCCTCTCTTGCCCACATCTCTGCCCACATCTCTAATGCATGTACATACCTTGCCAGCATGTCCTCCTCTCTCTGTCACACCTCCCCACCATGTCCTCCTGCCTGTGTTAATACCTAGTCAACATGTTCTTCTCTCAAAGTCTACAGCTTACTGGTATGTCCTCGTCTCTCTGTCCACAACTCTCCACCACATCCTCTTTTCTCTGTGTAGACTTCTCCAGCACAATCTCCACTCTGTTCACACCTCTCCAGCACATATTCCTCTCTGCCAATATCAATAAAGCTCATCCTCCTCACTCTGTCCACACCTCTCCAGCGTGCCCTCCTCTCTCTGTTCACAACTCTCCAGCACATTGTCCTGCCTCTGTCCACACCTCTCCAGCACCCCCTCCACTCTTTGTCCACACTGCTCCAGAACATCCTCCTCTTTGTCCGCACCTCTTCAGCACATCGTTCTCTCTCCGTGCACACCTCATCAGCACATCCTCCTCTCACTGTCTACAACTCACCAGCATATTCTCCTCGCTCTGTCCACACCTCCTACACTGTTTTATCCTCACCATGTGTTGTCTGAGTGGTTTTATGCCCACGGAAGACCCAATGTCTTCACATTTTGGTGGCAATAGTGGGATACTACTCAGCCGGAGAGCTGCAGGGGACTGGTGTTCGCACACACTGTCCAAAGGGCTCCACAACCAGGGAGGCATGTAGACAGACCCAGCAGACCATAGGTGAGGCATACACAGCAGGTTTCGAATGCTACTATGTGCAGCCCCACCATCTCGGTCTTGGGAGGAGGACCGGAGAGGATATACAGCAGCAACAAGAAACGGCAACTACAGGAGCTGTGCCAGCTTCAACAGATTGAATACCAGGCCATTGACACTCATTGGATTTAATTCAGAAACCACAGGATGCTGAGGACGGCATGTGTGGACGCAATGGATACCAGTCTGTTTTTGTCAATTACGTGTGGAGTTTATTCGCAAAGAAGACATGGAATATGCTCAGAGGAAACTGGATGATGCAAAATTTTGTTCTCATGAAGGTGAGACCTCTTACATTTGTGTCTGTGCTTAAAACATGCTGATGGATTGTCTCCAATAAGTGGAAAAGGATGGTTGGGATCCAATCATGTCTGGCTTATTAAGATTGGGGGAGCAATGTGACGATACATTCTATAATCTTAATAAGCCAGACGTTTAGGCTATGTGCCCACGATGCAGAAATGAAGCAGAAAATTTCTGCAGCATTTCTGCATCTCCCTGGCAGAAAAAACGCATGCAGATTGTGCATGCGTTTTTCCTGCAGAATACATGCGGAATACATGCGGATTCACAAGCGTATCCACATGCGTTAACGCATGTGTTTCCGCATGCGGACTGACAAGCACTTTCCAGGCGATAGCATCACTTGGAAAGTGCTTGACAACTAGGTCACACTGTATAAATCCATGCAAACGGCATGGATTTATACAGTGTAACCGTAAAAATAAAAAAATAAAGCTATACTTACCGATCCCCCGCCGCGTGAGCTGTCGCGTGTGTTGTCATGCTACTTCCGGGTTGCCGGCATCTCGCGAGACAGCCTGCGGTCACATGACCGCGACGTCATCTCAGGTCCTGGAAGGAGAAGCACTGCGCGAGCCGCCGGACAGGTGAATATAACTTTATTTATTATTTTATTCTTTTTTTAACAGGTACAATGGTATCCAGGTCTGGATGAGAGTCTTCTCTCCTCCAGAACTGGGTACCATCCGCACATAGAGACGCATAGAATCCGCTTGTACAAATGTACAGACGCGGATTCTATGCGTCTCAATGCAAGTCAATGGCGGCGCTTCCGTTGCGCTTCCGCAAAATTAATGAACATGCTGCGGATTTATGAGCACTGCAGAAACGCTGCGGAAAAATCCGCAGCATGTGCATTGACATTGCGGAATGCCATTGGGGACCATGGGGTGCGGATTACCATGCGGTTTTGATGCGTTTCCGCTGCGGAAATTCCGCAACATAAACGCATGAAAAACGCATCGTGTGCACGCAGCCTTAGATTTGTTAATCCAAGAGAAATACACTATTATCTTGGTGTTGACTTGTAAATGTATGTGTATTTATGTGCCTGGTCATGAAGAACAGACCAGTATTTGTATAACCTCGATTGATGTCTCCTCTTTTTTTCTGGGACAATGAATGTTTGCTAATTATGTTGATTAACCTTTGTGGACCCTGTGGCTTATTGACTCACAGGACAGGAGGACAAACTAAGCGAATTCATTAAATGCTCAAACAATGAGACATGAGGATGATTCCCTAACCCCTTACCTGTGAACGTGTACTTGCAAGGACAACTGTAACTATTTTAAGGGGCATGGGCTTCTATAGCAGTCAGAATTGGGACAGAGATTGAAAAGAGATTCTACAAGAAGATTCAAGGATCAGACTCTTTTCACATCATCAGCTTGGAAGTATGGCTTTAACCAAAGAGAGACAGATTTGGATCCTACATGATTCTAGCCTAAGGGAATATAGGCATGACTAGAAAGATATGGATCTGTTCCGTTGACCATTAGAGAGCCCAGGGATACATTTGGGATGACCAGGTTGGGACGATGAAGTCACCTGGCCCCGTGGATATGTTGTTTGGGATTGCCACATGGGACTGTCCAGTCACGTGAAACTCATGGAGACATTGGAAGAAGCCAGATTGGGACCGGCCGGTCATCTGGCCATATGGAAATTCTCGGTGATGCCAGAATTTGATGGACTTCTAGCTTCCTAAACTTGCCACTACCTTTTCTCTGTGGGGGCCCGCCAGAAGCAGGGGGCCACTGGTTGAGTTAGTTGGCCCTGGAAGTCCCAAAGTTGCAGCTGTTCTATCCCAGGTGGGCGGAGCAGAAGGGTGAGACTCTGTAATGTTGTTCCATCTCGGGTATTTGCTGGGACTGTTCTATGTGTTTATTGTCCATTTTATGGTTCAATAAAGTATTGCCACATTGTTTTATCCTCACCCTGTGTTGTCTGAGTGGTATTAAGCCCACGGAGGATCCCGTGTCTTCACAACATCTAAAGTACATCCTTCTCTCTCTGTCCACACCTCACCAGCATGTCCACCTCTTTCTTCACACCTTTCCTGCACAAGAGGTTATGCAGCGCAGCATGGGAACTGGGGGGAACGTGAGTAGAATTGTTTTTTTAATGTGTTACAGAACAGGGCACAGTACCCCAGGAAGGGGCCCAGGATGGAGCACACTACCCCAGAAAGAGGCACACTACCCCAGGACGAGGCCAGGGATAAGGCGCTCTACCCCTGGAAGGGGCCCAGGATGAGGCACATTACCCAAGGAAGGGGCCTGGGATGAGGCACACTACCCCAAGAAGGGGAACATTACCCAAGGAAGGGGCCGAGGAAGGGGCACACTACCCCAAGATGGGGGACATTATAACAGGATGGGGAACAATACCCCAGGAATTGGCCCAGGATTCGGCACATTATACCAAGAAGGGGATCAGGATGGGACACACTACCCCAGGAAGGGAACCAGGATGGGGCATATTATACCAGAAAGGGGCACATTATCCCAGGAAGGGGGCCAGGATGGGGCACATTATACCAAGAAGGAGGCCTAGTTGGGAGACATTATCCCAGGAAGGCGGGCCGGTATGGGGGACATTATTACTGGAAGCCTGATTATTACCAGATAGCATCCTCTCACACCCTCCATTTCATTATAAGACCCTGATAACGTCTTCTTCCACCCCCTAATTCATTATGATGCTATCAGGGCCTAATTAATGTGTATGTGTCACGCAAGGTGTGGGAAAGACTAAGAGCAACATGAAGGGAAGAAGGGAAGGGAGCCCTGACACTAGGGTAAGCGGGAGTGGAGACCTCCTAGGCTGATCTGATATCACCCTGTCTCCCCTATCATCCTTATATTGGTTCCTCACCATTCACCGCGCAGTAACCTAAACCCTGTATTTCCCTAGAGCTTGGCCCTGGATAGGGAAGGTGGGGATGAGCACTAGTCAATCCCCACTGACAACTAAAGACAACAAGGGAGAAAAACACGGGGGAAAGTAATTTAGCTTGAGCCGACTTCAGAGAGATAACACCACACTTCCTCCTAACTCCAGAGAGGATGTAAGCAGACAGCAATAGCTCCAAGACTTCACAAGGGAACATGTGAATATCAATGGCACCTCCCTGTAGCAAACAGAAAGTATTTAAACACCCAGGCCTGGGTGTCAATTAGCAGGAGGGAGGTAGCCGCTGGGTCCTAGAGTGAGATAGATCTAAGAAGGTGTCTGTAATGCCAAACGAAGAGATCTTCTGCAACCAACTGCAGGACGACTGTCTGTCACATCTGACACACCAGTGACAGTATGTGGGGGAGGGGAAGGACACAGGTCAGGGACTAAGAATATGTGCACATGATCGGGATTTTCTCACTGCTGCAGCTGAGTGTTAGACGGGACCGCTGCAGCTGTGGGCGCTATACAGTATAACTGTGTGAATTGCGAGCGAATTTCCAGTTACATAGAGGGATAGGTTTAGGGAGTAGGGACTAGTTCTAATTGCAGCCCTTTTGCGGGCTAGGTTACAGCAGTTCATAGCACTTTTTGCCAGGTAGGTCTGTGCCAGTGCCGTGCAAGTGTTTTTCACAGCATTTGGCGAAACGTAGCTCAGCCAATCCTTTTGGGCCTGTGGCAGTGTCTGTTAGTCATTGGAGTAGCCTATCTGTTTTGCAAGCTACACCACCTGTGTATCTAATACCAATTTTTTACTGCATCTAAGCCAGCCAATCCTTTTAGGCTAGTAGCAGTGTCTGGTAGTCAGTGGAGTAGCCCATCTGAAGCAAGCTACACCACCTGTGTATCTAATAATTTTTTTTACTGCATCTAACCCAGGAAATCTTTTTGGGCCTAGTAGCAGTGTCTTGTAGTCAGCGGAGTAGCCCACCTGTGAAGGAAGCTACACCGCCTGGGTATCTAATTCAAATTTTTTACTGCATCTAACCCAGGAAATCTTTTGGGCCTAGTAGCAGTGTCTGGTAGTCAGCGGAGTAGCCCACCTGTGAAGGAAGCTACACCGCCTGTGTATCTAATTCTAATTTTTTACTGCATCTAACCCAGGAAATCCTTTTGGGTCTAGTAGCAGTGTCTGATAGTCAGTGGAGTAGCCCATCTGAAGCAAGCTATATCACCTGTGTATCTAATAACAATTTTTTACTGCATCTAACCCAGTAAATCCTTTTGGACCTAGTAACAATGTCTCGTAGTCAGCGGAGTAGCCCACCTGTGAAGGAAACTACACCGCCTGGGTATCTAATTCTAAATTTTTACTGCATCTAACCCAGGAAATCCTTTTGTCCTAGTAGCAGTGTCTGGTAGTCAGCGGAGTAGCCCATCTAATGCAAGCTACACCACCTGTGTATCTAATAACAATTTTTTACTGCATCTAACCCTGTAAATCCTTGTGGGCATAGTAGCAGTGTCTTGTAGTCAGCGGAGTAGCCCACCTGTGAAGGAAGCTACACCGCCTGCGTATCTAATTCTAATTTTTTACTGCATCTAACCCAGGAAATCCTTTTGGGCCTAGTAGCAGTGTCTGGTAGTCAGTGTAGTAGCCCATCTGAAGCAAGCTACACCACCTGTGTATCTAATAACAATTTTTACTGCATCTAACCCAGTAAATGCTTTTGGGCATAGTAGCAGTGTTTCGTAGTCAGCGGAGTAGCCCACCTGTGAAGGAAGCTACACCGCCTGTGTATCTAATTCTAATTTTTTACTGCATCTAACCCAGGAAATATTTTTGGGACTAGTAGCAGTGTCTGGTAGTCAGCGGAGTAGCCCACCTGTGAAGGAAGCTACACCGCCTGTGTATCTAATAACAATTTTTTACTGCATCTAACCCAGGAAATCCTTTTGGGCTAGTAGCAGTGTCTCGTAGTCAGCAGAGTAGCCAATCTGAAGCAAGCTACACCGCCTGTAGATCTAATTACAAATTTTTAACTGCATCTAGCCCAGGCAATACTTTGGGCCTAGTAGCAGTGTCTGGTAGTCAGTGGAGTAGCCCATCTGAAGCAAGCTACACCACCTGTGTATCTAATAACAATTTTTTACTGAATCTAACCCAGTAAATGCTTTTGGGCATAGTAGCAGTGTCTCGTAGTCAGCGGAGTAGCCCACCTGTAAAGGAAGCTATACCGCCTGTGTATCTAATTCTAATTTTTTACTTCATCTAACCCAGGAAATCCTTTTGGGTCTAGTAGCAGTGTCTGGTAGTCAGTGGAGTAGCCCATCTGAAGCAAGCTATACCACCTGTGTATCTATTAACAATTTTTTACTGCATCTAACCCAGTAAATCCTTTTGGACCTAGTAGCAATGTCTCATAGTCAGCGGAGTAGCCCATCTGTGAAGGAAGCTACACCGCCTGTGTATATAATTCTAATTTTTTACTGCATCTAACCCAGGAAATCTATTTGGGCCTAGTAACAGTGTCTGGTAGTCAGCGGAGTAGCCCACCTGTGAAGGAAGCTACACCGCCTGGGTATCTAATTCTAATTTTTTACTGCATCTAACCCAGGAAATCCTTTTGTCCTAGTAGCAGTGTCTGGTAGTCAGTGGAGTAGCCCATCTGAAGCAAGCTACACCACCTGTGTATCTAATAACAATTTTTTACTGCATCTAACCCTGTAAATCCTTTTGGGCATAGTAGCAGTGTCTCATAGTCAGCGGAGTAGCCCAGCTGTGAAGGAAGCTACACCGCCTGTGTATCTAATTCTAATTTTTTACTTCATCTAACCCAGAAAATCCTTTTGGGCCTATCAGCAGTGTGTGGTAGTCAGTGGAGTAGCTCATCTGAAGCAAGCTACACCACCTGTGTATCTAATAACAATTTTTACTGCATCTAACCCAGTAAATGCTTTTGGGCATAGTAGCAGTGTCTCGTAGTCAGCGGAGTAGCCCACCTGTGAAGGAAGCTACACCGCCTGTGTATCTAATAACAATTTTTTACTACATCTAACCCAGGAAATCCTTTTGGGCTAGTAGCAGTGTCTCGTAGTCAGCGGAGTAGCCCATCTGAAGCAAGCTACACCGCCTTTGTATCTAATAACAATTTTTAACTGCACCTAGCCCAGGCAATACTTTGAGCCTAGTAGCAGTGTCTGCTAGTCAGCGGAGTAGCCCAGCTGTTTTGCAAGCTACACCGCCTGTAGATCTAATTACAAATTTTTAACTGCATCAAGCCCAGGCAATAATTTGGGCCTAGTAGCAGTGTCTGCTAGTCAGCGGAGAAGCCCAGCTGTTAAGCAAGCTCCACCACCTGTGCTTTGGACACTTTTTTTCAAAGCAAACACTTCGGGCCCCCGGCACACTCAGTCAAGAGCATCGGGGAGGCGCCCCAAGGCAAAGGGGCTGGGACTGGCGGTAGCACGCCATGAGGCGGACCGCCAAGCTCGATCCTTATAAAAGCTTTTTAACTGCAGCAGCTTTAGTGGACGCTACTGGAGCTGGAATTACCGCGGCTGCTGGCACCAGACTTGCCCTCCAATAGATCCTTGTAAAAGGATTTAAAGTGTGCTCACTCAAATTACAGAGCCAATTTAAATTACAGAGCTTAGACCTGCCTCCACCGCGGGGGGTCTCGACCCACCAGCGGAAAGGCACCAGTATTGGGAGAGGGGGGCTGGCCATCAGGGTCCACCGCGGCTCTGGCACAAACCCGGCGACATGGAGGTCGCACGGGCAGGAACGGCCTGGCCGTGTCGGCTTCGCAATCCAGCGTAGTCCCTCTGCCCGCTCGCGCCCGTAACCTCAAAGGGATGCGCAATCGGCTTTTCTTCCCAGGGCTGTTCCGCGCCCAGCAGGAACGTGGTGGAACTCAGGTCGGCCTTTCACCTTACTCCCTTACCTCCCTCGCCCTCTTTCCTTCTTACGTTCTCTATCTAACCCCTCGGCTCTGTGGTGTCCGCTAGTGTTGAGCCACCCCCGTAGTGTTCGAGTTCGGTTCGGTTCGTCGAACACTCGTGTGTTCGCCGAACTGTTCGTCGAACTGTTCGTCGAACACCTTCGAACACCGTTAAAACCAATGGCAGGCAAACAAAAACACATAGAAACACATAGAAAACACCTTCAAAGGTGTCCAAAAGCTGACAAACTGCTCAGAAGACACAACTAACACATGGAAAAGTGACAAGTACATATAGTCATGCGAAAAGAAAAGAGGTGGAGGAGTAAAAGGAGGGGGAGACACAGATATAGGCATGTCATGCCCTTCTAAAATCCAAAAAGTGAGAAGCCGACACGTTCAGTCCGCTCCTGCCCGTGCCACCTCCGTGTCGCCGGGTTTGTGCCAGAGCCGCGGTGAACCCTGACGGCCAGCCCCCCTCTCCCAATACTGGTGCCTGTCCGCTGGTGGGTCGAGCGAGCCCCCCTGTGGTGGAGGCAGCTCTAAGCTTTTTAATTTAAATTGTCTCTCTAATTTGAATGAATACACTTTAAATCCATTTACAAGGATCTATTGGAGGGCAAGTCTCATGCCAGCAGCCGTGTAATTCCAGCTCCAGTAGCGTCCACTAAAGCTGCTGCAGTTAAAAAGCTTTTATAAGGATCGAGCTCGGCTGTCCACCGCAAGGCATCCTATTGCCAGTCCCAGCCCCTATGCCTTGGGGTGCCTCCTGATGCTCTTCACTGAGTATCCCGTGGTCCCGAAGCATTTCCTTTGAAAAAATTAAGTGTCCAAACTACAGGTGGTGTAGCTTGCTTAACAGCCGGGATAATCCGCTGACTAGCAGACACTGCTACTAGGCACAAAGTATTTCCTGGGCTAGATGCAGTTAAAAATTTGTAATTAGATACTCTCGTTGGATGCTGAGAAAGCATTCCATAGAGTCTCCTGGCACGCCATATATGATTCTCTTAAAAAGCTTGGGGTAGGGGTCTAGGGGACCCTTTTATAGCCAAAATCACGGCCCTGTATCACAATACATCACCTAGGCTGAAGATAAATGGAACTGTAGCACCCTGAGGGCTCGGTTGCTACAGAGGTATTGTACCTCACCCAGAGGTGTGATATCTCACTCTCAGGTAAGGATGGAGTGTGGATCAGGACCCGACACCTGCATGCATTACACCACATTGCCGTGGGGCAGGGCGACCAATATGCCTCTGAGATGGGCACGATAGTCCCTGTCCCTGGCTGGAGTGGGGGGAGGGAACACTGAGGAAGGGGAACCCTGTAGTGCAGGAGCCAGGAGGAAGCAGTTCCTGGGTGCATTGAGAAGGGAGTATAAAAGGTGGGCACCATCTTAGTTCAGTGCAGAGAAGTCTGAGCAGAAGTGGCAGGGAGCAGGGGCTCTGCATGAGCTCTGCTCCGGAGGCGGGCCTAGTAACAGAGGCCCAGGCCTGGAAGAGGGAGAAGGAAGGAAGAGGAGCGGAGAAGGCTCCAGGAAGGAGGAATGAAGGGATCCCAGGGGTGCGTACGGGCGAGTCGCCACCGCACGCCCGAATCCACCTGCGTGGAGGGGTCAGGCCAAAGGGGGAGACCGGTCCCCGAAACTAGTGGAGGCAGGAAACGACCCTCAGCTAGAAACCGGAGGCTGTGACATTTTATGTGGCGCAGCCCCTCGCTACACCCGCTAGGAAGGCACCACATAGGGTCAGGGAAACTGGCGCCAAGTTTACCAAGAGGAGGCCCGAGGCAGCCGGACAGAAGGGTTGGTAAGAAAGGCCAGACAAAGGACACACAAAGGGGGTCCTGTGAAGCGCTCCAAAGTTATCTGGGAGTTGTCTGAGCCCCTCACCTGGTGAGCACAGTACGACGTGGGCAGCCGTTACCTGCAGACGTGGTCTGGATAATAAGAACTGTGAGTAAAGGCCCTGGACTGCATCACTGACTCCGTGTCGTTACTGCTGCTGCCCTGCACCATCACCCCCATCCTCCGCATACACTGCCCTGAGGCTATACTCCTCCCGTGGGGAGTTATGCTACGCTCTGCTGCACCCACAACACCAGCCTCAGCGGTCTGCCCTGCAGCGGCGGTTCACTCTGACCGCAATCCACGGGTGGCGTAGTCGGACATTTAAACATCAAAACCACATAAATAGTTCCGCCACTGGTTTGACCACCCTGAGCCACGGAACCGGGTCGCCGCCACGAAGACTACAACCACCAGCATCCACCATAAAGGGTCCGGCTCCGGGTGTCCCAAGGCCCAGGGGGTGCATCAGAACATTTTCATCACCTTTCACAATCACCAATGGGACAAGGCAGTGATGTCCTCTGTCCCCTCTCTTATACATCCTAGTGACGGAGCACCTGCTCTCATCAATTCGCCATAACCCCAATATTAGGTGGATTGAGGTGGGAGGCACCGAGTACAAGTGCTCTCTATTTGCTGATGATGTCCTAGTATATATCACTCAATCACATATATCCATCCATGCTGTTATTGCTGAAATAGATCACTTTGTTACATGGTCAAATTTTAAAATCAATGCAGCAAAGTCTGAGGCCCTCGATGTCTCCCTCCCAAATCCATATAGGATTCCATCCAGTCCAACTTTCCCTTTGCCTGGCCCTCACAGGGTATCAAATACTTAGGAATTCCTATTCATAGAGACCTCTCCCATCTATGTTATCTTAATTTTGGGCCCTTTATTGAACAACTCCATACAGACCACGGTTGGCAAGTTAGAACTGTAAGATTCACTACGTGAACCACTGGTGTTTTGTGGAAAAGCACATGTACACTGTGTTCCAAATTATTATGCAAAAAGTGTTAGGAGTGATAAGGGAAGAATTTGTTTGTTTGTCAGTTAAACTCATTGATGGTGATGTGTGTCAGGGCTCTTTATATCACTGTAAGCAATTGCAGACACCTGTGCTAATTAGTTTGGCAGGTGTGTCCAATGAAAGGCAAGACTACTTAAGAAGGCTGTCTCACATTATTAAGCAGCCTACATTTTCTGCCAAAATGGGAAAGAAAAAGGATGTGTCGGCTGCTGAGAAGCAACAAATTGTGGAGTGTTTAGGTCAAGGCATGACTACAATCAACATTGTGCGATGATCAGGATGAAGTGTCTTGGCAATCAAGAAGTATGTAGCTGATTCACAGTACACACGTGTGCGTGCTGATAAGAGCAAATTGAGGACTCTTTCCTACAGGCAATTACGTCAGGTTAAAAGAGCAGCGGCAAAAAAGCCTTGTCATAGCAGCAGACAAGTTTTTGAAGCTGCTGGTGCCTCCAACGTCCCCCGAACAACAAGATGCAGGGTCCTTCAGAGGTTTGCAGCTGTGCATACGCCATCCTGTCGACCTCCTCTATCCACTTCACACAAGCAGAAACGGCTCCAGTGGGCTAAACATTACATGAAGACTGATTTCAAAACTGTTTTGTTCACGGATGAGTGCCGTGCAGCGCTCGATGGTCCAGATGGATGGAGTGGAGGATGGCTGGTTGATGGACACCCCACGCAAACACGGCTACAGAGCCAACAAGGAGGAGGTGGAGTAATGTTTTGGGCTGGAATCATGGGGAGAGAGATTGTCGGCCCCTTTAGGATCCCTGAAGGCGCTAAAGATGAACTCCATAATGTATGTGGATTTTCTCAAACAGCACTTCCTGCCATGGTTCAAGAAGAAGAACCGTGTATTTCACAGCAAGATCATTTTTTTGCATGATAATGCACCATCTCATGCTGCACATAAAACATCTGCATCTCTGGCTGATATGGGCATAAAAGGGGACAAACTTATGGTGTGACCCCCATGCTCCCCTGACCTCTACCCCATTCAGAACCTCTGGAGCATCATCAAAAGGAGTGTCTATGATGGCGGGAGGCAGTTCACATCTAAGCAACAGCTCAGGGAGGGTATTCTGTCCTCATGCAAAACAATTGAAGCAGAAACCATCCAAAACCTGACAAATTCAATGGACGAGAGAGTTCAGAAGCTCCTTTCGAACAAGGGGTCCTATGTGAAAATGTAACATCACCTAGAATAAAGTTTTGAGTTGAAAACTGTTTGATTTCAGTTTCTAATAACCTGCTAATGCTTATAATTTCAAAAATGACCATTTTTTTGGTCTTTATTAAAATGAAAAGGTTGATCGAAAAGTTTGGGGGATCTAAGAGTGTGGCAACCCAGTAGTCATGATTACTTCGAATTCTGACAATATGAGGGTCATGTTGCAGGTAGTGCAGCAAGAAGGCACTTATGTGTCTTGCGCATCTCGGAGCCCCAAAATTATTTTCCGGGCTAGATGCAGCTAAAAATTATTATTAATTTTAAATCTGGTGAAGCTTAGTATAGATGGCCTAATAGGATCAGTGCTGCACACTGCTACAAAGCCCAAATTATTTTCCAGCCAAGATACAGATAAACATGATTAGTAATTTTAAATCTGGTGGAGCTTATTATAGATGGCCTAATAGAATCAGTGCTGCACACTGCTACAAAGCCCAAATTATTTTCCAGCCAAGATATAGATAAACATGATTAGTAATTTGAAAGCTTAAAACGGTTGGTAGGGTGATTTTAACCAATCATCAAGCTTTTACTCTCCCCAGGATGACACAGGGGTAGAAAAGTCGTTTCGGATCCATGATTTGTTCATCTTTATGAACGTGAGTCTGTCTACATTATCAGTGGAGAGCCGCGTGTGCTTATCTGTCAGCACACCACCAGCAGCGCTGAACACACGTTCAGACAGAACGCTGGCTGCGGGGCATGACAAGATCTCCAAGGCGTAAGTGGCTAGCTCCGGCCATTTATCCAGATTGGAAGCCCAAAAAGAGCAAGGGTCCAGTGACACAGTCATGGCTTCAATGTTTACTTGGAGATACTCCTGTACCATCGTCTCTAGGCGTTGACTATGTGTCAGACTTCTTGTCTCCTGTGGCCTTGCAAAGGATGGGCTAAAAAAGTGGTGAAATGATTCCGCAAAATTGATGTTACCAGCAGATACTGTGGTTCTGTTACGGTTTGAGTGCTGAACACTTGATGGTCCCACGGTTGGCAAGTTGGAACTGTGAGATTCACTACGTGCACCACTGGTGTTTTGTGGAAAAGCACATGTAAGATTCTGCAACAGTCTCTGCTGATACTCCTGCATGCGTGCATCCCTTTCTATGGCAGGAATAATTTCGGCAAATTTACTTTTGTACCGGGGATCTAACAGTGTGGCAACCCAGTAGTCAGGATTATTTCTAATTCTCACAATTCGAGGGTCATGTTGCAGGTAGTGCAGCAAGAAGGCACTCATGTGTGTTGCGCATCCAGGAGCACCAAGTCCCTGTTGTGTTGGTGGCGAGGTAACAATCATGCTTACTTCCTCTGTCCTCTCCCCCCAACCTCGCACAACAGAAATGTGATCAAGGTCTCCCTCATCTGATGAGTCTTCCATCAGTTCGTCCTCCACTTCTTCCTGGGCTTCTGCACCTTCCTCACTAGTTTGGCTGCTACCATGTGCCCTGGTAAAACCATCCCCCCCCCCCTCACATGCCTGCCGCCTTGGTGCTGCCGACCGTCTGGACCTTGCAGATGTTAGCCCTTCCGCATACAACTCCTCCTCCTCTACTTCCTCCACCTCCTCTTGTGCCACCACCTGACTCCGAATTCTGTTTAACATGTGCTACTGCATGTAAATCACCGGAATAGTCATGCTGATAATGGCATCGTCAGCACTAAACATCTTCGTCGCCATTTAAAAACTGTGCAGAAGGGTGCATAGGTCCCTGATCTGAGACCACTCCTCCAGCGTGATTTGCCCCACCTCTGGATCTCGTTGGCCCAGGCTATACGTCAGAACGTATTGCACCAGGGCTTGTCGGTGCTGCCACAGTCGCTGCAACATGTGCAGAGTTGAATTCCACCGGGTAGGCACATCGCATTTTAGCCGGTGAAGTGGCAGGCCCAACGACTTCTGTAGAGATGTAAGTCGCTGAGCTGCGGGATGCGAATGGCGGAAGTGAGCACACAGCGACCGTGCCCTCTGCAGAAGGCCATCTAGTCTGGGATAGTGGGCTAAAAATTGCTGGACAACCAGGTTCAACACGTGAGCCATACAAGGCACGTGTGTGACATTGCCCCGGCGAAGGGCCGCACCCAGGTTTGCAGCATTGTCGCACATGGCCTTCCCTGGTTTCAGGTCCAGTGGAGACAACCATTCATGAAATTGGTTCTCCAGAGCTGACCACAACTCCTCAGCTGTGTGACTCACATTTCCCAGACATTTCAAAGTAAAAACCGCCTGATGACGTTGAGCCCTACTGCCAGCATAGTAAGGAGGTGTGCAGGATCCCTTCTGCACAGTTAGAAAGCTTGTGGCATGACCAGACAGGCATTGGGTGCAGGTGGAAGACCGAGAGGAGGTTGAGGAGGCAGAAGCAGTGGAGGAACTTTGACATAAAGAGGATTGACGCACAACTCGTGGGGACGGCAAGACTTGGACAGCAGCCCCTTGTCCTGCTGTCACCATAGTTACCCAGTGCCCAGTCAGCGACATGTAACGCCCCTGTCCATGCCTACTCGTCCAAGTGTCTGTGGTGAAATGCACCCTGTCACACACAGAGTTTCTCAAAGAAGCGGTGATGTTGTGTGCGACATGCTGGTGGAGCGCAGGCACATCTTTCTTTGAGAAGTAGTGCCGACTGGGCATCTGGTACTGGGGCACTGCGACGGACATAAGGTCTCGAAAATCCTCTGTGTCCACCAGGCGGAAAGGCAGCATTTCTGTAGCCAAGAGCTTGCAGATGGTGAAATTCAACCTCTTAGCTTTCTCATGGCTAGGAGGAAATGGTCTTTTACTTGTCCACATCTGAGGGACCGAGGGCTGGCTATTGTGCTTAGACAGGGTTGATAAGGGTGTCCCCGGCAAACTGCCGGTCTGTGAGGAAGATGCAGGCGGACATGTTAGGTTGCCTTGATCCAAAGGTGGTGCTATCGATGTCGGACAGCGCTCAACACCAGCTGGTGTTACCACCTCCAAAGAAAATGATGACCTGCCAATCACGCTGGCTGTTGCGGGTAAAGAGGTGGCAGGTCTGCGCCCCAAAACAGGTGTGACTGCTGTCCCCCCAGTCACAGAGGATGAAGAGACCGCGGATGCACAAGATATGGCAGACGGTGTTTGGCCCGGCCGGCTAGGCCGCATTGTAGCACACTGAGCTTCCCACTGCAACTTATGCTTCATGTCCATGTGCCGGTTCATGCATGAAGTACTCAAACTATGTATTTTTTGGCCTCTACTTAGCTTTTGCTGACAAATGTTACAGATAACACGAGTTGGGTCATCTTTATCGATCTGAAAAAATGCCCAGACTATGCAAGGCTTAGCACCCATGCGACCTGAAGAGCCACCACGACTTGTGGTGAGAGGCAGAGTTGTGTTTGAGGATGCAGTTGTTGATGTGCTTCCAGTACTACGTCTCTGTCCAGGAAGGCGCAACCTGACCTCGTTGTCACTAGCATCTTCCTCCACCTCCTCTGCTGACCTCATCTCTTGGCTAACTGTGGGTTGACAGTAAGCGGGATCTCCAACCTCATCATCATCACCCTGTGCGTTATCACACCCGTCGTCCTCAGAGCCAACCTGTTCCTGCCCTGACAAAAAACTAAAGTTGTCGCTCCAATCAGGTATTTGAGTCTTATCATCGTCTTCCTCATTGTCTCCACCAACAGGAGTTACAGTTTGGGAATGAGGGTCTACATTATGGTCAGAACCTTCTGCGTCTGGTCCTGGATCCGACTCATAAAGATTCTGGGCATCAGTGCAGATCATTTCCTCGTCTGGATTCACAGAAGCGCTGGAGTCGACCTCTGATTCCCAGGCTATAGTATGAGTAAACAGCTCTGCAGACTCAACCATCTGTTCTACCTCATACTCAGACGGGCAGCTGGAGATTTGGGAGCTGTGAGGAAGCAAGTGCGATTGGGGTGACACCTTTGAGGACTGGAGTATTTGTGATGTTGAAGTTGATGTGGAGGAGAGCCCACTTAAAGGAGCACTTGATATCCGTTGAAGCACCTGCTGTTTTTGTGCCTCATCTGGAATTTGTAGCGATTGGCGTGGCCGTAAGAAAGGGATCTTATCACATTGTCCGCTAAAAGAAGTAGACATTTTAGTTTGGCTGGAAGATGGTCTTTCTTCTGCAGATGTTACTGTTGCTTTAACACCTACCCCACGGACACAACCTTTTTTCCCCTTCCCAACACGCCTATTCCCCTTTCCACCAGCAGCAGGCCTTTTTCCACTCATTTTGGTGGTTAACTAATTCACAACTCTGGAGTTGTTTGCACAAAAAAACAATGGATGGTAACCGAGCAGAGCTGAGTGGCCAAACTGTGGTATTAGGCCAAAACTATTGGCTGGGTTAGATGCAGAAAAAATTATATTCAATTTGCAACCTGATGGAGGTCAGTATAGATGGACTAATACAACAAGTCCCACACACAGCTAGAAGCCCAATATTTTTTCAGAGGTAGATGCAGAAAAAAATATATTCAGTTTGCAACCTGATGGAGGTCAGTATAGATGGACTAATACAACAAGTCCCACACACAACTAGAAGCCCAAATATTTTTTCAGAGGTACTGTAGATGCAGATAAAAATTATTTTTAATTTGCAACCTGATGGAGGTCAGTATAGATGGACTAATAGAGAAAGTCCGACACACTGCTAGAAGGCCAAATATTTTTTCAGAGGTAGATGCAGAAAAAAAATATATTCAGTTTGCAACCTGATGGAGGTCAGTATAGATGGACTAATAGAGAAAGTCCCATACACTGCTACAAGGCCAAATATTTTTTCAGAGCTAGATGCAGACAAAAAATTATTTTGAATTTGCAACCTGATGGAGGTCAGTATAGATGGACTAATAGAACAAGTCCCACACACTGCTAGAAGGCCAAATATTTTTTCAGAGGTAGATGACGAAAAAAATTATATTCAGTTTGCAACCTGATGGAGGTCAGTATAGATGGACTAATAGAGAAAGTCCCACACACTGCTACAAGGCCAAATATTTTTTCAGAGCTAGATGCAGACAAAAAATTATTTTGAATTTGCAACCTGATGGAGGTCAGTATAGATGGACTAATAGAACAAGTCCCACACACTGCTAGAAGGCCAAATATTTTTTCAGAGGTAGATGCAGAAAAAAATTATATTCAGTTTGCAACCTGATGGAGGTCTGTATAGATGGACTAATAGAGAAAGTCCCACACACTGCTAGAAGCCCAAATATTTTTTTCAGAGGTAGATGCATAAAAAAATTATATTCAGTTTGCAACCTGATGGAGGTCTGTATAGATGGATTAATAGAACAAGTCCCACACACAGCTACAAGCCCAATATTTTTTCAGAGGTAGATGCAGAAAAAAAATATATTCAGTTTGCAACCTGATGGAGGTCAGTATAGATGGACTAATAGAGAAAGTCCCACACACTGCTAGAAGGCCAAATAGTTTTTCAGAGCTAGATGCAGACAAAAAATTATTTTTAATTTGCAACCTGATGGAGGTCAGTATAGATGGACTAATAGAGAAAGTCCCACACACTGCTAGAAGGCCAAATATTTTTTCAGAGCTAGATGCAGAAAAAAATTATATTCAGTTTGCAACCTGATGGAGGTCAGTATAGATGGACTAATAGAGAAAGTCCCACACACTGCTAGAAGGCCAAATATTTTTTCAGAGCTAGATGCAGAAAAAATTATATTCAGTTTGCAACCTGATGGAGGTCAGTATAGATGGACTAATAGAACAAGTCCCACACACAGCTAGAAGGCCAAATATTTTTTCAGAGGTAGATGCAGAAAAAAATTATATTCAGTTTGCAACCTGATGGAGGTCTGTATAGATGGACTAATAGAGAAAGTCCCACACACTGCTAGAAGCCCAAATATTTTTTTCAGAGGTAGATGCATAAAAAAATTATATTCAGTTTGCAACCTGATGGAGGTCAGTATAGATGGACTAATAGAGAAAGTCCCACATACTGCTAGAAGGCCAAATATTTTTTCAGAGCTAGATGCAGATAAAAATTATTTTTAATTTGCAACCTGATGGAGGTCAGTATAGATGGACTAATAGAGAAAGTCCCACACACTGCTAGAAGGCCAAATAGTTTTTCAGAGCTAGATGCAGACAAAAAAATATTTTTAATTTGCAACCTGATGGAGGTCAGTATAGATGGACTAATAGAGAAAGTCCCACACACTGCTAGAAGGCCAAATATTTTTTCAGAGCTAGATGCATAAAAAAATTATATTCAGTTTGCAACCTGATGGAGGTCAGTATAGATGGACTAATAGAGAAAGTGCCACACACTGCTAGAAGGCCAAATAGTTTTTCAGAGCTAGATGCAGACAAAAAATAATTTTTAATTTGCAACCTGATGGAGGTCAGTATAGATGGACTAATAGAGAAAGTCCCACACACTGCTAGAAGGCCAAATATTTTTTCAGAGCTAGATGCAGAAAAAAATTATATTCAGTTTGCAACCTGATGGAGGTCAGTATAGATGGACTAATAGAGAAAGTCCCACACACTGCTAGAAGGCCAAATATTTTTTCAGAGCTAGATGCAGAAAAAAATTATATTCAGTTTGCAACCTGATGGAGGTCAGTATAGATGGACTAATAGAACAAGTCCCACACACAGCTAGAAGCCCAAATATTTTTTCAGAGGTAGATGCAGATAAAAATTATTTTTAATTTGCAACCTGATGGAGGTCAGTATAGATGGACTAATAGAGAAAGTCCCACACACTGCTAGAAGGCCAAATATTTTTTCAGAGCTAGATGCCGATAAAAATTATTTTTAATTTGCAACCTGATGGAGGTCAGTATAGATGGACTAATAGAGAAAGTCCCACACACTGCTAGAAGGCCAAATATTTTTTCAGAGGTAGATGTAGCACCCTGAGGATTCGGCTGCTACAGGGGTATTGCACCTCAAGCCAGAGGTGTGATATTCCACTCCCGGGTAAGGATGGAGTGTGGAACTGAGCTCAGTAGGCTGCATGCACTACATACATCCCATTTCCGGGGGACAGATCAATGGTACTCCCACTAGGTATATGTGCAGGTACGACAGTGTCTGTCCCTGGCTGGAGTGGGAGGGGGGTGGAACATCCCAGTAGTGTAGGGGCAGATAGGGGGAGCAGTCTGGGTAATGCTAGGAGCTCATTGGGTGCTGGTCACCTGAGCTCACACATAGAGGGAGTATATAAGGTGGGAACCATCTTAGATCAGGGTCAGACAGGCAGACAGTTACCAGTCAGTCTTTTGTAGAGGGTCAAGCAGTCCTGAAAGAAGAGAGAGAGGAGAAGAGAAGGACCCAGAGGGGAAGAAGAGGGAACCCCAAGAGCCCAAATACAACCAGAAGGGTGAAGGGTTGGCACAAGGGTACCGGATCCCAAGCTGGTGGAGGGCACTAATCCTCAGCCAGAGACCGGAGGTTGTGGGCAGGATCTGCCACGACCCCCCACTAAATCCACTGCGAAGGCACACCGAGTATAGGGTCAGGGAACCCAGAGACAAGGGTTTTACCAACAAGAGGCCCGAGGGAGCCGGACATAAATGGATCCCTGGTGGGGAAGGCCAGAGAAAAGGAACGTCAGAAAGGGAGCTCAGGATCACGCTCCAGAATTACCTGGGGGTTGGCCGAGTCCAGGACCTGGTGGACGCAGCACGGCTCGGGCGGTCACTCAAGGCCGGAGTGACCAGCACAACAGCAGTAAGTAAAAACCCTGAACTGCACAGCCCGACTCTGAGTTTTATTACCATCCTCACTGCACCACCACAACCACCACCCTCTACAACTGACCCCCTGAGGCTATACCCCTCCCGTTGGGGGTTATACTACCAGAAGCTGCACACACACCACCAGCCTCAGCGGACCCTGCTGCAGCGGCGGCCGTATTGACCGCAAATCAACGGGTGGCGTAGTCGACACTAAAGAACATCCAGCAACATCTGTAGGACTGCCACACACTGAGCTTGACACCCTGGGCACGGACCGGGTCACCGCCACTCGGAGACTACAACCCCCATCTGATCCGGCTCCGGGTATCCCCCAAACAACACTGGCCCAGGGGGCGCGTCAACTATGCAGAAAAAAATTATATTCAGTTTGCAACCTGATGGAGGTCTGTATAGATGGACTAATAGAGAAAGTCCCACACACTGCTAGAAGCCCAAATATTTTTTCAGAGGTAGATGCAGAAAAAAATTATATTCAGTTTGCAACCTGATGGAGGTCTGTATAGATGGATTAATAGAACAAGTCCCACACACAGCTACAAGCCCAATATTTTTTCAGAGGTAGATGCAGAAAAAAAATATATTCAGTTTGCAACCTGATGGAGGTCAGTATAGATGGACTAATAGAGAAAGTCCCACACACTGCTAGAAGGCCAAATATTTTTTCAGAGCTAGATGCAGAAAAAAAATATATTCAGTTTGCAACCTGATGGAGGTCAGTATAGATGGACTAATAGAACAAGTCCCACACACAGCTAGAAGCCCAAATATTTTTTCAGAGGTAGATGCAGATAAAAATTATTTTTAATTTGCAACCTGATGGAGGTCAGTATAGATGGACTAATAGACCAAGTCCCACACACTGCTAGAAGGTCAAATATTTTTTCAGAGCTAGATGCAGAAAAAAATTATATTCAATTTGCAACCTGATGGAGGTCAGTATAGATGGACTAATAGAATGATGCTATGCCCAAGAGATTTTACTTCACTAGGTGCAGTAAAAAAATTGGTATTCTATACACAGGTGGTATATCTTGCAGCACAGATAGGCTACTCCACTGACTAACACACTCTGCAATAGGCCAAAAAGGATTAGCTTTGCTAGATTCAGCCAAATGCTGTGAAAAAAACTTGCACAGCACTGGCACAGACCTGCCTGGCAAAAACTGATAGGAACTGATGTAACCTAGTCCTGAAAAGGACTCCAATTACAATTAGTCTTTACTCCCACAACCTATCTATTTAAGAGCACAGACCTGCCTGATAAAAGTCGTAGGAAATGCTGTAACCTAGTCCTTAAAAGGACTGCAATCACAACTATTCCCTACTCCCAAGCTATCTGTAGATTTGTGCGAAAATTGGCTTGAAATTAACAACGTATAGCGCACACAGCAACAGCGGTGCCGTCTAACACGCAGCTGCAGCAGTGAGAAAATGGTGGCGACGGGGAAAATGGCTTGGTCTTATAGGGCAAGGACATGTGACATACACTGCCAATGACACATGCCCTTGCTTGTGTGAAAAAAAGCACTTCGCTCCGTGTGTGCGCTGCTGATAGGCTGACAGATTGCACCTCCCCACTGTAAATGCGGGAAAGAGAAAAAAAAATGGAGATCTTCATTGTTCCTGCAGAGATCCATCTCCTGCCCCTCCCCCCGCCCCGCTGTACACTCAAACTGCGTATTAACATTAATTATCAGCATTACTGAGAAAAAATCCAGTTATGATTTTGGTGCACGAACAGTTATCGAACATAACCTAGAACAGCCGAATTTTTCTCAAATCGTTCGTGTTCGCCGAACGGCTCGAACACCGCCCAAAACAGCTCGAATTTGAGATTGGCGAACAATTCGAGTCGAACAACGCTCATCTCTAGTGTCCGCTCTCCCTCCAGCTCTCTCCTTCTCACAGGTGGACTACCGCGTGTATTCACACTGTGGCGAATCTTTTGGGCCCAGGCATAAAAAGTCGTTGAGGTAATGCATAGTATATGCCCCCTTAGAAACGTCCATGACGACCTATTCGATGAAGCTACTAAACGCCTCAAATAGTGAGAAGGATATGGAGCACCCCATGGCAAACAGCGATCTATATAGTATGCTCCTTCCCAGAAGCAGCCCAATAGACGGACACTATTCGGAGGCACAGGTTAACCGGAACGCCCCCTCAATGTCAGTTTTGGCCATTAGGGTGCCCCTTCTCAACTTCTTGACCCGCCTGATTGCCTTGTCAAAGGAGGTACAGTATATACTACTGTACTTGGTTCCGCGTCAATGTTGTCGTTTACTGACCTGCCCCTTGGATATGACAAATGGTGGATTAGTCCGAATGTATTGGGTTCCGGTTTTGGCACAACTCACAACGGGGATACCACTACGTCTTGTAAGGAAAGTGTTCTGAATGGAACCACCATTCTACCTAAAGATATTTCTTTTTTTAATTTTCTTGTCACGGCGTCTGGGTGTTGGTAGGCTTATTTTAGATTTTTACTCCAGCCTTTCTTGATCTTAGAAGGGCATGACATGCCTATATCTGTGTCTCCTCCTCCTTTTACTCCTCCACCTCTTTTCTTTTCGCATGACTATATGTATTTGTCACTTTTCCATGTGTTAGTTGTGTCTTCTGAGCAGTTTGTCAGCTTTTGGACACCTTTGAACATGTTTTCTATGTGTTTTCTATGTGTTTCTATGTGTTTTTGTTTGCCTGCCATTGGTTTTAACGGGGTTCGAAGGTGTTCGACGCATCGTTCGGCGAACATGCCAGTGTTCGACGAACCGAACCGAACCCGAACACTACGGGGGTGGCTCAACACTAAAGATGAGTTGTGACTGGGAGATGTCGACAGGAAGGTCTGACCAGATGGAGAACAAGCAACAGAAAATGACTAATCAGACGGGATGTCAGTGGTCACTGTATGTAAGTATTTATTCTTTATGCTGTGAAGCTTGGAGTAATTTTGTTATTTGTGTTTTAATAATTTTTATTAACATTTTTTAACAGTTCAAGGGGTAGGGATATGGTTAGGGAATAGAGGAATATATGGGGGACGGGAGAGGAAATGATAGGTGTGGGAAAATGGATAAGAGGAAGGAGAACTCAAAATTGAATAAACAGTAGAATATATAGTATTACAACAAGTAAATTAAGATGAAAATCAAAATATGGTTATAAAACAACTTAGTCGTAATATAATAGATATCCAATTAAACCTAATAAGTATATGTATTTAATTCTGTTATTTGTAAAATTACCTCCCTTATGTCACATTCTCACATTTATGTAAAATGTCCATGAACTGACAGATTATTTTTATCGGCTGGAACAGGGACTCATAGATCCATTCACATATCTGTGAAAATCATGGATCTGAGAATGAGATCTGTGAGATTGTGAGCTTGTTTATTTCTGATCCGATTTTGAGGACATTTTGGGCAGCATGGCGGCTCAGTGTTTAGCATATCAGCCTTGCAGCACTGGGATCCTGGGTTCAAATCCCACCAAGGACAACATGTATTTCTCTCCGTGTTTGTGTGATGCTCTCAGCCCTACCCTGAGAGATGGGGGTACTCAGAGCCGGATCAGATGTTGGGGGTTGTAGCCGTGGCCTGGACCCGTTCTGTGCCCAGGGCCGTCACATAAAAGATTTAATGGGCTTTCAGAGTTGCTGTTAATCGAGTGGATGTATTGACTATGCCACCTGTGGAGTCTGGTGATCCGCCACCAGCACTGCGGCAGTCCTCTGAGGTGGAATGTAGTGGCATCAGAAGATGGTACTACTCCCCACAGGCGGAGCAGGGCCTCAGGGCAGAGAAGGACGGAAGAGGGGAGTAGTAGTAGGAGATGTGGTGCGATGTAGTTCGGTGCCGCGTTGCAATAAGGAACCGGAGGCAATAGATGCAGTCTTCCAAGCTTTATTCATGATATCAGGTGTCAGCTGCAAGGCTTCTCCTTGCTCCTCACGGCGCGCTGCGGCCACCAGGAAGGGGTTCAGCACACTCCGGGTCATTCGGGTGCATGAATCAGGACCACTGCACCAGAGTGTTCCTAGACTTTCCCACTAGGTCCTCTCCTGTCCGTGTGTGGTACGTGTACTAAGGCCGGGTCTCCCTCTGGATTATGCACAGAACAAGGGTACGGGTGGCGACTCCGCTCCGTTACCCGGTGGAATCCTCTGAGCCTCTGGGCTTCTCCGACTAAGACTTAAAGTGACAGAGTCAGATATCAGTGGCCGGGACCCCTTTTGCAGCAGGAATCCCTCTGACTAGGCCAGAATAGTGAGGACCGGTGGTGTATGCCGCTCCGTCTGCATCCCCCTGGGATCCTTTTGCCTGTGGAGCTTGTCTCCTCTGCTCCCCTCCAAGGCCTTCTTAGGTAGGGACCTTGACCAGGTAGAGACAGCCGTTAACTCTAGCCCGCTCCTCGCCTCAAGGCCAGAGGACGAGGACCGTGTATCTTCTATCAGCTGCAGGTTCACACAGAAAGCCACGTTCAGTGATGAAGATCACAATCAAAGACCATAAGCCCAAGATGGCTGTTTATTAAATATGAATTACTAAGTGTAACCTAAAGTGCGTCCTCCACCCTCACCCACTACATGGTTCCTCCTATCTTTGGTTCCCCCCCATCTCCTCTTATCCCGGCTGGGGCAGCACCATGGTGCATATAAGCCCCCCACAGGTGGAAGAGGTGTAGTGTTGGGTGATGTGGTTGCGTCCTGAAAGTTGCTCCTTCCTTACCTCGGAGAGGAGATACCACACCTCGGTCTGAGGTGCAGTACTCCTGTGGCGACTGAACCCTCAGGGGCGCCACATTTGCGTGGGTTTCCTCCGGGTTCTCCGGTTTCCTCCCACACTCCAAAAACATACTGATAGGGAATGTAGATTGTGAGCCCCAATGGGGACAATGCCCATAATACGAGTATCTGTAAAGCACTGTGGAATTAATGGTGCTATATAAGTGAGTAAAATAAATAAAAAATAAATAAATAAAAAAACATACTTAATGGATCTGTGTGCTTTCTGGGAAAAAAATCAGGCAGCACACCGACACTTCACATGGATACAGGAATGTAACTTTATTACTGTACTAGATGGTGGCCCGATTCTAACGCATCGGGTATTGTAGAATAGGTATGCGGCCGACCGGGCGCAATCAGCAGAGCGGTGTTTAAATTTGGCGCCAAAATCGCTGATTGGTCGCGGCCGGCAGCCGCGACCTATCAGCAAAGCGGTGTTTAAATTTGTCGGCAATATCAGTGATTGGCCGCAGGCGGTGGCTGCAACAAATCAGCAAACCGTGTTAGTGAGGACTGGAGAACGTGTTTAAATTTGGCGCCAAAATAGATGATTGGTCGCGGCCGCAACCGTGACCAATCAGCAAAGCGGTGTTGAAATTTGGCGCCTATATCGCTGATTGGTCACGGCCGGCGGTCGTGACTAATCAGCAGAGCGGGGTTTAAATTTGGCCCCAATAATGCTGATTGGTTGCGGCCGGCGGTCACGACCAATCAGCAGAGCGGTATTTAAATTTGGCGCAAATAATGGTGATTGGTCACGACCGCGACCAATCAGCAGAGCGGTGTTTAAATTTGGCGCCAATAATGCTGATTAGTCACGACCGGTAACCGCGACCAATCAGCAGAGCGGTGTTTAAATTTGGCGCCAATATCGCTGACTGGTCGAGGCCGGCCACCGCGACCAATCAGCGAAGCGGTGTTTAAATTTGGCGCCAATATCGCTGATTGGTCACGGCCGGTGGTTGCGACCAATCAGCAGAACGGGGTTTAAATTTGACGCCAATAATGCTGATTGGTCGCGGCCGGCCACCGCGACCAGTCAGCAGAGCGGGGTTTAAATTTGGCTCCAAAATCGCTGATTGGTCGCGGCCAGCAGTGGCGACCAATCAGCAGAGCGGGGTTTAAATTTGGCGTCAATAATGCTGATTGGTCGCGGCCTGCGGTCGCGACCAATCAGCAGAACGATGTTTAAATTTGGCGCCAATAATGCTGATTGGTCACGGCCGCGTCCAATCAGCAGAGCGGGGTTTAAATTTGGCGCCAATAATGCTGATTGGTTGCGGCCGGCGGTCGCGACCAATCAGCAGAGCGGTATTTAAATTTGGGGCCAATATCGCTGCTTGGTCGCGGCCGGCCACCGCGACCAATCAGCAGAGCGGTGTTTAAATTTGGCGCCAAAATCTCTGATTGGTCGTGGCCGGTGGTCGCGACCAATCAGCAGAGCGGGGTTTAAATTTGGCACCAATACTGCTGATTGGTCGCGGCCGGCAACCACGACCAATCAGCAGAGCGGGGTTTAAATTTGGCGCCAATAATGCTGATTAGTCGCGGCCGGCAACCGCGACCAATCAGCAGAGCGAGGTTTAAATTTGGCGCCAATACTGCTGATTGTTCTCGGTTGCCGACTGCGACCAATCAGCAGAGCGGGGTTTAAGTTTGGCGCCAATACTGCTGATTGGTCGCGGCCGGCGACCGCGACCAATCAGCAGAGCGGTGTTTAAATTTGGCACCAAAATCGCTGATTGGTCGTAGCCGGCCACCGCGACCAATCAGCAGAGCGGGATTTAAATTTGGCGCCAATAATGCTGATTGGTTGCGGCCAGGGACCGCGACCAATCAGCAGAGCGGTGTTTAAATTTTGCTCCAAAATCGTTGATTGGTTGCGGCCGGCCACCGTGACCAATCAGCAGAGCGGGGTTTAAATTTGGCGCCAAGAATGCTGATTGGTCGCGGCCGGCGACCGTGACCAATCAGCAGAGCGGTGTTTCAATTTAGCACCAAAATCGCTGATTGGTCGCGGCCGGCCACCGCGTCCAATCAGCAGAGCGGGGTTTAAATTTGGCGCCAATAATGCTGATTGGTCGCGGCCGGCAACCGCGACCAATCAGCAGAGCGGGGTTTAAATTTGGCGCCAATAATGCTGATTAGTCGCGGCCGGCAACCACGACCAATCAGCAGAGCGGGGTTTCAATTTGGCGCCAAAATCGCTGATTGGTTGCGGCAGGTGGTCGCGACCAATCAGCAGAGCGGTGTTTAAATTTGGCGCCAATAATGATGATTGGTCGCGGCCGGTGACCGCGACCAATCAGCAGAGCGGTGTTTCAATTTGGCACCAAAATCGCCGCTCCCTGGTCCTCCCTTGACACCCTAGCCGCATGGATGTCAGCGGCGCTGCCTGTGCGGCTGCTTCTGCTGCGAGAAGCCGTGAGATGAGCGGGTGCTCGCAGCAGAAGTATCCCGACCCGCAGCGCTGCTACCCGGTCCTCCCTTGACACCCTAGCCGCATGGAGGTCAGTGGCGCCGGCGGTCAGGGTCCTTCTGCTGCTAGCGGCCGGGAGATGAGCGCCTCGCGCCGGTCATCTCCCGACTGCATCGCCGCTAAGCTCCGTCCCGCAGATGAGCCGCTAACGGCCGCCATCTTTTTTCTGAAATCCCGCGTCGCTGATTGGCCGCTGCCGGACCAATCAGCAACGCGGGATTTCCTGGACAGACAGACAGACGGGATAAGACGATTATACATATAACTAAGGGCAGCACTATTTATAACAAGAGCATACACTATGTACTACGGAACTGTGCTATACATCTATATATATAATTGTCTTATCCCGTCTGTCTGTCTGTCTGTCTGTCTGTCTGTCCAGGAAATCCCGCGTCGCTCATTGGTCCGGCCGCTGTCTGTCCAGGAAATCCCGCGTCGCTTATTGGTCCGGCCGCGGCCAATCAGCGACGCGGGATTTCAGAAAAAAGATGGCGGCCCTTAGCGGCTCATCTGCCGGACGGAGGTCAGCGAGAGATGAGCGGCGCTAGCAGCAGAACTACCCCGGCCTGCGGCGCTGCTGACCTCCATGCGGCTAACGTCGGGAGATCAGCGGCTTGGCCCGGTGATCTCCCGACGGCAAGTGTGAACGGAGGACCGGGGAGCGGCGTCGCCAGTTGGGATGCTTCTGCTGCGAGCAGCCGATCATCTCCCAGCTGCTCGCAGCGGAAGTACCCGCACAGGCAGCGCCGCTCCCCGATCCTCACTAATACGACGCTGATTGTTTGCGGCCGCCGGCCGCGACCAATCAGCGATATGGGCGGCAAAATTAATCCCCGCTCTGCTGATTGGTCGCGGTGGCTAGCCGCGACCAATCAGCGATTTTGGTGCCAAATTGAAACACCACTCTGCTGATTGGTCGCGGTCGCCGGCCGCGACCAATCAGCATTATTGGCGACAAATTTAAACCCCGCTCTGCTGATTGGTCGCGGTAGCCGGCCGCGACCAATCAGCGATTTTGGTGCCAAATTGAAACACCGCTCTGCTGATTGGTCGTGGTCGCCGGCCGCGACCAATCAGCATTATTGGCGCCAAATTTAAACCCCGCTCTGCTGATTGGTTGCGCGGTGGCCAGCCGCGACAAATCAGCGATTTTGGCGCAAATTTTAAACAACGCTCTGCTGATTGGTCGCGGATGCCAGCCGCGACCAATCAGCGAGATTGGCGCCAAATTTAAACAACGCTCTGCTGATTGGTCGCGGCCACCAGCCGACCACGACCAGTGAGCGAGATTGGCGCCTAATTTGAACAACGCTCTGATCTCCCGACGGCAAGTGTGAACGGAGGACCGAGGAGCGGCGCCGCCGGTCGGGATGCTTCTGCTGCGAGCAGCCGCTCATCTCCCAGCTGCTCGCAGCGGAAGTTCCCGCACAGGCAGCGCCGCTCCCCGGTCCTCACTAATACGACGCTGATTGGTTGCGGCCACCGGCCGCGACCAATCAGCAGTATTACCGCCAAATTTAAACCCCGCTCTGCTGATTGGTCGCGGTCACCGGTCACGAATAATCACCATACTGTGTAATAAGGGGCATATATATATATATATATATATATATATATATATGTATATATATATATATGTATATATATCTGTAGCTTGGTTGCCTTAAAAGGAGGGGGGGCCCAGACACATTTCTTGGCCAGAAGCCTCAAGATGTGGCTGAGCAGGAGTTTCAGTTTTGTTTCCTTGAAATGATGAGCTCCCCCCTCCCACCCCTGTCTCCAGCCGCCGTCTATAAAGCTTCCGCACTCTCCCACCTCTATATTCGCCCTCAGACCCCGCTGCTGCCGGACTGACAGATGGAGATCACCACATCCGAGAGGTGAGACATCACACATATCCTATTATTTCTTGTATATGACGTTTCCAGGAATCGTATTTGTATAGATGCACGAGAGCATAAAATGGGTCATGCACAATTATTTACAGAATAGAAATATAAAAAATTTAAAAAGAGTCCTCAGTGGTTGGTACAGGGGTGGACCCTAAGTTTGAAGGGCCCCTGTGCAGGACATGTGTCTGGGCCCCCCTTTCCTTTCCCCTTCATCAAGCTATGAGGAAAGACATCACTTAAAAAATAATTAACTAATAACTATATATTAAAGGGAATCTGTCACCCCCTGGGACGTACAGTATATGACCTACTAATATGAGCATACAGGTGATAGAAATGTTAATCTAGTCCTATCTGAATGCCTCATACTAGTGGTCTTGTTGTTGTGAAATCGTCTTTTATATCTTTGGAAGAAATCCCCGCCTCCTTTCTTCGTTATAATAGTACCCCCCTCCCCTATGCGTCAGTGTCCTGTGACGTGCAGTTGCGGCGCCATAATCTCGCGCCTGCGCCCTGCACTCCCTCCACGATCCATGCCTCTGCCTCTCCTCAGTGAATCGCTGACACCTGCGCAGAAGATCATAGATGACACTAGTCAGTGATCTTCTGCGCAGGTGCCGGCAAGTCACTGCGACTTCCTCCCATAGAAGGGAGGATCATGGAAGGAGTGCAAGGCGCAGGCGCGGGATTACAGCGCAGCAACTGCAGGGGAGGGGGCTGGCATTATAATGAAGAGAGTAGGTGGGGATTCCTTACGGGGGCGGGGCAGATATAAAAGACGATTTCACAACAAGACCACTAATATGAGGCATACAGGTAGGACTAGATTAACCGTTCTCTTACCTGTACGCCCATATTAGTAGGTCCCGGGGGTGACAGATTCCCTTTAAATCATATACTGACCAGAAAGTCCTTCTCCCTATCTGAGCAACCTCTAGTGCAAATGTGTCACCCTTCCCACCGGCCTCCCTACCTCCTTGGGCCTCTCTACCGCCTGGGCCTCCCTATCCCTCTGGGCCTCCTTACCCTCTTGCCCCCTTTACACTACATGGCCCATGTGCGGCTGAACCTGCTACATATGTAATACAATGGGGAAAATAAGTATTTGATACACTGCCGATTTTGCAAGTTTTCCCACCTACAAAGAATGGAGAGGTCTGTAATTGTTATCGTAGGTATACTTAACCTGTGAGAGACGGAGTCTAAAAATAAAAACGAGAAAATCACATTTTGTGATTTTTATTTAATTAATTAGCATTTTATTGCATGAAATAAGTATTTGATACAATAGAAAAACAGAACTTAATATTTGGTCCAGAAATCTTTGTTTGCAATTACAGAGGTCAGATGTTTCCTGTAGTTCTTGACCAAGTTTGCACACACCGCTGGAGGGATTTTGGCCCACTCCTCCATACAGATCTTCTCCAGATCTTTCAGGTTTCGGGGCTGTTGCTAGGCAACATTGCGTTTCAGTTCCCTCCTAAGATTTTCTATTGGGTTCAGGTCTGGAGACGGGCTAGGTCACTCTCCCGGACCATGACATGCTTCTTACAGAGCCACTCCTTAGTTTCCCTGGCTGTGTGTTTCGGGTCATTGTCATGCTGGAAGACCCAGCCATGACCCATCTTCCTTACTGAGGGAAGGAGGTTGTTGGCCAAAATCTCACAATCCATGAATCCATCCATCCTCCCTTCAATAAGGTGCAGTCGTCCTGCCCCTTTGCAGAAAAGCACCCCCAAAGTATGATGTTTCCCCCACCATGGTTCATGGTTGGGACAGTATTCCTTGGGGTTGTACTCACCCTTTTTCTTCTTCCAAACACGGAGAGTGGAGTTGATACCAAAAAGTTCTATTTTGGTGTCATCTGACCACATGACCTTCTCCCATACCACCACTGGATCATCAAGATTGTCATTGGTGAACTTCAAATGAGCCTGGACATGTGCTGGCGTGAGCAGGGGGACCTTGCGTGGCCTGCAGGATTTTAATCCATGACGGAGTAGTGTGTTACTAATGGTAATGTTTGAGACTATGGCACCAGCTCTCTTCATGTCATTGACCAGGTCCCCCCGTGTAGTTCTGGATTGATTCCTGAGCTTTCTCAGAATCATCCTTAACCCACGAGGTGAGATTTTGCATGGAGCACAAGACTGAGGAAGATTGACAGTCATCTTGTGTTTCTTCCATTTTCTAACAATTCTGCTAACAGTTGTTGCCTTCTCACCAAGCTGCTTGCCTATTGTCCTGTAGCCCATCCCAGCCTTGTGCAGTTCTACAATTTTGTCCCTGGTGATCTTAGACAGCTCTTTGGTCTTGGCCATGGTGGAGAGGTTGGAGTGTGATTGATTGAGTGTGTGGACATGTGTCTTTTATACAGGTAATGAGTTCAAACAGGTGCAATTAATAGAGGTAATGAGTGCAGAGTAGGAGGGCTTCTTAAAGAAAAACTAACAGGTCTGTGAGAGACAGAATTCTTGCTGGTTGGTACTTGATCAAATACTTATTTCATGCAATAAAATGCTATTTAATTATGTAAAAATCATACAATGTGATTTTCTGGTTTCTATTGTTAGATTCTGTCTCTCACAGATGAAGTGACCTACGATAAAAATTACAGCCCTCTCCATTCTTTGTAGGTGGGAAAACTTGCAAAATTGGCAGCATATCAAATACTTATTTTCCCCACTGTATATCTGCCCCTTTCCAAAACACTAAATATATGTGTTTACTCGTCTCTTCCTGACCAAACTCGTTCAGGACGGCTGTCAATCAGTGCTACTGTGCGGTGGGAGCACTCCTATAGCAATGTGACTGACAGTCCGGCGAGCACTGGGTGGAGGAGACCAGGGACGAGATAATTTTTAAACACATACGTATAGTGTTTAGGGATAATACAAGCATCAGTATAAAGGCTATTAGGAGGCTGGATGTCCTTCATCCCCTGACAGCCCACCATACAATGTCTTGTGAATGTATTCACCCCCTTGGTTTTTTACCTGTTTTGTTACATTACAACCCGTGTTTGAATATTTTTGTAATCCGATGTGTCTGTGATGCATCAGCACTAAATAGTCTAAGTTGCTGAAGTGAGAAAACTATAGGCATAAATGTAAATTTATGGAATCAAATAACTAAAAATTGCCATGCGCATATTCATTCTCCCCTTTTGCAATGAAGCCCCTAAAAATTTCTGGTGCAAGCGATTTCCTTCATAAGTCCCATGCTTAGTGACTGGACGTCCACCTGTGTGCAATCTGAGTGTCACATGGTCTGTCAGTATATACACTTTACATTTCCTGAAAGGCCACAGAGGCTGCAACACCATTAACAAGAGGCTCCACTAACCAAACACCATGAAGACCAAGGAGATCTCCAAACAAGTCTGGGACAAAGTTGTTGAGAAATACAAGTCAGGGTTGGGCTATAAAAATATCCCAATCTCTCATGATCCCCCAGAGCACCATCAGATCCATTATCATCAAAAGGAAAGAACATGGAACCACAACAAAACTGCCAAGAGAGGGCGCCGATCAAAACTCTCAGCCCGGGCAAGGAGGGCATTAATCAGAGAGGCAGCACAGAGACCAAAAGTAACCCTGAAAGAGCTGTAGAGTTCCCAAGCAGAGACTGGAGTATCTGTTCATATGACCACAATAAGCTGTGCACTCCACAGAGGTGGCCTTCATGAAACAGTGGGCAGAAAAAAGGCTTTACTTACACACAAAAATTGTAAGGCTCGTTTTGAGTTTGCCAAAAGACATGTGGGAATCTCCTCAAATGTATGGAGGAAGGTGCTGTGGTCAGGTGAAACCAAAATTTAACTTTTTGGCCACCAAGGTAAACGCTATGTTTGGCGCCAAACCAACACAGCTCATCACCCAAAGAACAGGATCCCCACAGTGAAACATGGTGGTGGCAGCATCTTGCTATGGGGATGTTTTTTTGGCAGCAGGGATATGGAAAATCGTCTGAGTCGAGAGGAAGGTGGATGATGCAAAATACAGGGATATTCTTGAGCAAAACCTGTTTCAGTTTGTCAGTGATTTGAGACTGGGATAGAGGTTAACCTTCCAACACTTGAATGATTTAAGGGGAAATGTGCAAATGTTTTGGAGTGGCCTAGTCAAAGGCCAGATCTTAATCCAATGAAGTATCTGTGGTCAGACTTGAAGATTGCTGGTCACCAGAGGAAACCATCTAACTTGAAGGAGCTGGAGCAGTTTTGCCTTGAGGAATGGGCAAAAACCCCAGCGGCAAGAAGTGGTAAGCTCATAGAGACTTATCCAAAGTGACTTGCAGCTGTAATTGTCACAAAAGGAGTCTCTACAAAGTACTGACTTAAGGGGGTGAATAGTTATGCACACTGAAGTTTTCAGTTGTTTTGTCCTATTTGTTGTTTACTTCTCAGTAAAAAGAAAACCAAATGTTCACAGTTGAAGGCATGTTCTGTACATGAACTGATGCAAACCCTAATAAAAAACAGTGAAATTCCAGGTTGTGAGGTGGCAAAACACAAAAAATGCCAAGAGGATGATTCGCAAGCCACTGTATTTGCTGTCTTGATAATTGAGGATGTTTGACTTCGCCTTTTTCTATTTTTTTTAGCTTTGGCTTCAAAACTACATTAAAAACCTGATTGGAAAAATGCACCCATAACGTCGTATTTTCTCATCCTTATTATGGGCACAATTCCCGGACGGACATATGCCTATTATGTTGTCCCTTAGTCGAGCCGGGAGTTTCATCTGTAAAACGGATGAAAACATTTGCCCACAATTTTGTGAATTTTCCACAAAGATGTTTTCACAGATTGATGCCATTATTAGGACAGGCCATGAAAATGAGAATGATGGAGGTCAAACTCTTAATATCTTCTCCACTAATCCACTGACCAAACTCTTCATTGTTTACCATGAGCTCTGCACTTCAGGTAGTGGCTGTGCCATATTACAGCTCTGTCCCATTACAGCTGCGCCTAGTAAACCATCAAGAGGACATAATGCTGACTGGTGGGGCACAGCCCCTTCATTCAGCTGATTCGCAGGAGATCAGAGAACCTGATATTTCTGGCTTTTACTAAGTAAATTATAAAGTATAATTATAGAAAACAAAAGTAATTTTATGTTCTTTATATGTTTCATGCTTGCAGAATGTCAAACTACTTATATGACAGCTATGAGGAGAAGATCCGTCCGTGTATTGACCTAATTGACTCCTTGAGGTCACTCGGGGTGGAGAAGGATCTGGCGTTACCAGCAATCGCTGTGATTGGTGATCAGAGCTCTGGAAAAAGTTCTGTTCTGGAGGCTCTTTCTGGAATCACACTCCCCCGAGGCAGCGGTGAGCTTGAGTTTATTAATCTAGAACATAGGAATGAAGACAACATGGGCAACAACTTCCATGGACACTGCTTCATCTTTGTTGGCCTGTGCCACTCTACGCGCCATGTTAATACAAGGGGGAGTAATCTGGTGGGGTGTTTGATAGGAAAAGGAATATTCTTATTATTCTTATTTATAATAAACTTTGTAATTTTATAGAGTCTCCATAAGGCATCATTGTTTGGTGATATAGAAAGTTTGATAGAAACTTGGTAAAGTAGGATCTTCTAATCACCTTTCTTATAGTTTATTTTAGCACAGTGAAATGGTGAAACTTCTTGGAGGTCCAGGGCAGTAAAGGTTTACATACTTTCTTTAAAGTCCCCATACCTGATATCAACGGTTCAGCCAACAATCTAACGTGTATGGGAGCGCCACCCAACTGATTGTTACCAGAGATGTTGATCAGGCATGTCTGATTTTGGACTGCCGATTGTTCTGGTCTCCTGAGATGTCTGTTAGAGGCCTTCTCCTATAGAACACAGGAGAACTCAGCTGAATGAACCCTCTTGTGTATGGGAGAAATGACCGAGATGTCTGCCGGCCAAAGCATTGTTTGGCTGATAGCCATCTTATGTGTATGGCCGGCTTTACTCTCAGATTGCTCTCGGGAGGGTTCCATGGTACTTAGGGTCATGGACTATTGTCTGTTTTGCCACCTCCTAAATCTAGTCTCCATACTGAGGTTTGGTCAGGGCCCAGACTTTTCACTTAAAGACCAGCCTTTTTTTTTTTTTTACAGGTATTGTCACCCGGTGTCCATTAGAACTGAAGCTTATCAAAAGTAAAAGCGATTCTGAATGGAGGGGAAAAATCAGTTATTTAACATTCAATAAGGATCTGAAGAGTCCCATGGAGGTGGAAGAGGCAATCATAGAAGGTGAGTGGCATCAACCGTTATGTCCCTACAGAACCCCCATATATTGTCTAGGAGCTTGGTCCTACAAATGTTATGGGATGAGGGTTCTTTTCCATGTGTTCATTGGACAAGTCTTATTCATAAAAGATGTTCCTGGGTATTCAGGGAGATGTATTTTTTGAATTAATTTAATATTATTTTTCGCAATCTTAGAAGCTTCTGTGTTGCAGAAAAAAAAAAATCCATAACAAGACCCTTAAATTACAGTATACCTCATAGTAGTGATCTTCACATATAGCCTTCAGGGTTTGGCTGCAAAACCATTGGACCTTTCTTTGGGAAACATAGTCAAAAAAAAGTTGCTGGTCCTCTGGAACTTAGACTAAGTGGAAATTAAGCAAGCGGACATGTTTCCTCTGGTCACAATCAGCTTGTTGCCAACTTTATGTAGACTGGAAGCTAATGGTAGACATTAATTTATGCCATCAGTCTTTCTTCAGTATAATGAGTAATATGGCCAGGTCTCGACATTCGCTTGGAGATTCAGTAGTATCATCTGCTTCCAGGTGGTATTTGCTGTAGGAAAATTCTATTACTATTACCTTTGTACCGTTTTGAAGGTTGTTATGCTATTCTATCCAATTTTTTTTTAGCTCAGGATATAATGGCCGGTCAAGATTTTGGAATTAGTTCAGAGCTTATCAGCCTTGAGGTTGTCTCTCCTGAAGTTCCTGACCTGACTCTCATCGATCTCCCTGGAATTGCAAGAGTCCCCATGGGGAACCAACCAAAAGACATAGGGAATCAGGTAAGGCATCAAATCTTGAACACTTTTGGAAAAAAACTATTTATGAAAACACAATAGAAATTATTGTGTCAAATACAAATTTCATACCTTGTGGCTTGTCCAAACTACTGATATGAGAGCTACAGATTTCCACCACATATCTGTAATGTAAAAAAAATACATGTAGGTTTTTGAATTAGAAACACAATTTATGAAATTTATGCAAAATTAGAAGAAAAAAAAAGCTAGAGCTAACTACCCCAAGAGATGTCCTCAGGAATCGTTACCCAAATTAACTTCAAGGCCAATAAAAAAAATCTGAAATAAAACATTTTTTCTTGCAAACTATATGATTTCAGATCAAAAAGCTCATCAAGAAGTATATCGAAAAACAAGAAACCATCTGTTTGGTTGTTGTGCCCTGTAATGTTGACATTGCGACAACTGAAGCCCTTGAGATGGCACGAGAGGTGGACCCAAGTGGAGAAAGAACTTTAGGTGAGATTCTTATCATGTAGCAGCTCATTAATAGGGCACAGTTATACGCTACAAAGACAACCCATGTGGGTGTCCACTGGAAAGAGGGATCCTAACTTAGGTTGGCCCCAGTCACTCTTCTATTGGTGATGGCCAAACTTTTTACACAGGACTTAGAAAATAAGACGAGGGGAAGCAATCATGAAGATTACGGAATTCAATCCTGGTTTGACATGGAGGGTAATGAACAGTTAAAGGCATTGTCCTCTACTTTGATATTGATAACCCTACTGTAGATATGCCATCCAAGGTGATGAGCAAATAAATTTACAGGAGCCCGGTCCAGTGGCCAGGTCAGTATTCGATGACGCAATTCAGGGTAATTCAAAGGATAGATCATTAATAGCAAAGTGGTGGGCTTCTCGTAGATGGTGGTTATGTGGTGGTGAGAACCAGCACCAAGCGGGATATATATTTTGATTTTTACTATGTAACTCTATAGGGCAAGTTCTTTTGTACACCTCCACTGATCATCAGCACCTACAAGATGTCTATAGTTCAAGATGGTGATCAAACAAAAGAACCTGATGTCAATAAGAAAGGTTTTAAAATCGCAATGTGTAGACAAGGTCAATGGTCTCCAGTGATGATCCAAAAAGTCTTTTATGTTTGTTTGTTTTTATGACTGCAGGAATCCTAACTAAGCCTGACTTAATTGACAAGGGAACAGAGGAGAATATTATCAACGTAGTAAACAACAATGCCATCTACCTAAAGAAAGGCTACATAATAGTGAAATGTCGGGGGCAGCAAGAAATCCAGGACAAGCTGTCACTGAAAGATGCCATTGAGAAGGAGAAGAACTTTTTCAATGACCATAAGTTTTTTGGGTAAGATATTAAACAAGAGGGTAAATTACCAACATTTACAAAAATGTCCATTTATAAAGGATAGGCAACCTACAGTAATGTAACGATGGTCGCTACCAGAACCAATCCAAATGTCAACCATAATGAGAGAGACATAAGAACAGTTAAAGAGGTTTCCCGATTTTATATAGGAAAATGTTTCACCACTGTATGAATGAAAAGTTCTACCAACTTGTTCTTTAAAATGATATTTCATCTACCTGTCTCAAACCATGGTACTTTAGGGTGAAATGCAGCAAATTTATTAGGAGGTGCAAGTTAATAAATTCCATGGCAAATTTCAGCCTTCCCTGGGGGGAAAACACACTGCACTGGCCCAGGATTTGAGGCTCACCATGAACCTGTTACCTCTACTGGCCAAATAAAGGTGGATAATATACATACTGTATAATATACATTTCCTGTTGTCAGAATAGAGATAGAACCACTTGTGTTTAGATATGAACAAGTCTTTTAAAATTCTCCAGATTCACAGAATTTCCCCCAAAATTTGATACACTCATGAATTGATATAAATAAAAAGTACTTTAACCCCTTTACCCCCTAGGGTGGTTTGCACGTTAATGACCAGGCCAATTTTTACAATTCTGACCACTGTCACTTTATGAGGTAATTACTCTGGAACGCTTCAACGGATCCCCCTGATTCTGAGAATGTTTTTTCGTGACATTTTGTACTTCATGATAGTGGTAAAATTTCTTCGATATCACTTGCGTTTATTTGTGAAAAAAATGGAAATTTGGCAAAAATTTTGAAAATTTTGCAATTTTCAAAATTTTAATTTTTATGCCCTTAAATCAGAGAGATATGTCACACAAAATAGTTAATAAATAACATCTCCCACATGTCTACTTTACATCAGCACAATTTTGGAACCAAAATTTTTTTTTGTTAGGGAGCTATAAGGGTTAAAAGTTGACCAGCGATTTCTCATTTTTCCAACAAAATTTACAAAACCATTTTTTTAGGGACCACATCACATTTGAAGTCACTTTGAGAGGTCTTTATGACAGAAAACACCCAAAAGTGACACCATTCTAAAAACTGCACCCCTCAAGGTGCTCAAAACCACATTCAACAACTTTATTAACCCTTCAGGTGCGTCACAGGAATTTTTGGAATGTGGAAGAAAAAAATTAACATTTAACTTTTTTCACAAAAATGTTACTTTAGACCCAATTTTTTTTTATTTTCGCAGGGGTAACAAGAAAAAATGGACCCCCAAATTTGTTGTGCAATTTCCCCTGGGCACGCAGATACCCCATATGTGGTGAAAAACCTCTGTTTGGACGCACGGCAGGGCTCGGAAGGGAAGGAGCGCCATTTGACTTTTTGATTGTAAAATTTGCTTGAATAATTAGCGGACGCCATGTTGCGTTTGGAGAGCCCCTGTGTGCCTAAACATTGGAGCTCCCCCACAAGTGACCCCATTTTAGAAACTAGACCCCCCCAAGGCACCTATCTAGATGCATAGCGAGCACTTGGAACCCCCAGGTGCTTCACAAATTGATTCGTAAAAATGAAAAAGTGGAAAAAAAAACACTTTTTTATTTTTACGGATTAATTTGTGAAGCATCTGGGGGTCTAAAGTGCTCACTATGCATCTAGATAGGTGCCTTGGGGGGTCTGATTGCCGGAAACAGTGAGAAATGCTGTGATTGGCTGTTCAGAATTGAACAGCCAATCACAGCGATCGTGGGTGGGAAGGGGCGACACCCGCCCAGATGCCGTCACCATCTACCCTAAGGTAAGATGGCACCGGAATTTTAATGCTGTCACCGCGACTTCGGTCGCGGTGCCGAATTAAAGATAGGGCGTATTAATACGTATCTGGTCCATAAGGCCCAGGGCACAGATACGTATTAATACGCCCTATGTCATAAAGGGGTTAAAGCCTGTTGCTGTGAAAAATATGATGTTATTCTCTTTTCCTCACACCTTAATTTTCTTTACTGTTCTCCTATTAAACACTATCTGTACAGTTTCTTCAGTGTTTTATGGCTTTCTCTCCCTATCTCTACTGCTGACCTATCAGATGTGCGCTCTTACACTGTTCAGATTTACCTCAATATGGCTGCTGCATTCCCTGCTTTTGCTTTTCTACAGGCTATTATATTTGCTCTTCATTGGCTGTGCTATACCATGTAATGTGATACAGTAGGAGGATGTCCTTCCAAAGTCATGTCATCCTTATTTGACTGATGCAATTTTCGGCAATGTGCATAATGGCAGCAACTATTTTAGGAAATTCAAAGAAAGCAAATCAGAAATTATTTGAAATCGCTGGGTTCAATGAGCTCCTAACATTCAACACAAGTTTGTTTCTCATAAAATTGATTCGATCCATCTGTACACTTGTTGTAATAAAAAAATGTGATGCAAATCTAGTAGTTAGTAAACACCGAATACATTTTTAATAACACATGTACACTTTAACCAGCATCACAAACACAGGTGTACACTTACATATACACAGTGACACTGTGGCAGTGTGTATTGGTAGCCTCGATTTTACAAATATGCATGCATGTAGGAACTCCCTCTTACTAAACTCTCCCCTCTCCAATCCTTCCTGAATGCAGCAGCCAGGATCATATTCCTTTCCAACCGCTACACCGATGCCTCTACCCTGTGCCAGTCCTTGCACTGGTTACCATCCACTACAGAGTTCAATATAAACTTATTACTCTCACCCACAAAGCTCTCCATGCTTCAGCACCGCCCTAATCTCCTCCCTCGTCTCAGTCTACCACCCTACCCGTGCTCTCCGTACTGCTAATGACCTAAGACTAACATCCTCTATAATCCAAGCCTTCCACTCCCATCTCCAAGACTTCTCAAGTGCTGCTCCAATTCTTTGGAATGCACTGCTCAGGACAATTTAATTTCCAATACCCACAGTTTTAAGTGTGGCCTAAAAACACATTTCTTTAGACTGGTTTATTTCCTCACCTCACTTATCTAACTACCCCAGTTTTGCCCATAGAAATATTCTTTAAAATCAGGACTCTCGTAGCATCTGCTCACACCCTTAATGCACTTAATAGCCCTCTGTGTCTGTACTGTACACATTCTGGCTGGTGACCGATTCATGCAGCGTTATGTATATACCCTATTTATTATATTATGGCCGGACCGTACAATGCAAACATTTTTTACCATTTACCTTTCGTGTCTCCCCTATTTCATCATAGATTGTAGCTTGCGAGCAGAAGAACCCTCTCTCCTCTTGGTATCTGAGTTATATGATTATTATTATTCTGTAATGTCTTTATTGTCTGTACAAGACCCCTCTAAAATGTAAAGTGCTGCGGAATATGTTGGTGGTGTAGAAATAAAAATTATTATTATTACATACACAAATAGATACACTTTTACAAATGCATACATTACACACACATACATTTTTACAAGTAGGTACCCTTTTACATATACATACAGTGGCATGTAAAAGTTTGGGCACCCCTGGTCAAAATTACTGTTATTGTGAACAGTTAAGCAAGTTGAAGATGAAATGATCTCTAAAAGGCCTAAAGTTACAGGTGACACATTTCCTTTGTATTTTAGCCCAAAAAAAAATATTTTCATCTTTTAAATTTTAAAAATTACAAAAAGGAAAATGGGCTGATGCAAAAGTTTGGGCACCCTGCATGGTTAGTACCTAGTAGCGCCCCCTTTTGAAAGTATCACAGCTTTTAAATGCTTTTTGTAGACAGACAAGAGTCTTAAATCTTGCTTGAGGGATTTTCATTCATTCTTTCTTGGATAATTCTTCCAGTTCTGTGAAATTCCTGGGTCGTCTTGCATGTACTTCTATTTTGAGGTCTAGCCACAGATTTTCAATGATATTCAGATCAGGGACTGTGAGGGCCATTGTATAACCTTCAGCTTGCGCCTTTTGAGGTCGTCTATTGTGGATTTTGAGAGTGTTTAGGATCATTATTCATTTGTAGAAGCCATCCTCTTTTCAACTTCAGCTTTTTTACAGATGGTATTATGTTTGCATCAAGGATTTGTTGAAATTTCATTGAATCCAATCTTCCCTTTACCAGTGAAATGTTCCCCGTGCCATTGGCTGCAACACAACCCCAAAGCATGATTGATCCACCCCCATGCTTAATGGTTGGCTAGATGTTCTTTCCCTGAAAGTCTGTGCCCTTTTTTCTCCATGCATACCTTTGATCATTGTGGCCAAACAGTTCTATTTTAACCTCATTGGTCCACAGAATTTGTTTAAAAAATACATCAGGCTTGTTTAGATGTTCTTTTGCATACTTCTGATGCTGAATTTTATGGTCAGGACGTAGGAGAGGTTTTCTTCTGATGACTCTTCCATAAAGGCCATATTTGTGCAGGTGTCTCTGAACAGTAGAACAATGTACCACAACTCCAGAGTCTGCTAAATCTTTCTGAAGGTCTTTTGCAGTCAAGCTGGGGTTCTGATTTGCCTCCCTAGCAATCCTATGAGCAGCTCTCACTGAAAATTTGCTTGGTCTTCCAGACCTTATCTTGACCTTCACTGTTTCTGGTAACTGCCATTTCTTACTTACATTTCAAAATGAGGAAAGGGCAACTTGAAAACGCATTGCTATCTTCTTATAGCCTTATCCTGCTTTGTGGGCCTCCATCATTTTCATTTTCAGAGTGCTAAACAGCTGCTTAGAAGAGCCCATGGCTGCTTATTTTTGGCACAAGGTTAGAGGAGGCTGGGGTTTTATAAATTTGCATTACCTGGCCTTTCCTAACGATGATGAACAAGCCACAACCCTAACAGGCTAATTACGGTCTGAAACCTCGGTCAAAGTCATCTGAGTATGCAAATTTTCAAGGGTGCACAAACTTTTGCATTAGCCCATTTTCCTTTTGTAATTTTTAAAATGTAAAAAATGACTATATATACAGTACAGACCAAAAGTTTGGACACACCTTCTCATTTAAAGATTTTTCTGTATTTTCATGACTATGAAAACTGCACATTCACACTGAAGGCATCAAAACTATGAATTAACACATGTGGAATTATATACTTAACAAAAAAGTGTGAAACAACTGAAAATATGTCTTATATTCTAGGTTCTTCAAAGTAGATACCTTTTGCTTTGATGACTGCTTTGAACACTCATGGCATTCTCTTGATGAGCTTCAAGAGGTGGTCACCGGAAATGGTTTTCACTTCACAGGTGTCCCCTGTCAGGTTTAATAAGTGGGATTTCTTGTCTTATAAATGGGGTTGGGACCATTAGTTGTGTTGTGCAGAAGTCTGGTGGATACACAGCTGATAGTCCTACTGAATAGACTGTTAGAATTTGTATTATGGCAAGAAAAAAAGCAGCTAAGTAAAGAAAAACGAGTGGCCATCATTACTTTAAGAAATGAAGGTCAGTCAGTGCAAAAAATTGGGAAAACTTTGAAAGTGTCCCCAAGTGCAGTTGCAAAAACCATCAAGCGCTACAAAGAAACTGGCTCACATGAGGATCGCCCCAGGAAAGGAAGACCAAGAGTCACCTCTGCTTCTGAGGATAAGTTTATCCGAGTCACCAGTCTCAGAAATCGCAGGTTAACAGCAGCTCAGATTAGAGACCAGGTCAATGCCACAAAGGGTTCTAGCAGCAGACACATCTCTTCAACAACTGTTAAGAGGAGACTTTGTGCAGCAGGCTTTCATGGTAAAATAGCAGCTAGGAAACCACTGCTAAGGACAGGCAACGAGCAGAAGAGACTTGTTTGGGCTAAAGAACACAAGGAATGAACATTAGACCAGTGGAAATCTGTGCTTTGGTCTGATGAGTCCAAATTTGAGATCTTTGGTTCCAACCACCGTGTCTTTGTGCGACGCAGTAAAGGTGAACGGATGGACTCTACATGCCTGGTTCCCACCGTGAAGCATGGAGGATGAGTTGTGATGGTGTGGGGGTGCTTTGCTGGTGACACTATTGGGGATTTATTCAAAATTGAAAGCATACTGAACCAGCATGGCTACCACAGCATCTTGCAGTGGCATGCTATTCCATCCAGTTTGCGTTTAGTTGGACCATCATTTATTTTTCAACAGGACAATGACCCCAAACACACCTCCAGGCTGTGTAAGGGCTATTTGACCCAGAAGGAGAGTGATGGGGTGCTACGCCAGATGACCTGGCCTCCACAGTCACCAGACCTGAACCCAATCGAGATGGTTTGGAGTGAGCTGGACCGCAGAGTGAAGGCAAAAGGGCCAACAAGTGCTAAGCATCTCTGGGAACTCCTTCAAGATTGTTGGAAGACCATTTCCTTTGACTACCTCTTGAAGCTCATCAAGAGAATTCCAAGAGTGTGAAAATCAGTCATCAAAGCAAAAGGTGGCTACTTTTCAGAACCTAGAATATAAGACATATTTTCAGTTGTTTCACACTGTTTTGTTAAGTATATAATTCCACTTGTGTTAATTCATAGTTTTGATGCCTTCAGTGTGAATGTACAATTTTCATACTCATGAAAATTAAGAGAAATCTTTAAATGAGAAGTTGTGTCCAAACTTTTGGTCTGTACTGTATATATATATTTTGTGTGCCAAAAATACAAAGGAAATGTGTCATCTTTAACTTTAGGCCTTTTAGAGATCATTTCATCTTCAACTTCCTTAACTGTTCACAATAACAGTCATTTTGACCAAGGATGCCCAAACTTTTACGTGTCACCGTACACAAGTAGGCACCCTTTTACACATACATATGCAAATAGTTACACTTTTACACATATTGGACATACAAGCAATCAGTTATCACCGCAAATTAGGTCAGGGAGTTAATATCTGTTTTTCTCCTTCTTCAAAGGGTGCAACAAACAATTTGCTGGCTTCAGTATGTTATCTGGAAAATAAAGATGAAAGACCAGCACTTCATTTTAACCTTCCTTTATTGGTATACTGCACATTAAAATATTTCATTTTCATTTTACTCATTTTGAATGTTACTGCTCTTAAAACTCGCCGGTCCTGCTCTCAGATGAGAAGTGGTTATAATTGTTTGAAGTTTAGACAATCCTGTGCGAGGGAACCTGCCTGGATTCCAGACTGATACATCTCTGCAGCATCTATATGGTGTTTACATTTAATACCGCTGATCATGAACTCATTTCAATCTCTACAGTGACCTCATGTATGAAGAGAAGGCCACCATCCCATTTCTAGCTCAACGACTCACGTCAGAACTTGTGGAGAACATCAGTGTAAGTCATGAAAATATCATGATCGTGTTCTTGTGAACAAATTATTTGTCTTAGAAGGAGAATCAAGTAATAGTGGTTACAACTAAAACCGGACATTGCAAAAAAAAAAAAAGTAGTGATAAATTTCCACTGTGGTGGTGTCACGATTCCACTTATCGGTGTGTCTGGAAGCAGTCCTCTTCCTCTCTGAAGAGACAATTTGCATATTTCCCAAAGAAGCATTGCGGCTTTAAAAGTCTCCTCACTTGACATGCTTAACATGTCACTCTCTGCAAGGAGAAATGTTACCTCTTGGATACCCGTCTGATGCCTCTCACCCAGCCAAACCAGAACTCACTTTGTACTGATGAGGGGCAGTACCCTGAAACACAGTATCTGCAAATTGAGTTTCTGGTTCTGGTTTATATCCTAAGTCATGTGATAAGGCTCGTTAAAGGGTCACTATTGACTTTTAGGATTGCTACTTCCTGTAGGTGGCTCTAGAGTTCTAGTCCTCTTTCTCTCTGAAGAGACAATTTGCATATTTCCCAGAGGAGCTTTGCAGCTTTAAAAGTCTCCTCACTTGACATGCTTAACATGTCACTCTCGGCAAGGAGAAATGTTACCCCTTGGATACTGGAAGCAGTGAGTGACAGTTCAGCGGTCCAATCTAAGACAGGGGCATTCTGAGCTGTCGGTATGGTGATAGACAGCTCAGCCGTCTATTCAAAAGCTGGGAGTCCTGAGCTGTCACTGTGTTGAGTGACAGTTCAGCCATCCAATCAGGTCCAGGGAGTGCCGGGGCTTCCTCCATGTGTCTGCTATTCTAGTGATTACCTGGCTATTTAGCTGGCTCTCTGCCTCCAATTAGTGCCAGATGTAGCTTAGATCAAATGGTGGGCTCTTGCTCTGTTCTCTATCTTCCTGTATTTGATCTTTGATGCCCGACCTTGGACCTTGCCTTTGACCATCCGCTTGCCTTGCCCTTTTGTCTTGACCTTCCCGGAGTTCTGACCTTGGACTGTGACCTGACCACACATTTGCCTTACCCCTTTGCATAATGATGAGCCCTCTTGGTATCTGATCCCGGATCTCTTGAATACCCAGCCTCACGGCTTGTCTGTGAGTAGTGACTAGCATCATAGGTGGCACTGCAGAGAAATTGTACACTTGCTGCTGTCAATTTTCCCACAGATTACTGCTATTTGCTGGGGTCCCAATAGTGTGCTTTGTTGGGAAAGATGGCGCAAGGCAAGTTTTGACTGCACATCTTAAATCAGGTAAATTAGTCCTTGTCACTCCCCTCATTATCTTGCTTTTGCAATGTGATGCCCGACAGATTATTTTGCAGGGGCTGAAAGAATAAAGGGGCTAGACGCAGGGCAGCACAATGATGGTGGCATTTTATCCAATACAGATTTCTTTCTTTCAGAGGTCACTTCCTTCACTCGATGATCAGATAAAAAGTAAACTCCAGATTACAAAAGACGAGCTGGAGAAGAGTGGAAAAGGAGTCCCCGAGGATGAGTGCGAGAGACTGTCCTTCCTGGTGGAGGTAAATGATTCATATTCATTGAACAACCAATTGTTCTAAAACGTAATATTTTGCTGTGTACATTTCTTACCATTTTCACTACTTCTCAGTGCTATCAATGAATGGGAACAGTAATGTTTACATCCACAGGATGAAAATCCAGATAGACCTTATACTTCTCACATCTTTACAAATATTTCTAGTCTAGACAGTCCTCTGTGAGCTACATACAACAGCCCCCCTTTCAAACAAAACACATGCTTTTCAGTGAGACCATGCACCTTATGGACAAGCAACTGAAAGTGTGTAAAGTGAGTTGAATTTGCTAAGCGTGGGTCTAGATGAGCAGATCGGACTGGATATATGGGATGGCACAAGGAACAGCAGAGCTGGGTATGCAGGTTGGCACCTGGAGCAGCATGGAACAATGATGCAGGATAAGCTGAGTGGCCCATGGAGCAGTAAAGCTGGATATGAACAGTAAAGATGTTTTTTCTGCATGGCATGTGGGAACTGCAAAGCAGACAGGCACCTTGGAAAAGCAGAGCAAAGTGTGCAAACAACCATTTTTCCATTGCAGAGTAAAGTGTGCAGACAGGCACCTTGGAACAGCAGAGCTGAGTTTGAACACATTCACTTTGGAACAGCACAACAGACAGGCACCTTGGAAAAGCAGAGCAAAGTGTGCAGACAGTCACTTTTGCACAGCAGAGCAAAGTGTGCAGACAGGCGCCTTGGAACAGCAGAGCTGAGTTTGAGGACATTCACTTTTGAACAGCACAGCCGCATATGTAGACAGGCACTTTTTGACAGCAAGGCCAAGTGTGCAAAAATCAGTTCGTTTGGAAGGCACACTTTGGAGCTTATCTAGCACAGCCGAGTAATTAAACAGGGCACACAAGAGTGCAAAAATGTGATAGCCAGTGTGGACACTGCACTACTTGAATCCTCCCTGCCACCTGAGCAGGTCTATAATGCCATTTCACATCAAAGGATAGTGGTTTTATTCGGATTATCATTGCAACCCAGTGCGAACTGCAGCAGATGAAGCCTTCTGCTGGGGAAGGAGTAAGCAGAGCCTGAAGCTGGAGCCAGGGTAAATAAGTAACAATAAATATGGCGCAAGTCATCAAAGACAGTTTAATAGTGCAAAGTACACCAGAATTGGCACATTTAGCTTGATAAATATACCCCAAAGTGTTCTGCCTAGTTCCGTAGTGAGGGGAAGGAGCGTGACTCTGGAACTCTCTTTTGATTTTCTTTTAACCCGTTTATCATACCGGTTCCTTTAGGCCCTGCACCAGGCGTACATCATACTTTGTCTCAATTTTTCCCTGTGTTTAAATTTAAATTGGAGTCCATTACTCTAGAACTTAGATAGATACAGCAGACGAGGTCATCTAATAATCTAATTTAAGTGTTATTTTTGAAAAACTAAGAATGAGCTAGTCCCTCAGTGAACGTTACGTTGGTTGCGCCATCAAGATTCTCCAAACCAGATTTGCTAAAAAATCCTTAAAACTTTTTGTGCAATAAAAAAAACACGTTTTCGGAACAGGACTGGTTCCTTCATCCCTATGTGATTTAAGTTGGTTCCAAGCAGAGTAGAAGGATCAAAGTTAACAACTTGTTGTTTCAAGGTCCCAGAGTTGTCTACAATCCAGAAGTTGCTGGTACTGTCCCAAATTTATGGAAACGCTCCCTGCAAATTCAGGCGTATATCAGACCAAAGTGGGGCTTAGTTTGCATAAAGCCAAATGTCCACAGTCTCGCCACATTTTGACATACCAGGGGGCGTTGCTTGGAGTAGAACTTTAAATATCTATATTTTTACAACTGAATAATTTGTAAGTTTGGGTTAGATACAAGGTAAACGGTCTCGGCGGTAGAAATGAACTAATATATAGATTAACAGTGTATTCATGATTTAACGAGATTAATAAAAAAAAGAGCCTATAGGTTTTTTGTAGTTTTCTATTGGTTTGGAATTACCTACCAGCTCACTGCAGAAAAACACAAGTGTATTGGAAAAGGAAAACTAGCATCCAGCAGTAACTGAGGTATTAGTGTGGCATAGTTGAGCGACCAGGGCAGTTGTAGCATTATGTTCAGACACAGATGTGACAGGCACCCGATAACCAACTCTTCTCTACAATCCTTGTCCTCTCACACCCTCAATTCTGCTGTGTCAAGTTACCTGATTACCAACTTGTCTCAGCTATTCTTGTAGCTGTTTGCACTCACAATTCTGCTGTCCCTGTATGTAACAACAAGATACAAGATTGCCTACACTTCTCTGCTGTTTTTATGCTGTCCACACATTTGGCTTTGCTGGATCTAGTGCTTCCAGCTTTGCTGAACCACCTGCCATCCTGCATTTCCAGATCTCCTTGTTTCCATGTGCCGTCCGGTGCATCTAGTTCCACTGCACCATCGCCTCCGGGTGTGCCCATAACAAATAAATTATGATTTTAATTATGAGTATTACTCTTAAATTGTACTGTACTAATAAATTATTTTAAAAAGGGGTGCAGCGCTATTACATATCACATCCATCCACTATACTAGATTTAACTATTTGTCATTTACATGCTGTTAAAAAAAATGATTGAAGCATTATGAATAGTGATGGGCGAGCACTAAAATACTCGGGTGCTCGAAGCTCGGGTCGAGCACATTGAAATACTCGGGTGCTCGACCTGAGCAACAAGCGCAATGTAAGTCTATGGGAAACTCAGGCATTTTTCTGGCGGTCCCCCCGGCGGTCTGCAGAAGGTCAAAAATTGCCCAAATCGATGGGAACAGTGCTCAATTAAACGTCAGGCAGGCAGAATATATAGGCAGTCAGGCAGGCAGGGTATATAGGAGGCAGGGCACTCTGGTGCCCTCCGATTTTCATGCACCCGTCTCTTTAAAAAAAACGGCAATTCATCAACGGCATTCATCGGTACCCGACAATTTAGAACAGAAAGAATAGAGCATCACACATAGATTAGATAGATGGAAACATGTCAGTCACATACAGTTAGGTCCATATATATTTGGGTGGCATATGTTAAGGAGCTGAAACTCCTAAACCCTTCATCCAATTTTAATGTGGATACCCTCAAATGAAAGCTGAAAGTCTGAACTTCAACTGCATCTGAATTGTTTTGTTTAAAATTCATTGTGGTAATGTCTAGAAGCAAAATTAGAAAAATGTTGTCTCTGTCCAAATATATATGGACCTAACTGTATATAATAAGTGCAGTGACAGTGTTGGTTACTGTACTTGTCATTTAGTGTTAAAATAAAGGATTTATTAAAAAAAAAAATTGGCGCGGGGTTCCCCGTAATTTTAGTCTCTAGCGGAGGTTAAGCAGATGGCTGGGGCAGATGTTTGAAGCCTGGGAAGGGGGTAATACCCACGGAGCTTCCCAGGCTACTAATATCAGCCCCCAGCTGAATACCTAGCCTTTACTAGCTATTAAAATGGGAGACCCCCCAAAAAATGATGTGGGGTCCCCCTATTTTAATAGCTAGCAAAGGCTAGGCAGACAGCTGGGGGCTGATATTAATAGCCCAGGAAGGGTGCCATGAATATTGGCCCCCTCCCAGGCTAGAAACACCAGCCCTCAGCCGCCCCAGAAATGGCTACGTGCGGCCTCCCGCTGTGCATAGATGGTTACGTGCGGCCTCCCGCTGTGTATAGATGGCTACGTGTGGCCTTCCGCTGTGTATAGATGGCTACGTGTGGCCTCCCGCTGTGTATAGATGGCTACGGGCGGCCTCCCGTTGTGTATAGATGGCACCGTGCGGCCTCCCGCTGTGTATAGATGGCACCGTGCGGCCTCCCGCTGTGTATAGATGGCTACGTGCGGCCTCCCACTGTGTATAGATGGCTACGTGCGGCCTCCCGCTGTGTATAGATGGCACCATGCGGCCTCCCGCTGTGTATAGATGGCACTGTGCGGCCTCCCGCTGTGTATAGATGGCACTGTGCGGCCTCCCGCTGTGTATAGATGGCACCGTGTGGCCTCCCGCTGTGTATAGATGGCATCGTACGACCTCCCGCTGTGTATAGATCGTGCCGTGCTTCCTCCTGCTGTGTATAGATTGCGGCGTGCGGCCTCCCGCTGTGTATAGATGGTGCCATGCGGCCTCCCGCTGTGTATAGATGGCGCCGTGAGGCCTCCCGCTGTGTATTGATGGCGCCGTGCGGCCTCCCGCTGTGTATAGGTGGCGCCGTGCGGCCTCCCGCTGTGTATAGAAGGCTACTTGTGGCCTCTCGCTGTGTATAGATGGCACCGTGCGGCCTCCCGCTGTGTATAGATGGCGCCATGCGGCCTCCCGCTGTGTATAGATGGTGCCGTGCGACCTCACGCTGTGTATAGATGGCGCTGTGCGGCCTCCCGCTGTGTATAGATGGCACCGTGCAGCCTCCTGCTGTGTATAGATGGCACCATGCGGCCTCCCGTTGTGTATAGATGGCACCGTGCGGCCTCCCGCTGTGTATAGATGGCACCTTGCGGCCTCCCGCTGTGTATAGATGGCAGCGTGCAGTCTCCTGCTGTGTATAGATGGCTATGTGCGGCCTCCTGCTGTGTATTGATGGCACCGTGCGGCCTCCTGCTGTGTATAGATGGCTACGTGTGCTCAATATTAAGTTGAGCATGTAAGTATGTGCCCACGACGCAGAAATGCTCCGGATTTTTTTTGAGCATTTCTGCATCCCCCTGGCAGAAAAAACACATGCGGATTGTACATGCGTTTTTCCTGCGAGGGACAAGCTGAAGTGAAGCGTTCTTCACATGCATTTCCGCATGCGGGTTGACAAGCGCTTTCCAAGCGATTTTAGCATCCCTTGGAAAGTGCTTGTCAACTTGGTCACACTATATAAATCCATGCAACCAGCATGGATTTATATAGTGTGACCTTAAAGAATGGTTAAAAATAAAAAAATAAATCTATACTTACCTTCTGATGGCTCCCGGAGTCTTTATTCGATGCGTCCTGGCTTGCCGGCAGCTCGCGGTACACTGAAGGACCTGCCGACGTCAGCGGTCGCGTGACCCGTCACATGACTAAATAACGTCACGGCAGGTCCTTTTCAGACCATCGCGAGCTGCCGGCAAGCCAGGACGCATCGGATAAAGACACCGGGGGCCATCAGAAGGTAAGTATAATGTATATTTTTTATTTTATTCTTTTTTTTACAGGTTCTATGGTACCCGGGTCCGGAGGAGAGTCTCCTCTTCTCCAAACCCAGGTACCATTCGCACATTGAAACGCATGGATTACGCATGTACAGATGCAGGGATGCGGATTCCATGCGTTCCAATGCAAGTCAATGGCGGCGAAAACGCCACGCTTCCGCAAAATATTTGGTAATGCTCCGGATTTTTCCGCAATGATAATCCGCAGCGGAAATTTCCGCAGCATGTGCACAACACATGCGGATTATCATTGGGGAACATGGCAGACCTTCTACCAAGCGTTTTTTAAGCGTTTCTGCAGCGGAATTGTCGCTGCGGAAACGCTTAAAAAACACAGCCTAAAAAAAAATTAGTATAATTAATATTGTGCCAAATTAATTTCACGTGAACTATCACATGATCTATCACAGGGGATCATGTGACATGTGATACATCAGGTGTGTTTGTGTGGGGGGGTCCGCGCCTTCTAAACTGCCCGGGGCCCTTGCTACTCTTAATCCACCCCTGCCTGTAATGTATATGCTGCTGTCCCATGATCTCCTGTGATGTATAAGCTCCTGCCCCACGATCTCCTGTGATGCATTTTCTCCTGCCCCAGCGTTTCCATTGTGATTTATATGCGCCTGCCCCAGCATCTCCTGTGATGTATATGCTTCAGCACCTCCTGTGATATGTACACTCCGGTCCCAGTGTCTCCTATAATGTATATGCTTCTGCCCCAGCATTTCCTGTGATGTATATGCTCCTGCCACAGCATCTCCTGTTATGTATATACTCTTGCCCCAGCGTCTCCTGTGATGTATATCCTTGTTCCTCAGTGTCTCCTATGTGATTTTTATGCTTCTGCCCCAGCGTCTCCTGTGATGTATATGCTCCAGCTGATGTACATGCTCCAGTGCCTCCTATGATATGTACGTTCCTGCCCCAGAGTCTCCTGTAATGTATATGCTCCTGCTCCAGCAACTTCTGTGATGTATATGACTCGCCCCCTGGGCCGTGGGGCACTCGGATCCGGGCAATAGGGAAACGGTGGGAGTAGTAGTGGCAACCCGGTTCCGTGGCTCAGGGTGGTCAGGCCAGTGGTAGTCCGTTATGTGCTGATGTTTATGTCCGACTACGCCACCCGTGGATTGCGGTTATTAGGAACCGCCGCTGCATGTAGACCGCTGGGGCTGATGAGGTGTGCAGCTAGGGTAGTGTGACTCCCCACGGGAAGAGTGCGGCCCCAGGGCAGTATAGTGGATGGTGGGAGTGATGGTAGTGAGAGTCCCAGTGCTGGTAGTGCTGGAGGAGCAAGGAGCACACAGACAACAGGTTGCAGTCCAGGATCTTTACTAGAACAGGTAAACTGACCCACAAACAGTCCCGGCTAGGAGGGGACCTGGATGTCTGAGAGCAACGGGGAAATTGGCCCTGGTCAGGGTGAGGGTGTAGGCCTACCGTGCTTTCTGCGCTCCTTCTGGCTATCTCCTCCTGATAGGGTAACAGCCCACGTTTCTGAGCTTTCCGTGTATTCTCGCCTGTATGGCCTGCGACGTGGGTTCCTTTCTGCTCCCAGCCTTGTACGGCTTTACTGGTCCCTTCGGTTGTGGCAGGGCCTCCAGGCTTCTTAGGCCAAGGAATATACAGTCCCTTGCGGACTGGTTCTCTGCTGGGGGATGTGGAATCCTTCCAGCCTCAGACACCAAAGTCTGGTAGATTAAGTCTGTTATCTGCCAAGACAGGCTCTCTTCGCCTCTTGTCTCTGGCTTGTGGCTCTCCTCCTGCCACACTTCCTCTTAGGTTACAATGCAACTGTCTGTCCCTGCTCTGCTGAGACACGTCTCAGTCCTGAGACAGGTCATCTGGTTCTCTAACCTTGCCCCCAGTACCAGCTTTTATAGTGGCAGCCTGCTCCCCCTACTGGCCTGAGACAGGAGGCATTGCATGCTAATGTTCTCCTGACTAGAGAACCTCCCCCTTGCTCTCAGACACAGCTTTATTTACACTTGTGGCATCCAGGCCAGGGTGACACATTCCCCCCTAGTGAAATTTAGTACTCCGGGACTAAACAGTAAACAAAGACAATATGCATAACAATAAAACATTAATAGACAGATGACGCACAAATTGAGTTCTTTAGGTCACAGTGTGGCCTGTGACCAGGTGTCCATATCACCAGCATAACGGGGAGCCTTAACCAGGTGGGGGTCTGTCCTACCCCAAGTCCTTCACAGTCTTAGTTCATTCCTGGGTTAAGCTCCGAACGCAGTCCATACAAGGTCCCGGTTATAAAAAGTCCATAACCTTTGAGTCCTTACGGTAGCTGCAAGAAACTGAAACACGCTATTAATAATCACGCAGGTAACTTGGCAAACATTTCAACATTTTGCAACAGGGTTATTTACAATTTTAGTACACTCTATATTCTCCAGCGAGCGGGTATCTGTCCCTTTGTGCTCCTGGTTGACCTACGTAGCCCACTGTCTGGTGGTGGACCAACCTAGCTTTCCCCACTAGCGTTAGGGGTACAGCTACCAGCTGGGTGTACAGGTAAGGCAGGCAGCTGTCTGTGGGTCCTTTGGCTTACCGCAGGCATGGCAGGCTCGCTGTAAGCAGAGGGTTGACTCTCCTGGGCTGCTGGTACAGGCTCTTCTGCCTCTGGAACCGCTTGCTCCTCTTCACCTTCCGGCTCTGGTGTTGGTTGTTGCTGTGCCGGTTGCAGGAAATGCAGGACGGGTACCACTATGGCATCATTTATGCGAGTCCAGGATTGAGGGAACTCTCCGAGAACGGTGCTGATCATTTCTTCCTTGTCCTCTGCGGGTTTAAGGTCACTCTGATCCTCTTCTGCACTACGGAGTTGCTCGGGGCACCTTTTGAGGTGGTCTCTGGAGACGACACTAGTGGTTTCTCCTCCGTCCTTGGTGATTACGCACACCTTTGGGTTGTCATGGTCAGACTGCAGTACGGTGTAGGGTTCCCTTTCCCACTGGTCATCCAACTTATGTAGCCTTCTTTTTCGCTTTAGGACTTGCTCACCAGGGTCTAGGGGACCAGCAGGGGCGTGTTGATTGAAGAGTTTTTCTTGCCTCTCTCTCACCTGGGCCAGGCTCTTCTCCACACTCTCCTGTACCTTCTTGTGCTGCAGTTGCCTTTCCGTATCCCAGTCCGCATCCGGGGAGGTGTCCTCAGGTATTAGGACTCCCATCTCCATGTCTACGGGCAGCTTACCCGGTCTGGCTCGCATCAGGTAAGCCGGGGTGCAGTTTGCAGCATTCACCGGGATATTGTTGTATAGGTCTATCAGGTCCGGCAGTTTTTCTGGCCACAGGCTGCGTTCCTCCAGGGGCAACGTCTTCAGGAGATCAATGACTATATTGTTCATCTTCTCACACATCCCGTTGGTTTGGGGGTGGTAAGGCGTTGTACGAATCTTCTTACAGCCATAGAGGTTGCAGAACTCCTGGAAGATTTCAGCCTCGAAAGCTGGACCCTGGTCTGTCAGGACCTGTACCGGATACCTGTGTGGACGGCAGAAGTATTGCTGGAAGGCTCTGGCCGCTGTTTGGGCTGTCAAGTCCTTTACCGGGACCACCACTAGAAAACGGGAATAGTGGTCCACGATTGTCAGGGCATAGATGTATCCTGACCGGCTGGGAGCCAATTTGACATGGTCCAGAGCTACCAGCTCAAGAGGCTGCGTGGTGACGATGGGCCTCAAGGATGTCTTCTGGCTGGTGCGGTCCTTCCTCCTCAGGTGACAAGGGCCACAGTCTCTGCACCATTTTTCTACAGCTCCTCTCATGCCGACCCAAAAGAACCTTCCTCTTAGTAGGAACTCCAGTTTCTTCCAACCGAAGTGTCCCGCTCTGTCTTGGTAAGCCCCCAGGACCATAGCTGCATCTCGCCTTGGGACCACGACTTGCCAGGTCAGCTCGTGCGTCCGGTGGTTAACAATCCTTCTGCACAACTTGCCTTCGTAGAGGAACAGCTTGCTTTTCTCCTTCCATAGCTGCTTGGCTTCCTCTGGGGCATCTGGATCTAGGCGGGCGTCTTCCCGGGTCAGCAGATCTTTCACCAGGCGGACTGCAGGGTCACTATCTTGGGTCTCGGCCCAGCTGTGGTGTGGTAGGGGATTGATCATCACGGTTGTTAGATCCTCCTCCTTCACGCGGTGGGAGTGTTGAGCGGCTCCATACCGGTGAAACGCGGGGAGTTCTACCTCCTCCAGCTCTTCTGGGTCTTCGTCACCTTCAGGTAAGTGAGGCATCCTTGATAGGGCGTCCGCATTGGCGTTGGTTTTGCCTGCCCGGTACTTGATCACGAAGTGATAGTTGGAGAGACGGGCCATCCACTGCTGTTCCAGGGCACCCAGTCTTGCATTGTCCAGGTGTGTCAACGGGTTGTTGTCCGTGTACACGGTGAACTTTGCGGAGGCCAGGTAATGCTTGAAGCGTTCCGTCACGGCCCACACCACCGCCAAGAATTCTAGCTTAAAGGAGCTGTAATTCTCCGGGTTCCTCTTGGTGGGCCTCAGCTTCCGACTGGCGTATGCGATCACCCGTTCTCTGCCCTGTTGGTTTTGGGACAGTACGGCTCCCAGTCCCACATTACTGGCGTCTGTGTGGAGAATGAAAGGCTGGCCGTAATCAGGGTAGGCCAGGATCTCTTCCCCCGTGAGGGCCATCTTTAGCTGGCGGAAGGACTCCTCTTCCGGTTTATCCCACTTGAAGGGTGGCTTTTGACTTCTGGACTTAGACTGTCCGATCAGGAGGTCCTGCATATGAGCTGCCATCTTAGTGAACCCGGGGATGAACCTTCGGTAGTAGCCTACCAACCCGAGAAACTGTCTCACCTCTTTGATGTTCGAGGGGCTTGGCCAGCTCTTGATTGCCGTGACCTTATCAGGGTCGGGGGCCACTCCTTCCGCGCTTACCACGTGCCCTAGGTACTGGACCTTTGGTTTCAACAGGTGACACTTCGATGGTTTCACCTTCAGGCCATAGCCTGCCAGGGCTTCGAACACCTCGGCCAGGTGCTTTGGATGGTCCTCGTAGGTCTTCGAATAGACGATCACGTCATCCAGGTAAAGGAGGACCGTCTCGAAGTTTCGGTCCCCTAGACAGCATTCCATCAGCCTCTGGAAGGTCCCTGGTGCGTTGCAGAGCCCGAAAGGCATACAGTTGAATTCGCTCAGTCCCATCGGGGAGGTGAAGGCGGTCTTCTCCTTGTCAGCCTCTGCCACAGGAACCTGCCAGTACCCGCTAGTAAGGTCCAAAGTAGAAAAGAAGTTAGCAGATTTTAGTGCGGCTAAAGACTCCTCTATTCTAGGCAGCGGATATGCGTCTTTGTGGGTGATACGGTTGATTTGTCTATAGTCCACGCACATTCTCATGGTGCCGTCTTTCTTTTTCACCAGAACCAAGGGGGCTGCCCAGGGGCTACAGCTATCTCTAATGACCCCAGCTTCTTTCATCTCTCTTAGCATGCCCTTGGCGTTCTGATAATGTGCAGGGGGTACAGGCCTGTGTCTCTCTTTTATTGGTGGGTGGCTCCCTGTGGGGATGTGGTGTTCTATCCCCTTTACTCTGCCGAAGTCTAGCGGGTGCTTACTAAAGACTCTCTCGTACTCCTGTACCACCCGGTAGACTCCTTGTTTTTGGTGCAGGGGAGTGGAGTCAGCACCCACGTGGAGTTTCTGGCACCAGTCCTCCTTTTGTTTCTGGGAGCCATTACCCTCCACCTGAGGAGATGGAGGCAAGGGCTCCACGGCCCTGATAGCTTGGTGTTCGACAACAAACAGTTTGGCGAGTGTAGCGTACCTGGGTAAGTGTACTTCCCTCTCCCCAATGTTGAGGATACGGACGGGCACCCTCCCATGACGGACATCAACCACCCCCCCGGGCTGTCAAAATGGTGGGCCTGCTGTCTGAGTACACGGGTTCTACCATGGCTTGGTAGTCTCTACCTCTCAACCCAATTGCAGTCCGACACCAGATCATCATTTCACTTTTGGGAGGCATGGAAATGGGGAATGAGTCACTCAGTGTTACGCTACCGATCTCACCACCAGACAGTTCTACCTGCTGCCGTCTCATCAGGGCTTTTATCTCCTTGTTGAGGACTCTCTGTTGGCTGGAACTAGCATTCACCGCCACCTGTTGTAGAATTACAATTACCTCTGAAAGACAATTTTCAATTACGTTAGTACCCACAGTTATTTTAGGGTGACTTTCACGTCGGTCAATGTCCACAATAATTACTCCCTGTGCCGGTAGTTCAACTTTACCAATTTTTATGGTCATCTCCTTGAACCCCATCTGCGGCACGGGTAAGCCATTAATGGCGATGATGCTCAAGTTACTGTCTGGATACCGTGTGATATCAGCATCAGTCCAATACTGCTTAAAAAGTACATAAGGGATTGTGGTTACTTGCGACCCAGTATCCAGCAAGGCGCTCATGGGGATACCGTCCAGCACCACGGGTAAAACCGGGCGCCCCCCAACGTACTTATCACGCCAATTGTAAGGGCCTGGTGATCTTATGCCTGGGGGTTGGTCCTCTGCCCCAGGTTGGACCCGTTTAAATTACAGTACCTGGAAATGTGTCCGGGCTGGTTGCATCGACGGCAAATGGGCTGTCCATCCTCTGTGTAGCGGTCTGTGGGCCTCCCTCGGAACGACGGGATCCTCCTCTGTCGACGCCACGGGACATCCTCCGGACTTGAAGCCAGCTCGATGGGTCTTGACGGGTCCACTTGCAACGCCTGGACGGTCCTGGTCAATGCCGCGACGCTCCTGGTCAGCTCCTGGACTTGGTGGTGCAGGTCTTTCGACGGGGCTTGGTTCAGGGCCTGTGCATCAGCCCCCACGGGGTCCATAGAGGAGGGCGCCGCCTCCTGGTGGTAGGTGAGAGCAGGGCGCCGGGGGTTTATAGCGCCACTGGTTGCAGATTCACGGAGCACCCTTATGGCCCTGTCCTTAAATTGGGCAAAAGTCAGGTCGGGGTTCTGAAAGAACATGAGGCGCAGCTGGGCACTGTGGACGCTGGACAGCAGACCTTCTATGAATTGTTCTGTTAGCAGCTTATCGGTTTCCTGCACACTGCCAGGGTCAGTTTGTTGAATAGCCCTCAAGGCTTCCTGCAGATTTAGGGCATAGTCTCTGATGCTGTCCTGTGCCCGCTGCTTACATCCATAGAACCTCATTTTAATCTCAGCGGAGGTACATGTGTCAAAGGTACCCCGCAGCCGGGCCAGAATACCCTTCACAGTCCTTTTCTCCTCAGTGGGCCATGATTTTACCTCCCTTTGGGCTGCGCCAGTTAACTGCCCTGTTAATATGCTGACCTTCTGTTCCTCTGTCAGGGGGTAGACTTGGAACAAACTGTACAGCCTTTCCTTAAAGTCAGTTAGGGCATGGGGCTCCCCTGAGTACTTGGGCAGCCAGGCCACTCCAGGGATGTAGGGCAGGGAAAAGGGCATCACCGCTGCTGCAGCTGCGTTGGTGGTAGTGGGCGCCTCTGTATCCGACATCTTCCTCCCCCCTAGTTAAGCGTGGCCTACCTTCCGACGATCCTCTTCTGTAGGCCGCGGCTCCGCTGCTGCTGCTATGGACGAGGACCTGGCGTCGCGTCCTGATGACGTCAGCGTCGCTCTCTCTCCCTTCCAGGACCTTGCGCAGCTTCGGTGCGTGGGGCGCAGCTTCGGGTCTCGCGCGCTTTCAGCGTCCACGCCCCTCTTCTTCCTGCTCGGCGTCCTGAAGATGGCGTCCGATGGCGGGAAGCAGCCGCGGATGGCGGGAAGACGGCGGGAAACGGTCCAAGATGGCGTCCGATGGCGGGAATCGGCTCCGGATGGCGGGAAACGACTCCGGACGGCGGGAAACGGTCCTAGATGGCGTCTGATGGCGGGAAACTTCGCCACAGGTAAGTTACAAAAGTCTTTTTCAGGCACGCAGTACCCGGTGGTTGCGGGCACGAAATCCTGCAGACTACGCCAAAGCTGACTCGCCCCCTGGGCCGTGGGGCACTCGGATCCGGGCAATAGGGAAACGGTGGGAGTAGTAGTGGCAACCCGGTTCCGTGGCTCAGGGTGGTCAGGCCAGTGGTAGTCCGTTATGTGCTGATGTTTATGTCCGACTACGCCACCCGTGGATTGCGGTTATTAGGAACCGCCGCTGCATGCAGACCGCTGGGGCTGATGAGGTGTGCAGCTAGGGTAGTGTGACTCCCCACGGGAAGAGTGCGGCCCCAGGGCAGTATAGTGGATGGTGGGAGTGATGGTAGTGAGAGTCCCAGTGCTGGTAGTGCTGGAGGAGCAAGGAGCACACAGACAACAGGTTGCAGTCCAGGATCTTTACTAGAACAGGTAAACTGACCCACCAACAGTCCCGGCTAGGAGGGGACCTGGATGTCTGAGAGCAACGGGGAAATTGGCCCTGGTCAGGGTGAGGGTGTAGGCCTACCGTGCTTTCTGCGCTCCTTCTGGCTATCTCCTCCTGATAGGGTAACAGCCCACGTTTCCGAGCTTTCCGTGTATTCTCGCCTGTATGGCCTGCGACGTGGGTTCCTTTCTGCTCCCAGCCTTGTACGGCTTTACTGGTCCCTTCGGTTGTGGCAGGGCCTCCAGGCTTCTTAGGCCAAGGAATATACAGTCCCTTGCGGACTGGTTCTCTGCTGGGGGATGTGGAATCCTTCCAGCCTCAGACACCTAAGTCTGGTAGATTAAGTCTGTTATCTGCCAAGACAGGCTCTCTTCGCCTCTTGTCTCTGGCTTGTGGCTCTCCTCCTGCCACACTTCCTCTTAGGTTACAATGCAACTGTCTGTCCCTGCTCTGCTGAGACACGTCTCAGTCCTGAGACAGGTCATCTGGTTCTCTAACCCTGCCCTCAGCACCAGCTTTTATAGGGGCAGCCTGCTCCCCCTACTGGCCTGAGACAGGAGGCATTGCATGCTAATGTTCCCCTGACTAGAGAACCTCCCCCTTGCTCTCAGACACAGCTTTATTTACACTTGTGGCATCCAGGCCAGGGTGACACATATATGCTCCTGCCCCAGCTTCTTCAATGTGATTTACAGTATATGCTCCTGCCCCAGCGTCTCCTGTGATGTTTGTGCTCCAGCGCCTCCTGTGATATGTACACTCTGGCCCCAGTGTCTCCTGTAATGTATATGCTCCTGCCCCAGTGCCTCCTGTGATATGTACACTCTGGCCCCAGTGTCTCCTGTAATGTATATGCTCCTGCCCCAGTGTCTCCTGTGATGTATATCCTTATGCCCCAGTGTCTCCTATGTGATTTATATGCTCCTGCCCCAGCGTCCCCTATCTTTCCTGTCAGTCATGATGCCCCCAAAAAAGTGGTTCAAAAGATTATACAAGTAAGCGATAGCACTACCAATACAAGTATACAGCTTCATTTATATTTGTCACTTTATATCATGACAGAAAATTCAGCAGTTTAACCTGGAAATTGCTCAGGCTACACTAGGAGAGGAAAGTGTGTCGCTTACAAAGATTCCCAAGCTTTTCGCCAGAGTTCGGACATGCTTCAACATTTGGCAGAAAGAGCTGGATGATTCCATTTTGAGTTGTAAGTTATGAGCATTTGTTTATTTTAATTGAAAAGGTGATAACTTTAATTAAACACTATTATAGGGAAATCAATGGGTGCATCTGAACCCAAAATACAAATCAGCATGCAAGATGCCAAGAGTATAACTTTATTCTAGAACCATATCTTACTTTACAGTGAGGACGCTTGGTCAACCAGTAGGTTCGAAACATCTCAAGTCAAATTATAATCAGTTAAGGCTATGAGACATAGATGTTAAAGAGGTCTGTCCAAGTTGCAGATGCTTTTAGTTTAAAGGGGCTGTTTGGACAATCTTTCTTTATTTTGATGGTTTCAGAATAAGTAGATAACATTATTTCCAACTGTTGGTATTCTACTTCTAAGTAATCGGCTGTAATCTCTTGAAGAACCTGGCAGCAAGTGTTTAGTTTTTCTACAGCTCCCCTGCAGGTGAAATGAAGTATAAAATAATTTTGATTAAAATTAATTGGTCAAATGTCTACTGCTGAGTCCTATAACATCAATCTGAGTCTTGGGGAGGGGAATAGAGCTGGAGTGACAGAGGTTTCAAATATATCATAGCTCTTCAGCCTAATTTATATAGCAATTCAAATGCTGATTTCTCAGTAACGCAGGAACGGACTGGCCATGTAAAGGTGTTGCTGGACTTGTCTTTGAAAAAGTGCTCTACGCTCATATAAATAGTTTGGATGTTGAAATTATGATGGTGGATTCCCATTGATATTAGTTCACAAACGACTAAAAAATCAATAAGATTCAATCCAGCTGTATAATTATATCTTTTTTTTATTTTCAGTTAACTCCACTCTCAAGGAAGAAATAGAAGAGTTTGAAAAGTTTCACCGAGGACGGGAACTCCCGGGATTTATTAATTATAAGACGTTTGAAGCAATTGTTAAAGAGAAGATTGGAAACTTGGAAGACCCTGCGAAAGAAGTGCTGAAAACAGTAACGGGTAAGGATGCCAAAATCTGTGTGTGCGTGAGGAGGGGGGAGGTAGAAAGGGGAGGCTAATTTATGGCAGGTTTGCATCTTGGGGGAAGGGAGACTCAAAATTGTGATGAGACTTTCATTTTAAGGAGGCGCAATATTACTCCTTACTACATTTTTGGGCCAGCAACAACTTAGTAGCTGCAATGTAGCCTTGTTAGGCCTGATCAGAACATCCGCTGTATGTGTCCTATATTATAGACATAATATTTATACCTTAAATGTGCAGTTTAGTTATTGAAGTTAGTTAACACTACCAGGATATATAGATCCATTAGTATCATAAAGGGAGTAACCCAAAGTAGTCAAATTCCTCCAAAAACTCCCATTTAATATATCAAAGAGTCGTAACATTAGTCATATGTTAATCACAAAATATATAATTCTTTATTGAACACAGCAAGCAAAAAAGTATCTAAAAACACGCCCTTAAAAAACCCAGTTAAAAAACAGATTAACATATGACATATGACTAAAGTCATGTTATGACTCTATAAGATATATTAAATGGGAGTTTTTTGAGGAATTTATAGAAGTTATCTTACTGTTTCAGATTGTTAGCCAGAGTTGTAGTCACTTACAATGAGAGTCACCAGAAGACTCGGCCTAGCCATGCATTATATGTGCCGACATGAGTTAAGTAAATTTATTCGAGCAGAGTTGAATTCTCTCTCATGCAGACCATTGATATGAAAAATGCAATTCTTCAAATCCCCTGTGGGGGTGCTGTAGGGGAATCAAAAACTTGATACTATGTTCTCTTATATGGAACAGCTGACACTATGTGACCTACTTATCATTTGAGGACCCTTTAAACAAAAATGGATTGCTTAACGGGTCACAGTACCTTATTTCCTAATATTAATTGAAAATCGCTTTTTCTGAAGCCTTTGGAAGCAGAAGAACCTATAGTTGAAACCAGAAGTTTACATACACTATACGAGTATAAAAAGACACATCTGCATATTTTTCTCAATATCTGACATGAAATCAGAATAAAGCTTTCCCGTTTAAGGTCAATTAGGATTACCATAATGTTTAATATTTGCCAAATGCCAGAATAATGAGAGAGAGAGAATGTTTTAAGGCATTTTTATTACTTACTGCAAAGTCAAAAGTTTACATACACTAACATTACTATGCCTTTAAACAATTCTGGACTGACCTATGATGATGTCGTGTGTTTGGAAGATTGTTTTGGCAACATCTGAGTTAATTAGAGACACACTTGTGGATATATTTTAATGCACACCTGAAACACACTGCTTCTTTGTGTAGCATCATGGGAAAGACTAAAGAAATCAGCCAAAATATCAGGAAGAGAACTGTGGACTTGCACAAGTCTGGCTCATCCTTGGGTACAATTTCAAGATACCTAAAGGTGCCTCGTTCATCTGTACAAACAATTATACGCAAGTACAAACAAGATGGGAATATCTAGCCATCATACCGCTCAGGAAGGAGATGGGTTCTGTGTCCCAGAGATGAACCTGCTTTGGTGTGACATGTGCATATCAACCCAAGGACAAAAGCAAAAGACCTTGTGAAGATGATGGCAGAAGCTGGTAAGATTGTGTCAATATTCACACGTAAACGAGTACTGTATCAACATGGGCTGAAGAAGCCATTACTCCAAAAGAAACATAAAAAAGCCAGATTAATGTTTGCAAATGCCCACAGGAACAAAGACCTTAATTTTTGGAGACATGTCCTGTGGTCTGATGAAACTAAAATTGAACCTTTTGGGCATAATGACCATCGTTACGTTTGGAGGAAAAATGGAGAAGCTTGGAAGCCTAAGAACACCATCCCAACTGTGAAACACGGGGGGTGGCAGCATCATGTTGTGGGATTTTTTTGCTACAGGAGGGAGTGGTGCACTTCACAAAATAGACGGCTTCATGATAAAAGAAAATTATGTGGCAATAATGAAGCAACATCTCAAGACATCAGCCAGGAAGTTAAAGCTTGGGCGGAAATGTGTCTTCGTAATGGACAATGACCCAAAGCATACTGCCAAAATGGTAACAAAGTTGCTTAAGGCTAACAAAGTCAAAGTTTTGGAGTGGCCATCACAAAGCCCTGATCTCAATCCTATTGAAAATTTATGGGCAAAGCTGAAAAGGCTGCGAGCAAAGCGACCTACAAACCTGGATCAGTTACACCAGTTTTGTCAAGAAGAATGGGCCCAAATTCCGACCAATTATTGTGAGAAGCTTGTGGAAGGAGATCCCAAACGTTTCACCCAAGTCATTCAGTTTAAGGGCAATGGTACCAAATACTAATGAAATGTATGTAAACTTTTGACTTTGCAGTAAGTAATAAAAATGCCTTAAAACATTCTCTCCCTCATTATTCTGGCATTTGGCAAATATTAAAAATTATGGTAAACCTAATAGACCTAAAACGGGAAAGGTTTATTCTGACTTCATGTCAGATATTGAGAAAAACATGCAGATGTGTCTTTTTATATAGTGTATGGAAACTTCTGGCTTCAACTGTATATCCTAAGAATCAGAAAAACCATGGGCATAACTATAACTGTTGCAGGAATAATAAATACTATGGGTGCCCAGATGCAGAGAGGATTCATGTACGTTCAAGTCTGGTTCTCATTTAGGAACTTGAAGCCTATGTCTACAGGAGTCCTTGTAAAATATGATGCCTGGTTTCAAGGGTCAGGGCACTTATTGTTCAAATTGGGGCAGAAGTCTGAGAGGTGCAGCTGCAGCAAATATCTATAAAACAGGAAGTGACGTCATCGAGGGGAGCGTCCTTTTGGCAACTTCTGCTGCATAGCCCCATAACATGCTGCAGTAGTTTTACTGTGTGTGGTGCTCAGGACCTCAAATATTCACTGATGATGATAATATATATATTTTTTTTTTAGACATTGTAGGAAAATCATTCAGTGAAATTGCCCTGACACATTTTCAGAACTTTATCAATTTTTCCAAAGTTACTAAGGTAAGTGATGGAGTTTTAAAGAGTAAGAGTGAAATGCTCAGATTAGAATAGTTATACCTTTGTTAATGAGCACTGGTTCTAATTACCATAGATGTTCATTAGCCATATTTTTTCCACGTGTCGTTATGTAAGCTGTCAGATGTGTATGTCTAGGGCATGTGTTCAGCACAGCCAAATGTAATAGTGAGCGCAGGATAACGGGAGACTTACAAGTAGCGCGGCTGATATCAGTGACACCTGCGGATGTCCATGGAGGTCCTCATGACTGGAGGAACAGTCTGTGAGACTCGGTTTCTGTAAAGAAGGTGGATCTTGTTTTACATTTCTTCCCTCTTGATCCCTGTTCACATAGCAGTCAATGAGCAATGAGAATGCTCCAAGTTGGGATGATCTTTTGAATGCCCGAACATCTGCCAGGAAATATCGGAGTGGCCCCTAATCAGGTAACCCTGATTACAACTGTGGTGGGGCACTCTAATCATGGGTATAAGGGAACCTTAGCAGATGACCAAAATAAATATCTATACTAAAACTAAGACTGATATTACCGCCATACAGTGACCATATAGTGGTAGATACCAGTGCTGCAGAACATATAAGAGATTACTGTACAGTTATATATAGTGACATATAGCTGATGTTCATTCTGATGGAGTAGTTCATTTTTTCCCATCTTTTGCTTCTTGCCCAGACCGACATAACAACTTCTTCCACCCACGAGTCGCCTGCAGAGATTACAACAAAGACACATTTGACTTCTCACATTTCTTGCCATGTCCTCATTTATTCCCAACTTGCACAACCCCCTGATGCTCCTGATACCCCAATGCTAAACCGCTGCCACCATATGTGTTCCTTTTATTGCACCTGCTGTTTGGCACAATAATTGTGCTCCTCTTACTGCCCCACATAGTAATACCCACCACTGTGTCCCTTACATAGTAATAATGCTTCTTTTGTGCCATCTAGATGGTAAAACTGCTATTGCCCCAAGAAAATATTAATGCCCTGTGCAAATGCTGTAGAAAATAGTGTCCACATGTTGCCCCTAGAGAGTTATAATGCTCCCTGTGCACCTTTGCCTGTCACAATACCGAGTGCCCCATAACAAAAATGCCCACTTAACATTTAATAATGTTCCCTGAGACCCCAATGTACAGCTCCTCTTTATACAGTATGATGGGCCCACAGTTTCCCATACACAGTATATTGGACCAACAGATTCCCTATACACAGTATGATTGACCCACAGCACCCCTATACTTGGTATGATGGGCCCACAGCTCCCCCGTCCACAGTACAATGGGCCTACAGCTGCCCTATACACAATATAATGGGTCAACAGTTCCCCTATACACAGTATAATGCCCTCCACAGCTCCCCTATAAACAGTATGAGGGGCCCACAGCTCCCCCATACACAGTATGATGGGCCCACAGCTGCCCTATACACATTATGATGAACCCACGGCTCCCTTATGCACAGTATGATTTCCCACCACTCCCCTATACCCAATATGAAGGGCCCACAGCTCCCCAGTATGATATCCTGACAGCCCCCTATATACAGTATGATGTCCCCACAGCTCCCCTATATACAATTTGATGGGCCCACAACTCCCCTATATATATATATATATATATATATATATATATATATATATAATATGATAGACCCACAGCTCATCTATACATAATATAATGCCCCCACAGCTTCACTGTACACAGTATGATGGACCCAAAGCTCCCCCATACACGGTGTAATGGCCCAGCAGCTCCCCTCTACACAGTATAAAGCCCTCACAACTCCCCTATACACAATTTGATGGGCCCACAGCTCCCCTATACAAAGTATGATGGGCCCACAGCTCCCTTATACAAAGTATAATGGCCCCACAGCTCCCTAAATACAGTATGATGTCCCCACTGCTCCCTCAAAACACAGTATAATGACCCCTACAGTAGTCCCCACACTTTAAGGTGGTTCCCACAGTAGCCCTCAAACTGTATAATGGTCTCAGCATTAGCTCCTACACTGCATAATGGCCCCTACAGTAGTCCCCATACTTTATGATTGCCCCCACGGTAGGCCCCAAACTGTATAATGGCACTCAAATTGGCTCCCACACTGTATAATAGCCCCCACACTTTATGAGAACCCCCCACACATGTGCCTACAATGTATGAAGTGCCCACCCACAATATGAGAGCCACCCACACTGTATGAGGGGACTCCACAGTAGTCCCCACACTGTATGATTGCTCCCATGGTAGGCCCAAAACAGTATAATGGCCCCCACATAAGTCCTCAAACTATATAATGGTCCCCGCATTAGCCCCCAAAATGTATCATGGCCCCCGCATTAGGCCCAAACCGTATATTGGCCCCCACATTAGCCCACAAACTATATAATGGCCCCTACATTAGCCCCCAAACTATATACTTGCCCTTCATTAACCCCCAAACTGTATAATGGCCCCCCACATTGACTCCCATGCTGTATGATGGCCCCCACACTTGGAGAAGCCCCCACACACTGTTTCAGGGTCCCCCACAAAGTATGAAGGCACCCCATTGTTTATGATGCCCCCACAGTCATACCGCAAATTTCGGTAAAAATAAAAAACATCATATACTCACCTAATCCAGTATCCTGCTCGTGTGCCGGCGCCTCTGCCACTGTATCACCAACGGAGAGCGGTAGTGCAGTGTCTCCCTGTACAGCTTAACTATATAACAGTAGCGTAACTCCGGGTGGGTCCCTCTGAGTGCGGGGCCCGAGGCGACTGCACCCTCCGCCCCCCGGTAGCTACACTACCACTGACTACACATGATTAGAGCTGTTTTCTAGAGATGAGCAAATTAATTCACATTCCCCAGGTCCAGTGGCCGCAAGAGTTGTCCATTGCTGCCAGACAGAAGCCCTACAAACCCCCTCCTACCTACCAGAATACTTGGCATCTCAATTGATTTTTGTGCCAGGCCTCTCGGAGGGCAGAGAACCTCTTTTAGTAAATTCCTTTTAGCTTATACAGTGTGCATAGAAAGTTTCACATTGGTATAATGGAAAACAACAGGAGATATTCTTATTATCCCCACTTATAGGTCATATGAGATGTCCCAGGACAGGTTGGTTGATGTTGCTCCAGTCTATAATCTAGATTTTTGTGCCAGGCATGACGTCATCTGTGAGGCATGACACAAACATGACGTTACACCAGGTTGGCTAATCAAAGGAAGATCTGGGGATGCTAGCTGCTCGGAGGGCTCCCGTCCAGCAGTCAAGGACTACTGAGGTGACTGCTGGTCCAAGGTCTTTCGTCTCAAAATGATCATCTCTACTGTTTTCCTTGTTAAAGATGCTGCTATGACTTCCTGAGTGGAGATAATTTAATGTAAAGAAAAATGATCAAAATAAGCAGAAAATAATGTACATAATAATAAAATAACAAATATACACGGTAAATATTTAATTTATATATAATAAATGAAAAACTCTGACCATCGAAGCCTAAGTAAACATTAAACAATATCAAACACAAATATAAATTCTATTTAAGGGCTCCTCTAGGGGAATACAAAAAAATTATTTTATTCAGTCTTACTATTGGTCACTAGTGATGAGCGACCACTAAATAGTTCGGGTACTCGTTGCTCGGGTCGAGCAACAAGCCCAATGTAAGTCTATGGGAAACTCAAGCATTTTTCAGGCGGCTCCCCCCGGCGGTCTGCAGAGGGCCTAAAAATTGCCCAAATCGATGGGAACAGTGCACAAATGACATGGGGAAGAACCCTGGAAGCATTTCTGACTCCCAGGTCACTGCTGTCAACAATGTTGTCAGAGTATTACGCCACTTTTACGGACTCACAATAAAACATACAAAAACAAAATGGATTTTCCTGGGAAATATATTAAGGAACATCCTTTCCAGGGTAATGACTTGTATATAAGGCAAAATAAATAACCAGAACCAAAAATACTCCTCCACACCTTGGGCTATGTTCACACATAGCGTTTTTGATGCGTTTTTTTCACTTTTGTATTGCTTTCAACCGTGACAAATGCATTCAATGGGAAATGTAATTTTAACATTTTACAACCTTATCTGGCCATGTGCTGTGTGACACATCATTAGACACATGGATATAGTGCTGAAAAGACATGGGAACAGCATGGGGAAGACCTCTGAAAGCATCTCTGACTCCCAGGTCACAGCCTAAAAGTGTACCCATCATAAGTGATCCTTGGCGCATGCGAAGATGCCTCCCACCATGCACCTGTCGTTGCAGACTTGCAACAATCACCGTCCACGTCCTTGTCCCAGTGCAGCGTTCAGTTGTCCCTTACCCCATTCCTTGGAATGCAAGCGCAAGTATGCAGCCAGCCACCCACAGGCTGCAATACTATACTGCCAATTTTTTGACAGCTGCTTGCACTTGAAATGTGGCCTTTTAGGCTCGTGGAGGCGGAAGCTTTTCATAACCTCATGCCGGCGGCGGCCGGGTGTCCATACTCGGTCCACAGCCACCACTGTTTCTCTCGGTGTCGTCTCCGCCTTCCACAATCACGGGTCCCACAACATTAACCGTGCCCTTCCCAGTGCACTTACTGGGATGGACCGCCTAACCATAAACATGTGGACAGGTGAATGTGGCCAGGGACAGTACGGAGCCAGTCCACAGCTTTTTTTGCTGAGTTGTATTTCACCACAGCCATATTCTTTAGCTTGGTGAAAGGACTTGGGAAACCATATCTACCCAGCTGTCATTTCTCCCAAGAAGTCCTCTAAAGCTGCTTTCACTTGAAATGTGGCCTTTCAGGCTCGTGGAGGCGGAAGCTTTTCATAACCTCATGCCGGCGGTGGCCGGGTGTCCATACTTGATCCCCAGCCGCCACTATTTCTCCCGGTATCGTCTCCGCCTTCCACAAGCACGGGTCCCACAACATTACCCGTGCACTTACTGGGAAGGACCGCCTAACCACAAACACGTGGACAGATGAATGTGACCAGGGACAGTACGAAGCCAGTCCACAGCTTTTTTTGCTGAGAGTTGTATTTAGCTCGGTGAAAGGACTGGCAGAGAGGAAAACTGTATCTACCCTGGGTGTCATTTCTCCCAGGAAGTCCTCTAATGAAGCTTATTGCAGAAGATATGGCAGCCCGCCCAACATCAACTCACACTTGTCGGTGGTGCTTTGACACACAAACATCTTTCTTTGCACACTTAATTACATGAATACAGAGTTGGACAATGGCCTGATCTGCAATGCGGTTTAAGAAATAACATGCATAAGCATGTCCGATCCACATTAAAAAAGCAGCCATAGAGTGTCCGGGAACCTTCCCCCACATTTTGCTTAGCCAAGGCTGCTTCTCGGCAGGGTTGGACGGGCCCACCAGAGAACCGGAGACTCCTCCGGTGGGCCCTGGCTTCTCCTTCAGGAGAGTTCATAGTGCCGAGGTGAGGCCATGATGATGATAGAGGCCACTATCTGCTTAGTTTTCTGTTACTTGGAATGCAAGCGTAAGTATGCAGCCAGTCACCCACCCACCCACAAGCCGCAACACTAAACTGCCAGATTTCTGGGCAGCTGCTTGCACTTGAAATATGGCCTTTTAGGCTCGTGGAGGCGGAAGCTTTTCACAACCTCATGCCGGCGGCGGCCGGGTGTCCATACTCGGTCCCCAGCCTCCACTGTTTCTCCCGGTGTCGTCTCTGCCTTCCACAGGCACGGGTCCCACAACATTACCCATGCCCTCCCCAGTGCACTTACTGGGAAGGACCGCCTAACCACAAACACGTGGACAGGTGAATGTGGCCAGGGACGGTACGGAGCCAGTCCACACTTTTTTTGCTGAGTTGTATTTCACCACAGCCATATTCTTTAGCTTGGTGAAAGGACTTGGGAAACCATATCTACTCAGCTGTCATTTCTCCCAGGAAGTCCTCTAAAGCTGCTTTCACTTGAAATGTGGCCTTTTAGGCTCGTGGAGGCAGAAGCTTTTCACAACCTCATGCCGGCGGTGGCCGGGTATCCATACTTAGTCCCCAGTCGCCATTATTTTCCTGGTATCGTTTCTGACTTCTACAAGCACGGGTCCCACAACAATACCCGTGCCCTCCCCAGTGCACTTACTGGGAAGGACCGCCTACCCACAAACACGTGGACAGGTGAATGTGGCCAGGGATGGTACAGAGCCAATACACAGCTTTTTTTGATGAGAGTTGTATTTAGCTCGGAGAAAGAACTGGCATAGAGGGAAACCGTATCTACTCTGGGTGTCATTTCTCCTTCACCAGGTTCCGCCCATTGTCACACATGACCATGCCTGGCTGTATGTTCAGCGGTGAGAGCCACAGATCAGGCTGCTGTGTTACAGCTTTCAACAACTCTGCAGCGCTGGGAAGTTTGTCAATTAAGCATTAAGCATGTTATCTTCAGCACAGCCTGTTGCCGCTTGACCAAGGCAGTGCTGCAGCTTGTGACTGATGTGGTCATTTCGAAGATGGAGGAGGAGGTGCAGGAGCTGAACAATGTGATTACATTGAGGTTAAATTGGTGACGCTGTTTTTTATACTAAAGAAAGATCCTATTGTTTTGTTTTTTTCACGTTATTTTTTAAGACAAATGCATTCACTGGGAAATGTCATTTTAACATTTTACAAACTTATCTGGCAATGTGGTGTGTGACACATCATCAGACACATCCTGTTTTATTTATGATGGAGGGACTCTGAAAGTCATAAAGCCTATTTTTATAGGGCCGATGCCCTTACTATTCTTAAAAGGCCAACAGTCGGCCCTCGCTATTGTTAGATAGCAATCAGCCGGCTATGCTTTGTTGTTCTCATTATTAACAAGTGGGTCTCCTATACTGTTATTGCGTATCCAGTGACTGCAAGGGCTGCCAAAAATTTGGACGCAACCCAATACCCCTTTGAAGAGACATAGAGGAGGGTCTCAGTATAAAAAATGTTCCCATTGTAAAGGAGCGGGTCTCCTATAGTGGTAATGCCTATGCTGTGACTGCAAGGGCTGCCAAAATTTGGGAAAAACCCCACTAAGAATTTAAAGACACATAGAGCAGGGCCACAGTAACGACAAATTCCCATTAGAAAGGAGAGAGTCTGCTATACAGTTATAGGGTATTCAGTGAGTTCAAAGGCTGACCAATTTTAGGAAAAACCCCACTAAGAATTTAAAGACACACAGAGCAGGGCCACAGTAACAAGTACGACATGTTCCCATTAGAAAGGAGAGGGTCTGCTATACAGTTATAGGGTATGCATTGAGTCCAACGGCTGAACAATTTTAGGAAAAGCCCCACTAAGAATTTAAAGACACATAGAGCAGGGCCACAGTAACGACAAATTCCCATTAGAAATGAGAGAGTCTCCCATAGTGTTGGCCTATGCAGTGAATGCAAGGGCTGCCAAAAATTTGGAGGCACTTCAATGCCCCTTGGAAGAAACGTGGAGGAGGGCCTCATAAAAATTTTTTCCCATTAGAAAGGAGTGGGCTGACAAACATTTACCCCTGGGGGGTATACATGAACATACTGTATAAAATTTTTTTTTTATGGGCATCATAAACACCCTTTAAAAAAATTATGTGGGTGTTGCATCACGAACCATGGTCAACCTAGGTGATATGGTGGTGGAGGATGAGGAGATGGAGGAGGACAAGAGCAAATAGCCAAAATCAGGAAGAGTATACCCATTTCTGTGTGTGAAAAGGTGCATGGGAATACACCTCCCAAGAAAAGACACTGGATTTTAGTTTATGTTATGCTGCTATCATTCAGTGGTGTTGAGAAGTCTAGCCCAATCCAGCCCTTGTTCATTTTTATAAGAGTCAGCCTGTCAGCATTTTCAGTTGACAGGCGGATGCGCTTATCAGTTATAATTCCACCAGCGGCACTAAAAACCCGCTCTGATAAAACACTGGCAGCAGGGCGGGCCAGGACCTCCATGGCATAGAGAGCCAGTTCATTCCACGTATCCAGCTTGGATACCCAATAATTATAAGGCACAGAGGAATCACGGAGGACATTGGTAAGGTCGGCAAGGTACTCCCTCAGCATCTTCCAAAACTTTGCACTCCTTGTGAGAGTACCCCGCGCCTCAGGGCCTGTGCGATGGGAGGGTCTGAGAAAACTCTCCCAGAACTTTGACAGTGTTCCCCTGCCTCTGCTGGATTGGAGTTGTGTCTCTCTCGCCTGTACTCCTTGGTTATCTAACGAAGTGTGCCCTCTGCCGCCAGTGTTTTCAGATGGGAGTTTTTTTAATAGTTCCTCAACAAGGGCCTTCTGGTACAGCCCCATTTATGTAGACCTGTCTGCCTCAGGAATAAGAGATATAAAGTACTCCTTGTAGCGTGGGTCTAGAAGTGTCACCAACCAGTAATGACTGTCACCCAAAATTTTGAGAACGTGAGGGTTATGGGAAAGGCAGCGTAACATAGACTCAGCCATGTGTGCCAGACTACTAACAGGCAAGACTTCCGTGTCTTCACCAAGAGGATGACTGACCATGCTCTCCTTCTCCTCCTCCTCCTCTCTGTCCTCTGGCCATCCACGCAGAACAGACGGTATGACAGCTGTGCAGGTACTACCGTCTATAGTGCATGAAACTGAATACCGACGGCCTTGTTGATGCTGGTACTCAACAACTGCCCTCTTCTGCTCACAAACCCAACATCTGCAGTGTAGAGTTCCAACACGTGGGTACATCACACACCAGTCTGTGAGCCGGAAGCTGCAAACGCTGCTGAAACACGACAAGGGCGCCGGAAGCTGTAGCTGACTTTCTAAAATGGGCACACAGGCGGCGTACTTTAACAAGCAGATCGGGCAGCTCCGGGTAGGATTTGAGAAACCGCTGAACCACGAGGTTAAGCACATTGGCCAGGCATGGTACGTGTGTGAGCTCACCTCGCTTCAGAGCCACCACCAGGTTCCGGCCATTGTCACACACGACCATACCTGGCTGTAGGTTCAGCGGTGTGAGCCACAGATCTGCCTGCTCTTTCAGAGCTGTCCACAACGCTTCAGCATTGTGCTGTTTGTCACCTAAACATATTAGCTTCAGCACAGCCTGTTGCCACTTGGCTGAGACAGTGCTGCAGTGCTTCCAGCTTGTGACTGATGTGGTCATTTCGGAGATGGAGGCTGAGGCGGATGAGGTGCAGGAGCTGTAGACCGCGGGGGCAACCCTGATTGACCTAGGGCCTGCAATCCTTGGCGTCTAGAGGACGTGTTTCGTCCCAAGGTCCAACTGGGTCCCGGCTTCCACTATGTTAACCCAGTGTGCCGTCAGCGAGATGTACCGTCCCTGCCCACAAGCACTTGTCCATGTGTCCATGGTTAGGTGGACTTTCCCGGTAACTGCGTTGTTGAGGGCACGGCTAATGTTTTGGGACACGTGCTTGTCTAATGCGGGGACTGCACACCGGGAGAAATAGTGATGGCTGGGGACCAAGTACCGAGAGATGGCCGTCGCCATCAGGTTGCGGAATGCTTCCGTCTCCACGAGCCTAAAAGGCAGCATTTCGAGCGCAAGCAGTCGTGAAATGTGAGAATTCAGTAGTGTGGCCTGTGGGGCGTTGGCTGCATATTTGCACTTACGTTCCAAGGACTAGGGTATGGACAACTGAACGCTGCGCTGGGACAAGGACATGGACGTGCTTCCTGATGCTGCTACTTGAGAGGTGCAGGGCAGGAGGCATCTTCGCATGCACCATGGTCAGGGGATTGGCTTGAATGCACAACAGCGGAAGAAGCAATGGTGCCACCTGCAGACACTGTTCCTGGACCCTGGGGTTCGGCCCACAAAGTTCGGGTGCTTTGCTGCCATGTGCCTGATCATGCTGGTGGTGGTCAGGCTGGTCGTTTTGCCACCCCTGCTGATGCTGGCCAGGCAGGTGGTGCAAATGGCCTTTTTGGGGTTATCGGCAGAGTCTTTAAAAAACAACCAGACTCGGGAAGACCTAACAGTTGTACTGGCAACTTCCTTCGTGTTGGTGTTACGGGGAACGGTTTCCTGCCTTCTGTCTGCGGCCACCACACTGCTTTTTCCTGCCTGTTGGGGTGCTCTGCCTCCCTCCCCCTGTGTGCTGCTGTCCTCGCTCTGCATGTCCTCCTGCCAGGTTGGGTCAGTTACTATATCATCCACCACCTCGTCTTCCACTTCCACACCCTGGTCCTCCTCCTGACTTTCTGGCAATTGTGTCTCATCATCGTCCACCTCTTGTGACACTTTCCCAACGTCGCCTTCGTGTGACCGTGACTGCTCAAATATTTGGGCATCGCTACATGCGATCTCCTCTTGCCCCGCTTCAAGTGGACCGGGCGAGAGGCCCGAATCTATAAATGGAAAAGTGAACAGCTCTTCATAGTGTCCAAGTGTGGGTTCAGTTGTCTCTGGTCACTCGGCATGGTGGGAGGAAGGAGGATCAGGGTGAGGAATATGCGGTCCAGACTCACGGCTACTGAGACTTGACCATGTGGAAGTCAGGGTGGTGGTAGTGGTGGCTAAGTGACTGGAAGCATTATCCGCTATCCAACCAACAACCTATTGATACTGCTCTGGGTTCAATAGTGGTGCGCTGCGGTCCCCTAGAAATTGGGACAGGAAGGTCAGGTGAGAAGATGTGGGTGTTTGTTGTGGCACAATTTCAGCTTGCCCACGGCCTTGTCCTCGGCCTCTGCATGCACCATTACCATCACGTCCAATTCCCCGTCCCTTGCCACATGCCTTGCCCATTTTAAATGGAGGACAGTATCTTCCTTACTCACTACAAATGACTGAGTTTGGAGCGAATTTATATGTGATCCGTGTGACGGAGAAAACAGAGTTTAAAATACCTGGCCTGTAGGTAAGTAGTTTGAACAGCAAACTGCGGTGAATTGCTTCACTGACACACTAAAGGAAATTTTTAATGGAGGCCAGAAATGGCAGTATTTTCTGACAACGTATATGTGATCCGTGTGACGGAGAAAACACAGCTTTAAATATCTAGTTTTCTAGCACTGTAATATGGAAAGGACCTGGCTGTATTCTGCAGTGCCAACAAGCAAATGGCGCAGAAAAACTGTGTTCTCTGGATTGCTTTTTAAGCAAATAATGAGGATTAAGATCCAAAGAAAAGTATTCCTGGCCCCTGAGACCTGGGCCTTTGTATAGAAATATCTAACAGCAGCAGAAGGCAGAATTGGAATGGAGCCTTTTGTGCTATATGCACTGCAGTCTGCTATATACCCTGCCTGCTTGCCTATATACACTGCCTGCCTGATATCTCTGCAGATGGATTAGTTAGTCCTCAAAAGGACTGTTTGTTAAGATGGATATGTGTAATGTACGTTTTTTCTCCCTACACCACCTAATACACAAGCAAATTTCTCCCTGACGCAGCAGCACCTCTCCCTACACTGTCTGATTCCGGAGTGACTGTGATGAACATGGCGGCGCCAGGTCTGATATAGACCCGATGACGCTATGCGGCCAGCCAATCACTGTAATGCCACAACCAACATGGCTACCGCATTACAGTGAGTGGCAGGCAATCCCTGCATGTTTATTGGCGCTCTAAAGAGCGCAAAGCATGCAGGGAGGGGACTCGAGCTCCCGCCGAGCAACCCGGAAATACTCGGCGAGCACCGAGCATCTCGAGCAGTGAGATGCTCGAGTCAGCACCGAGCAGTAGCGAGCATGCTCGCTCATCACTCTTGGTCACACTATAAAATGTAATAATAATAATAAAAACTATTCTAAATAGATCGAATAATAGCATAAAAAAATTGAAAACAAATGAAGAATATAATGAGTATGAGCAGGAGATATGTTTAGCAAAGGCAAAAAATATACCAGATGGTTGTTCAAATGGACAACCACCACATGTTGTCAAAACCACGCTTTTTGAGTTCTATCTTTTGCTCTCCTTCTAGACCAAAATTGAAAATTTGAGACAATCACGGGAAGATGCTGCGGAGAGTTTCATAAAAACCCAGTTTTTGATGGAGAAAATGGTTTACTCCCAAGATAAATGTTACAGAAACGAGTTGGAAACCCTCATTAAAAATAGCGCTCCTCCAAACAACCCTCAACAATTTCAGCAGAGACAGGTGGTTGACCTTCTTCAGTGCTCTGTCAAAGAGATGGCCCACCATGTAGAGGTGTATTTCAAGGTAAGAGTTTTGGTGTTTTAGCGCTAATAGCTGTGAATCAATTCCACCACTCACATTTGATTATCTGCCATTAACCCTAATCCTCCTGCTGTCTACTCCGCTTCCAAGGATAAATGTTCTATTCAAAGTCGGGCATCTCGGAGGGCAGAGATCCCCTTTAAGTAAATTTCTTTTAGCTTATACGGTGTATATAGAAAGTTTCACATTGGTATAATGGAAAACAACAGGAGATATTCTTAGTATCCCCACTTATAGGTCATATGAGATGTCCCAGGACAGGTTGGTTGATGTTGCTCCAGTCTATAATCTACGGTGATCTCCAGGGCTTTGATTCTGACGGCTGATAAGTCTTAATTTTATCCATTGTATTATTAATATAATGTATTCTAATGTGGTCTATCCATTTCAATAAATGTTTTCAGAAATAAAACATAATTTTTGAGTTTATATATACTGTATATGCACACATATAGTACAGGCCAAAAGTTTGGACACACCTCATTTAAAGATTTTTCTGTATTTTCATGACTATAAAAATTGTACATTCACACTGAAGGCATCAAAACTATGAATTAACACATGTGGAATTATATACTTAACAAAAAAGTGTGAAACAACTGAAAATATGTGTTATATTCTAGGTTCTTCAAAGTAGCCACCTTTTGCTTTGATGACTGCTTTGCACACTCTTGGCATTCTCTTGATGAGCTTCAAGAGGTAGTCACCGGAAATGGTTTTCACTTCACAGGTGTGCCCTGTCAGGTTTAATAAGTGGGATTTCTTGCTTTATAAATGGGGTTGGGACCATCAGTTGTGTTGTGCAGAAGTCTGGTGGATACACAGCTGATAGTCCTACTGAATAGACTGTTAGAATTTGTATTATGGCAAGAAAAAAGCAGCTAAGTAAAGAAAAACGAGTGGCCATCATTACTTTAAGAAATGAAGGTCAGTCAGTCTGAAACATTGGGAAAACTTTGAAAGTGTCCCCAAGTGCAGTTGCAAAAACCATCAAGCGCTTGTCACGCTGTCTCTGTGTACTGGAGGTAGGGGGCCTAAGCTGACCCTGAGCTGGGGCCCTGACTAATCCCTCTACCTGGAGGTACTGTTAAAGGTACAGAGGTCCAGGCCGCCAGCGTAACCCCTACCTCCTGAGGATCCCTGCACCTAAGTAATCTAGTCCTGAGAAGGACCCCGATCACAACAAAAGGGGACAGGTAATAATATGCCAACACTCAGTACATAGACGAACGAGACAGTACAAGGGTAAAACCAAAACCACCTTGCATACAAAAACTACACAACTACAACAGAGGGAACACCAACGGGAAAGGAGATAAATGATAAAGCGAGGAAGGGAAAAAACACTCCCAATACACTTAGCTCTGAAACTCCAAATACCACGATCCGCTCTGTTAGTCTGCATGAAATGCTTTCACCGACACTTCCCTAACAGAGCAGCAGACATATGAAGGAATCTCACTATGCAGAATTGATTGCAGCTGGGCGAGGCTGGACCTTGTCTAGCACAGAGAGAGAGAGTTAACTCCCTCACTGCCGAAAAGCACAAAACACCAAAAACTCAGCTGCGAGAAGTCAGGCTGTGCAATCGTGACGATCTTCGTGGCGACACAACCATGACAGTACCCCCCCTTCTACGAGGGGCCTCCGGACCCTCAGGGCCAGGTTTATCCGGGTGAGTCGTGTGGAAGGCCCGAATTAACCGGTCTGCGTTAATATCTGACGCAGGAACCCACATCCTCTCCTCAGGACCATACCCCTTCCAATGAACCAGGTACTGAAGGGACCGACGATTAAAGCGTGAATCGATGACCTTCGATACCTGGAACTCCAAGTTACTATTGACCACCACTGGAGGCGGAGGTAAAGGTGACGGTATCACCGGCGCCACATACCTCTTAAGCAACGATCTGTGGAACACGTTGTGAATTTTAAACGTAGGGGGGAGATCAAGACGGAATGCCACCGGATTAATTATAGAACTGATCCTGTACGGCCCGATGAACCTGGGACCCAGTTTCCAGGAAGGAACCTTAAGTTTTATATTCTTAGTAGACAACCATACCAGATCGTTCACACTTAGGTCCGGACCAGACACTCTCCTCCTGTCAGCCATACGTTTGTAACGGTTCCCCATAGTACTCAGATTATTCAGTACCCCTCTCCATACAGAAGTGAGTGAAGACGAAAATCGTTCCTCCTCAGGAACCCCCGAAGAGCCCCCTCTACTGAAAGTACAAAACTGGGGGTGAAAACCATATGCCCCAAAAAACGGGGACTTACCAGTGGACTCGCTCCGCCTATTATTAAGAGCAAACTCCGCCAGAGGTAAGAAAGAAGCCCAGTCCTCCTGGTTCTCTGACACAAAACACCGGAGATATGTCTCCAAACTCTGGTTCAGACGTTCCGTCTGACCATTGGTCTGGGGATGAAAAGCCGATGAGAACGACAAATGCATCCCCCGCCGAGTACAAAATGCCTTCCAGAACTTGGACACAAACTGAGACCCCCGATCCGACACCACATCCGAGGGTACCCCGTGAAGCCTCACAATCTCCCCAATGAACACCTGCGCAAGAGTTTTAGCATTAGGAAGAGCGATAAAATGTGCCATCTTGCTGAACCTGTCTACTACAACGAGAATAACAGTTTTACCCGAAGACGGCGGGAGGTCCGTAATAAAGTCCATAGACAGATGAGTCCAAGGATGCTCCGGGATCTTCAAAGGTAAGAGGGCCCCAGACGGACAGGTATGTGGGGTCTTAGAGCGCGCACAAACCCCACAGGACGCAACAAAAGTTACCACCTCCTTATGTAAGTTAGGCCACCAAAACCGACGCGAGAGGAGATCCACAGTTGCTTTACTCCCTGGGTGTCCTGCTAAAGCTGAGTTATGGTGTGCCTCGATCACCTTTTGTCGTAGCTGATCTGGAACAAACAGTCTCCCTGGAGGTCCAACAGGGGCGTCCCCCTGAGCCTCCAATACCTCCTCCTCAAGCTCAGAGCATACTGCCGACACCACCACTCCCTCTTGAAGGATATGAACCGGGTCATCCGTATTCCCGGCCCCAGGGAAACTACGAGATAAGGCATCCGCCTTCACATTTTTTGACCCAGGACGAAACGTAACGACAAAATTAAACCTGGTAAAAAACAACGACCACCTGGCTTGTCTGGGATTCAGACGTTTTGCAGACTCCAGATAAAGCAGGTTCTTGTGATCGGTGATGACGGTGACCGGATGGACTGCCCCCTCCAAAAAATGGCGCCACTCCTCAAAAGCTAACTTAATGGCCAAGAGTTCCCTATTGCCGACATCGTAATTCCTCTCGGCGGACGACAATTTTTTAGAGAAAAAGGCGCACGGATGCCACTTACCAGGGGACGAACCTTGTGACAACACTGCTCCCACCCCTACCTCGGAAGCGTCTACCTCTACAATCAATGGCTGTGACGCATCAGGTTGATTGAGTATGGGTGCCGAGGCAAAACATTTTTTCAAGGAGGAGAAAGCTTGATAAGCCTTGTCAGACCACCTATAAAAATCCGTCCCCTTTTTTGTCATGTCAGTGAGAGGTTTAACCATGGACGAGAAATTACGAATGAACTTCCGGTAATAATTAGCAAACCCCAGGAAACGTTGTAGTGCCTTAAGATTCTCAGGCAGATCCCACTCAAGAACTGCCCGCACTTTCCCAGGGTCCATACGAAAACCAGACGGTGAAACCAGGAAACCTAAAAACTGGAGTTCCTGTACGGCGAACACACACTTTTCCCATTTAGCATACAGTTTATTACCCCGCAAGATCTGTAACACCTGCCTAACGTGCTCCTGATGAGACGCCAGATCAGGCGAGTAAATTAAGATATCATCCAGATATATGACAACAAACTGTCCAACCACGCGGCGAAAAATGTCATTAACAAAGTGTTGGAACACCGCCGGGGCATTAGTCAGACCGAATGGCATGACAAGGTTCTCATAATGCCCCTCCGGAGTGTTAAACGCCGTCTTCCACTCATCCCCCTCCTTCATTCTAATCAGATTGTACGCCCCCCTGAGATCCAACTTAGAGAACCATTTGGCGCCCACGATCTGATTAAAGAGATCGGGAATAAGTGGGAGCGGGTACGGATCTCGGACCGTAATCCGATTAAGTTCACGGAAATCCAGGCAAGGGCGTAGGCCTCCATCCTTCTTCTTCACAAAGAAGAACCCCGCGGCCACCGGGGAAGATGAAGGTCTAATATGCCCCTTAGCCAGACTTTCAGAAATATAATCCTTCATGGCCTGCCTCTCAGGACCAGAAATGTTATACAACCTAGATTTAGGTAACTTGGCCTCAGGGAGCAGTTTTACAGAACAGTCATACTCGCGATGAGGAGGTAGTTCCCGACACCCCTTCTCCGAGAATACATCCTCAAAGTCCACCAAAAATGGAGGCAAGACCCTAGGAGTGACAGCACCGATGACCGTTTTCATGCAGTTTTTATTACAGAAATTACTCCATTGGCTTATCTCTCTGGATTGCCAATTAATAACCGGGTTATGCTTAGTTAACCAAGGAAGGCCCAACACTATAGGAGTGGGAAGACCCTCCAACACGTAGCAAGACAACAGTTCTTTATGTATCGCCCCCACTTGAAGTTTTACGTTATGCACAACATGCAAAAAACTTCCCTGACCGATGGGCCAGGCATCGATCAAGAATATGGGGATGGGTTTAGCCAACTCACTCAAATGCATACCTTGAACCCGGGCAAACCGAGCGTCCACCAGATTAGCCCCGGCCCCACTATCTAAAAGAACAGATATCTTCTCAGTTCTCGTACCCACCACCACCTTCGCCGGTACGAGAAACTGAGATGACCCCAGGGATGAAATACCTACTCCCAGATTGCCGTCCACCACACAACCTGGGATTAAAAGTTTTCCGACGACTCTTTACTCTGCAAAGGACGGGATGGACACCCCCCAATAAAATGTCCCTTTCTCCCGCAGAAGAAACACCTTCCAGTCTTGTGGTGTGCCACCGGTCCCCTCCCCCGAAATGATGTCCCTCCTAATTGCATAGGCTCCTCTGGACTGACCAGGGGAACCACCATATGAGGGGACCTTGTAGGAGGTGGAGTCATCACAGGGGGTGGAGTTATCCCGCACCTCTCCCGAAGCCATCTGTCAATGCGAATAGCAAGGGCCATAGCGGCTTCCAGTGACGCGGGAGAGTCATACTGTGCCAACACATCCTTTAATTTGTCGGATAAACCTTGACAAAACTGGCTCCTAAGAGCCGGGTCATTCCACTGGGTGTCAGTGGCCCACCTACGGAACTCCGAACAGAATTCCTCCGCCGGACGATCTCCCTGCTGGATCCTACGTAACTTAGATTCAGCAAGGGAGATCCGATCCGGGTCATCATATACAAGACCCAGAGCAGCAAAAAACCTATCCACTGACTGGAGAGCCGGGGAGCCCGGGGGAAGAGAGAACAGGTAATAATATGCCAACACTCAGTACTTAGACGAACGGGGCAGTACAAGGGTAAAACCAAAACCACCTTGCATACAAAAACTACACAACTACAACAGAGGGAACACCAACGGGAAAGGAGATAAATGATAAAGCGAGGAAGGGAAAAATCACTCCAAATACACTTAGCTCTGAAACTCCAAATACCACGATCCGCTCTGTTAGTCTGCATGAAATGCTTTCACCGACAACTTCCCTAACAGAGCAGCAGACATAAGAAGGAATCTCACTACTGCAGAATTGATTGCAGCTGGGCGAGGCTGGACCTTGTCTAGCACAGAGAGAGAGAGTTAACTCCCTCACTGCCGAAAAGCACAAAACACCAAAAACTCAGCTGCGAGAAGTCAGGCTGTGCAATCGTGACGATCTTCATGGCGACACAACCATGACAGCGCTACAAAGAAACTGGCTCACATGAGGACCGCCCCAGGAAAGGAAGACCAAGAGTCACCTCTGCTTCTGAGGATAAGTTTATCCGAGTCACCAGCCTCAGAAATCGCAGGTTAACAGCAGCTCAGATTAGAGACCAGGTCAATGCTACACAGAGTTTTAGCAGCAGACACATCTCTACAACAACTGTTAAGAGGAGACTTTGTGCAGCCGGCCTTCATGGTAAAATAGCTGCTAGGAAACCACTGCTAAGGACAGGCAACAAGCAGAAGAGACTTGTTTGGGCTAAAGAACACAAGGAATGGACATTAGACCAGTGGAAATCTGTGCTTTGGTCTGATGAGTCCAAATTTGAGATCTTTGGTTCCAACCACCATGTCTTTGTGCGACGCAGAAAAGGTGAACGGATGGACTCTACATGCCTGGTTCCCACCGTGAAGCATGGAGGAGGAGGTGTGATGGTGTGGGGGTGCTTTGCTGGTGACACTGTTGGGGATTTATTCAAAATTGAAAGCATACTGGACCAGCATGGCTACCATAGCATCTTGCAGCGGCATGCTATTCAATCCTTTTTGCGTTTAGTTGGACCATTATTTATTTTTCAACAGGACAATGACCCCAAACACACCTCCAGACTGTGTAAGGGCTATTTGACCAAGAAGGAGAGCGATGGGGTGCTATGCCAGATGACCTGGCCTCCACAGTCACCAGACCTGAACCCAATCGAGATGGTTTGGGGTGAGCTGGACCGCAGAGTGAAGGCAAAAGGGCCAACAAGTGCTAAGCATCTCTGGGAACTCCTTCAAGATTGTTGGAAGACCATTTCCGCTAACTACCTCTTGAAGCTCATCAAGAGAATGCCTAGAGTGTGCAAAGCAGTCATCAAAGCAAAAGGTGGCTACTTTGAAGAACCTAGAATATAAGACATATTTTCAGTTGTTTCACACTTTTTTGTTAAGTATATAATTCCACATGTGTTAATTCATAGTTTTGATGCCTTCAGTGTGAATGTACAATTTTCATAGTCATGAAAATACAGAAAAATCTTTAAATGAGAAGGTGTGTCCAAACTTTTGGTCTGTACTGTATATTTATAAAACTTACCTTTAAAGAAAAAATTTAGATAAATGTATAATTTGCAAACTGAAACTGACGTTTTGTGGAAATATGTCACAAATTTAATTCATTTACAAAGCGTTTTGCCACGAAAACGAAAAATTAAATTTTCTCGTATTAAATGTTGTTTTAGTCCAAAATATTCAATTTTGACGAGAGACAATAGGAAAAATAAAAGTACCTTACAATTTTCTAAGCAATTTTTTCTGAAAACTAACTGTTTGGGTGCACAGCAGGGCTCGAAGTGGAAATAGTGCTAATGCACTTATCGAACACAAATATAAATTCAATTTAAGGGCTTCTGTAGGTGAATGCAAAAAAATTACTTTATTCAGTTTTACTATTGGTCACACTATAAAATGTAATAATAATACATTTATTATTATTATTACGCTCCTCTAAACAACCCTCAACAAGTTCAGCAGAGACAAGTGGTTGACCTTCAGTGCTCTGTCAAAGAGATGGCCCACCACGTAGAGGTGTATTTCAAGGTAAGATTTTTGGTGTTTTAGCTCTAATGGCTGTGGATCAATACCACTACTCACATTTGATTATCTGCGATTAACCCTAATCCTCCTGCTGTCACATTGTGATGCACTACATTACATGGGCACATTTTTTCAGCCCAGGCCCAAGATTTTTATATTAATGAATTGGCTTGGAGATTTGACCATTAATAGGACAATATTCTCCTTGAATTGAGGATTCCAAAAGGCTGATTTACTCTACTGATGACCCTGTACAAGTCATTGGTTTGATAGTTTCATAACCAGTTTGATTTTGTTGCTACAGTATGGTTACTACATGGTACCTGATGGTTGTGGGCTATCAATGTGTAGGTCCACCAGCAATTATCTCACGAATAGGTCACTTTCCACCAATTGGTAGTGGGTGGAGATAGCAAAAGGTGCAGTGTCAGAGTTTGGAGGTAATAAGGCAAAAAGATCCTTCAAGATCTGGTGTACTCAACCAAGCTACAAAACCAGAATGGGGTTCTTTTTAGGTAGAATGTCCAGCATCTTTAATACTTATGCTTCATCCTATACAGGGTTTTCTCCCAAAGGATCCTTCACTGGAGGTATGATGTTTAGAAAATGTTGTCTGGTATTAAAACATTCATCCAACATCGAGACACAACTATTTTCTACAAGTTCTGGTCATTTTTCATTTTTTTAATCACACAGGGCGCTGCGGACCGGCTCGCCAATCAGATTCCTCTAATCATCCAGTTTTACATTTTGCAAGAATATGGGAAGCAGCTCCAGAAAGAGATGCTGCAGCTTCTGCAAGAAAGGGAAGAACACGAGACTCTTCTGCAAGAAAGTAAAAATCTGACGAGCACCAGGAATTTCTTGAAGCAGAGATTCCAGCGCTTGACAGAGGCCCATAAAATTCTACTCCGCTTCCAAGGATAAATGTTCTACTCAAAGTCCGGCATCTCGGAGGGCAGAGAACCCCTTTTAGTAAATTCCTTTTAGTTTATACAGTGTGTATAGAAAGTTTCACATTGGTATAATGGAAAACAACAGGAGATATTCTTAGTATCCCCACTTATAGGTCATATGAGATGTCCCAGGACAGGTTGGTTGATGTTGCTCCAGTCTATAATCTACGGTGATCTCCAGGGCTTTGATTCTGCTGGCTGATATGTCTTCAATTGATCCATTGTATTATTAATATAATGTATTATAATGTAGTCTATCTATTTCAATAAATGTTTTAAAAAATAAAACATAATTTTTGAGTTTATATATACTGTATATCCACACATATATGTATAAAACTTACCTTTAAAGAAAACATTTAGATAAATGTATAATTTGCAAACTGAAACTGAAGTTTTGTGGAAATATGTGACAAATTTAATTCATTTACAAAGCATTTTGCCACGAAAACGGAAAATTTAATTTTCTCTTATTAAATGTTGTTTTAGCCCCAAATATTTAATTTTTACGAGGGACAATAGGAAAATAAAAGTACCTTTTAATTTTTTTAACCAATTTTTTTGCGGTAAACTAACTGGGCGCAAGGCAGGGCTCAAAGGGGAAAGAGAGCTATTTCACTTTTGGAGCACAAATGTTGTTAGAATTTTTTTTAAGGACCATACAGTATTTACAGTGGAACTTCCAACCACCACTAAAAATTATCTTATTTTAGTAACTACACGCCTCAGGAGTGACGCTTGTCACTACTCACGGGCAAGCCGTGAGCTGGAGTAGTTAGGAGGTCCGGGGTCATATACCAAGAGGGCTCCTCATAGACAAAGGGGTAAGGCAAAGGGAGGAGTCAGGTCACAGTCCAAGGTCAGAATTCTGGGAAGGTAGTGGATCAAGACAAAAGGGCAAGACAAATGGATGGTCAAAGGAAAGGTTCAAGGTCGGGCAACAAATTCAGGAATACAGAGTACAGAGCAAGCGCACGCCACTTGAGCAAAGCTATAACTGGCACTAATTGGAGGCAGAGAGCCAGGTAAATAGCTAGGTAATCACTCGAATAGCAGACACATGGAGGAAGCCTTGACAGTCTCTGGCCCTGATTGCATGGCTGAACTGTCACTCAACACACTGACAGATCAGCATTCTCCAGCCTCCGATTGGATGGCTGAGCTGTCCATCATCACACTGACAGCTCAGCACGCCCCTCTCCTAGATTAGACGGATGAACCGTCACTCACTGCTTATAGACACACCGATAGAAGGAATCGTGACATCAGGGGTTTTATCTTTTGTATAGTTAAAATTTTGACCCTGCAGGTGTTTCATAAAAGTGAATTGGGCCCAAAATCTTAATTTCCACAAGGGGTCATAGAAGAAAAAGAGCCACACAATTTGTTGCACAACTTCTTCAAGTACCATAATACCCTATATGTGGTCATAAACTGCTGTTTTGGCATGTGGCAGGGTGTAGAATGGGAGCACCATTTGGCTCTTGAGCACAGAGTTTGCTGGAATGTTTTTTTTGGGTGTCATGTTACATTTGCCGAGCTCATGAGAAGTGACCCTATTTTGGAAACTATGGGGTCAATTCATTAAGACCAGCATAATACATTCTGGTCCTAATGAAGGGGCATGGTAAAGTAAGATGCGCCAAATTCATTAAAAGGAGAACTCTGCTTAATGAATTAGGCACATATTATCAGCGGTATCTGTCTTCTTGTGCCTCATTAGAAATACTACTCCACTCATGGACCAAAGTAACATTTCTGCTATCTGGTTATGGCACTAAAGTGGCGTAACTTGAATTCAATGCCAAGCAGGCGCCGCCATGCCTCATACCTGCTATACGCTGGCCAATTTAATGGAGCAGACAAGGACTGGAGTGAAAATGCCAAAAACATAAACTCCTTGGTGAATTGGACTCAATATCTCTCAAGAAATTCCCCAAAGGTCATAATGGGCATGATTACTCAAAAAGTAGTTTTGATAAACTAATGCAAAGTGAAAACGGCAATTTTTCCACAGATAAACCATTTCGGTGCTGAATTTGTTGTGTCCAGCCTTTGCAATTGGAAACTGTTATGCGCTTTGCAGAGGGATCCAGCAAGACTGGTGCAAAACCAGCAAAAGTGCAGCCACAGATGCACTTGGCACAAGCTGCCCAGTTACGCAAGCTCTTGAGGGCCGGGAATACTCTTCACCGAGCTTCCAGTAAATGGAAGGGGGACTTTGGAAGAGCCCTTCCCAGGCCCACTGTTGCCAGACAGCTGGCGTCTGGTGACGCAGCTGGTGCCTAGTCAATAACCAGATGAGTACCTGTGCAAGATCCCCAGGAAGTAAAACCAGAAGAGAAAATGATAAAACCCCTAAAAAGATAGAAAATCTAATGCTAGCACCACTCACCACCAAGCGCATAGGGATTTGCAATAAACAGCAAGGCACTGAGCAGGGAGCAGGATTATATAGCCCGCCTAATGATCAGGTGTTGAATATCTCCCAATCATCCCCAGACAGCCACCCCCTGCTAGCCTGCACAGCAGAATGAACTCAATTCCACCATTGCTTAGTACCAGACAAAACAACGTCCTGCGTTGCCTGGCAACTGGGGAAATCAGTGAGAGACACGGTGTGAAGACACAGGGTCTTCCGGGGCATAATACTATTCAGACAAGGGTGAGGGTAAAACAGTGTTGCAATACTTTATTGAACCACCAAACAGCCAATAAACATATAGAACAGTCCCAGCAATCACCCAATGGTGCCAAATTACACAGTCTCACCCTTCCGCTGGCCCGTCGGGAATAGAGCAGCTGCGACTTTGGGACTTCCAGGGCCAACTAACTCAACCAGTGGAACCAAACTTTGGGTGTACACACACAGACAGGATGTAGTGGCAAGCTTAGGAAGCTGACAGCACATTGAGATACAAGGCAAGGAGATCTGAGGGTCCCACCCTGGCTTCTGAGGACATATCCATGTAACCAGGTGACCGGATGGTCCCAACCTGGCTTTCTCCCGAATGTGTCCATGGGTTCTGGGATAGTCAATAGAGCAGATCTATATCCCGCTGGATGGAGCCATGCTATCCTGTAGAGCTGTCACTTAGAGTGTTTCTGTTTGCGGTTTTGTAAAAAGAGTTCACAACTGCCCTTCAAGACATTTGCTACAGGTCAGGGGGGAAGTGAGATGAGTTTAACTCTCCATTGTTTGAGCATTTAATCGATCTGCATAGTTTATACTCCTCTGCTCTGAGAGCCAACAAGCTACAGGGCCCACACAATGGTTAATCAGCATATTTATTATTATTCATTATTATAGCACTATTAATTCCATGGCTCTTTACATGTTTAAAAGGGGTATACATAGCAAACAACAAGTACAATAATTTGAACAAAAACCAGTCGGCGACTGGTACAGGAGGAGAGAGGACCCTGCCCGCGAAGGCTCACAATCTATAAGGGATGGGTGAGGATACAGTAGGTGAGGGTAGAGCTGGTCGTGCAGCAGCATGGTGGAGCAAGGGTTACTGCAGGTTGTAGGCTTGTTGGAAGAGGTGGGTCTTCAGGTTCCTTTTGAAGGTTTCCACGGTAGGCTAGAGTCTGATATGTTGGGGTAGAGAGTTCCAGAGTAGGGGGGATGCACGGGAGTAATCTTGTATGCGATTATGGGAAGAGGAGATAAGAGGGGAGTAGAGAAGGACATCTTGTGAGGATCGGAGGTTGCGTGCAGGTAAGTACCGGGAGACTAGGTCACAGATGTATGGAGGAGACAGGTTGTGGATGGCTTTATATGCCATGGTTAGGGTTTTTACCTGGAGTCTCTGGGCAATGGGGAGCCGTGAAGGGATTGACAGAGGTGAGAGGCTGGGGAATAGCAGGGGGACAGGTGGATTAGTTGGGCAGCAGAGTTTAGGATAGATTGGAGGGGTACAAGAGTGTTAGAAGGGAGGCCACAGAGCAGGAGGTTGCAGTAGTCGAGGCGAGAGATGATGAGGGCGTGCACTAGGGTTTTAGCAGATTCATGGTTGAGGAATTTGCGGATCTAGGAAATATTTTTGAGCTGGAGTTGGCAGGAAGTGGAAGGGCCTGGATATGAGGTTTGAAGCAGAGATCAGAGTCAAGGGTTACCACGAGACAACGAGCTTGTGGGACTGAGGAGAGTGGACAGTTATTGACTTTGATGGATAGGTCAGATGGGGGTGGTTGAGCGGGAAGGGGGAAAGATGATGAATTCAGTTTTATTCATACTAAGTTTTAGGAATCTAGCAGAGAAGAAAGATGCAATAGCGGACAGGCAGTGTGGAATTCTGGTTAGTAAGGAGGTGATATCAGGTCCAGAGAGGTAGCTCTGTGTGTCGTCAGCATAGAGGTGATACTGAAAGCCATGAGACTCTTTGAGCTGTCCCAGGCTGAAGGTGTAGATGGAGAAGAGTAGGGGTCCTATAACTTGTGGGACACCGACAGACAAGGGGTGAGATGAGGAGGTGGTGTGTGAGTGGGAGACACTGAATGTCCGGTCTGTTAGGTATGAGGAGATCCAAGATAGGGCCAAGTCGGTGATACCGAGAGATGAGAGTCTGAAGTAAGAGGGAATGGTCTACTGTGTCAAAGGCAGATGACAGGTCCAGAAGGAAAAGGACAGAGTAGTGTCGCTTGGATTTGGCGGTCAGTAGGTCGTTGGTGACTTTAGTCAGGGCAGTTTCAGTAGAATGGTGTGTTCAGAAGCCAGATTGGAGGCAGTCAAAGAGGGAGCAGGAGGAGAGGTGGGAGGACAGCTCAAGATGGACATGTTGTTCCAGTAGTTTTGAGGCATATGGGAGAAGTGATATGGGGCGATAGCTAGACAGAGAAGATGGGTCAAGGTATGGCTTTTTGAGGATGGGTGTGATCGAGGCATGTTTGAAGCATGAGGGGAAGACACCAGTTGTTAGTGACAGGTTGAAGAGGTGGGTTAAGGTTGGGATGAAGACTGCGGTAAAATTTGGGATGAGGTGAGACAGGATTGGGTCAATTTCACAGGTGGTGAGATGTGACTTTGAGAATAAAAAGGAAAGTTGATCTTCCATGATGGTGGAGAAGCTGGTTTTGGAGGAGGAGTGTTGAGTAGATATGAGGAGGGACTGTGGGGACTTATGGCAAAAGCTTTGTCTGATGGTATCAATCTTCTGCTTGAAGAATGAGGCAAAGTCTTCAGCTGAGATGAGTGGAGAGGGAGGGGGTGCTGGGGGATGGAGGAGAGAATTAAAAGTACTGAATAGCTGTGTAGGGTTGTGAGACAGGGAGGATATGAGAGATGAGAAGTATGTTTGTTTTGCTGCAGTGAGTGTGAACCTGAAAGTAGTGAGGGCTTGTTTGAATGCAATGAAGTGCTCTTGGAGTGGGACCTTTTCCATCTCCGCTCAGCAATCCTGAAGCCGTCGCAGTTCTTTAGTCAGGCTGGTGTGCCAGGGTTGCCTGTTGATTGTGCGAGTTTTGGTATGTATGAGGGGGGAGACCGATTCAAGAGCTGCAGCTGTTGTGGTGTTAAATAAGGTGGCAGCAGCATCTGCATCGTGTAGGGAATTTATGTCTGTAAGAGAGAGGAGGGATTCAGAGAGTGAGTGTAGGTTGAGGTGTTTTAGATTTCTGCGAGGGTGTGAAAATTTCTGGATGGGGGATTGTGGGCCAGGAGAGGAGAGGAGAGAGAATGTGAGAAAATTGTGATCAGAAAGAGGGAGAGGAGAGTTAGAGAGGTTGAATAGGGAACAGAGGCGGGTGAAGATGAGGTGCAGTGTGTGTCCATCTTTGTGAGTGGCTGCAGAAGACCATTGAGTAAGGCCAGAGGAGGAAGTGAGGGATAGAACCTTGGAGACAGATGAGTGGGAAGTGTCAATGGGGATGTTGAAGTCACCCATGATGATAGTGGGGATGTCAGCAGAAAGGAAGTGAAGTAGCCAGGTGATGAAGTGGTCTAAGATGGAGGTGGCTTGTCCTGGGGGGTGGTAAATGACAGCCAGTTGGAGGTTGGAGGGGGAGTAAATGCGCACGCAGTGCACTTCAAAAGAGGGGAGAGTAATGGAGGGTGGCAGTGAGATATGTGAGAAGGAGCAGTTGTCTGACAGGAGAAAGCCAACTCCTCCACCATGCTTGCCGCTGGGGCGGGGTGTGTGAGAAAGGTGGAGTCCACCATACGACAGTGTTGCTGGAGAGGGTGTGTCAGAGGGGGTGAGCCAGGTTTCGGTGATGGTGAGGAAGGAAAGTTTGTTAGTGATGAAAAGATCATGGATGTAGGAAAGTTTGTTGCAGATGGACCGAGCGTTCCATAGAGCTCCTGGGAAGCAGGGGCTGGGCGGATGGGTATAAGGTTAGAGAGATTGTGGAAATGTGTGCTAGATCTAGGATGAGAGGTAGAAGTGACTGTGGGGATGTGGTGGTGGGGGGGGAGGGATTGCAAAATTTCTCTTTTCTTTTAACCCCTTTAAAGCCCATGACGAACTAATACGCGTCTGTGCCCTGGGACTTAAGAGCCTGACCTGTATTAGTATGCCATCGCGATCGCGCGCGCACACAGGCTGTGCGGGCGCGATCGCCGCCGGGTGTCAGCTGATTGTCACAGCTGACACCCAATACTATGTGCAGGGAGTGGTCCCGCACCGCTCCCGGCACATTAACCCTCGCAATGCTGCGATCGAAGTCGATCGCAGCATTGCGGTGGCTAAGGGGAGGTGATCGCAATACTCACCTCCTCTTCCAGCCTCCAGCGCTGTCTGCCGCGGCTTCCCGGGTGTTGCCATGACAACCCGATGTCGTCATGACAACATCCGGGTCACCAGACAGCAGGAAGATTGTTTGGTCATGCGCAGTGCATGACCAAACAATCTTCTCACTGTGCATCGCTGACTGCCTGCATGGCACAGGGATGGTGCTCCATCCCTATACTATGTAGGCGATCAGAATAAAAAAAGTGAAAGTCCCAGAGTGGGACAAAGTAAAAAAGTAAAAAAACTTTCAGAAAGTGAAAATTTTTTTTAAAAAAAATTGGAAAAATCTTAAAAAAAACAAAAAAAATAATCCACCAAAAATAAAAATATAATGTACCCATCAATAAATATTATTATGAAAAAAAACAAAAAATAAAAGTACACATATTTGGTATCGCTGCGTCCGTAACGACCTGACCTATAAAACTGTCTGACTAGTTAACCCCTTCAGTGAACACGGTAAAAAAAAAAAAAAAAACGAAGCAAAAAACAATGCTTTATCATCATACCGCCAAACAAAAAATGGAATAACACGCGATCAGAAAGATGAATGTAAATAAAAATGGTACCGCTGAAAACGTCATCTTGTCCTGCAAAAAACAAGCTGCCATACAGCTCCATCATCCGAAAAATCAAAAAGTTATAGCTCTCAGAATAAAGCAATGCAAAAAAATAATTTTTTCTATAAAATAGCTTTTATTGTGTATAAGCGCCAAAACATAGAAAAACAATATAAATGTGGTACCGCTGTAAACGTACTGACCCGAAGAATAAAGCTGCCTTATCAATTTTACCACACGTGGAGTAGAATAAAATAAAATAAAAAAAAAAAAATTCCTGAATTGTTGTTTTTTGTTTATTCTGCCTCCCAAAAGCTGGAATAGAAAGCGATCAAAAAATGTCACGTGCCTGAAAATGGCACCAATAAAAACGTCAACTCATCCCGCAAAAAACAAGCTGTCACATGACTCTGTCGGCCAAAATATGGAAAAATTATAGCTCTCAAAATATGGCGATGCAAAAACTAGATTTTACAAAATATGTGTCTTTTAGTGTGTGACAGCTGTCAGTCATAAAAACCCCATATGATTCTGGTATCTCTGTAATCGCACCAACCCAAAGAATAAGGTCGTCTAATCACTTATACCACACTAGGAACGGCGTAAAAAATAAACTCTAGGGCTGGGGTTGGGGTTAGGGTTGTGCTAATGTTAGGGTTGGGGTTAGGGTTGTTTTTTTTTCAAAAGTAAAAAAAAAAAAAGATGACGATATGGCAACTAGTGTTGAATGCAAGTGCTCGCTACTTGAGTTTGTATTGGGTGCTCGAGTATGCATTGAGTATCGCGGGTGCTCGAGTCTCCGCCCCATATGCTTCGCGGCCATAAAAACCTTGCGGGGATTGCCTGCCATGCACGAGCGATCCCCGCATGTTTTTTTTGGGGTGTCATTTCACTTGAGCACCCGTCATACATGGTGCATACCTGAGTACCCGATGCAAACTCAAGTAGCGAGCACTTGCGCTCAAGACTAATGACAACTTATTCAATATGATGACCTAATGTCATCAAATTCTGGGTCGTACCTCTGGGTTCAAAATGTTCACTATACCCCTTGATAAAATCCTTGAGGGGTGTAGTTTCCAAAATGGGGTCACCTGTGGGGGGTTTCAACTATTTAGGCACATCAGGGGCTCTCCAAACGCGACAAGGCGTCCGCTCTCGATTCCAGCCAATTTTGCGTTCAAAAAGTCACACAGTGCTCCTTCCCTTCTGAACTCTGCCAAACACTGTATTTTCCCCACATATGGGGTATTGGCGTACTCAGGAGAAATTTCACAAAAGTTTTTGGGTTCCTTGTGAAAATAAAAAAATTGGGGCTAAAGCATCATTTTTGTGGAAAAAGTTTGATTTTTTTATTTTCACGGCTCCATGTTATAAAGTTCTGTAAAGGACTTGGGGGTTCAATGTGCTCACCAAAAAATTGGGTCTAAAGTAACATTTTTGTGAAAAAAGTTAAATGTTAATTTTTACTCAGGAGAAATTGCACAACAAACTGCATGGTGCAATTTCTCCTGTTACCCTTATGAAAATGCAAAAGTGGGGCTTGAAAAAACATTTTTGTGGGAAAAATGTGAAAATTGTAAACTTCTGTGAAGCACCTGGGGGTTCAAGGTGCTCACCACACATCTAGATAAGTTCCCTGAGGGGTCTAGTTTCCAAAATGGTGTCAATTGTGGGGGGTTTCCACTGTTTAGGCACATCAGGGGCTCCCCAAATGCAACATGGCATCTGCAAATTATTCAAGCAAATTTTCCATTCAAAAAGTCAAATGGCGCTCCTTCCCTTCCGAGCCCTGCCGTGCGCCCAAACAGTGGTTTTCCCCCACATATGGGGTATCTGCTTACTCAGGAGAAACTGTACAATAAATTTTGTTGTCCATTTTTTCCTATTACCGCTGCAAAAATAAAAAAAAAATGGATCTAAAGTAACATTTTTGTGAAAAAAGTTAAATGTTAATTTTTTTTCTTCCACATTCCAAAAATTCCTGTGAAGCACCTGAAGTGTTAATAAAGTTCTTGAATGTGGTTTTGAGCACCTTGAGGGTTGCAGTTTTTAGAATGGTGTCATTTTTGGGTATTTTCTGTCATAAAGACCCCTCAAAGTGACTTTAAATATGATGTGGTCCCTAAAAAAATGGTTTTGTAAATTTTGTTGGAAAAATTAGAAATCGCTGGTCAACTTGTAACCCTTATAGCTCCCCAATAAAAAAAATTTTGGTTCCAAAATTGTGCTGATGTAAAGTAGACATGTGGGAAATGTTATTTATTAACTATTTTGTGTGACATATCTCTCTGATTTAAGGGCATAAAAATTCAAATTTTGAAAATTGCTAAATTTTTGCCAAATTTCCGTTTTTTAACAAATAAACGCAAGTGATATCAAAGAAATTTTACCACTATCATGAAGTACAATATGTCACGAAAAAACATTCTCAGAATCAGGGGGATCCGTTGAAGCGTTCCAGAGTAATTACTTCATAAAGTGACAGTGGTCAGAATTGTAAAAATTGGCCTGGTTATTAGCGTGTAAACCACCTTGGGTTGTAAAGGGGTTAAACTGTATGATCATTTAAAGCTTTGAAACATGAACTATCCCATTAATTTATAAGCTAAAATCAGATGCGTTTCGTGGACGTCCTGTCCACTTCATCAGTCCACGAAACGCGTCTGATTTTAGCTTATAAATAAATGGACTCTTAACCAAGCACTGGGTATTGCATCCCTTCTTTGACCCAGAGGAGCGGGGAATCATTGGCACTTTCTTGCATCCACAACTTATTTTTATGAGATGTAATCTTCCAAACAGAGACAAAGTCAATTTCTGCCATCTTTCAAGCTCCTTCAGGATTTTTTCTATTAGGGGAAGGTAATTAAGTCTATAGAGAGATCCAGAATCTCTACCTATTTTAGTGCCCAAGTATGTTAAATATTGTGATGCTATTGACACTTTAATGTTTCCATTTGATCTGTTGCCTGGCCCATTCAAGTACCAAAGTTGGCATTTGCTAGCATTAATTTTGTAGCCCAAGGAAGATCCGAAATAATTTAATTTATCCATTATTTGTTGCCAATGACCTTCTGGGTTGGATAAGAAAAGCAACATATCGTCAGCAAAGCAAGGTAATTTTATCTCTTTACCCCCCACTTTTATGCCTGTGAAACATTCTGCTTCTATTAAATATTGGGATTGGGCCAATGGTTCTATAACCAGGTCAAACAGTAGAGGCGAAAGTGGACACCCTTGGCTTGTTCTTTTTTGTAGCTGATAAAAAGCCAGGTGTGAAAATTTAAGCTTGTGGATTAGCGTAAAGGGCTTTTAAATAGTTTCTGAATGTACCGCTTATCCCAAATTTGTCTAAGACATTTTCCAACCATTTCCACTGTATATTATCAAATGCCTTCTTGGCGTCTAATGCCAGCAGAGCTGGATTTCCACTAATCAACCCATCTCGCTTCAGTCCATCTTGCACCGGCAGGACGGTTCTGATATTAAAGACTGCTGCTCCATTTTTAATAAACCCCACCTGATGGTTCCTACGATAGTGGGCAAAATTTCTGCTAACCGGTCAGCAAGTATTTTTGACATTATCTTTCTGTCCTGATTTATTAAGGAGATGGGCCTATAAGACCCTGGCTCCTTTATGTCCTTCCCTTGTTTATGAAGGAGTTTAATATAAGCCGTATTTCCTGATTTTAAGAGTGTTTTATTTTGTAGTGTGAGATTAAATACTTTTGCTAATGTTGGGGTTACTTCATTGCTCAATATCTTATAAAATTCTCCTGGTAATCCGTCCGGTCCCGGGGCTTTATTATTATTTAGGTTTTTTATTGTTTTGATAATTTCTTCTTCTCTTACTGGACCATTCAATAAATCTCTGTCTGAATCATTTATCATGGGAAGTTTCATAGAATTAAGGAAGCGTTTTCCCTCTTCAACATCTGATTCTCCCTCTTCGTAGAGAGCCGCATAATATTTTCTAAGAATATAATTTATATTTTTGGGAATATTTTGTAAGTTTCCATCCAAGTATGAATGTCATGGGTCCTTTCCCTCTTGACATTTTTTGCCATTAGTGAGCCAGATTTGTTCCCAAATCGAAAGAATTCCGCTGAGGTTTTTTGGCCTGTTAACCGTTCTGACCTATCCAACCAAAGGTCAAAAACAGAAATGGCCTTCACCCACCTCTCCCTGTTGTCAACAGTTGGACTTCCAGGTCGAACTTCACAACAGTCCCTTCTGCACGGGGACTGGGTGTGGCCATTTTGGTCTTGCGGGCCCGGGTTTTGGCTGCCATGTTGCGGGCCTTCATCCGTTCCCATCTTTCTTGCCGCTCCCGGCGCTCGGCGGTCAGCTTCCGGAGCACCCGCTCACACTGTGCATCCCTCCTGAGGGCCTCGGTCTCCGTCTCCCTCGGGAACCCCATGAGGTTACCCTCTGGGTTGTCCCACTGGTGCGCTTCTCCTCCCTGCCAAGCAACCGGGGGCGCGGGTGTGGGTAGAAGAGGGGCTCTCTGCTGGTCCTCAAACTTTGCTGACCAGTCCCACGCAGGGCTCCCATACACCCATGCGGGTGTGGGGAAATGAGGTTCCTGAAGGGGGCCCAGGAGCAGATTAACGTGGCAGGTGCCCAGGGCAGGGGGTTCCTGTGAAGGGTCCAGGAGTAGATTGGCGTGGCAAGCGCCCGGGGAAGGAGGTTTCGTCAAAGGGCCCAGGAGCAGGTCGGCGCTCTCAGCGCCCGAGGCAGGGGCACTGTCATTACCTTCTCCGAGGCTGCTCCAGCACTGCTTGGTACCTCCTGGTCCAGGAGAGGCTCCTCTGGGGCTGGGGTGCTGCTGGTGGCATGCAGCGCGGACTTCTGCCGGGTCAGCAACTTCTCCAATAGTTTGGCTCTCCAGATGGTAACGGCAGCCTGCCGGGCCTCCTCCATCCGCCGGCCCAGCTCCTGTACCTCATCACGGAGGAAGCTCATATCCTCCAGGGACAGTTTAGATAATATCCCTTCCCATCTTCCAGGTTGAGGGGTGCAGCTGCAGGCTGCAGGTCACAAGCCGGAGTTGTTCTCCCTCCATCGTGCCTGCCGGGTGCGGTCTGTCTGCACTGTTGGAGACTCCGCCCTGTCTCCAAGGTTTCTCTTTTCCTCTCCCCGTTCTGGGACGGTCCAATGGCTGCTTGCTGTCGGTCACACCTGGGGGAGGCTTCCCCAGACTGATAGACAAGTCTAGGTATATGGCCACAGGCGCATGGGGCAGGCTGCACTTTTGGCACCATTCTGGGACCCGGCCCACGATGGGAGTGACTCGCCCCCTGGGCCGTGGGGCACGCGGAATCGGGCAATAGGGAAATGGTGGGAGTAGTAGTGGCGACCCGGTTCCGTGGCTCAGGGTGGTCAGGCCAGTGGTAGTCCGTTATGTGCTGATGATTATGTCCGACTACGCCACCCGTGGATTGCGGTTATTAGGAACCGCTGCTGCATGCAGACCGCTGGGGCTGATGAGGTGTGCAGCTAGGGTAGTGTGACTCCCCACGGGAAGAGTGCGGCCCCAGGGCAGTATAATGGATGGTGGGAGTGATGGTGGTGAGAGTCCCAGTACCGGTAGTGCTGGAGGCGCGAAGGAGCACACAGACAACAGGTTGCAGTCCAGGGTCTTTACTTGAACAGGTAAACTGACCCATAAACAGTCCCGGCTAGGAGGGGATCTGGATGTCTGAGAGCAATTGGGAGATTGGCCCTGGTCAGGGTGAGGGTGTCGGCCTACCGTGCTTTCTGCACTCCTTCTGGCTATGACGCGCCCCCTGGGCCTGTGTCGCGCTGCGTTGCGCACGCGGGAGCTTTCCCGAAGCCGGATCTGTTTAGGGTTGTAGTCTCGTGGCGGTGACCCGGTCCGTGCCCAGGGAGTCAAACTGGACGGCAGTCTGTTAGCGGTAGAAAATGGTTGATGACTACGCCACCCGTTGAATGCAGCCAGGGGGCTGCTGCTGCAGGGCAGACCGCTGAGGCCGGTGGAAGGATGGTGCAGCGTGATAGTATAACCCCCAACGGGAGGGGTATGGCCTCAGGGCAGCCGACGTGGATGATGGGGGTAGCAGGAACCACTCAGAGACGGTATGGTAGCGTTCAGGGTCTTTACTGGTAACAACGATAGACCCTCCCGGAGTACTTGCTAGCGAACGGGGCCTGGTCAGTCCTTGAGCAGATGGGATCTCCCCTGGCCAGGCGTAGTTGTAGGCCTCCCAAGCTGACTGTACTCTTCTGGCTACCTTGCTAGAAGCTGATGTAAGTAGCCCACGTCCCTGAGTGTACCGTGTGGTGCTCACCCGTATGGCCGGTGACTCGGGGCCTTCTAATGGCTTCCGCTCCACGATGGCGGTGCTGGTCCCACGCGTGTGACCGGGCCTTCGGGCTTCTGGGCCAGGGGACCTGAAATCCCCTGCCTGACGGATTCTGCTGCTGGGTAGAAGTTAGTCCCCACAGCCTCGGACTCCGGGTCCGGTAAAGAATCTTCTTAGTCAGGGCGAGCTCTTTAGCTGCCAGCCCCTGACTCCTTGTGACTCTGCTGCTTCCTATGCTGCTCTTGTCTCTACTCTTCCTGGACTCACTAACCCTGCCTCAGCCCCGGGTTTATACAAGGGAAGTTCTTCCCCTCCCAAGGCTGGGCAGGAGGTGTGGCATGCACAGGATCCCTGACCAAAGGACCTCCCACCTGCTCTCAGACGTAATATCTCTATCACTGTGACAACCAGACCCCTGGGGTGTCACACTCCCCCCTAGTGAAATTTAGTACTCCGGGACTAAACACTTTTTAGAAAAATATAACAAGGTATATCAAAGAACAATAAAATACAATAAGGAAACACAATAAGATGGTCACGGATGTCCGCAACCGGGTGCAGTCTTTGAAGAAAAGCAAAGGTGTCCATTTCACCAACACAGGGAGACGTAACCAGGTAGGGGTCTGTCCTACCCCGAGTCCTTAACAGTCTCTAGTCCATCCTGGGTTACGCTCCAACTATATACAAAGGATTCCCGGTAAATCCACCGAAGACTCCTAAAAACAACTAGAAACACAAAATTACACACAAGCAACAATAAACAGGTAAACATTGTAAAACAACTTAAACATTTAGATCCTCCAACGTGCGGGTAACTGGCCTCTAGTGGCCCTAGTGGACCTACGGAGCTGACTGTCTGGCCCTGAACTACAGGGTGTAGGAGCTGTCAAGGGTAAACTGGGCAGCTGTCTACCGGCTCTTTGTCTCACTAGGGGTACGGCAGGCTCACTATAAGCAGAGGGTGGATTCTCCTGTTCCGCTTGGGTGGAGTCTTCTGCCTCCTGGACCGGCTGCTCTTCCAGCTCTACCCGTTGCTCCGTAGGTTCTTGGGATGATGGTTGGAGGAAGGTGAGTACGGGTACCACAACTGCACCATTGACTTGAGTCCAAGACCGAGGGAAGTCCCCGAGCACGGTACTAACCATATCTTCCCTTTCTTCCACGGGTCGATGGTCTTCCTGTTCCTCCTCAGGGTTCCTCAGTTGTTCGGGGCACTTCTTCAGGTGGTCCCGGGATACAATGGCTGTGGTTTCCCCTCCGTCTTTACTGATGGTACAGACCTTCGGGTTCTCGTGGCTTGAGGGCAGTACGGTGTACGGGTCCTTCTCCCACTGGTCGTCCAACTTGTGGAGCCGTCTCTTCCTCTTCAAGACCTGCTCTCCGGGTACCAGGGGAACAGCGGGAGCATACTGGTTGTAAGTCTTCTCTTGTCTTTCCCTAGCCTGACAGAGACTTCGCTCCACGCTCTCCTGTACTTTCCGGTACTGCTGCTGCCTCTCTGTGTCCCAGTCTGTTTCTGGTGAAGTGTCCTCGGGCGTCAGGACTCCCATTTCCAGGTCAACAGGTAACTTACCAGGTCTTGCCCTCATTAGGTAAGCCGGGGTACAGTTGGTGGAACCTACCGGGATGTGGTTGTATAGGTCCACCAGATCGGGCAACTTCTCAGGCCACAGACTGCGTTCTTCCAGGGGCAACGTTTTTAGAAGATCCATTACCACCTGGTTCATTTTCTCACAAAGTCCATTAGTTTGCGGATGGTAGGGTGTCGTCCTTATCTTCCGGCAGCCATACAGATTGCAGAATTCCTGGAAGACCTCCGCTTCAAAGGCAGATCCCTGGTCCGTCAGCACTTGGTCCGGGTACCCGTGTGGACGGCAAAAGTGCTGCTGGAAGGCTCTAGCTGCTGTTCGAGCCGTTAAGTCCTTGACGGGGACGACAACCAGAAACCGGGAGTAATGATCCACGATGGTTAACGCGTAGACGTAGCCACTTCTGCTGGGGGTCAGTTTTACATGATCCAAGGCTACCAGTTCCAACGGTTGCCGGGTGACGATGGACTGCAGGGGAGTCTTCTGGCTGGCCCGGTCCTTCCTTCTCAGATTGCACGGGCCACAGTCTCTGCACCACTTCTCGATGGTTCCCCTCATGCCTACCCAGTGGAACCGCTCGCGCAGCAGGAACTCCAGCTTTTTCCACCCGAAGTGTCCAGCTCCGTCGTGGTATGCCTCCATCACCATGGCTGCGTCTCTTCGTGGCACCACTACTTGCCAGAGTAGTTCATGCGTCCTGGAGTTAACCATTCTGCGGCACAACTTCCCCTTGTAAAGGAACAGTCGACTCTTCTCTGCCCATAGTTGTTTGGCTTCCTCTGGAGCGTCTGATTCCAGGCTAGCCTCCGGGCGAGTCAGCATCTCCTTCACCAGTCGGACGGCAGGGTCGCTGTCTTGCGTTTCCGCCCAGTTGTAGTGAGGTAAGGGGTTCAACGTAGCAGCCTGCTTACTCCTTACCCGGTGGGAATACTGGATAGTCCCATGACGGTGGAACGCAGGGAGTTCAACTTCTTCCAGTCCCTCCGGATCTTCTCCTTCGTCCGGCAGGTTGGGCATCCTGGACAGGGCATCCGCGTTAGTATTGGAGCGTCCTGCCCGGTATTTGATTGTGAACTCGTAGTTGGACAGACGGGCCATCCACCTCTGCTCCAGGGCACCGAGTCTTGCCGTGTCCAGGTGTGTCAACGGGTTGTTATCCGTGTATACGGTGAACCGGGAAGAAGCGAGGTAATGCCTAAAGCGCTCGGTGACTGCCCATACCACGGCCAGGAACTCTAGCTTAAATGAGCTGTAATTCTCGGGGTTCCTTTCGGTGGGTCGCAGTTTTCGGCTGGCATAGGAGATTACTCGTTCTCTCCCCTGCTGAATCTGGGACAGTACGGCTCCTAGCCCGATGTTACTGGCGTCGGTGTAGAGGATGAAGGGCTGGCTATAGTCCGGGTACGCCAAGATTTCATCCCCCGTGAGGGCCATCTTCAGCTGGCGGAAGGACTCTTCTTCTAGCTCTTCCCATTTGAAGGGCGGCTTCTGGTTCTTGGCCTTTCGGGACTGGCCTATCAGGAGGTCCTGCATAGGCGCTGCCTTTTTGGTGAAACCGGGAATAAACCTTCGGTAGTAGCCTACCAACCCTAGGAACTGCCGCACTTCTTTTACGCTGGAGGGGCTTGGCCATCTCTTAATTGCGGTGATCTTATCGGGGTCGGGAGCCACTCCGTCAGCGCTCACCACGTGTCCCAGGTATTGCACCTTTGGTTTCAGGAGGTGACACTTGGAGGGTTTCACCTTTAGGCCGTAACTCGCCAGAGCTTCGAACACCTCCGCCAGGTGTTTCAGGTGGTCCTCATAAGTTTTGGAGTATACGATGACATCGTCCAGGTACAACAGGACCGTCTCGAAGTTTCTGTGGCCCAGACAGCACTCCATTAATCGTTGGAAGGTTCCTGGGGCGTTGCAGAGTCCGAACGGCATGCAGGTGAACTCGCTAAGTCCCATCGGGGTGGTAAATGCGGTCTTCTCCCGGTCCGCCTCTGCTACAGGAACCTGCCAGTACCCGCTAGTGAGATCCAAGGTAGAGAAGAAGTTAGCAGATCTTAAAGCAGCCAATGACTCCTCTATCCTTGGTAAGGGGTACGCATCCTTGTGTGTGATACGGTTGATTTTCCGGTAATCTACACACATCCTCATGGTGTTGTCTTTCTTTTTGACTAAAACTAGTGGGGCTGCCCAGGGGCTACAGCTATCCCGGATTACCCCAGCCTCCTTCATGTCTCTAAGCATCCCCTTGGCGTGTTGGTAATGTGCAGGGGGTACGGGTCGATACCTCTCTTTTATGGGAGGATGATCTCCCGTGGGGATGCGGTGTTCTACCCCCTTGACTCGCCCGAAGTCTAACGGGTGTTTACTAAACACTCTCTCATACTCTTGAACCACCCGATAGACTCCTTGTTTCTGATGTGAGGGAGTGGAATCAGTACCCAAATGTAGTTGCTGACACCAGTCCTCCATGTCTTTCTTAGAGCCGTTACCTTCCTCCGGGTGAGATGGAGGCAAGGGTTCCACAGATTGTATAGAATTTTGATTAGTGGTATATAATTTGGCTAGCGTGGCATACCGGGGCAGGTACACTTCCCTCTCCCCGATATTTATTATGCGAATGGGCACCCTCCCATGGCGTACATTGACCACCCCCCGTGCTGTCAAAATGGTGGGCCTACTGTCTGAGTAAACTGGTTCTACCATTGCCTGGTAATCTCTACCTCTCAGACCAATAGCTGCCCGGCACCAAATCATCATTTCACTTTTTGGGGGCATGGCAATAGGAAAAGGGTCACACATTCTTACGCTACCAATCTCACCGCCGGAGAGTTCCACTTGTTGCCGTTGCATCAGTGCCCGGATCTCTTTCTGGAGCACCCGCTGCTCGCCGGAGCTGGCGTTCTTGGCAACCTGCTGTAAAAGGAAAATCACCTCTGCAAGACAATTTTCAAGTACGTTAGTTCCTAGAGTTATTTTTGGGTGACTCTCATGTTTATCAATATCTACAATGATCAGTCCCTGTGCGGCCAGTTCGACTCTACCGATTTTGAGGGCCACCTCTTTAAATCCGATCTGTGGCACGGGCTGGCCATTGCTGGCGATGATACTCAAGTCGTCGTCAGGGTAGTGGGTAATATCCGAGTCATTCCAGTACTGCTTGAAGAGCACGTACGGGATGGTGGTGACCTGTGACCCGGTATCCAGTAGGGCACTCATGGGAATGCCATCCAGTACCACAGGCAAGACTGGACGTCCTCCCACATATCTGTCGCGCCAGTTCGATGGGCCTGGTGATCTTTTTCCTGGGGGTTGGCCCTCTACCCCAGGTTGTGCCCGTTTAAAGAACAGTACCTTTCCATATGTCCGGATTGATTGCAGCGGCGGCAGATGGGTCGTCCGTCCTCGCTGTATCGGTCACTGGGTCTTCCTCTGGCCGGTGGGGTCCTCCTTGGTCGACGCCACGGGATGTCCTCCGGTCCGGATGCCAGCTGGATCTTCCCTGGGGTGGAAACCTGTAAAGACTGCACAGTTCGGGTTAGCGCAGCAACGCTCTTAGCTAGCTCTTGGACCTGATGGTGTAGGTCTGGAGCCGGGTCATTGTCCAAAGCCTGTGCATCAGCTCCCACAGGCCCTGCTGACAAGGGCGCCGCCTCCTGGTAGTAAGTGGTAGTGGGGCATCTGTGGGTCACAACGCCACCTGGTGCCGGTTCTCGGAGCACCCGGATGGCTCTGTCCTTGAACTGTGCAAAGTCCAGATGGGGATCCTGTAAGGCCATTGCCCGCAACTGGGTTCGGTGGGCATTGCAATATAAACCCTCTATAAATTGTTCAGTCAACAGCCTGTCCTCGTTTCCCACCCCATCAGGGTCGGTCTGCTTTATGGCCCTCAGGGCCTCTTGTAGGTTTAGTGCATAGTCCCTTATACTCTCATGCGCTCGCTGCTTGCACCCGTAGAATCTAAGCTTAATCTCGGCTGAGGTGCGGGTATCAAAGGTGTCCTTCAGCCGGGTTAGTATCCCTGCGACAGTCTTCCTCCCAGGTGGCCAGGATTTTACTTCCCTTTTGGCTGCCCCGGTTAGTTGGGCCACCAGGATGCTCACTTTTTGCTCTTCTGTGAGGGGGTACACCTGGAAGAGGCTATCCAGCTTTTCTCTAAAGTCATGCAGGGTATGTGACTCCCCTGAGTACTGGGGTAGCCAAGCTGCTCCCGGGATATAGGGCATTGTGAAGGGCATAACTGCAGCAGCGGTAGCGCTGGCGGGGGTTGGGGCAGTGAAGCTCTCCTCCGTATCCGACATCTTCCTCCCCCCTAGTGGACCGTGGCCTACCTTGCGATGATCCTCTTCCGTAGGCCGCGGCTCCGCAGTGGATCGTCAGGGTTGAGGACCTTCCGTCGCGCTCCTGTGACGTCGGCGTCTGCTGGGCTCCTTCCAGGACCTTACGCAACGTCCGGACGTGAGGCGGGGCTTCAGTTCTCGCGCGCTTTCAGAGTCCACGCCCCTCTTCTTCCCGCGCGGCGTCCCCAAGATGGTGTCCAACGGCGGGAAAACTCCACGGATGGCGGGAAGAAGGCCGAAGATGGCGCCGGATGGCGGGAAACTTCACCGATGGCGGGAAGAAGGTAGAAGATGGCGCCGGATGGCGGGAAACCTCCACGGATAGCGGGAATCTTCACCACTGGTAAGTTTGAACAGTCTTTGCTTTTCAGGCACGCAGTACCCGGTGGTTGCGGGCACGAGATCCTGCCGACTACGCCAAAGTTGACGCGCCCCCTGGGCCTGTGTCGCGCTGCGTTGCGCACGCGGGAGCTTACCCGAAGCCGGATCTGTTTAGGGTTGTAGTCTCGTGGCGGTGACCCGGTCCGTGCCCAGGGAGTCAAACTGGACGGCAGTCTGTTAGCGGTAGAAAATGGTTGATGACTACGCCACCCGTTGAATGCAGCCAGGGGGCTGCTGCTGCAGGGCAGACCGCTGAGGCCGGTGGAAGGATGGTGCAGCGTGATAGTATAACCCCCAACGGGAGGGGTATGGCCTCAGGGCAGCCGACGTGGATGATGGGGGTAGCAGGAACCACTCAGAGACGGTATGGTAGCGTTCAGGGTCTTTACTGGTAACAACGATAGACCCTCCCGGAGTACTTGCTAGCGAACGGGGCCTGGTCAGTCCTTGAGCAGATGGGATCTCCCCTGGCCAGGCGTAGTTGTAGGCCTCCCAAGCTGACTGTACTCTTCTGGCTACCTTGCTAGAAGCTGATGTAAGTAGCCCACGTCCCTGAGTGTACCGTGTGGTGCTCACCCGTATGGCCGGTGACTCGGGGCCTTCTAATGGCTTCCGCTCCACGATGGCGGTGCTGGTCCCACGCGTGTGACCGGGCCTTCGGGCTTCTGGGCCAGGGGACCTGAAATCCCCTGCCTGACGGATTCTGCTGCTGGGTAGAAGTTAGTCCCCACAGCCTCGGACTCCGGGTCCGGTAAAGAATCTTCTTAGTCAGGGCGAGCTCTTTAGCTGCCAGCCCCTGACTCCTTGTGACTCTGCTGCTTCCTATGCTGCTCTTGTCTCTACTCTTCCTGGACTCACTAACCCTGCCTCAGCCCCGGGTTTATACAGGGGAAGTTCTTCCCCTCCCAAGGCTGGGCAGGAGGTGTGGCATGCACAGGATCCCTGACCAAAGGACCTCCCACCTGCTCTCAGACGTAATATCTCTATCACTGTGACAACCAGACCCCTGGGGTGTCACAGCTATCTCCTCCTTATAGGGTAACAGCCCACGTTTCCGAGCTCTCCGTGTACTCTCGCCTGTATTGCCTGCAACGTGGGTTCCTTTCTGCTCCAGGCCTGGTACGGCTTTCCTGGTCCCTTCTGTTGTGGCAGGGCCTTCAGGCTTCTTAGGCCAAGGAATATACAGTCCCCTGTGGACTGGTTATCTGCTGGAGAATGTGGAATCCTCCCAGCCTCAGACACCAAAGTCTGGTAAATTAAGTCCTTTATCTGCCAAGACAGGCTCACTTCGCCTCTTGTCTCTGGCTTGTGGCTCTCCTCCTGCCACACTTCCTCTTAGGTGCAATACAACTTTCTGTCCCTGCTCTGCTCTGAGACAAGTCTCAGTCCTGAGACAGGTCATCCGGTTCTCTCTAACCCTGCCCCCAGTACCAGCTTTTATAGGGGCAGCCAGCTCCCCCTACTGGCCTGAGACAGGAGGCATTGCTAATTGCTAATGTTCCCCTGACTAGAGAACCTCCCCCTTGCTCTCAGACACAGCTTTAATATATTTGTGGCATCCAGGCCAGGGTGACACAGGAGGTTCCTTGCTGTCTTTTATCACGCATATAATGGCGCCCGTTCTTCTGGGGCAGGCGCCACATTCAGTATACAACACAGTCTCTAGGCGCACAGTACCCGGCTATACCGGGCTTTGTGAATCCTGTTAGTGATGCCAAGTATGACACACCCCCTGGACCGTGGGGTACTCGGAAGCCATACCGGTCGGTGCTGGGGATGTCACAGTAGCAGTGACCCGGTCCGTGACCGAGGGTGGTCAATTAAAGGGGAATAAAGTAAAAGCAATAAAGTTTTTATATACAATGTTCGTGACGCCACCTGTGGTATGCGGCTATATGGGGCCGCCGCTGCGGTGCAGCTCCTCTGGAGCTGATGGTGACGCAGCAGAGTTGATTCAGCTCTCCACAGGCAGATGCTAAGCTCCAGGGCAGTGTAGCGATGACTTAATGAGGTAGATGTTGCTGTGCAGTGTAGTGCAGGTGATAGTGCAGATTAGTTGCGGTTGTGAGCAGCTGCACCCTGAAAGTACAGTAGCCTCCGGTTTCTAGCTGTGCCTTGTAGTTCTCCACTAGTTAGGGGCTTATCCCCTTTGCAGCCTGATCCCTCCACGTTCTGGTAGATTCGGGCGCACAGGTGGCTTCCGCACTCGCCGTGCCCCTGGGATCCCCTGACTCCTGGAGCCTTCCCTCTGCTCCCATCCTCTTCCAGTCTGTCCTCCTGGGCCTCTCAATCTAGGCCCTCTCCTCTCAGCAGAGCTCCTACAGAGCTCATGCTCCCACTCCTTCTCCTCTCAGACTGAACTCTGGACTAAACTCTCCCAGGATGGTTCCCCTTTTTGTACTCCTACTCAAAGTGCTCCCCTGTACTGCTTCCTCCACCCACGTTCCAACCAGGGACAGGGCTCTGCATAAGCCAGTTCATCTTGCCCCGCCTGATGGTCTGGAATGGTGTAGTGTTGGATGTAGGTGGGTGGGTCCCGGGCAGTACCCCATCCTTACCTGAGAGTGGGGTACCACACCTCTGGGTGAGATGCAGTACCTCTGTGGCGACTGAACCCGCAGGGGCGCCACAGAAGCAACGGCCGGTGTGACGGTGCTCCCGCCAATTATGGTTCAATGGACCACCGTCCCTCAACCCGAGGTAGGCCGACTCCTGTACGAGATGGAGCTGGTGCTGGAGCGAGATGCCCCAGGAGGAATCCCGTGCCCAGGCCCTGAAGTTCCAGACCCTGTGACTGGCACCTCCGGTGCGTATGTACCAGAAATGGCCACAGTGGCTGCTGGGCCTATAGCCCCCACCCCAGGAGCTGTCACCTCTGGAGAACCTGAACTATCTCCCCGAGCTACTGAAGGGTCTCCCTCCATCTGCAAAGATCCGGCAGAAGAGGAGGAAGAGCTGTACAGATTGCCCCCTTCCACACCACCACGGGAGCCTCGTGGCGCTGCCTCCTCCTGCTCAGAGCTGCCAAACCCGGTAAGGGACATAGCCCTCCCTATGCAACCCTACGCTGGAGAAGGATGGAGCATGACCTCCTCACGCTTGTCCCTAAGGACCGGACCGAAGCATGCCTACCTCCAGCTTTACACATGGCCCATCCTCCCTGCCGCCCTGACGTTATAGAGGAAAGGAAGTAGACCGACATGTATCTCAGGGGTTGGCTGGAGGGATCCAACTATGCCAGAAAAACAGCCGTGGAGGATGCGCAGACGCGGGGGCGCATTATCTCTTTTGACCTAGATAAATGCTTTGGCTTTCTGGAGGAGGAGTTTACCAGAGACAAAGTCTATGTAAATAAGAATGTGGTGAAAAGAAAATTCCTGCCTCCCTGGCTGCACAGCCTCTATTCAGGACAGATCGTCGAAGGTGGGACATCGCCTACAGCCTCCAATATCCTGGAAGAGAGTCCTGAAGTTCCTGTGTTGGCTGGAGAGTCCAAGAGAGCCGGAACAGTAACCACCATCCCTCTGAGAGCTCAAGAGAGCTCGCAGTTGTGAAGATCCAGGTAGAGCAAGGTATCCAGACCAGCCCTGGAAGTGGCAGACCCCACCTTCTTTTGCCGCATGGAATGCTTTAAGGAAATAGCGTCGAGAGTCAAAAGAAAAAGATGGCTAACGAGCTGCTGCCTCTACTTTTCTTCCCTGTTCCCTGTGGCCACCCTGTTGGAGGCTGAGGAGCAAACCTCACAGGGTCTAAGTTTTGCTCAGGCAGTTGCCATGCTGTTCTTTAAACGACTGTTCTTTAAATGGCAGAGTGGCCTGAAGTTCTTTTCCCCTATAAAGGAAAGGGGGGTTAGTTGCCCAAGATCCCCAAGGCCAGCTGGCCTGTATCTCAAGATAAAGGAGTACCCTTGGGGCTGAGGAGAAGCTGAGTTGAGCCCAGACAGGCTTACTCTTTTTTTTTTCTTTTTTCTATTTTTTGTTGCGCCTGTTGCGTCTTTTTCTGCTGGAATCTATAGGTTCAGGAGTGTCGAGTAAGGACTGTCTGGACACTACCGGCTGCCAGGGTCCTTACCAAAAAGGACCGGTGCTACCATTCTCATCAGACAAATATGGACTGCACACTTGCTTCCAGGGTCCTCACCAAGGAGGACCGGTTCCAGTTTTTGTACCTGTAACCCTACCTGTCTTCAAGGCCGTACAGGCAAAGTAAACCGGACTGTCCTGTTTTTAAAGAACTGTGTCGTCTCTTATTCAAGGCTCAGAAGAACTGCACCCAAAGGAGCCGAGTATGGCAGTGAGTAGAGACCACTACAGAACACAGCACACCACACACTCCCAGGGACACACGAGTCCCCATTTTCCTGTAGCGCGACAGGTTGAAGAAGAAAACACAGCATCCCTCGCTACTGACTAACCCTGATTACAACTACGGTGACCGCGCTGTTACTGAAAATAAATCTCTGTACAGAGACCAACACTAATATTACTGCCATATAGTGACAATATAGTGGTAGATATGAGTCAAGCAGAAGATATAAGAGATTACAATACAATTACAGATAGTGACTTACCGCTGACGTACTTTCTGATGGAGTTGTTCACATTTCCCGTCTTTTCCATCTTGCCAAGAAAAACTAGCTGCACTCTGAAATGCAAAAGATTGAATCTAGAAGATTGGAACTGCATTACTGCCATAGAAAATAGGCGAATACTATAATATGTACATATGAGATATAGAAAATTGTGACTGCAATATTGCTACAGAAAAAATTAAAGTACTTAGAACATAAATTGACCAATTCATGATGAGAGCCCAACATGTAGCAATTTTTTCTGTAGCAATATTGCAGTTCCAAATTTCTAGATTCAATGTTTTGTATTTCAGAGTGCAGTTATTTTTTCTTAGTTAGATTGACTTAGTTGTCCTAGCTTGCACCTGTACACACTAGATTGGATGTGCCAGTCAGTTTTTTCTGCTTTCCATCTTGCCCATAATGCCACGACACTTCCAGCCACGACTTATCTGCAGATAAGTCATTTAGGCATTCCTCACATGTATTAAAGCTGTCAAACAGTTGCAAATCATGCACACGGAGTGACTGAAATAAAACACCCGAGCATGCTGACGGCACTCGGAAAACACCCTAGCACGCTCGTAAATCTCGAGTAACGAGCATGCTCGCTCATCACTACTACTCACGTAATCATGGATCCTGACGAGTCCACTGTTAATGGCAGATGGAACAATGCGTTGAATCCATCACACCAGCGCATGAACAGGATGTGAGTCCCAGCATGGCACGATTACATCACTGCACCAGGACTCACACATCCTATACGCCTCGGCCAGTGCATCACCCCACAGGCTTAAAGTGATAACTACACTACTGAGGTTACATCCTTATGAATGAAGTAAGTTATTTTTATCCTGTAGGGAGCGGTGTTTGCTCTTCCTGTATCGGAGCTGCCCCAGGTTACAGGGGAGATATTGCCTCTGTAACTGTCCCCGGTGCCACCATAGTGGAGTCACACAGAGAGAGAACGCTAATGCTGAGTGACGCGGTAAAGTAACATCACGGAGGATCTGGGGAAGTGAAGTGATCAGACTGTCAGTGACAGTGATTGACAAGTCCAGCACAGTAGTGACGCAGGTGCATCGGAGAGACCAGAGACCGTACATAAGTGAGGGAAAGTTCTGCTGTTGTTCAATGTTTAAAGTAAAATCAGCTCTATATTGGACGTCTGTAATAAAGCCACGATAAACTGTTTCTATTATTTGGTTCCAACCATTCACGCAGTGTAAGAATTATATATAGGTCATCTTTTATTTTATTGTTTTTATTTTTTTTACAATACGTACACATACTGTAATCCTATTTGTGATGTGGGTGAGATTCATTGCAGATCACCATTGTCCATACTACTTGCTTTTCTTGGCACTCCGGAGAGCCTCTGCAGACAGCTGCCCTCACTATGAAGGACTCCACAACATGGATGATTTGGTTCCAGTTGACATCAATGGCTGCCATGTAATACAATTCATTCGGCCATTCTAGAAGATTCCCCTGAGGATAACCGCTTCTCTCTGGGATGGGCTCCACCAATCAGATCTTCAGAAATCAGTTCTTTCTCGGGGACTTACAAGGAGAAGACTACAGAAGGGTCTAGGTTGGAGACTAAAGTCAGTCAGACAATTGATGACCAAGAGCTGGAATCAGGGACTAAATGCATTGAGGGAAAACATTGTCTTTACATTGAGGATAGAACAAACTGATAAAGATGATGTCACATACAACTCGGATAAATATTCAGAGGGAAATTGGCAGCAAGAAGAAAGAATCCAGGAACGAGCCACTAATGGTTCCACTGCTTCTAACAACATATAAATAATTGTGAGATAACTTCTAGCATGGAAATTTGGCTAATCTCCGTTGGGCGGCACCGAGGCGCTGGATCTGGTCTTTCAAATCCTTCCGCTCCCTCGCCACATCCTCCTTCTCCATCAGTAACACACTGAGGTTCTCCTTGTCTTGGAGCAAGGACTATATTTTAGATTGCAGCTTGTCGGCAAATTCATGGAGCATGTAGTGAAGAATAATCATGGGGATCTGGTTAGACAAACGGGCGGTCGTGTTCTAGAAGAAATATAGGAAGCAGAATATTAATGGATGGACGGATCTATTCATAGTATACATCATATCTAAATCTGAGACCATATTAACCATCGTAATGAACTAACCCTGAAGTATGCCTCGTTGTGTTGAGACATCTCCTCAACAGAAAATGCTGTTTTTGTTTTTTTGCTGTGACTTTCCAGAAGATCCAAAAGCAGACACAGAAGATCCAAAACCAGAAGTAATAATTGTTGCCTCTTTGGCTGCCTCCGTCCGGACGTTCCTCAGAGCTCCACCGTACATCGAGTCCTGGCAGTAAATGTTCCTTTCCACCTTGAACTGTGTACGGATCAGTTTCTCAGCCTCCCTTTGTTGCTCGCTGCAGATATCTTCTAGCTTTTCCTTAAGAATTAGGTACAAAAAGACAATTAGAAGGACTGTGAAGGATCCCACTAAATATGGGGATGAAAAATTACTTGATTCTCCATCAGCAAATCTTCTAAGCCGTCGCTGCCTCATTAATTTAGACTGGACTGATACCTATAATACAGGCGTCAGCAGAGGTTAAGGTTGACCATACACCACAGGTAGCTGTCGGCAGAGTGGACAGTGAATCATCCCCGCTGCCCGTACACATGCACGCTCGGCTTGGAAGAGCAATTATGTTTTCTCAGTGCTGATATGGGAACAACCTCTGGCAGATACCGCTGCTGACAGTTTATCTCCTGTGACACCGATACGATCAGCCTAAAAGCCTAACTGGAAACCCCCATGGATGTCTGGCCAATTCAGCCAAAAACTTCATGTTCGGCTATCTGCACATGGAGTCTTTTTGTTGAGTTTTTGGAGCAGAAACACCAAGTTTTTGAGGAGTTTTGCATTTATGAGGAGGATTATGAAGAGTTTTTTCTCAGTTTCCTGAACAGTTTCTGCTTCAATAACTTCTCGAATACCTCCGTGTGTAACTTAGTTTAGAGAATTTGTAAAATGATAAAACAGAAATACTGATCCTACCTTTGTACATCTGTAATAATGGGTTAAAATCTTCACCTCTGTATCATAGACAGTTCATCTGATGAATTCTTAAAAAAAGAGAAATAAGACAAGCTGCAGTCAGTACCTTGTACCTAAACCAGTCCAGGAATGTAGTGAAGCTCATTTACTACAGTGTATAACAAAGTTGTAAAACTTCCCAGTGCTTCCTAATGCTGGATTATAATCTGGCTGATCAGTGAGAAATTTGCTAGGGAGTCATAAGGGAGGAGCTTTCCCCTTAATATTTCCTTATCTTCCTTTTTTTATTTTCTCTTTATCTCTTTTATATTTTATCCCTTTTATATATATTTTTTAGTTTCCCATAATACTTATTAAGGTATAATTCCTTATTATTCTATTCACACAATTTCTCCATGCCCTTTCTTCTGTTTATCTCTTATCCCTTCAATTGTTATTACTGTATTCTCGTTGTTTTTACCTCCCTTTCCCACCGTTCCCTTTTAATATTATTTCCTTATTCCTCCCATCTTCCCTTATATTTTCACACTTCCCGTTTTTACTTTCCTGTTATCCCTTTAAATTTTGAAAATTAAATTCGAAATTTCTGATTGTCAATTCACAGTAAGTCCCAGCATGCCCAGCAGTCAGTAATTAGGGGAACCAAAGAGCAAGTGCTAAATGTGACTATAGCGCCACCACTAAAAAAATGAAGAATTACATCCAAATGAAAGAACAGGGAAGTAGTTATTTTGAGAACGTGGAAAGATGCTCGGATTGTAAAGGGTCAGAGTTGGAGGGCAACTGACCACAGACATGTTCACAGGGGGTCTGACATTTCCATCCCCAACAAAGACCATTTTCCACAAGCTTTTGTCAGCGACTTCTGTGATTTTTCTTACCTGTGACTTCTTTCAGCTTCCGGACGGCTCCTCAAATGTTTTGACGTTTTCCAATGTTTTAAAGTTGATATACCCTGGAAATTCCTGGCCACGGCGTTGCTGACAAATGTTGTATTTTCTCTTAGGCGCTGGTACAAGGTTATTGTCTCTACTGAAGATGTAAAAAAAAGTTGTTATATATGTACAGGGTGGGCCATTTATATGGATACACCTAAATTAAATGGGAATGATTGGTGATATCAACTTCCTGTTTGTGGTACATTAGTATATGGGAGGGGGAAAACTTTTCCAGATGGGTGGTGACCATGGCGGCCATTTTGAAGTCGTCCATTTTGGATTCAACTTTATTTTTTTCAATGAGAAGAGGGTCATGTGACACATCAAACTTATTGAGAATTTCATAAGAAAAACAATGGTGTGCTTGGTTTTAAAGTAACTTTATTCTTTCATGAGTTATTTACAACTTTATGACCACTTATAAAATGTGTTCAAAGTGCTGCCCATTGTGTTGGATTGTCAATGCAATCCTCTTCTCTCACTCTTGACACACTGATAGCAACACCGCAGAAGAAATGCTAGCACAGGCTTCCAGTATCCGTTGTTTCAGATGCTGCACATCTCATATCTTCAAAGCATAGACAATTGCCTTCAGATGACCCCAAAGATAAAAGTCTAAGGGGGTCAGGTCAGGAGACCTTGGTGGCCATTCAACTGGCCCATGATGACCAATCCACTTTCCAGGAAACTGTTCATGTAGGAATGCTCGGACCTGACACCCATAATGTGGTGGTGACCAGCTTGTTGGAAAAACTCAGGGAACGTGCCATCTTCAGTGCATAAAGAGGGCAACACATCATCATGTGGCAATTTCAGATATCCAGTGGCATTGAGGTTTCCATTAATGAAGAATGGCCCCACTATCTTTGTACCCCATATGCCACACCATACCATCAAGGTACGAGATGTGCAGCATCTGAAACAATGGATACTGGAAGCCTGTGCTGGCATTTCTTCTGCGGTGTTGCTATCAGTGTGTCAAGAGTGAGAGAAGAGGGTTTCATTGACAATCCAACACAATGGGCAGCACTTTGAACACATTTTATAAGTGGTCATAAAGTTGTAAATAACTCAGGAAGAATAAAGTTACTTTAAAACCAAGCACACCATTGTTATGAAATTCTCAATAAGTTTGATGTGTCACATGACCCTCTTCCCAATGAAAAAATAAAGTTGCATCCAAAATGGCCGACTTCAAAAGGGCCGCCATGGTCACCACCCATCTGGAAAAGTTTTCCCCCTCCCATATACTAATGTGCCACAAACAGGAAGTTGATATCACCAATCATTCCCATTTAATTTAGGTGTATCCATATAAATGGCCCACCCTGTATATATATATATATATGTATAAAACTCTAAATTATCCCATTTTTCCCAGTTTTAATATGAAGAAATACATTACTATTAGTGATAATAATAATAATATAATTGATGTCGCAGTATCTCTAAAACTCCGATTTGTCAAAATATAAAGTGATTTAAAACATAGGCTTGAATGCCGAAAACAAAAGAGACGTCTTCTTTTTTTAAATGTTTGTTAGAGCTATTAGGAAAGAGACATGTGAACGCCTTTAGGATTTATAAAGTTTGCTTATGCTTATACACTGTGACAAAACTGCAGCTGTGGGAACGTTCGGCTACTGATTAATAAGCACAGTGACTAATGAATGATGTGGGATCAGTATAATTTTTATGTCCAGATTTTGGTGGAACAATTCCATAATCCATACCATAAAACAGGTGGAGATACAGCCCTAAAGTGAGAACATGAAAATATTGAAATGTAGATTATACTAATATGGCAGAGGTGCCTATGGGTGCATGCGACTACTAATTCTGTAATCCCCCATTGTTGTGCACCTATAAGACCCTCATCCAGCATTACGGCTGGAGATAATATGTTTGTAATTTACCCGAAATGTTCATGCTCCTAGAAGAAAGCTTGCTCACTTTGTAGGGTGGTCTCCAGGCAGGTGAGGTTCTTGTTCTCACTTTGCCCCCAACACTTCACTATCATGTTTCCTTTCTTAATCTTATACATCAGATTTCGGACACTTACAAAATCTGGCTCAGATCCTTTGCCAGGATCTCTAGGAAAGAAATCAGATTTGATAATGAGGTGTCGTCTATATATTGACCGCAGCACTGAGAGGTGGAAAAGCTGTCATGGAGGCGTTATGTGGACCCAAACCACCATGCATATTAATATCTACATCCAATATTGGCCAATATATGTGTGAATATTGTTGTAAATTGTGATTTACGTCCACATAAAGTCGTAATCACAACACTTTGCTTTAGTGGATTAATACTTAGTGGCCTTCTGCCCCTTTAAAAGTGGCCAGTTATTACTCTTATTTTATTCCCGCTGATTCCCTGAAGATAATTCCATTATACAGTTCCAAAAATATTGGTGTTTTGTTTTTAAAGTTAATTTCAACAAACTTTACCAAGGAGGTGGAGCTCACAGAGTAATTATGCAAAGCATCCTAAAGGCACGCACCATAGGATCCTGTGAGCCACACCGCTTTAAAAAAGACCATGAAAATTGGCACAAAATAAAAAGGCCCATATTTTTGGAACGGAACCGTATGACGGATTAAAACAACTTGGAATGTTCAGGGGTGAAGTAAGAATAAAATAAGACTTGGTGACTGCTCCTCCTTAAGTTTACATATGGGCACGGTGTGGTAAAATAATAAGAGCACAGAAAACCTACTGCTTCCCCAGCGCTCCTCCGTTCCACTGGCTGTGCTCCCCTCAGGCCTGTCCTTCTCTTTCTGGCATTGTCGGTGTTTGACATCCTCAGACAATCACTGTGGACCCTATTGGCAATCGTAAATCCAGAAGCCACATAACAGGCGTCTGAGGAACCTGCAGGAGATAAGATCGCGGTGAGGATTTCTCGAGAATGGACAGTGGTGTCTGTAAAGAAGGGACTAGACTGGGGAGGAGAGGGGATTACTGGGGGGATCACTGCTGTACAGTCTTGGTTCAGGTCCTAGAGACCCCGAATGATTTTGGTGAGTCCTGCACATGAGTCCTCCCACAATCAGCTGCTATTACAGGAGGGAAATGTTTGGGAAACTCTCCAGGGAAAGGTAAGTGTTAACTGCAGGAGGGTAAATGACCTTCTAAAGCTGAGTATCTTTGCCCTCAGTAATAGATTGAGGTCCTGATGGGAGTACCCTCTTCTATTATCTCTACTTGCTCTAACATGACAGGAGACTTTGCTACTTACCTTAACGGCTGTATTTTCTTTTTGTCACTTGTGCTGCTAAAGAAAGATAAGAATTTATTATTAATAAACTCATAAAAAGAGAAATAGTAGAGGCGATCCTAATGTCTGAAACGGCTCCTCCTCCACCCCTGGAGCACTCTATGCAAGAAGGGTTAAATAGGTTCCTTTCTTCTGCCGCCACTAGAGGGCGCTCACTGCAGACTGATTTATTATACAATTTAATAGGAGCTGTACAAATCCCTATGCAGTGAGCGCCCTCTAAAGGCAGAAACACAAGCTGAAGGTAAGCCGTCACTCACATATTCCTCTCTTTGTTTCTTCTCAGAAATGTGGGTGTCCACCACCTGCGTTTTTTCCTAGTAAATAAATTCAAGTAGATAACATTAGTGATGAGTAGATGACATTCCCCAGGATGAATCTATACAATACACTAAGACTGTGTCAAGTTCAGTGGCCAGTGAATGAGACAGAAAGAAAGTATGTGAACCCCTAAGCTCCAGCAGTGTCTCCAGTCCTGTTTATACTGTATTCCTAATGATAGACTCCTTATTTGACCTCATGTCCCAAAAGACATTACATCTGCAGCTCCAGGATATTCTTCTTCTTATTAAATATTATTATATTTAATTATTATTATATTATTATAGTATACACAATACAATGTATCACTTTGCTTCCATTGTGACAACCAATCACACTGCTGGGTTTATCCTAATTCTGTAGTTTATGTATGTGGCTCAGTAACTATGTGAAAGGTACGAGGAGGTAGAGAAGTGATCAGGGATTATTATATGATCAGTATTGTGTATGTACAGTAGATTATATCATATGGAGGAAGGGGCAAAACTAGTGCAAAATGAAGCTGGAGAAGTTTCTCATAGTGACCACATGATTTCTACTCAATAGGAAAATGTTAGCTGTGACCTGACCGGCTGCTACAGACAAATGCTTTCCTCTTATTAATTCATTTAGCTGATTTATAAAGGAAAAGACAATCTAGAATTTCATAGTGATATACTTACAAATATGGCTGATGTATCTCTTTGTAGTTCTTATATTCGGGCTTTATCTGCTTCTCAAGACTTCCCTCCTCGTCTTTGATGTTGATGACCGCCTCCTTGTTATACACTGTCTCCTCCCCCACCTCCATCTCCTCCTTGTTGTTATTCATTATCTCCTCCTCCACCTCAATTTCCTCCTAGTTGTTGTTCGTTATCTCCTTCACCACCTCCATCTCCTCCCTGTTGTTATTCACTATCTTCTCCACCATCACCTCTTCCATGTTTCTGTCTCCTCCACCCACTTCCCACCTCGATGTTACTCACTGCCTCTTCCACCAACTCCTCCTTGATCATTTCCACTGTCTCCTCCACCACTTTCACCTTGATGTTATTCACTGTCCTATCCACCGCCACAACCTTGATGTTACTCACTGTCTCCTCCACCTCCACCTTGATCTTATTCACTGTCCTTTCCACCATATCCACCTCCACCCTACTCACTGTCTCTTCCACCACCTCCATCTCGATGTTACTCATAGTCTCTTCCACTCCCTCCACCTTGATCTTACTCACTGCCTCCTCCACCACCTCCTCGTTGATCACTTCCACTGTCTCCTCCACCACTTTCACCTCAATGTTATTCATGGTCCAATCCACCTCCACAACCTCGATGTTACTCACTATCTTCTCCACCACCTTCACCTTGATCTTTTTCACTGTTAATTCCACCATCTCCACCTCATTGTTATCCACATTCTCCTCCACAACCTCCTTGATCTTATCCACTATCTCCTCCTCCACCTCCTTTCTGTTGTTATCCTTCATCTTCTCCACCATTTCCTCCTTGCCTTCCTCCATCCTATAAGTAGATAAGACAGTGACTGTTCAGGACATACTCTCTGTGCTCCATAGATGAATATCAGATAGTAGAGAAGAAAGGAGCCATGAACAAGTCTAATTTACCAAACTTATGGAAAACTTATGGGCATACACTGCTACTATCAAACACAGTGGGGGCTGTATGCTCCCCCTAGCGACTGCTGCCGAAAACCACTTTGACAATAATGCAGAATGCAGAAATAACAGTTCAGTACTCATACTGAGGGGTCCTTCTATAACTTGTCCGTTAGCTCAACGTATCCCCAGATGTACAGGACAATATGGAAAGGCAAGGAAATAAAGTTTGTCGGCCATCTATCACGTATAGACTCTCAGTTATTTAATAATAGCATAATTTAGCGTCATTTACAGTGAAATACATTTTAATCAATTATAGTGAAGTTATGAGGGGGGCAAATCTATATCAGTCCCAGTGTGTGGCTCTATAGTGGATCCTCCACCTCCGGCCTCTTCCCATCTAATGGCCCCATCTGCCGGTGATGTTTCTGCAGGTGAAGACAATGATTGGGGGAAATGTGGCTCCATCCAGTGAAGAGGAGAACATTCTTTGGTTAAAATCAGCAGCTGAGCGTTATAGACACAATGTACATTCACAGGAAAAATGGACTTACCCCACTCCATCCAAACCACGAACTCCGAATCTCCAATACAAAAATAATAACGCTGGCACCATTGCTGGAGAGCAGGAGACAAGATAGAAGAGAGTGAGGGACACAACAAGAGGAGAACAGAGCACAGACTTAGGGCTCATTCAGACGTCCGTACAAATCAGTTCAAGCACAGACTGCTAAAGCACAGACTGTCTGCGGCTCTCTCCACCCGAGTGTGACAGCTTCATATATTTCTATCAGGTAGTCACATTCAGGTCGGGAGAGCCGCGGCCAGTCCATGCTTGGGCTGATTTGTACGGAAGTCTGCGTGGGCCTTTACACTCCACCTGAAACTACAACCCTTAACCCCTTAAGGAACTGACAATTTATTTTCTTGAAATTTTGATTTTCCTTCCCTTTCTTCCAAGAGCCAAATTATTTTATTTTTCCACCAATATAGCAGTACAAGGTCTTATTTTTTTTGTGGGAGGCGTTGTAATTTTGAATGACATCATTCACTTTACCATATCATCTACTGAAAAACGAGAAAAAAATTCCAAATGGAGCGAAATTGTGAAAAAAAGACAATTTCACTATTGATTTTTAGATTTTGTTTTTACGGTATTCATTGTCCGGTGCTTAAGACCTGGTTACATGATTCTCCAGGTCAGTACGATTATGGTGAGAACAAACTTGTACATATTATTTTGTCTTGAAACAAATTTTGGAATTTGCTAAAAAATAAAATGTTGTTTGTGTCATCATTTTCCATCAATGGAGCTGTGTGGGGGCTTATTATTTTGCGCCCTGGCGTGTTTATTGTTACCATTTTGGGGTATGTACGACATATTCATCACTTTTTATTGCATTTTTGGGAGAACTGCTGTAACTGAAAGCCTGTGGCTGAGCTTCACAGGAGTAACAAGATGGCGATGACAGGGGCCGATGGGAACTGGTAAGTGCGTGTAGCTCTGCAGCTTTGCAACTCCATGTATCATGTGTAATATCATAAAGTATGGGGGCGCAGCCAACAACCACAACATTCCGTGACATCACAACATTCCATGACATCACAACATTCCGCGACATCTGAACATTCCATGACATCACAGCATTCCGTGACAACACAAGTAGTGGCTGTAACTGCCGTGTTCCATTACCCAATATACTAGAGAACAACCAATATAAATCCTACCAATATGGGGAAATATCTGTATACTATCACTATATAGAGTGTAGAGCTAATATGTATATACATTGGGATTGTACAAGAATTCCCAATATTAGTTGGATTTATACTTTTGGATCTGGATTGTATATCACTTTATGTCACAATAACACCCGGCAATAACATCATTATCTTTAGGTTTCCATGTTTTCCCCTTACAAAATATGACTTTCATCTCCCAGATTTGGATGATTGTAAAATTATATACGGCCAAAATAATGGAGAAGTCGCTGTGCTACTGATATGGCCGAGTCTGAAACCAATAAAATATGATGAGAAATGGGTAACTCATTGTCATCTCTGTGTAGAATATATAGAATGTGACTGGATAGAGCTCTCCTGACTGTAAGGACAAGATTGGGTAAAACTTGGACATCACCGAATCTGAGGGGTTCACTCTTTGTTTTGGACTTTTTTTTCTATTATATAGGAAAAAAGACTCTTGAATGAATAAAAAATAAATGAGAAAAAAAATTACAGAAGAGATTGAAGGACACAACTGGAGACACAGAGCGGACTTACCTCTCTCTCCACTAACTACAACCCTCAAACGGAATGTTGGCCCTGCAGCTCCTTATATAATGTGGGTGATGTCATAATGCAAGGAGGTGGAGCCAGAAACCGCTACATTCCGTGACATCATCAGCAGGAGCAGCAGCAGTTATTTAACCCTTAATGACCCAGCCTGTTTATGTTAATGACCATAAACATACTATATACATATAATCTATAATTTGTGGAGAAAAAAAAATCTGGAGATCTTTTGCAAATACTACTGTCAAAAGCACCACCAACAAGATGGAGGAATAAGAATTTATATTGCTGGAGAAAATGAGGATATGGTGAAGGATAATGTGAGACGAGAGCTATGACCGATCTGGTAATTTAGAGGGCTATAGTCTGTTCAGGAATGACCGTACAAATAAGCGAGGGGGAGGGGGATGTGCTTATATGTAAAAATTTCCATAAAGCCCATCCTACACTATGCACAATATATACCCTATGGGGATATACAAGCTAGAAATAGGAGGAAACCTCTTTGGCTAAGTAGAGCTGTAAGGGGAACAAGGCAGCACGGGAGCTCGGTGGTTAGCACTGTACGGTGGCTCGGTGGTTAGCACTGCAGTGCTGGGGTCCTGGGTTCAAATCCCACCAAGGACAACATCTGCAAGGAGTTTGTATGTTCTCCCCGTGTTCGCGTGGGTTTTCTCCGGGTCCTCCGGTTTCCTCCCACACTCCAAAGACATACTGATAGGGAATGTAGATTGTGAGCCCCAATGGGGACAGTGCCGATAATGTCTGTAAATTGTCTGAATTGTAAAGCGCTGCGGAATATGTTGGCACTATATAAATAAAAAGATTACTATTATTGTCTAAAAGAAAGCATATAGAGAATTAAAGCAAGAGGGGGGAGATGAGAAAATAAAGCAAGAAGAGAGTGACAAGTCATCAAATAATTGTAGAAAAAAATTGTGTAAAAAGCAAATCAAGCAAAGACTGAGACAGAGAGACTCATTACCAAAGAAAGTAAAAATCATCCAAAAATATTCTTCAACTACATAAACAGTAAGAAACTCAAAAATGATAGTAAACCAGAAATTCCCCATTAAATGTCACCTGCTTCACCCAGCAGGAAATACGACGCTGCCTCAAAATCACAAAGGTTGACAAATCCCCGGGCCCGGGTGGCGGACACCCTCAAGAACTGCAGGAAATAAGTACAGCGATAGACAGACCGTTATTTATAACATTCATAGATTCCATAATAACAGGGAGTGTGCCACAGGATGGGCGCAGAGCAAATATGGTGCCAATATTCAAAAAGGGGACTGTCACATTGTGTCTGAACATGCTGCTGCTACACCTGCCCTGGTCACTAGGCGGCGCTGCAGTAACAGTCCGGTTACTGCTGGATAGTTTCCCCTTTGTTATTCTCTTGTGTTGTGCAGCAGTTAGCTGGTAGGTAATTAGCTCTCTGCTGGGAGCCATGAATGGAGCTCCCTTCTATATTAACCCCAGCAGATTGACAATAGCTGCCGGACAGTCAGCAAAAACTTGGTGCTTTTCTCCACTGCCCATAGCCTCCGGCAGAAACAAGCACTGTCCGTGATTTTTTAAATTTTTCCAAAGTTTGAACTGCACATCAGCTAAAGAGGCTGCTGCCATGTGCCGTACTAACAGGATCTTACCGGAAGAAGAATGACGTTGGCGCGAGGAGAGAAGATCATCCAATCACCGCTGAGCACAATGGGGCTTCATTCCCATCTTCTGCCTACAGAGTCGAAGTCGCCAGTGGCTGATGACTATAACTGTGTGTGTGTCTGTCTCCTCATATACAGCACCATACTGTATATACAGGTCCACACTATATCCTGCATTACAGTATGTCTGTATATACTATATGGATAGAGCGTAGATCTGTATGTACAGTAAAGTGCTGTGTATCTACTTAATACACCTAACAGCTTCCCCAATGTGATATATATGTGTCACCCAGGGGGAATATAGGGGACTCAGTACCCGGGCCTTTTACCTTGTTTAGGAGGTCACGGCAGTCGGCTCCCGGGCCCGTACTCTGGGTCTCTCTTTAAAAAGGGGTTTTAGTGTACACTTTGACTCGTGACGCCACCTGTGGTTTCCGGTAATGGTTACCAGCGCTGCTGCAGACCTCCGGGGGTGATGGGATGGCAGCTGGGATGTTTCTGTGGCGCCGTAGAACCCAGTAGGGCCTGCGCTTTCTCCCATATTGTGCCCATTATAAGCGATGGACTTACGCAGCGGTGTTCGCACACCGTGTAATTCCAGCCCTTTTTTACGGAGGTGCAGGAGAAATGAAGGATGTGACGTCACACGGGGACAGCCCTCCTTACATTCACACACCTCCACCCTACCACCTCAGACCAGCAGAGGGAGTCCGTTAGGGATATATATATGGAGGGTGGAGCTAGGCAGCTCAGTTAGTTGTTGGCAGTCAGACTGGGAGAGAGTCTGAGAGCGTGCTGACGCTGAGAGCAGCGAAGATGCAGCTCGTCTGCTGCTCGTCTGCTGCTGCCGTAGTGAGGGCCCTGAGTGCAGCCAACAGCAAGGAGGGTCCGCGCCTAAAGGGACCCTTTATACCCAGTAGGGACCACTGGATACCTGGAGGACTACAAGTCCCAGGCCGACCAACGCTGACTACTGTACCAGGGCTAGGAGTCACGGAGGCCCCAGCGACCAGGGAGAGTGATCTCCAAGAGAAGGCCCTACCACCAGGTCAGCAGGTGCAAGAGAGAGAGACAGTAATTAAGCCAGGCCTAGCTCCAGGCAGGTCAGAAGCTTAGCAAGTGGAAGCAACGGATCAGGAGGCCCTATACCCAGTCACTGGGGAGAGTGCAGAAGTGCACCCTGCCTACCGAGTACCCTGGACCATACCTGCATCTACACCAGTTAAGGTACCGAAGCGAACCCCCGTGTGAGTGTCCATCATTTCTTCCTGAACCGCCCTGGCCGTCTCTCCCCTGTACCACCATCCATTACCCCCCGCTCCACCTGTGGGGAGCCGTTCCATCACAAGCTGCCCTACCATCTGCCTCAGAGGACTGCTCCGCAGAGGCGGCTCCCTTTAGACGCATTCCACAGGTGGCTTCACGAACACTTTACCAATCCCCTATAAATAAATCCCCCTTTTGGGTGACCGCCCTGGGTCACGGACCGGGTCAGCCACCGTGATATCCCCCAGCAACCAGAGGCCCAGCTGCTGAGTACCCCACGGCCCTCGCGGCGCGCCATTCTCCTGGCGTCACGAACAGGATTCCGTGCCCATTGCCACCGGGTACTGTGCACCTTGAAAGACTGTAATACTTACTGTGGTGAAGATTTCCCGCCATTCCCGAGGTTTCCCGCCATTGTCCACCATTTTCCAGTCGCCGTGCGGGAAGAAGAGGGGCGTAACGGTGGGAATCGGAGAGGCGTGACTGTGAAAAGCGCGCAAAGCCCAGGACACGCCCCACCCTTGACGTCGAACCAGGACTCGTCAGGTCCTGGAAGGAGTCCAGTGGACGCTATGACATCAGACGCGAGCGACGCAAGGTCCTGGAAGAAGACCGTCGCCGGCGGAGCTGCGGCCTACCTGATAAAAAGTGAAGAAGGTAGGCTACGGTTTACTAGGGGGGGGCGCAACCATGGCCGACGACCAGCAAGCCGCCGGAGCACCAGTTAACGCTCTCGATGCCCAGGCCGGAGCGGCCACCCCACCAGCAGGGGTCGTAACTCCATTGATACTCATGGCCCTGCCGTATATCCCTGGAGCGAAATGGCTTCCCCAGTATAATGGCAAACCAGACACCCTGTCTGGGTTCAAGAGAAAAATATGCGGTGTACTGGACATGTATTCTATGACTGGTAAGCAGAGAGCCGCTGTTGTGCTGGGACAATTGACTGGTGCTGCAGAGCGGGAAGTTGAAACCTGGCCAGCCGCAGACCAGGAATCAGTATCCATTATCTTTAAGAGACTGCAAACTGTCTTTGAAAACCGCACTGAGACAGATCTCCGGATGAGGTTCTACCACTGTGTCCAGAAACCTGAGGACAGTATCCGGGACAATGCCAGGCGCTTACAGGAAGCCCTGCGGGCCCTATAACAGGTTGGTCCAGCCAGCATACAGGATGAGAATAAAATGCTGATGGAACAGTTCATCCGGGGGTTGAGGTCCCAGGAGGAGAGCAGAACTGTATGGTGGTGGGCTTTAGATCATTCAGACGCCACCTTTGACACCCTCAAGGACATGGCTATTAAGGGTCTACAGCCCCTGGAAACATCAGGGACTGCTATCCAGCGTTACCAGGGTGGGGCCACCCCAGTGCCTGCAGCACCCACTGCTCCTTCATTGATGGCTGAAACAAAAACGCAAACAGTGCCCCCTAGCGAGCTGAACAGCCTGCACTCTGAAGTGCCCCAGCTAAGTAAAACCCTGGCCACTGTCCTTAGCACCCTGCAGCTACAGGCGGAGCCCAAGCCGGAAGGAAGGATCCTACTCGCTGACAGCCTTGAGGATGTCCCCTGGATGAGGAGAAGAAGGAGGACAACGCCACCCCGTAGGAGGACAACGCCACCCCAGAGGAGGACAACGCCACCCCTTGGGAGGACCAACGACCAGCGTCGACCTCCAGGAGACTTCATCTGCTACCGTTGCCACAAGGCAGGCCACACAGCGTGGAACTGTCCTTTAAACGAGCAAAGCCTGGGGCTGAGGGCCGACACCCAGGAGTAAACCAACCAGGCCCATCAAGCTGGTACCATCGGTACGTGGGAGGAAGGCCTTTCCTGTCCATCATGCTGGACGGCATAGCCACACCTGCATTACTGGACACCGGCTCGCAGGTAACCATCATACCTGATGTCTTCTACAAAAGGTACTGGTCCGTAGATGAACTCCAGCCGCCAGCCCCGAACCTCTCTGTGTATGCCTCTAACGGCCTTCCTCTTAACCTAGTAGGGGTTAAGGAAGTGACAGTGAAGGTGGGGAGAGAGGAACTAAAGGACCAAGGACTGATTGTAGTAGAATCTAACCCTGGTGATACAGAATTGTATATGATACTTGGTACGAATATTGTTGGTAACTGTTTGGGAGAAGTGTTGTTTTTGCTCCAACAGATTGCTGACACTGCCAAACCAGGGCAGAGGAAGGTGCTCCAGAGAGAGATTCGAGCCCTCCTGTACCAGCAACAGGTAAAGCTAACAGGTGGTGAGATTGGTAATGTACGGGTGACGGACCCGATACCCATTGTGATCCCCCCAATGAGTGAGATGCTGATTTGGTGTAGGGCAGCAATAGGTCTCAAGGGACAGAACTACCAGGCGGTAGTGGAGCCCATTAGCTCAGAGCACAGACCTACACTCTTAACTGCTAGAGGGGTAGTTGATGTACGCAATGGGAGAGTACCCGTACGTCTTCTAATTTGTGGGGAGGAGGAAGTTAAATTAGCAAGATACGCCACTGTTGCCAGGTTGTATACTGTGAATGATGACGCCATACGCACAGTAGAGTCTTTAATTTCATCAGACACAGTGGAGGGTGATGACTCAGAAACCCAGGTCGGGGATTGGTGTCAACAGCTCCATGTTGGGACTGACGCCACTCCTGTCCATCAAAAACAAGGTGTACACAGGATGGTCCCGGAATACGAACAGGTATTCAGCAAACACCCACTTGATTTTGGGAGGATTAAAGGGGTACAACACCATATACCCACAGGTGACCATCCACCCATCAAAGAACGTTACATGCCCATACCACCAGCACACTACCAGAAAGCGAAGGAAATGTTGCATGACATGAAGAAAGCAGGGGTAATAAGAGATAACTGTAGCCCCTGGGCAGCTCCCCTGGTCCTGGTCAGGAAAAAGGATGGAAGCATGAGGATGAGTGTAGATTACAGACAGGTAAACCGCATAACACATAAAGATGCATACCCTTTGCCCCGTATAGAGGGATCCCTGGCTGCACTAAAGTCTGCAAATTACTTCTCTACCCTTGACCTCACTAGTGGGTACTGGCAACCCAACTCCTCTCACTGTAGACTGACCTGATTTAATCTAAACAAGATGGCTTCTCTATTTATACCTTCCTTTCATGTGCTCCCCTAAACTGCTTCCTCCACCCACACCCACTACATAGTTCCACCCTTCAGCTAGGGACCAGGGACTGTGCTCTCCCTTAGGAGCAATCGCCCTGCCCCCACTGAAGTAGAATGTGTTGGATGCAGGTGTTAGGGTCCCGGGCTGTACTCCTTCCTTACCTGAGAGTGAGATGCCATACCTCTGGGTGAGATGCAATACCTCTGTGGCGACCAAACCCTCAGGGGCGCCACACTATACATGGCAGTGTTTCATGTATAGAGAAAATCACGATCACCTATGAACGCCGGCCACGGGCTAGCTTTCACAGGAGGAAAATAATGACAGATACGGGGGTGGATTCAAGGCACGGACACGTCGATGGGCGCTCCCTGTCGGTGCGTGTTAAATGCCGCTGTCAGATTGACACCAGGGACACGACATATTGCGTAAATTTACTTCATATGTAGTGAAGAGGTTAAAAGAAACTATACGAGTTTGGTATCGCTGTAATCGTACAGGTCTGAAGAGTAATGTTACCATGTCATTTTTATAGCATAACAAATGCCGTAGAAAAAAACAACAAGCCACCTAAAATGAGTGCTGTTGATAAAAGCAGCACATGGAGGTTGTTCTGGGTTCCTGATAACTAGAGTTAAGTGAAAAGATTTGCAGGATCCTGGTCCAGCAGCGACAATACTCCACAGACGTGTCTCAATGATGATGTCGCATTGGGTCCGCTATTTAGAAGAGGGGCTACGTCTGCTGGTAGGTAGGAGAAGGTTCTCAGGGGTTTGGTCTGGAGACCATGGGCTACTGCTGAACCAGGGTCCTGCGACTCTTTTTGATTAAGTCTGCTCTATTTTGTGGTTTTCATTGTCGTGGTATCACTTGTATTCCTCACATTCTTTAAAAGCGATTTTCGTATAAACATTGCTGTTTTTACTGCACTATTCTGAATAAATACAGTATTAGGCTACGTTCACACACTGCGTATTTTTGCGCTCTTTTTTGCGCGCGCTTTTTCAACATACGCAATGTGCCTTGTGTCTGCCAGCAAAGTGAATGGGAAATTCACTTTGCCGTTCAGACACTGTTTAATTTTACGCAGCGCGAAAGCGCAGCTGCGTAAAGAATTGACATGTCATTTCTTTACGCACCGTGGCCTGCACTTTTTCCCATATTGTGCCCATTATAAGCGATGGAATTACGCAGCGGTATTCGCACACCGCGTAATTCCAGCGCTTTTTTACGGAGGTGCAGGAGAAATGAAGGATGTGACGTCACACGGGGGCAGCCCTAGGGAAAACAGGAACCGGAAATCCCACTATTTTGGGATTCTTTGTTCCTGGTTCCCCGCGGCTGCTCACGTGTGACGTCCATCAATGTCGGTTTTCTCATCGAGGAGGTAAGTACAGTACAGACCAAAAGTTTGGACACACCTTCTCATTTAAAGATTTTTCAGTATTTTCATGACTATGAAAATTGTACATTAACACTGAAGGCATCAAAACTATGAATTAACACATGTGGAATTATATACTTAACAAAAAAGTGTGAAACAACTGAAAATATATGTCTTATATTCTAGGTTCTTCAAAGTAGCCACCTTTTGCTTTGATGACTGCTTTGCACACTCTTGGCATTCTCTTGATGAGCTTCAAGAGGTAGTCACCGGAAATGGTTTTCACTTCACAGGTGTGCCCTGTCAGGTTTAATAAGTGGGATTTCTTGCCTTATAAATGGGGTTGGGACCATCAGTTGTGTTGTGCAGACGTCTGGTGGATACACACCTGATAGTCCTACTGAATAGACTGTTAGCTGCTTTTTTCTTGCCATAATACAAATTCAAAGTAAAGAAAAATGAGTGGCCATCATTACTTTAAGAAATGAAGGTCAGTGAGTCCGAAAAATTGGGCAAACTTTGAAAGTGTCCCCAAGTGCAGATGCAAAAACCATTAAGCGGCGCTACAAAGAAACTGGCTCACATTAGGACCGCCCCAGGAAAGGAAGACCAAGAGTCACCTCTGCTTCTGAGGATAAGTTTATCCGAGTCACCAGCCTCAGAAATCGCAGGTTAACAGTAGCTCAGATTAGAGACCAGGTCAATGACACACAGAGTTCTAGCAGCAGACACATCTCTACAACAACTGTTAAGAGGAGACTTTGTGCAGCAGGCCTTTATGGTAAAATAGCTGCTAGGAAACCACTGCTAAGGACAGGCAACAAGCAGAAAAGACTTGTTTGGGCTAAAGAACACAAGGAATGGACATTAGACCAGTGGAAATCTGTGCTTTGGTCTGATGAGTCCAAATTTGAGATCTTTTGTTCCAACCACCGTGTCTTTGTGCGACGCAGAAAAGGTGAACGTATGGACTCTACATGCCTGGTTCCCACCGTGAAGCATGGAGGAGGAGGTGTGATGGTGTGGGGGTGCTTTGCTGGTGACACTGTTGGGGATTTATTCAAAATTGAAGGCATACTGAACCAGCATGGCTACCACAGCATCTGGCAGCAGCATGCTATTTCATCCGGTTTGCATTTAGTTGGACCATCATTTATTTTTCAACAGGACAATGAATCCAAACACACCTCCAGGCTGTGTAATGGCTATTTGACCAAGAAAGAAAGTGATGGGGTGCTACGCCAGATGACCTGGCCTCCACAGTCACCAGACCTGAACCCAATCGAGATGGCTTGGGGTGAGCTGGACCGCAGAGTGAAGGCAAAAGGGCCAACAAGTGCTAAGCATCTCTGGGAACTCCTTCAAGATTGTTGGAAGACCATTTCCGGTGACTACCTCTTGAAGCTCATCAAGAGAATGCCAAGAGTGTGCAAAGCAGTCATCAAAACAAAAGGTGGCTACTTTGAAGAACCTAGAATATAAGACATATTTTCAGTTGTTTCACACTTTTTTGTTAAGAATATAATTCCATATGTGTTAATTCATAGTTTTGATGCCTTCAGTGTAAATGTACAATTTTCATAGTTATGAAAATACAGAAAAATCTTTAAATGAGAAGGTGTGTCCAAACTTTTGGTCTGTACTGTATATGTATGTGTAATGTATGTGTCTGTGTGTCGTGTGTGTACTGTCTGTGTCTATGTGTCGTGTGTGTGAGTGTCCCCCTAGCAGTGTATGTACAGACAGCTTCTGGCTGCAGTACATACACTGCTTAACTTAAAAGAAAAAAACTATGGATACTCACCTATCTGATGGATGGGAGAGGCGTCCGGTCCGGTTGAAGGATGAAAAGCTGGATGGCAGTGCTCAGCTGCGATTCAGCCTGTCATCTCAATGCCATCCCAGCGTGGGAGAATTCTCCTACTCAAGCGCTGAGCGCAGGAGAATTTTCCCACGCTGTCAGTGACGTGCATGAGGTGAGCTGAGTTCATTGGACATGAACTCGGCTCATCTGGATGCCGTCACAGCGAGACACTGAGGAGTGCAAGCATGCCTGCGCTTCTCAGTGTCTGCGGCATGGCAAGCTGGATGGCAGCTTTCGGCTGCGATCCAGCCTGTCATGTGAATGTAGCAGAGCTGGAGCCGTCCTGGGAACCATGGAAAGGTAAGGATGATGTTGCTTTATTATTTTACTTTTATTGCAGAAGACATTGGCTTCAACTGGAATGGGCGTGATGGTAAGTATGGTTTAATTTAGAACATTAAAAAATTGTGTGTTTATTTCAATTAAATGACTTTATTTTGGGTATTGTCTTTTTTTAAAATACTTTACTAGAAATTCATGGCGGTCATGTCTAATATTGGTGTGATCCCATGAATTTCGGGCTTAGGGCCAGCTGATAATGCCAAGCTGGCCTTAACCCCTTTATTACCCAGTGAGCCACCGCACCAGGGCCCTGGATGAGTTGGGTACAGCGCCAGAAGATGGCGCTTCTATGAACGCGCCATTTTCCGGGGCGGCTGCGGACTGCAATTTGCAGCGGGTGGGGCCCAGAAAGCTTGGGCCTCCCTGCGCTGTGGATTCCAGCCTCCAGCTGCCTAGTTGTACCTGGCTGGACACAAAAATAGGGCGAAGCCCCACGTATTTTTTTTTTAATTATTTCATGAAATTCATGAAATAATAATAAAAAAAATGGCTTCCCTATATTGTTGTGTCCGGCCAGGTACAAATAGGCAGCTGGTGGTTGGGGGCAGCCCATTCCTGCCTGCTGTACCTGGCTGGACACAAAAATAGTGCGAAGCCCCACGTCAATTTTTTTTTAATTATTTAATAAAATTCATGAAATAATAAAAAAAAAGGAAGGAAAGACAGGAAATGACATCAATGACACTTTTTTTAACAAACTTTGTCTGTCTTTGTAGTGTACACTGCAGAAAAAATGCATGCGTAAAAAAGCGCAGCAAAAAACGCAGTGTGTGAATGGGGGTGTTTTTTTCACCTGCGAAAAAAAACGCAGGTAAAAACTGCAGGAAAATAGGCGCGTGTAAAAAAAAGCAGCAAATATGCAGCGTGTGAACGTAGCCTTGCTCACACAAATAATACGCAAATTGTTACAAAAATTACTAATATTACTGTAATATCAGCAAAAACGTATGCACGCTATTATACTACTGCAGTTTTGTATATTACCATGGTTATAACGCATTAGAGGCTACACCTTCACGATTTTTTTATTTGTTCATTTGCTTCCTAAATGCAAAAGTTAAACAATGCCACGGCTCACAGAGGTTGTCTGTCCCACCAAGGACACCATCTGTGAGCAGTGGCGTAACTAGAGTCAGATGGACCCCAGTGCAAAATATGAACCTCGGCCCCCCTTCCCCTGCATATTGGTCAGATATATGGGCCCTTGTAGCATTCCAAATCCTAAAAGGACATATGTGTTGCCCTCCCATTATGCAGTAATGTCCTCCATTGCGTACTAATGTCCCCCTTCTTGCACCCCTTTCTTTTATAATTTCCTCCATCCTGGCCCCTTCCTGCTATAATGTCCCCCATCCTGGGCCCATTGCAGTAATAATGTCCAACATTCTGTGCCCCTTCCAGTAAGAATGTTCCCCATTCTGGGCCCCTTCCAATAATAATGTCCTGCCTCCTGAATCCCATCCTGGCATAATATTTTGGCCACGTTCACACGTTCAGCATTTGGTCAGTACTAGAGATGAGCGTTGTTCTACTCGAACTGTTCGCCAATCTCAAATTCGAGCTGTTTTGGGCGGTGTTCGAGCCGTTCGGCGAACACGAACAATTTGAGAAAAATTCGGCTGTTCGAGGTTATGTTCGATAACTGTTCGTGCACCAAAATCATAACTGGATTTTTTCTCAGTAATGATGAAAATTAATGTTAATACGCAGTTTGAGTGTACAGCGGGGTGGGGGGAGGGGCAGGGGATGGATCTCTGCAGGAACAATGAAGATCTCCATTTTTTTTTCTCTTTCCCGCATTTACAGTGGGGAGGTGCAATCTGTCAGCCTATCAGCAGCGCACACACGGAGCGAAGTGCTTTTTTTCACACAAGCAAGGGCATGTGTCATTGGCAGTGTATGTCACATGTCCTTGCCCTATAAGACCAAGCCATTTTCCCCGTCGCCACCATTTTCTCACTGCTGCAGCTGCGTGTTAGACGGCACCGCTGTTGCTGTGTGCGCTATACCTTGTTAATTTCAAGCCAATTTTCGCACAAATATACAGATAGCTTGGGAGTAGGGAATAGTTGTGATTGCAGTCCTTTTAAGGACTAGGTTACAGCATTTCCTACGACTTTTATCAGGCAGGTCTGTGCTCTTAAATAGATAGATTGTGGGAGTAAAGACTAATTGTAATTGGAGTCCTTTTCAGGACTAGGTTACATCAGTTCCTTTCAGTTTTTGCCAGGCAGGTCTGTGCCAGTGCTGTGCAAGTTTTTTTCACAGCATTTGGCTGAATCTAGCAAAGCTAATCCTTTTTGGCCTATTGCAGAGTGTGTTAGTCAGTGGAGTAGCCTATCTGTGCTGCAAGATATACCACCTGTGTATAGAATACCAATTTTTTTACTGCACCTAGTGAAGTAAAATCTTTTGGGCATAGCATCATTCTATTAGTCCATCTATACTGACCTCCATCAGGTTGCAAATTGAATATAATTTTTTTCTGCATCTAGCTCTGAAAAAATATTGGGCTTCTAGCTGTGTGTGGGACTTGTTCTATTAGTCCATCTATACTGACCTCCATAAGGTTGCAAACTGAATATAATTTTTTTCTGCATCTAGCTCTGAAAAAATATTGGGCTTCTAGCTGTGTGTGGGACTTGTTCTATTAGTCCATCTATACTGACCTCCATAAGGTTGCAAACTGAATATAATTTTTTTCTGCATCTACCTCTGAAAAAATATTTGGCCTTCTAGCTGTGTGTGGGACTTGTTCTATTAGTCCATCTATACAGACCTCCATCAGGTTGCAAATTGAATATAATTTTTTTCTGCATCTAACCCAGCCAATAGTTTTGGCCTAATACCACAGTTTGGCCACTCAGCTCTGCTCGGTTACCATCCATTGTTTTTTTGTGCAAACAACTCCAGAGTTGTGAATTAGTTAACCACCAAAATGAGTGGAAAAAGGCCTGCTGCTGGTGGAAAGGGGAATAGGCGTGTTGGGAAGGGGACAAAAGGTTGTGTCCGTGGGGTAGGTGTTAAAGCAACAGTAACATCTGCAGAAGAAAGACCATCTTCCAGCCAAACTAAAATGTCTACTTCTTTTAGCGGACAATGTGATAAGATCCCTTTCTTACGGCCACGCCAATCGCTACAAATTCCAGATGAGGCACAAAAACAGCAGGTGCTTCAACGGATATCAAGTGCTCCTTTAAGTGGGCTCTCCTCCACATCAACTTCAACATCACAAATACTCCAGTCCTCAAAGGTGTCACCCCAATCGCACTTGCTTCCTCACAGCTCCCAAATCTCCAGCTGCCCGTCTGAGTATGAGGTAGAACAGATGGTTGAGTCTGCAGAGCTGTTTACTCATACTATAGCCTGGGAATCAGAGGTCGACTCCAGCGCTTCTGTGAATCCAGACGAGGAAATGATCTGCACTGATGCCCAGAATCTTTATGAGTCGGATCCAGGACCAGACGCAGAAGGTTCTGACCATAATGTAGACCCTCATTCCCAAACTGTAACTCCTGTTGGTGGAGACAATGAGGAAGACGATGATAAGACTCAAATACCTGATTGGAGCGACAACTTTAGTTTTTTGTCAGGGCAGGAACAGGTTGGCTCTAAGGACGACGGGTGTGATAACGCACAGGGTGATGATGATGAGATTGGAGATCCCACTTACTGTCAACCCACAGTCAGCCAAGAGATGAGGTCAGCAGAGGAGGTGGAGGAAGATGCTAGTGATGACGAGGTCAGGTTGCGCCTTCCTGGACAGAGACGTAGTACTGGAAGCACGTCAACAACTGCATCCTCAAACACAACTCTGCCTCTCACCACAAGTCGTGGTGGCTCTTCAGGTCGCATGGGTGCTAAGCCTTGCATAGCCTGGGCATTTTTTCAGATCGATAAAGATGACCCAACTCGTGTTATCTGTAACATTTGTCAGCAAAAGCTAAGTAGAGGCCAAAAAATACATAGTTTGAGTACTTCATGCATGAACCGGCACATGGACATGAAGCATAAGTTGCAGTGGGAAGCTCAGTGTGCTACAATGCGGCCTAGCCGGCCGGGCCAACCACCGTCTGCCATATCTTGTGCATCCGCGGCCTCTTCATCCTCTGTGACTGGGGGGACAGCAGTCACACCTGTTTTGGGGCGCAGACCTGCCACCTCTTTACCCGCAACAGCCAGCGTGATTGGCAGGTCATCATTTTCTTTGGAGGTGGTAACACCAGCTGGTGTTGAGCGCTGTCCGACATCGATAGCACCACCTTTGGATCAAGGCAACCTAACATGTCCGCCTGCATCTTCCTCACAGACCGGCAGTTTGCCGGGGACACCCTTATCAACCCCGTCTAAGCACAATAGCCAACCCTCGGTCCCTCAGATGTGGACAAGTAAAAGACCATTTCCTCCTAGCCATGAGAAAGCTAAGAGGTTGAATTTCACCATCTGCAAGCTCTTGGCTACAGAAATGCTGCCTTTCCGCCTGGTGGACACAGAGGATTTTCGAGACCTTATGTCCGTCGCAGTGCCCCAGTACCAGATGCCCAGTCGGCACTACTTCTCAAAGAAAGGTGTGCCTGCGCTCCACCAGCATGTCGCACACAACATCACCGCTTCTTTGAGAAACTCTGTGTGTGACAGGGTGCATTTCACCACAGACACTTGGACGAGTAGGCATGGACAGGGGCGTTACATGTCGCTGACTGGGCACTGGGTAACTATGGTGACAGCAGGACAAGGGGCTGCTGTCCAAGTCTTGCCGTCCCCACGAGTTGTGCGTCAATCCTCTTTATGTCAAAGTTCCTCCACTGCTTCTGCCTCCTCAACCTCCTCTCGGTCCTCCACCTGCACCCAAAGCCTGTCTGGTCATGCCACAAGCTTTCTAACTGCGCAGAAAGGATCCTACACACCTCCTTACTATGCTGGCAGTAGGGCTCAACGTCATCAGGCGGTTTTTACATTGAAATGTCTGGGAAATGTGAGTCACACAGCTGAGGAGTTGTGGTCAGCTCTGGAGAACCAATTTCATGAATGGTTGTCTCCACTGGACCTGAAACCAGGGAAGGCCGTGTGCGACAATGCTGCAAACCTGGGTGCGGCCCTTCGCCGGGGCAATGTCACACACGTGCCTTGTATGGTTCACGTGTTGAACCTGGTTGTCCAGCAATTTTTAGCCCACTATCCCAGACTAGATGGCCTTCTGCAGAGGGCACGGTCGCTGTGTGCTCACTTCCGCCGTTCGCATCCCGCAGCTCAGCGACTTACATCTCTACAGAAGTCGTTGGGCCTGCCACTTCACCGGCTAAAATGCGATGTGCCTACCCGGTGGAATTCAACTCTGCACATGTTGCAGCGACTGTGGCAGCACCGACAAGCCCTGGTGCAATACGTTCTGACGTATAGCCTGGGCCAACGAGATTCAGAGGTGGGGCAAATCACGCTGGAGGAGTGGTCTCAGATCAGGGACCTATGCACCCTTCTGCACAGTTTTGAAATGGCGACGAAGATGTTTAGTGCTGACGATGCCATTATCAGCATGACTATTCCGGTGATTTACATGCTGGAGCACATGTTAAACAGAATTCGGAGTCAGGTGGTGGCACAAGAGGAGGTGGAGGAAGTAGAGGAGGAGGAGTTGTATGCGGAAGGGCTAACATCTGCAAGGTCCAGACGGTCGGCAGCACCAAGGCGGCAGGCATGTGAGGGTGGGGGAGATGGTTTTACCAGGGCGCATGATAGCAGCCAAACTAGTGAGGAAGGTGCAGGAGCCCAGGAAGAAGTGGAGGACGAACTGATGGAAGACTCATCAGATGAGGGAGACCTTGATCACATTTCTGTTGTGCGAGGTTGGGGGGAGAGGACAGAGGAAGGAAGCATGATTGTTACCTCGCCACCAACACAACAGGGACTTGGTGCTCCTGGATGCGCAACACACATGAGTGCCTTCTTGCTGCACTACCTGCAACATGACCCTCGAATTGTGAGAATTAGAAATAATCCTGACTACTGGGTTGCCACACTGTTAGATCCCCGGTACAAAAGTAAATTTGCAGAAATTATTCCTGCCATAGAAAGGGATGCACGCATGCAGGAGTATCAGCAGAGACTGTTGCAGAATCTTACATGTGCTTTTCCACAAAATACCAGTGGTGCACGTAGTGAATCTCACAGTTCCAACTTGCCAACCGTGGGACCGTCAAGTGTTCAGCACTCAAACCGTAACAGAACCACAGTATCTGCTGGTAACATCAATTTTGCGGAATCATTTCACCACTTTTTTAGCCCATCCTTTGCAAGGCCACAGGAGACAAGAAGTCTGACACATAGTCAACGCCTAGAGACGATGGTACAGGAGTATCTCCAAGTAAACATTGAAGCCACGACTGTGTCACTGGACCCTTGCTCTTTTTGGGCTTCCAATCTGGATAAATGGCCGGAGCTAGCCACTTACGCCTTGGAGATCTTGTCATGCCCCGCAGCCAGCGTTCTGTCTGAACGTGTGTTCAGCGCTGCTGGTGGTGTGCTGACAGATAAGCGCACGCGGCTCTCCACTGATAATGTAGACAGACTCACGTTCATAAAGATGAACAAATCATGGATCCGAAACGACTTTTCTACCCCTGTGTCATCCTGGGGAGAGTAAAAGCTTGATGATTGGTTAAAATCACCCTACCAACCGTTTTAAGCTTTCAAATTACTAATCATGTTTATCTGTATCTTGGCTGGAAAATAATTTGGGCTTTGTAGCAGTGTGCAGCACTGATTCTATTAGGCCATCTATAATAAGCTCCACCAGATTTAAAATGGCTAATCATGTTTATCTGTATCTTGACTGGAAAATAATTTGGGCTTTGTAGCAGTGTGCAGCACTGATCCTATTAGGCCATCTATACTAAAGCTTCACCAGATTTAAAATTAATAATAATTTTTAGCTGCATCTAGCCCGGAAAATAATTTTGGGGCTCCGAGATGCGCAAGACACATAAGTGCCTTCTTGCTGCACTACCTGCAGCATGACCCTCATATTGTCAGAATTCGAAGTAATCATGACTACTGGGTTGCCACACTCTTAGATCCCCCAAACTTTTCGATCAACCTTTTCATTTTAATAAAGACCAAAAAAATGGTCATTTTTGAAATTATAAGCATTAGCAGGTTGTTAGAAACTGAAATCAAACAGTTTTCAACTCAAAACTTTATTCTAGGTGATGTTACATTTTCACATAGAACCCCTTGTTCGAAAGGAGCTTCTGAACTCTCTCGTCCATTGAATTTGTCAGGTTTTGGATGGTTTCTGCTTCAATTGTTTTGCATGAGGACAGAATACCCTCCCAGAGCTGTTGCTTAGATGTGAACTGCCTCCCGCCATCATAGACACTCCTTTTAATGATGCTCCAAAGGTTCTGAATGGGGTAGAGGTCAGGGAAGCATGGGGGTCACACCATAAGTTTGTCCCCTTTTATGCCCATATCAGCCAGAGATGCAGATGTTTTATGTGCAGCATGAGATGGTGCATTATCATGCAGAAAAATGATCTTGCTGTGAAATACACGGTTCTTCTTCTTGAACCATGGCAGGAAGTGCTGTTTGAGAAAATCCACATACATTATGGAGTTCATCTTTAGCGCCTTCAGGGATCCTAAAGGGGCCGACAATCTCTCTCCCCATGATTCCAGCCCAAAACATTACTCCACCTCCTCCTTGTTGGCGCTGTAGCCGTGTTTGCGTGGGGTGTCCATCAACCAGCCATCCTCCACTCCATCCATCTGGACCATCGAGCGCTGCACGGCACTCATCCGTGAACAAAACAGTTTTGAAATCAGTCTTCATGTAATGTTTGGCCCACTGGAGCCGTTTCTGCTTGTGTGAAGTGGATAGAGGAGGTCGACAGGATGGCGTATGCACAGCTGCAAACCTCTGAAGGACCCTGCATCTTGTTGTTCGGGGGACGTTGGAGGCACAAGCAGCTTCAAAAACTTGTCTGCTGCTATGACAAGGCTTTTTTGCCGCTGCTCTTTCAACCTGACGTAATTGCCTGTAGGAAAGAGTCCTCAATTTGCCCTTATCAGCACGCACACATGTGTACTGTGAATCAGCTACATACTTCTTGATTGCCAAGACACTTCATCCTGATCATCGCACAATGTTGATTGTAGTCATGCCTTGACCTAAACACTCCACAATTTGTTGCTTCTCAGCAGCCGACACATCCTTTTTCTTTCCCATTTTGGCAGAAAATGTAGGCTGCTTAATAATGTGAGACAGCCTTCTTAAGTAGTCTTGCCTTTCATTGGACACACCTGCCAAACTAATTAGCACAGGTGTCTGCAATTGCTTACAGTGATATAAAGAGCCCTGACACACATCACCATCAATGAGTTTAACTGACAAACAAACAAATTCTTCCCTTATCACTCCTAAACACTTTTTGCATAATAATTTGGAACGCAGTGTACATGTGCTTTTCCACAAAACACCAGTGGTTCACGTAGTGAATCTTACAGTTCTAACTTGCCAACCGTGGTCTGTATGGAGTTGTTCAATAAAGGGCCCAAAATTAAGATAACATAGATGGGAGAGGTCTCTATGAATAGGAATTCCTAAGTATTTGATACCCTGTGAGGGCCAGGCAAAGGGAAAGTTGGACTGGATGGAATCCTATATGGATTTGGGGAGGGAGACATCGAGGGCCTCAGACTTCGCTGCATTGATTTTAAAATTTGACCATGTAACAAAGTGATCTATTTCAGCCATAACAGCAGGGATGGATATATGTGATTGAGTGATATATACTAGGACATCATCAGCAAATAGAGAGCACTTGTACTCGGTGCCTCCCACCTCAATCCACCTAATATTGGGGTTATGGCGAATTGATGAGAGCAGGTGCTCCGTCACTAGGATGTATAAGAGAGGGGACAGAGGACATCCCTGCCTTGTCCCATTGGTGATTGTGAAAGGTGATGAAAATGTTCTGACGCACCCCCTGGGCCTTGGGACACCCGGAGCCGGACCCTTTTTGGTGGATGCTGGTGGTTGTAGTCTTCGTGGCGGCGACCCGGTTCCGTGGCTCAGGGTGGTCAAACCAGTGGCGGAACTATTTATGTGGTTTTGATGTTTAAATGTCCGACTACGCCACCCGTGGATTGCGGTCAGAGTGAACCGCCGCTACAGGGCAGACCGCTGAGGCTGGTGTTGTGGGTGCAGCAGAGCGTAGCATAACTCCCCACGGGAGGAGTATAGCCTCAGGGCAGTGTATGCGGAGGATGGGGGTGATGGTGCAGGGCAGCAGCAGTAACGACACTGAGTCAGTGATGCAGTTCAGGGCCTTTACTCACAGTTCTTATTATCCAGACCACGTCTGCAGGTAACGGCTGCCCACGTCGTACTGTGCTCACCAGGTGAGGGGCTCAGACAACTCCCAGATAACTTTGGAGCGCTTCACAGGACCCCCTTTGTGTGTCCTTTGTCTGGCCTTTCTTACCAACACTTCTGTCCGGCTGCCTCGGGCCTCCTCTTGGTAAACTTGGCGCCAGTTTCCCTGACCCTATGTGGTGCCTTCCTAGCGGGTGTAGCGAGGGGCTGCGCCACATAAAATGTCAGAGCCTCCGGTTTCTAGCTGAGGGTCGTTTCCTGCCTCCACTAGTTCGGGGACCGGTCTCCCCCTTTGGCCTGACCCCTCCACGCAGGTGGATTCGGGCGTGCGGTGGCGACTCGCCCGTCCGCACCCCTGGGATCCCTTCATTCCTCGTTCCTGGAGCCTTCGCCGCTCCTCTTCCTTCCTTCTCCCTCTTGCAGGCCTGGGCCTCTGTTACTAGGCCCGCCTCCGGAGCAGAGCTCATGCAGAGCCCCTGCTCCCTGCCACTTCTGCTCAGACTTCTCTGCACTGAACTAAGATGGTGCCCACCTTTTATACTCCCTTCTCAATGCACCCAGGAACTGCTTCCTCCCTGCTCCTGCACTACAGGGTTCCCCTTCCTCAGTGTTCCCTCCCCCCACTCCAGCCAGGGACAGGGACTGTCGTGCCCATCTCAGGGGCATATTGGTCGCCCTGCCCCACGGCAATGTGGTGTAATGCATGCAGGTGTCGGGTCCTGATCCACACTCCATCCTTACCTGAGAGTGAGATATCACACCTCTGGGTGAGGTGCAATACGTCTGTAGCAACCGAGCCCTCAGGGTGCTACAGTTCCATTTATCTTCAGCCTAGGTGACGTATTGTGATACAGGGCCGTGATTTTGGCTATAAAAGGGTCCCCTAGACCCCTACCCCAAGCTTTTTAAGAGAATCATATATGGCGTGCCAGGAGACTCTATGGAATGCTTTCTCAGCATCCAACGAGAGTATCTACTTACAAATTTTTAACTGCATCTGTGACACCCCAGGGGTCTGGTTGTCACAGTGATAGAGATATTACGTCTGAGAGCAGGTGGGAGGTCCTTTGGTCAGGGATCCTGTGCATGCCACACCTCCTGCCCAGCCTTGGGAGGGGAAGAACTTCCCCTGTATAAGCCCGGGGCTGAGGCAGGGTTAGTGAGTCCAGGAAGAGGAGAGACAAGAGCAGCATAGGAAGCAGCAGAGTCACAAGGAGTCAGGGGCTGGCAGCTAAAGAGCTCGCCCTGACTAAGAAGATTCTTTACCGGACCCGGAGTCCGAGGCTGTGGGGACTAACTTCTACCCAGCAGCAGAATCCGTCAGGCAGGGGATTTCAGGTCCCCTGGCCCAGAAGCCCGAAGGCCCGGTCACACGCGTGGGACCAGCACCGCCATCGTGGAGCGGAAGCCATTAGAAGGCCCCGAGTCACCGGCCATACGGGTGAGCACCACACGGTACACTCAGGGACGTGGGCTACTTACATCAGCTTCTAGCAAGGTAGCCAGAAGAGTACAGTCAGCTTGGGAGGCCTACAACTACGCCTGGCCAGGGGAGATCCCATCTGCTCAAGGACTGACCAGGCCCCGTTCGCTAGCAAGTACTCCGGGAGGGTCTATCGTTGTTACCAGTAAAGACCCTGAACGCTACCATACCGTCTCTGAGTGGTTCCTGCTACCCCCATCATCCACGTCGGCTGCCCTGAGGCCATACCCCTCCCGTTGGGGGTTATACTATCACGCTGCACCATCCTTCCACCGGCCTCAGCGGTCTGCCCTGCAGCAGCAGCCCCCTGGCTGCATTCAACGGGTGGCGTAGTCATCAACCATTTTCTACCACTAACAGACTGCCGTCCAGTTTGACTCCCTGGGCACGGACCGGGTCACCGCCACGAGACTACAACCCTAAACAGATCCGGCTCCGGGTAAGCTCCCGCGTGCGCAACGCAGCGCGACACAGGCCCAGGGGCGCGTCAACTTTGGCGTAGTCGGCAGGATCACGTGCCCGCAACCACCGGGTACTGCGTGCCTGAAAAGCAAAGACTGTTCAAACTTACCAGTGGTGAAGATTCCCGCCATCGGTGAAGATTCCCGCCATCCGGCGCCATCTTCAGCCTTCTTCCCGCCATCGGTGAAGTTTCCCGCCATCCGGCGCCATCTTCAGCCTTCTTCCCGCCATCCGTGGAGTTTTCCCGCCATTGGACGCCATCTTGAGGACGCCGCGCGGGAAGAAGAGGGGCGTGGACTCCGAAAGCGCGCGAGAACTGAAGCCCCGCCTCACGTCTGGACGTTGCGTAAGGTCCTGGAAGGAGCCCAGCAGACGCCGACGTCACAGGAGCGCGACGGAAGGTCCTCAACCCTGACGATCCACTGCGGAGCCGCGGCCTACGGAACAGGATCATCGCAAGGTAGGCCACGGTCCACTAGGGGGGAGGAAGATGTCGGATACGGAGGAGAGCTCCACTGCCTCAACCCCCGCCAGCGCTACCGCTGTTGCAGTTATGCCCTTCACCATGCCCTATATCCCGGGAGCAGCTTGGCTACCCCAGTACTCAGGGGAGTCACATACCCTGCATGACTTTAGAGAAAAGCTGGATAGCCTCTTCCAGGTGTACCCCCTCACAGAAGAGCAAAAAGTGAGCATCCTGGTGGCCCAACTAACTGGGGCAGCCAAAAGGGAAGTAAAATCCTGGCCACCTGGGAGGAAGACTGTCGCAGGGATACTAACCCGGCTGAAGGACACCTTTGATACCCGCACCTCAGCCGAGATTAAACTTAGATTCTACGGGTGCAAGCAGCGAGCGCATGAGAGTATAAGGGACTATGCACTCAACCTACAAGAGGCCCTGAGGGCCATTAAGCAGACCGACCCTAATGGAGTGGGAAACGAGGACAGGCTGTTGACCGAACAATTTATAGAGGGTTTATATTGCAATGCCCACCGCACCCAGTTGCGGGCAATGGCCTTACAGGACCCTCATCTAGAATTTGCACAGTTCAAGGACAGAGCCATCCGGGTGCTCCGAGAACCGGCACCAGGTGGCGTTGTGACCCACAGACGCCCCACTACCACTTACTACCAGGAGGCGGCGCCCTTGTCAGCAGGGCCTGTGGGAGCTGATGCGCAGGCTTTGGACAATGACCCGGCTCCAGACCTACACCATCAGGTCCAAGAGCTAGCTAAAAGCGTTGCTGCGCTAACCCGAACTGTGCAGTCTTTACAGGTTTCCACTCCAGGGAAGATCCAGCTGGCATCCGGACCGGAGGACATCCCGTGGCGTCGACCAAGGAGGACCCCACCGGCCAGAGGAAGACCCAGTGACCGATACAGCGAGGACGGACGACCCATCTGCCGCCGCTGCAATCAACCCGGACATATGGAAAGGTACTGTTCTTTAAACGGGCACAACCTGGGGTAGAGGGCCAACCCCCAGGAAAAAGATCACCAGGCCCATCGAACTGGCGCGACAGATATGTGGGAGGACGTCCAGTCTTGCCTGTGGTACTGGATGGCATTCCCATGAGTGCCCTACTGGACACCGGGTCACAGGTCACCACCATCCCGTACGTGCTCTTCAAGCAGTACTGGAATGACTCGGATATTACCCGCTACCCTGACGACGACTTGAGTATCATCGCCAGCAATGGTCAGCCCGTGCCACAGATCGGATTTAAAGAGGTGACCATCAAAATTGGTAGAGTCGAACTGGCCGCACAGGGACTGATCATTGTAGATATTGACAAACATGAGAGTCACCCAAAAATAACTCTAGGAACTAATGTAATTGAAAATTGTCTTGCAGAGGTGATTTTCCTTTTACAGCAGGTTGCCAAGAATGCCAGCTCCGGCGAGCAGCGGGTGCTCCAGAAAGAGATCCGGGCACTGATGCAACGGCAACAAGTGGAACTCTCCGGCGGTGAGATTGGTAGCGTAAGAATGTGTGACCCTTTTCCTATTGCCATGCCCCCAAAAAGTGAAATGATGATTTGGTGCCGGGCAGCTATTGGTCTGAGAGGTAGAGATTACCAGGCAATGGTAGAACCAGTTTACTCAGACAGTAGGCCCACCATTTTGACAGCACGGGGGGTGGTCAATGTACGCCATGGGAGGGTGCCCGTTCGCATAATAAATATCGGGGAGAGGGAAGTGTACCTGCCCCGGTATGCCACGCTAGCCAAATTATATACCACTAATCAAAATTCTATACAATCTGTGGAACCCTTGCCTCCATCTCACCCGGAGGAAGGTAACGGCTCTAAGAAAGACATGGAGGACTGGTGTCAGCAACTACATCTGGGTACTGACTCCACTCCCTCACACCAGAAACAAGGAGTCTATCGGGTGGTTCAAGAGTATGAGAGAGTGTTTAGTAAACACCCGTTAGACTTCGGGCGAGTCAAGGGGGTAGAACACCGCATCCCCACGGGAGATCATCCTCCCATAAAAGAGAGGTATCGACCCGTACCCCCTGCACATTACCAACACGCCAAGGGGATGCTTAGAGACATGAAGGAGGCTGGGGTAATCCGGGATAGCTGTAGCCCCTGGGCAGCCCCACTAGTTTTAGTCAAAAAGAAAGACAACACCATGAGGATGTGTGTAGATTACCGGAAAATCAACCGTATCACACACAAGGATGCGTACCCCTTACCAAGGATAGAGGAGTCATTGGCTGCTTTAAGATCTGCTAACTTCTTCTCTACCTTGGATCTCACTAGCGGGTACTGGCAGGTTCCTGTAGCAGAGGCGGACCGGGAGAAGACCGCATTCACCACCCCGATGGGACTTAGCGAGTTCACCTGCATGCCGTTCGGACTCTGCAACGCCCCAGGAACCTTCCAACGATTAATGGAGTGCTGTCTGGGCCACAGAAACTTCGAGACGGTCCTGTTGTACCTGGACGATGTCATCGTATACTCCAAAACTTATGAGGACCACCTGAAACACCTGGCGGAGGTGTTCGAAGCTCTGGCGAGTTACGGCCTAAAGGTGAAACCCTCCAAGTGTCACCTCCTGAAACCAAAGGTGCAATACCTGGGACACGTGGTGAGCGCTGACGGAGTGGCTCCCGACCCCGATAAGATCACCGCAATTAAGGGATGGCCAAGCCCCTCCAGCGTAAAAGAAGTGCGGCAGTTCCTAGGGTTGGTAGGCTACTACCGAAGGTTTATTCCCGGTTTCACCAAAAAGGCAGCACCTATGCAGGACCTCCTGATAGGCCAGTCCCGGAAGGCCAAGAACCAGAAGCCGCCCTTCAAATGGGAAAAGCTAGAAGAAGAGTCCTTCCGCCAGCTGAAGATGGCCCTCACGGGGGATGAAATCTTGGCGTACCCGGACTATAGCCAGCCCTTCATCCTCTACACCGACGCCAGTAACATCGGGCTAGGAGCCGTACTGTCCCAGATTCAGCAGGGGAGAGAACGAGTAATCTCCTATGCCAGCCGAAAACTGCGACCCACCGAAAGGAACCCCGAAAATTACAGCTCATTTAAGCTAGAGTTCCTGGCCGTGGTATGGGCAGTCACCGAGCGCTTTAGGCATTACCTCGCTTCTTCCCGGTTCACCGTATACACGGATAACAACCCGTTGACACACCTGGACACGGCAAGACTCGGTGCCCTGGAGCAGAGGTGGATGGCCCGTCTGTCCAACTACGAGTTCACAATTAAATACCGGGCAGGGCGCTCCAATACCAACGCGGACGCCCTGTCCAGGATGCCCAACCTGCCGGACGGAGGAGAAGATCCGGAGGGACTGGAAGAAGTTGAACTCCCTGCGTTCCACCGTCATGGGACTATCCAGTATTCCCACCGGGTAAGGAGTAAGCAGGCTGCTACGTTGAACCCCTTACCTCACTACAACTGGGCGGAAACGCAAGACAGCGACCCTGCCGTCCGACTGGTGAAGGAGATGCTGACTCGCCCGGAGGCTAGCCTGGAATCAGACGCTCCAGAGGAAGCCAAACAACTATGGGCAGAGAAGAGTCGACTGTTCCTTTACAAGGGGAAGTTGTGCCGCAGAATGGTTAACTCCAGGACGCATGAACTACTCTGGCAAGTAGTGGTGCCACGAAGAGACGCAGCCATGGTGATGGAGGCATACCACGACGGAGCTGGACACTTCGGGTGGAAAAAGCTGGAGTTCCTGCTGCGCGAGCGGTTCCACTGGGTAGGCATGAGGGGAACCATCGAGAAGTGGTGCAGAGACTGTGGCCCGTGCAATCTGAGAAGGAAGGACCGGGCCAGCCAGAAGACTCCCCTGCAGTCCATCGTCACCCGGCAACCGTTGGAACTGGTAGCCTTGGATCATGTAAAACTGACCCCCAGCAGAAGTGGCTACGTCTACGCGTTAACCATCGTGGATCATTACTCCCGGTTTCTGGTTGTCGTCCCCGTCAAGGACTTAACGGCTCGAACAGCAGCTAGAGCCTTCCAGCAGCACTTTTGCCGTCCACACGGGTACCCGGACCAAGTGCTGACGGACCAGGGACCTGCCTTTGAAGCGGAGGTCTTCCAGGAATTCTGCAATCTGTATGGCTGCCGGAAGATAAGGACGACACCCTACCATCCGCAAACTAATGGACTTTGTGAGAAAATGAACCAGGTGGTAATGGATCTTCTAAAAACGTTGCCCCTGGAAGAACGCAGTCTGTGGCCTGAGAAGTTGCCCGATCTGGTGGACCTATACAACCACATCCCGGTAGGTTCCACCAACTGTACCCCGGCTTACCTAATGAGGGCAAGACCTGGTAAGTTACCTGTTGACCTGGAAATGGGAGTCCTGACGCCCGAGGACACTTCACCAGAAACAGACTGGGACACAGAGAGGCAGCAGCAGTACCGGAAAGTACAGGAGAGCGTGGAGCGAAGTCTCTGTCAGGCTAGGGAAAGACAAGAGAAGACTTACAACCAGTATGCTCCCGCTGTTCCCCTGGTACCCGGAGAGCAGGTCTTGAAGAGGAAGAGACGGCTCCACAAGTTGGACGACCAGTGGGAGAAGGACCCGTACACCGTACTGCCCTCAAGCCACGAGAACCCGAAGGTCTGTACCATCAGTAAAGACGGAGGGGAAACCACAGCCATTGTATCCCGGGACCACCTGAAGAAGTGCCCCGAACAACTGAGGAACCCTGAGGAGGAACAGGAAGACCATCGACCCGTGGAAGAAAGGGAAGATATGGTTAGTACCGTGCTCGGGGACTTCCCTCGGTCTTGGACTCAAGTCAATGGTGCAGTTGTGGTACCCGTACTCACCTTCCTCCAACCATCATCCCAAGAACCTACGGAGCAACGGGTAGAGCTGGAAGAGCAGCCGGTCCAGGAGGCAGAAGACTCCACCCAAGCGGAACAGGAGAATCCACCCTCTGCTTATAGTGAGCCTGCCGTACCCCTAGTGAGACAAAGAGCCGGTAGACAGCTGCCCAGTTTACCCTTGACAGCTCCTACACCCTGTAGTTCAGGGCCAGACAGTCAGCTCCGTAGGTCCACTAGGGCCACTAGAGGCCAGTTACCCGCACGTTGGAGGATCTAAATGTTTAAGTTGTTTTACAATGTTTACCTGTTTATTGTTGCTTGTGTGTAATTTTGTGTTTCTAGTTGTTTTCAGGAGTCTTCGGTGGATTTACCGGGAATCCTTTGTATATAGTTGGAGCGTAACCCAGGATGGACTAGAGACTGTTAAGGACTCGGGGTAGGACAGACCCCTACCTGGTTACGTCTCCCTGTGTTGGTGAAATGGACACCTTTGCTTTTCTTCAAAGACTGCACCCGGTTGCGGACATCCGTGACCATCTTATTGTGTTTCCTTATTGTATTTTATTGTTCTTTGATATACCTTGTTATATTTTTCTAAAAAGTGTTTAGTCCCGGAGTACTAAATTTCACTAGGGGGGAGTGTGACACCCCAGGGGTCTGGTTGTCACAGTGATAGAGATATTACGTCTGAGAGCAGGTGGGAGGTCCTTTGGTCAGGGATCCTGTGCATGCCACACCTCCTGCCCAGCCTTGGGAGGGGAAGAACTTCCCCTGTATAAGCCCGGGGCTGAGGCAGGGTTAGTGAGTCCAGGAAGAGGAGAGACAAGAGCAGCATAGGAAGCAGTAGAGTCACAAGGAGTCAGGGGCTGGCAGCTAAAGAGCTCGCCCTGACTAAGAAGATTCTTTACCGGACCCGGAGTCCGAGGCTGTGGGGACTAACTTCTACCCAGCAGCAGAATCCGTCAGGCAGGGGATTTCAGGTCCCCTGGCCCAGAAGCCCGAAGGCCCGGTCACACGCGTGGGACCAGCACCGCCATCGTGGAGCGGAAGCCATTAGAAGGCCCCGAGTCACCGGCCATACGGGTGAGCACCACACGGTACACTCAGGGACGTGGGCTACTTACATCAGCTTCTAGCAAGGTAGCCAGAAGAGTACAGTCAGCTTGGGAGGCCTACAACTACGCCTGGCCAGGGGAGATCCCATCTGCTCAAGGACTGACCAGGCCCCGTTCGCTAGCAAGTACTCCGGGAGGGTCTATCGTTGTTACCAGTAAAGACCCTGAACGCTACCATACCGTCTCTGAGTGGTTCCTGCTACCCCCATCATCCACGTCGGCTGCCCTGAGGCCATACCCCTCCCGTTGGGGGTTATACTATCACGCTGCACCATCCTTCCACCGGCCTCAGCGGTCTGCCCTGCAGCAGCAGCCCCCTGGCTGCATTCAACGGGTGGCGTAGTCATCAACCATTTTCTACCACTAACAGACTGCCGTCCAGTTTGACTCCCTGGGCACGGACCGGGTCACCGCCACGAGACTACAACCCTAAACAGATCCGGCTCCGGGTAAGCTCCCGCGTGCGCAACGCAGCGCGACACAGGCCCAGGGGCGCGTCACATCTAGCCCAGGAAATACTTTGTGCCTAGTAGCAGTGTCTGCTAGTCAGCGGATTATCCCGGCTGTTAAGCAAGCTACACCACCTGTAGTTTGGACACTTAATTTTTTCAAAGGAAATGCTTCGGGACCACGGGATACTCAGTGAAGAGCATCAGGAGGCACCCCAAGGCATAGGGGCTGGGACTGGCAGTAGGATGCCTTGCGGTGGACAGCCGAGCTCGATCCTTATAAAAGCTTTTTAACTGCAGCAGCTTTAGTGGACGCTACTGGAGCTGGAATTACGCGGCTGCTGGCATGAGACTTGCCCTCCAATAGATCCTTGTAAATGGATTTAAAGTGTATTCATTCAAATTAGAGAGACAATTTAAATTAAAAAGCTTAGAGCTGCCTCCACCACAGGGGGGCTCGCTCGACCCACCAGCGGACAGGCACCAGTATTGGGAGAGGGGGGCTGGCCGTCAGGGTTCACCGCGGCTCTGGCACAAACCCGGCGACACGGAGGTGGCACGGGCAGGAGCGGACTGAACGTGTCGGCTTCTCACTTTTTGGATTTTAGAAGGGCATGACATGCCTATATCTGTGTCTCCCCCTCCTTTTACTCCTCCACCTCTTTTATTTTCGCATGACTATATGTACTTGTCACTTTTCCATGTGTTAGTTGTGTCTTCTGAGCAGTTTGTCAGCTTTTGGACACCTTTGAAGGTGTTTTCTATGTGTTTCTATGTGTTTTTGTTTGCCTGCCATTGGTTTTAACGGTGTTCGAAGGTGTTCGACGAAAAGTTCGACGAACAGTTCGGCGAACACACGGGTGTTCGACGAACCGAACTGAACTCGAACACTACGGGGGTGGCTCAACACTAGTCAGTACTTTACATCAGTATTTGTAAGTCAAAACCAGGAGTGGATGATAAATGCAGAAGTGGTGACGTGTTTCTATTATACTTTACCTCTGATTTTTACACTCCTGGTTTTGGTTTACAAATACTGATGTAAAATACTGACCGATTACTGAATGTGTGAACAGGGCCTTTAACTTGTACTGCTGTTCTTTAACACATTAAAAAAACAACAAAAATGATTCTTCTCATCTTCCCCCATTTCCACGTCATTGCTATGCATCACCTATGACTGGCACGCCAACTTCAGCTGTCAGCCTCTGATTGGCCAGCAGCTTGTATTGCGGTGCAGGGACCTGGTGGGTCTCTGCGCTGCTATATTTGTCAACTAAATGTGTGTACTTGGATGCACATCCAGCTGAAATAGGCGCTTGTATCAGCAGGACCCCCTTCCGCATGGAACTTGTCGCGGTTGTTACACCACTGTCTGTGAGGAGTTTGTATGTTCTCCCCGTGTTTGCGTGGGTTTCCTCTGGGTTCTCCGGTTTCCTCCCACACTCCAAAGACATACTGATAGGGAATCTAGATTGTGAGCCCCAATGGGGACAGTGCCCATAATGTCTGTAAAGCGCTGTGGAACATGATGGCGCTATATAAGCATATTACTTGTCCAAATGAGGGTTGCGTCCAACTTCTTGACTATTAAATTCCCACTTTCTTTCCATCCACACAAAGAAAAATATCCCTTGTGAAGCTCCAGACTAAAGAAAAATCAGAATAATAAAAAATGACAGCTTCAAACAAAAATCGAAAACATAGATGCGTCTTCCTTATGATAAATTACATCATTATCTGCATGAAGTTATTTTCTTCTCTTCCGAATTGTCAGCACTGAAGCAAAGTTAGTTCAAGGTCCCCCCCATATCACCCCCACCCCACTTCTACAAATCACACAATTAGTTACATTCCAGAAATTCTACCATCCATTATCCAGAATTGTGGAAGAACAAAAAAACAAGGGAAAAGCCCATGAAGCCCTTTAAAGACCTTTTGAGATAAGTGTCCGAATTCTGAAAACTCAGAGCTTTTGATGGTACTGTAAAAAGAAGCTTTTAATTTGCATAAAAAAAGAATTCAGCAAAAAACAGCAACATGTGAACACATTAAACCAAAAAAGTTGACAGAGTCTTATGATCTAAAGTATAAGGTCAGTGCGAACCCTTGAATTAGTGGAGAAGGAGATCGAAGAGACACGTATTAAAATACAGAATACACTTTCAAACGATGAATATAAATCATTTGATCAGTCTCTGGAAATAGATTTGTCCAAATGGGAACTAGAGATACAAAGCAATAAGACTAAAAAATATCAACGCGATTTGGGGGTTTATCAGTACAAACGCGTATATCGTTGGCATCAAAAACGCCATAAATTTATAGCTCGTTCTCAATCAATTTCCAACATATCCACAACATCAGAGGAAGAATGTGGGGATCTTTTTTTAGGAAAACGGTCAACTCCGACAGAAGACTCCACATCCTCAAATACGGTTACAGGTCCCAGAACACAAAACGCCAAAGGAAGGAATCATCCCTACTATTTCAGGGACAAGAAAATGAAGAAACCTTAAAGGTAATCAACCTATCCGACAAACACCTCTCCAAACCACAGACCGAGGGGCTTGCAAAAGGTTTTTCCTTTTCACCGGTGATGGGCTCTGATTACTTTACCCTGATTAAAGATTTGGAACTATTTGCTCGTAAGCTACTTTTTAAGAAACATTTTAGTCCTGATTTATCAACATTCTCGACAGCCACTGAGCTCCAGGCACTTCGGGACCTGGAGTCATTGGCAGCCGAGAATACTACACAGAATGACCCTCTCTTTCCTCCAAATTTGTGCCCGCGATCACAGATATTTCCACCTCTGTCCTCCTGTCCGCCGGTGGAAATTTTTGTGAAAATGGTGAAGGAGGACTTTGCTAAACTGAATAATAACTACATCAAAGATAATCTTTCCCGTTCACATAGATTAGCCCTCAGAGAACTAAAAAATATGAAAGATGTCGTCCTGAAAAGGGCGGACAAGGGGGGTAACGTGGTGGTCTGGCCTATAAACATGTATGAGGCGGAGGCGTTCAAACAATTGAATAGAAAAGATTGGTATAAAAGACTGGACTCAATTCCACTGCCAAAATTTAAACAAGAACTTACAGATTTAATTTATGAGGGCTTAATGTCCTCTATCATCCCACAAAAAATAGGGGAAGCTTTATTACCCAAACACCCAATTATACCCACGTTTTATTTGCTTCCTAAAGTTCACAAAGACCCCCTCTACCCACCGGGGAGACCGATAGTCTCCGGCATAGGGGGTCTTTGTGAACCAGCATGCCAGTTTATTGATTTTTATTTGAAAAAATGTGTTGAAACCCTTCCTTCATACGTGAAGGATACCTCTGATGTTCTAAGGAGACTAGACAGATTCACTTTGGAGGATGACATGTGGCTTGTTACTTGCGACGTGGAGTCCTTGCACGCGTCGATACCCCACGACCACGAGATCAACGCTGTGCGGTTCTTTCTGAACATGACCAATCTTGAACCAGATTTGACTTTGTTTATTCTGTCATCATTACAATTTATTCTAACACACAACTTTTTTGTGTTCAAGGACCGCCCCTTCCTACAGCTCCAGGGCACGGCAATGGGGGCATCTTGTGCCCCCTCTTGTGCCAACCTTTTCCTGGGGCTGTGGGAGAGGGATATGGTCCTTGACACACCTGGTCATGAGTACGTGGTCTCGTGGTCGAGATATATCGACGATGTACTTTTTATCTGGCAGGGCTCCACATCGCAACTTGACTCCTTTCTGAACCTATTAAACATCAATGATCTGAATATTAAGCTCACATGGAAGTACAGTCAACATCAAATCGACTTCCTAGATTTACTTATTACCAGATCACCTAATGGGAGTATCAGTACTGATACTTTTAGGAAGGAAACATCCACCAATTTGCTTTTGCATTTTCAATCATCCCATCCCCCAAAACTGAAAAAATCGATCCCTATAGGTCAATATCTAAGGGCTCGTCGTATCTGCTCCGATGATAGGACTTTCAATACCCAGGCCAAGGATCTATCTCGTAGATTCCTGAGTAGGGGGTATGCTTATCAAGACATTCGCAAAGGCTTTAATTGAGCCAAAAGCGTTAACAGACAAACCCTCCTAATAGGGAATAAAAAATCTAATAAAGCAAAAAATTCTTCCCTTACGGATCAATCTCCAAGATTCATTACTACTTTTAATGCTAATTGGGATGGGATTCAAAAAATTCTTTCTAAACACTGGTCGATATTACGATCAGATAAAGATCTACAATACCAATTACCTAAATATCTTTCTGTAACTTGGAGTAAATCACGCACTTTAGGAGACATACTTTGTAACAGCCACTACGTCCCCCCTAAGAATAAATACCTTTTTGGCGGTTCGGGTCCCCCTTGGGGATGTTTCTCTTGTGGAGATTGCTCAGCCTGCAAATATATTGTAAGAACAAAAACATTCACCAATATGAATCACAATAAAACCTTTAAAATCGTGTAATACAACAGCGGTAATATACTATGCAAAATGCCCTTGTGAACGTATTTATATCGGTATGACAACCAGAGTGCTGAAAATAAGGGTACAAGAACATGTCCTGGATATAAGAAATGCAGCTGATTGTTCTGAACCGCATTTGCTTAAGACCATCCCCAGACATTTCTTTGAACATCATAATTGCAATCCAAAGGGACTGACCGTCTGTGGCATTGATCACGTATATATGGGTATCAGAGGGGGGAATTTAAAACAAAAATTGCTCCAGAAAGAAAACCAATGGATGATCACTTTGGATACGCTATCCCTTAATGGTCTAAATGAGACCATCACTTTTTTCTTTTTTTCTTTTATTGTTGGACACTATATCTGTTTTTTACTTTGTTTTTGTTATTTATATTGTTTTTTTCTTATATGTTCTAGTGCGGATGTATCTATATATCCTATTCCATCGGATACTGACCTCTGATGATTTGATATCACTCTCTACTCCTCTTGAAAAGACTACGGAATGTGATTCTGCAAGTACCATCAAGGAAGATCGCCATGATACTTACCATCAAAATAGCTTGCTGTCGTGTGGACTATCATCATGGGATTCTATAAATACAACTAAAGAATGAATGTCAAGATATTTACCATCGAAACAATATATTGACATATGGACTATCGCTACATAATTTGATAGATGTCATTTGGGAAGTATCTTTGAAAGGCGACTAGCTGGATATGTACTCTTTTTAGGTAACAATATAGACTAGCGGTTTGCCATTTGATAGATACCTCTTGGGGGAATAATAATTTTTGTAAATTGAAAGTCACATGTGTGCCCTTTCCTGACTATGACATATATAAATTCTCATGGTGAGTGACCACATCAACTTGTAAATGATCATGAGTAAAGTATGCCTTGGAAGCGGAGGCCTACATGTGTGCCTTTTTCATAGCTCTGTTGTAAATTATTTTTATAAGTATTCATATGATAATATTCTCTGAGTATGAATGGTCATATATATGTTCCTCCTATATTGATATTTCATTATTCTATAGGAGGAACCTATCACCTGTTTCCTCCTATGATTATGCTGTTGGTTTTAGATATAATATTCCTGATAATTGTATAATCTATTTTTGTAAGTATCTGTATGGCAATACTCCTTCAGTATGTGTGGCCATTTATAAATGTCCCTCTTACATTCATATTAATACTTAGAAGGGATTTATTATATATTACTCCCTATGATCATGCTGCTGGCTTCGGATAGAGGAAGCCTGGAATATTTCATTATTAATGATGTAGCCATGTATTTTTCGGTGGTGACTTATCTAATAGGTCATATGTCCTTATTTCTATCCTTCTAAAGCCATTTTAGTCTATCAGCACTCCTCATTAAAACTTCTATTTTCAATTACTTGAACTGATCTGTAGTCTTGTCTTAGCGGCGCAGACGCACCTCGCACATGCGCTGTTTGTCCCCTGTGGCGCCGCGGGCTGGACTCGTTGCCGGGACGACGGAGGCGATGATGTTGTCCTCCCTTCCGTCGTTTACGGCGCGCGCCGGCCGGCCGCGCCCCTAGGGGAGGAATAACATGACGAACGATGAGCCGATTCGCCAGCCACCCAGACATTTTCATTTATATAGTGCCCTTTTTTAACTCTCCATATGCCTCCTGACGAAGCCAGAAGGAGAAACGCGCGTCGAGGCGCTTTCTTGGACTTCCCACCCGCTTTAGGGCACACCAGCATGTCTTCAGGTATAGCTTTATTTATATAATATCTATAATGTTTTGATAATTTATCAGGTACTTGTATGCAATTGCGCACTAGTCATCTGCACAATCTTTTTCACTTTACCTATCCCCGAAGGGAAACATGCTTTTTGCTGCCTATTCAATTTCCCCTAGTGATTAGGGCTGGGGATCCAATGTGTTCTCATGGTTTTTATCTGCACATCATTTTTGCAGATAACTTTAGCAATTTATTCTGTCTCACCTTTTTATGGATGTTCTATTCATATGAATATATATCTTTAATAACAATTTGTTATATGTATAATGAAACTGATCCCGCAGTTTTTTTCTGATTGGAGTCATTTGGCCTTGCTTATTTGACTTTAATTACTATAAAGAACCTTTAGATATTGTTATTACATTATCACCACTTTTGGTTCCTTTTGCACTGACCTTATACTTTAGATCATAAGACTCTGTCAACTTTTTTGGTTTAATGTATGGAATCGGGTCGGGATCCACTTAGTGTGGCGCCTTAATAAATTTTCAACATGTGAACACAGCTTTAACGTAGGGTATGTGCGCACGTTCAGAAAAATCTGCTGCAAATCCTGATGTGTTGGCAGGAAAATACGCATGTTTTACCACATTTTTGCGTGCGTATTTGATGCATTTTTTTGACGCGTTTTTCCCATTTAGGAGAATGGGTGAAAAACACTGCAAAGCCACTGAAATAATTGACCTGCTGTGGATTTGAAACTGTTTCAAATCTACAAGGGGAAAAAATAAGCCACGTGTACAAAAGATTTCAGAAATCTCATTCACTTTGCTGGGGCAGCAAAATGCTGTGTTTTTCATATACCCTCCAATGTGTGAACAAGCAAACCATGAACATTTGCTAACTTCTTGCCTTACACAGTGCACCCCAATTACAGAGCCCACAAGGCACAAAAACTTAGGTCTCATTCAGATTCTGCTTTATTTCACATACGAGAAAAAACTGACCAATTTTCATCAGTGATTTTTGGTCAGAGTTTCATCCGAGTTTGGTCCGAGTGTTATCAGTTGTTTTTCTACATGAAAAGGAAAAAAAAAAGAAACTCTATTATCTATTCTATAGAAAAGCTGTTAAAGAGATTCCAAAGCTCAGCAATTCGTCAGGGTCTTGCAAACTGCTGTTAGGCCACGTTCATACTATCAGTAATTGGTCAGTATTTTACATCAGTATTTGTAATCCAAAATCAGGAGTGGAACGATCAGAGGAAAAGTATAATAGAAACACGTCACCACTTCTGTATTTATCACCCATTCCTGGTTTTGGCTTCCAAATACTGATGGAAAATACTGACCAAATACTGAATGTGTGAACATGGCCTTACTGACATCCCGTGATAGGAGCTTTAGGGCAGATGCAGACGACTGTATGTTCTTCATCCGAGAAAATCGGTCCGATTATGCTAATCCGTTTTTCTCAGATGTGGAGAATTAAAAATAAGAAAAAGTTTTTTCATCTTCTCCATTCAGTTTGTTCGTGAAAATTGTCACCCAAGTCCTGACCATTTTTTCCATAGCGTTAAATGACCGAGCGCCATCCGATTCTGAGCCAATTTGTGCTTGCTGCAATTTTTTTTTTTTTTAATTGAACATGTGCACAGCCTCACTGAATAACATTGGTCGAAGAGCGATCCAATGTTTTGACAGATCGCACTCGGACCAAAAATACGTATTAAAGGGCTTGTCCAAAACCTAATACTCAATGCCTGACTATTTAATTAAACAAAATACATCCAATTTTGTTCAATTGAAATTTCCTAAGCGTTCCCTCTCTAACTTCCAGTTTTAGATTTTTTTTCACTTCCGATGACTTTCCGCTTGAGTTTCCTAGCATGCAGTGGGGAATTTCTAACGGGACGTCATTAGGTGGTCACAGCTGCATTCACCGCCCTGAAATGGGACAACATTGGCGACGTCTGATTTAGGGGTTGGTCTGGTCTCTGTTCTACTGAACATACACGGTTTGTCAATTCTGGCGCATGGACAATAAGCTCTCCTGATCTCCCCACTCTCGCACTGGTAGGGCGCTCCCTCATCAGCTTCTCTCTGGCTCTAAAGAGAAGTGATGAGAAAAACTGCTCAGTGCATGCCGGTAGACTCAAAAGAAATGTCATCGGAAGCAAAATTTACTTTTTTTAAACAGGAAGTTAGAATAGAGAAAGAACCTAAATAGTTCTAAAAAAAAATAAATCTAAATGGTTAGAACAGAGAGGGATCTAAATGACAAAAGTGATTAGTTTTAAAAATTAAAGAACTCCCATCAAAGTTTTCATATATTGCAGTCATCATATTATACAGCACTGTGTACTTACAATTGCTCATTTTGCCTTTCTACTCAGCTAATTATTCTCTTTTTCCACTAGCTCTATGACATTGTGTGATTAAAAACTGACCAGCTGAATCCTTTTAAGCTCTGTGTAGAAACAAGAGGTCAATTTTCTCTGCACAAGTCATGAGTCACTGCAAAAGTCAATGGTGGGGGGGGAGCAGCTGGGTCAAAAGTTAAAGAGGGGAATGATAAATGCAGGGACAAGAGACTTCCTGTTTCTACATAGAGCAGATAAAAGAGAAGAACTAACTGGGTAGAAGGGAAAATGAGCAATTGTAAGTACACAGTAATATACAGTACAGACCAAAAGTTTGGACACACCTTCTCATTTCAAGATTTTTCTGTATTTTCATGACTATGAAAATTGTACATTCACACTTAAGGCATCAAAACTATGAATTAACACATGTGGAATTATATACTTAACAAAAAAGTGTGAAACAACTGAAAATATGTCTTATATTCTAGGATCTTCAAAGTAGCCACCTTTTGCTTTGATGACTGCTTTGCACACTCTTGGCATTCTCTTGATGAGCTTCAAGAGGTAGTCAATGGAAATGGTCTTCCAACAATCTTGAAGGAGTTCCCAGAGATGCTTAGCACTTGTTGGCCCTTTTGCCTTCACTCTGCGGTCCAGCTCACCCCAAATCATCTCGATTGGGTTCAGGTCTGGTGACTGTGGAGGCCAGGTCATCTGGCGTAGCACCCCATCACTCTCCTTCTTGGTCAAATAGCCCTGACACAGCCTGGAGGTGTGTTTGGGGTCATTGTCCAGTTGAAAAATAAATGATGGTCTAACTAAACGCAAACCGGATGGAATAGCATGCCGCTGCAAGATGCTGTTGTAGCCATGCTGGTTCAGTATGCCTTCAATTTTGAATAAATCCCCAACAGTGTCACCAGCAAAGCCCCCCCCACACCATCACACCTCCTCCTCCATGCTTCACGGTGGGAACCAGGCATGTAGAGTCCATCCGTTCACCTTTTCTGCGTCGCACAAAGACACGGTGGTTGGAACCAAAGATCTCAAATTTGGACTCATCAGACCAAAGCACAGATTTCCCCTGGTCTTATGTCCATTCCTTGTGTTCTTTAGCCCAAACAAGTCTCTTCTGCTTGTTGCCTGTCCTTAGCAGTGGTTTCCTAGCAGCTATTTTACCATGAAGGCCTGCTGCACAAAGTCTCCTCTTAACAGTTGTTGTAGAGATGTGTCTGCTGCTAGAACTCTGTGTGGCATTGACCTGGTCTCTAATCTGAGCTGCTATTAACCTGCGATTTCTGAGGCTGGTGACTCGGATAAATTTATCCTCCGAAGCAGAGGTGACTCTTGGTCTTCCTTTCCTGGGGCGGTCCTCATGTGAGCCAGTTTCTTGCAGCGCTTGATAGTTTTTGCAACTGCACTTGGGGACACTTTCAAAGTTTTACCAATTTTTTGCATTCACTGACCTTCATTTCTTAAAGTAATGATGGCCACTCGTTTTTCTTTACTTAGCTGCTTTTTTCTTGCCATAATACAAATTCTAACAGTCTGTTTAGTAGGACTATCAGCTGTGTATCCACCAGACTTCTGCACAACACAACTGATGGTCCCAACCCCATTTATAAGGCAAGAAATCCCACTTATTAAACCTGACAGGGCACACCTGTGAAGTGAAAACCATTTCCGGTGACTACCTCTTGAAGCTCATCAAGAGAATGCCAAGAGTGTGCAAAGCAGTCATCAAAGCAAAAGGTGGCTACTTTGAAGAACCTAGAATATAAGACATATTTTCAGTTGTTTCACACTTTTTTGTTAAGTATATAATTCCACATGTGTTAATTCATAGTTTTGATGCCTTCAGTGTGAATGTACAATTTTCATAGTCATGAAAATACAGAAAAATCTTGAAATGAGAAGGTGTGTCCAAACTTTTGGTCTGTACTGTATAATCCGATGACTGCAATATATTAAGAGGATAAAAACTTTGAACGGAGTGCTTCTTTAGGCATTGAGTAATGGGTTGGCAATTACATTTTGAACAACCCCTTTAACTCATCCATGAAAAAAGAAAAGTTTAACAACTAACACATTTTGCTAAGTATTAACTCAGACCCACAAGTGTAGATGGAATGAAGAACTTATTATGGAGGGTCAAGATACAAAGCTCGAACAAGGAACTGCTACTCAATACAAAGAAGACAAAGATATTGGCTACTGCCAGGTGCGACTGGGAAATATTTGAGATGGATGACGACGAACTGTAAGTTGTAAAGGACTTCAGCCTACTCGGATCAATGATCACTCAAGATGCAGCGACGACACTGGAAGTCAATAGGAAAATAGCTATGGGCAAATCAACAATGAAGTCAATGGACAAGGTCTCCAAATCAAGGAACATTTCACTGACGAATAATACATGGCTCGCACATAGTCTGGTCTTTTCCGTAGTAACATGGGTAGGGAACCTGGACGATAAAGAAACAAGACAGAAGAAGAATCAACATCTTCAAAATGTGATGCTGGAGAAGGATGTGATCAAAGCCATGGACGGCAAGAAGAACAAACCAATCAATCTTGGAATAAATGAAGTCACACAAATCACTGGAAACAAGGATCACCAAGCTAAGACTTGCCTACTTTGAACGCATCATATGGACAGCAATCACTGGAGAAGGACATCATGGTGAAAGAATAGAAGGAACAAGATGAAGAGGTAGACCAGCAACCCAATGGCTTGATATAATCAAGATAACGGCGGTGAAGACCCTTGTGGACCTATCTAGGCTTGCACAAGATCCATCTTCCTACAGTGCGTTCATCAGTCAAGTTGCCATAGCTAAAAATCGAGCCAAAGGCTGTTAAATAATTATAATAAATAGTGCATATTTGTTACGCAGATGTGAGGAGGTGGTAGGAGTCCCACTCCCCTCTAAAGCCATTTTAGTATACTATATCTGTGTAATATCAAATGTGTTATTTATGGGTCGGCCATTAGATGGCAGCAGAGTTGCAAATTCACATTACTGTCTCCTGGGTGCCAGTTGGGATACACAGGGTTAACTAGTTTTGGCTGCCCTTAGTGACAGCTAAGACTGAGGGATTACTGGGAGTTGGTGTCGGCCATGTTTTAGGCTAGGAGCACAGAGGAAAAGAAGGATGGGTGTGTGGGGAAGATATGGAGAAGAACTGCACCTAAAGGAATCGAGTATGACAGTGAATGGAGACCACCGCAGAACACAGCACACCACACACACCCAGGGTGAAGAAGAAAGCACAGCATCCCTCGCCACTGACTACCACCCTGGCCCCTGTTACATTTAACGTAGTGGTCAGGATGCGAAGTGCTCGCATCGAAACAGTGGGGTGAATAGGTCCTTTGGCGCAAGAGAGAGAACGACGAAGAAGGACCGCACAAAAAATTGCCCTGGCGCAGGAGAGGCGCCTGAAGATAAACAAGGAGAATTGAAGATAATGAAAAACGTATGAACCAAGATGGCGGACGAAGATGGCGATCCTAAAATAGCGGCTGGCAACGTGGGTCCCAAGGTGGCGGAGTTTGGCGAAAAAAGAATGACCTTTCGTGGATGGAGACAGCGCATGGAGGAGTGAAAATACCCCCAACCCACTCAGAGGTCGGCCTGGAGAAGAGGAAGTCCAGCAGCCAAGGTTCGGCCCAGAAGAGGAGTCACTTACAAGAGGAGGGCGCGGTACAAGATGAAGACCGGTCCCCATGGTGAGCGACGGCGCAGACAGTGTGCGCGGGCGGGACTACCCGAAGTTATGGTATCTCGTCATCCGGCCGGCCCAGGAAAAGGCAGAGTCCGGATCGGAGAAGAAGCTTGGAGGTTCCAGAACCGTCATTCCTGCCCCATCACGCTGCTGAGAGAACACGTACCAATATGGAGCCATACGTTCCCTCCCGCATGTCACCAGAGCTGGAGGAAGGAGCGCTGGCTGCACCAGCATCATCGGACACCGAGGGAATGATTCGCCTCGAGATCCCAGGGGCCCTCGCTGGGGCCTATGTCCCGCTGGAAGCAACGGCCGGTGTGAAGGTGATGATGGTTCAATGGACCACCGTCCCTCAACCCGAGGTAGGCCAACTACTGCAGGAGATGAAGATCTGGTGCTGGAGTGAGATGCCTCAGGCAGGAATCCTGTGCCCAGGCCCTGAAGTTCCAGACCCCGTGACTGGCATCTACGGTGCGTATATACCAGAAATGGCCGCAGTGGCTGTTGGGCCTGTGGCCCCCACCCAAGGGGCTGTCACCTCTGGAGAACCTGAACAAAAATCCCCGAGTTACTGAAGGGTCTCCCTCCATCTGCAAAGAGCCGGCAGAAGAGAAGGAAGAGCTGTACAGATTGCCCCCTTCCATACCACCATGGGAGCCTCGTGGGGCAGCCTCCTCCCGCTCAGAGCTGCCAAACCCGGTAAGGGACGTCGCCCTCCCTATGAAACCCCGAGCGGACGGACTACAGGAGGCCGCAGTGGTACGCTGGAGAAGGATGGAGCGTGACCTCCTGGCGCTTGTCCCTAAGGATCGGACCGAAGCATGCCTACCTCCAGCTTTACACATGGCCCGTCCCCCCAGGCGCCCTGACGTTATAGAGGAAAGGAAGTGGACCGACATATATCTCAGGGGTTGGCTGGAGGAATCTAACTATGCCAGAAAAAGGGCCGTGGAGAATGCGCAGACGTGGGGGCGCGTGATCTCTTTTGACCTAGATAAAGGCTTTGGCTTTCTGGAGGAGGAGTTTACCAGAGACAAAGTCTATGTGAATAAGAGTGTTGTGAAAAGAAAATTCATGCCTCCCTGGCTGCACAGCCTCTATTCAGGACAGATCGTCGAAGGTGGGACATCACCTACAGCCTCCAATATCCTGGAAGAGAGTCCTGAAGTTCCTGTGTTGGCTGGAGAGTCCAGGAGAGCCGGAACAGTAGCCACCATCCCTCTACAAGTGATCCAGCACTGCCACATTATGACCTACGAAACTTCCCAAGTAGGTAATGGCGGTGCTGTAGCTGAGAGCTCACAGTTGGAAGATCCAGGTAGAGCAAGGTATCCACACCTGCCCTGGAAGTGGCAGACCCCACCTTCTTTCACCACATGGAATGCTTTAAGGAAATAGCGTCGAGAGTCAAAAGAAATAGATGGCTAACGAGCTGCTGCCTCTACTTTTCTTCCTTGTTCCCTGTGGCCAACCTGTTGGAGGCTGAGGAGCAAACCTCACAGGGTCTGAATTTTGCTAAGGCAGTTGCCAAACTGTTCTTTAAAGGACTGTTCCTTAAATGGCAGAGTGGCCTGAAGTTCTTTTCCCCTATAAAGTGAAGGTGGGTTAGTTGCCCAATACCCCCAAGGCTGGCTGGCCTGTATCTCAAGAGGAAGGAGTACCCTCGGGGCTGAGGAGAAGCCCAGTTGAGCCCAGATAGGCTTACTTTTTATTTTTATTTTTCCTATTTTTTTGTTGCACCTGTTGCGTCTTTTTCTGCTGGAATGTATAGGTGCAGGAGTGTCGACTAAGGACTGTCTGGACACTACCTGCTGCCAGGGTCCTTACCAAAAAGGACCGGTTCCAGTTTTTGTACCTGTAATCCTACCTGTCATCAAGGCCGTACAGGCAAAGTAAACTGGACTGTGTTGTTTTTAAAGAACTGTGTCGTCTCTTATTCAAGGCTCAGAAGAACTGCACCTAAAGGAGCCGAGTATGACAGTGAGTGGAGACATAAGCGGATTATAATGAGGGCAATATGGGCTACCGCCAGGGGCCCTGAGGCTCCAGGGGGCCCATGAATTGCTCCCATTATAATGCGCATTTTTTTCGGTCACCACCGCGCTGGCCGAAGGTTTAGATGATCACCGCTGTGGGCCCGCAGCTGTAGGCGGTTTGAATCATACTGTGTCGCCTCGCCCTGCCAGTGCCACATGACGCTCCCATCTGGCTGCCTCGGCTGTATATTCACTAGCACGGGCATGCAGTTTAAATGCTGTTGGTAGCGCCCTGCCTGACGTCATGTGGCAGGGCGGTCCCAACATCATTTAAATTTCCTGCCGGCGCTAGTGCATATACAGGGCTGCGTGATGCAGCCAGCGTGTCTGTGAGTGGCTGCTTTGAATTTTGGGACCGCCCTGCCACATGACGTCAAGCAGGGCGGTCCCAAAATTCAAAGCAGCCACTCACAGACACACTGCATCACGCAGCCGCTCCCATCCGGCCAGCTGCAGATCCACAGGGGCGGGCAGTTTGAATGATGCTGGGACCGCCCTGCCACATGACGTCAGGCAGGGCCCAGCATACACAGTGGCGCAGCATACATGCAGATAGTGGCAGGGGGGCCCCCGAACCGCTCCCCCAGCAGTGGCGCACGGCCGCTACTTCTTCGGCCGGGCCAGCACTGCAGCAGTTAACTTCCCTGTGCTGGCCCGGCCGCGTCACAGCTAGGAGACACGGCCCTGTGCGCGGCCGTGTCTCCTAGCTGTGACGTCACGCAGTGCATGCCCGGCCTGCACTGCTGCAGCCTGCATCGGAGAGGAGCAGGAGGACTGGAGCAGAGAGGAGCAGGAGGACTGGAGCCGAGCCGGGGGATTGTGAGTGTGTGAGACTGAGTGTGTGTGATTGAGTGAGTGTGTGTGTGTGCAGGCAGACATAATTGTGTGATGTCTGTTTATATGTATTTTTGTGTTTCAAATGTGTTTATGCGTGTATGTATGTCTGTATATGTTTGTGTGTGTGAGTGACTGCGTGCAGCCTGCTGCTGAGTATATATGGCGCCGTGCGGCCTCCTGCTGTCTCTGGGGGGGGGGCGCCGTGCGGCCTCCCGCTGTGTATAGATGGCGCTGAGCGGCCTCCCGCTGTTTATAGATGGCGTCGTTTGGCCTCCCGCTGTGTATAGATGGCGCCATGCGGCCTCCTGCTGTGTATAGATGGTGCCGTGCGGCCTCCTGCTGTGTATAGATGGCGCCGTGCGGCCTCCTGCTGTGTATAAATGGTGCCGTGCGGTTCCTGCTGTGTATAGATGGTGCCGTGCGGCCTCCTGCTGTGTATAGATGGCTACGTGTGCTCCATATTGAGTCATACAATTAATGTAAGGCTATGTGCCCAAAATGCAGAAATGCTCCGGATTTTTTTTGAGTGTTTCTGCATCTCCCTGGCAGAAAAAATGCATGCGGATTGTACATGCGGATTGTACATGCGGATTGTACATGCGTTTTTGCTGCCAGGGACAAGCGAATGTGAAGAGTTCTTCACATGCATTTCCGCATGCGGGTTGACAAGTGCTTTCCAAGTGATTTTAGCATCACTTGGAAAGTGCTTGACAACTTGGTCACACTGTATAAATCCTTGCAACCGGCATGGATTTATATAGCGTGACTGTAAAAGAATGGTAAAAAAATAAAAAATATGTTCTTACCTTCTGATGGCCTGCCGACGTCAGCGGTCGCGTGACCCGTCACATGACTAAATTATGTCACGGCAGGTCCTTTTCAGACCATCGCGAGCTGCTGGCAAGCCAGGACTCATTGGATAAAGACACCGGGGGCCATCAGAAGGTAAGTATAATGTTTATTTTTTATTTTAATCTTTTTTTTACAGGTACTATGGTACCCAGGTCCGGAAGAGAGTCTCTTCTTCTCCAAACTCGGGTACCATCCGCACATTGAAACGCATGGATTCTGCATGTACAGATGCAGTGATGCGGATTCCATGCGTTCCAATGCAAGTCAATGGCGGTGAAAACGCCGCGCTTCTGCAAAATAATTGGTAATGCTACGGATTATCATTGGGGAACATGGCAGACCTTCTACCAAGCTTTTTTTAAGTGTTTCTACAGCGGAATTGCCGCTGCGGAAACGCTTAAAAAACGCATAGTGGGCACACAGCCTAAAAAAAATTATTATAATTAATATTGTGCCAACTTAATTTCACGTGAACTATCACATGATCTATCACAGGGGATCATGTGACATGTGATACATCAGGTGTGTGTGTGGGGGGGGGCCCGCGCCTTCTAAACTGCCCGGGGCCCTTGCTACTCTTAATCCACCCCTGAGTAGAGACCACCACAGAACATAGCACACCACACACGCCCGGGGACACACGAGTCCCCATTTTCCTGTAGCGCGACAGGGTGAAGAAGAAAACACAGCATCCCTCGCTACTGACTAACCCTGATTACAACTACGGTGACCGCGCTGTTACTGAAAATAAATCTCTGTACAGAGACCAACACTAATATTACTGCCATATAGTGACAATATAGTGGTAGATATCAGTCCTGCATAACATATAAGAGATTACAATACAATTACAGATAGTGACTTACAGCTGATGTACTTTCTGATGGAGTTGACTAGCCCAAGGGATGGGGACGACTCGGTACCCGGGCCTTTGCCTGGCCTTGGGGATGTCGCGGTGGTCGGCTCCCGGGCCCATACTCTGGGGTCAGCTTTTAAAAGGGGATTGTTTGTTAATTTTATGAAAGTTCGTGACGCCACCTGTGGTATCTGGTGAGAATCACCAGCGCTGCGCAGTCCACTGAGGCCGGTGATAAGGCAGCTCGATGGTATAGCTCCCCACAGGTGGAGCTAGGCTTCAGGGCAGCGTACGGAGAGGGGGATGCAGGACAGGCGAGGCCCAGCCGGGTCAGAGCAAGAGCGGGGACAGACACAATAGTCACTTCAGTACCTTTTACTGATGGAAATTCAGGCACGTCCCGGAGCACTGTAGGGTGAAGGGTGCATATCAGGATCCTCCCCAATGAGCGGGTGTAGGGCCTCCTGTTTCTTGCCTCTGTGTAGTAAGTTACTGACCTGCCTGGAGCTAGGCCTAACTTTATCTCTGTCCTGCATCGGCTGGCTGACGTTGTGGTAGGGCCTTCTCTTGGAGTGCACGCTCCCAGCTTACGGGACCTATGTGTCTCCTGGCTCTGTTACGTATCAGCTCTCTGGTGAACCTGGGACCTGTAGTTCTCCAGGGATTCCGGTTATGCCTTACTGGGTCGTAGAGATCCCGGTAAGCTCGGATCCGGTGTCCGGTATAGGTTTCGGGGTGAGCTGGGTAAGCTCCTCTGCCCCCACTGCTACTCACTTTCCACTCGCCTTCGGCCACGCTCGGGCCCTCAATTGGCTACTCACACTAATGGCAGCTTGCCGCGCTTCACCGATCTTATGGCGCCGGCACACCTTAAGCTCTAGCTGAGCTCCCTGAATCTAGCTAGCAGGAGCCTCGTGCTCCACTGCTGAACTATTAGCTGAGTTCTCTAAACTAGACTGAGCTCCACTGCAGACTGACCTCTTTCTGTGTCTCACTCTGCAGGAACCCTCCACAGGAACTGAACTGCCTAGCTCCACCTTCCCTATTTATATCCCTAACGGGCTCCCTCTGCTGGTCTGAGCTGGAAGGTGGAGATGTGTGAATGTTTATGGGGGCCTCTTGTGGAGGATTCCATTAATACACCCTTCTAGGATCTGTGGTACCAAGCGCAGCTGGGCGCCACAGAGTTGTTCACATTTCACGTCTTTTCCATCTTGCCAAGAAAAACTAGCTGCACTCTGAAATGCAAAACATTGAATCTAAGAGATTGGAACTGCATTACTGCCATAGAAAATAGGTGAATACTATAATATGTACATATGAGATATAGAAAATTGGGACTGCAATATTGCTACAGAAAAAATGAAAGTACCTAGCACATAAATTGGCCAATTCATGATGAGAGCCCAACATGTAGCAATTTTTTTCTGTACCAATATTGCAGTTCCAAATTTCTAGATTCAATCTTTTGCATTTCAGAGTGCAGTTATTTTCTCTAAGTTTGATTGACTTAGTTGTCTTAGCTTGCACCTGTACACACTAGATTGGATGTGTCGGTCAGTTTTTTCTGTTTTCCATCTTGCCCATAATGCCACGACACTTCCAGCCACGACTCATCTGCAGAGATTATAACATAGACACATCTGACTTCTCACATTTCCAGCCCCGTCCCCATCTATTCCCAACCTGCACAAACTCCTCACCCAGCTGATACCCCAATACTGAGCCACTGCTGCCGCATGTACGTATATATACTGCACATGCTACTTGGCATAAAAACAGAGCTCCTCTTTCTACATTACATAATAATTCCCACAACTGTGCCCCATACAAAGTAAAATGCCTCCCCCTAGAAAATATTAATGCCCTGTGCAAGTGCCCTAAAAAAGTGTCCACATATCGTGCCCCTATAACAATAATGCTTCAATGATTTCCACTCAGTCCCCCAATGTACTCCTCTATACTCAGCATTATGGACCCTCAACTCCTTCTGTACACAGTATAATGCCCCCTAAGCTCCCCTATACACAGTATGATGGATGCACAACTCCCCTATACACAAAATGATGCCCACACAGCTTCCCAATTCAAAGTATGATGCCCCCACTTCTCCCTAAAAACACAGTATAATGACCCCACAGTAGCCTTCTTATAATGATTCCCTCAGAAGCCCCCACACCATATCATGGCCCCAACGGTAGGCCCCAAACAGTATAATGGCCCCTAAACTTTATGGTGACCCGTACACTGTATGAGGGCCCATCACAGTAGTCCCTACAATGCATGAAGATCCCCTACAGTAGTTGCTACAATGTATGAGGGGCCTCCCACATTGTACAAGGGTCCCCCATACTTTATGATGCCCCCACAGTCACACCACATGTTTTAATTAAAATAAAAAAAAAACATCTACTCACTAGTGATGAACGAGTATGTGCTATTAACCCTTTCGGTAAGCATTCTCGGGTGTTCGCTGAGTATCTTCAGCATGCTCGGGTGTTATATTTGAGTCACTCCATGTCCTCTTTGACAGCTTTTATACATGTGAGGAATGCCTAAGAAACAAGCATTCCTCACATGTATTTAAGCTGTCAAACAGTTGCAAATCATGCACACGGAGTGACTCAAATATAACACCCGAGCATGCTGACGGTACTCGGAAAACACCCTAGCATGCTCATAAATCTCGAGTAACGAGCATGCTCGCTCATCACTACTACTCCCTTAATCATAGATCCTGACAAGTCCACCGGTAACGGCTGATGGAACAATGCGTTGTATCCATCACACCAGCGCATGAACAGCATGTGAGTCCCGACACAACACGATTACATCACTGCACCAGGACTCTGACATCCTATACGCCTCGGCCAGTGCATCACCCCGCAGGCTTAAAGCGATAACTACACTACTGAGGTTACGTCCTTATGAATGAAGTAAGTTATTTTTATCCTGTAGGGAGCGGTGTTTGCTCTTCCTGTATCGGAGCTGTCCCAGGTTACAGGGGAGATATTGCCTCTGTAACTGTCCCCGGTGAAACCATACAGGAGTCACAGAGAGAGAGAACGCTAATGCTGAGTGACGCGGTAAAGTAACATCACGGAGGATCTGGGGAAGTGAAGTGATCAGACTGTCAGTGACAGTGATTGACAAGTCCAGCACAGTAGTGACGCAGGTGCATCGGAGAGACCAGAGACCGTACATAAGTGAGGGAAAGTTCTGCTGTTGTTCAATGTTTAAAGTAAAATCAGCTCTATATTGGACGTCTGTGATAAAGCCACGATAAACTGTTTCTATTATTTGGTTCCAACCATTCACGCAGTGTAAGAATTATATATGGGTTATCTTTTATTTTATTGTTTTTATTTTTTTTACAATACGTACACATACTGTAATCCTATTTGTGATGTGGGTGAGATTCATTGCAGATCACCATTGTCCATACTACTTGCTTTTCTTGGCACTCCGGAGAGCCTCTGCAGACAGCTGCCCTCACTATGAAGGACTCCACAACATGGATGATTTGGTTCCAGTTGACATCAATGGCTGCCATGTAATACAATTCATTCGGCCATTCTAGAAGATTCCCCTGAGGATAACCGCTTCTCTCTGGGATGGGCTCCACCAATCAGATCTTCAGAAATCAGTTCTTTCTCGGGGACTTACAAGGAGAAGACTACAGAAGGGTCTAGGTTGGAGACTAAAGTCAGTCAGACAATTGATGACCAAGAGCTGGAATCAGGGACTAAATGCATTGAGGGAAAACATTGTCTTTACATTGAGGATAGAACAAACTGATAAATATGATGTCACATACAACTGGGATAAATATTCAGAGGAAAATTGGCAGCAAGAAGAAAGAATCCAGGAACGAGCCACTAATGGTTCCACTGCTTCTAACAACATATAAATAATTGTGAGATAACTTCTAGCATGGAAATTTGGCTAATCTCCGTTGGGCGGCACCGAGGCGCTGGATCTGGTCTTTCAAATCCTTCCGCTCCCTCGCCACATCCTCCTTCTCCATCAGTAACACACTGAGGTTCTCCTTGTCTTGGAGCAAGGACTATATTTTAGATTGCAGCTTGTCGGCAAATTCATGGAGCATGTAGTGAAGAATAATCATGGGGATCTGGTTAGACAAACGGGCGGTCGTGTTCTAGAAGAAATATAGGAAGCAGAATATTAATGGATGGACGGATCTATTCATAATATACATCATATCTAAATCTGAGACCATATTAACCATCGTAATGAACTAACCCTGAAGTATGCCTCGATGTGTTGAGACATCTCCTCAACAGAAAATGCTGTTTTTGTTTTTTTGCTGTGACTTTCCAGAAGATCCAAAAGCAGACACAGAAGATCCAAAACCAGAAGTAATAATTGTTGCCTCTTTGGCTGCCTCCGTCCGGACGTTCCTCAGAGCTCCACCGTACATCGAGTCCTGGCAGTAAATGTTCCTTTCCACCTTGAACTGTGTACGGATCAGTCTCTCAGCCTCCCTTTGTTGCTCGCTGCAGATATCTTCTAGCTTTTCCTTAAGAATTAGGTACAAAAAGACAATTAGAAGGACTGTGAAGGATCCCACTAAATATGGGGATGAAAAATTACTTGATTCTCCATCAGCAAATCTTCTAAGCCGTCGCTGCCTCATTAATTTAGACTGGACTGATACCTATAATACAGGCGTCAGCAGAGGTTAAGGTTCACCATACACCACAGGTAGCTGTCGGCAGAGTGGACAGTGAATCATCCCCGCTGCCCGTACACATGCACGCTCGGCTTGGAAGAGCAATTATGTTTTCTCAGTGCTGATATGGGAACAACCTCTGGCAGATACCGCTGCTGACAGTTTATCTCCTGTGACACCGATACGATCAGCCTAAAAGCCTAACTGGAAACCCCCATGGATGTCTGGCCAATTCAGCCAAAAACTTCATGTTGGGCTATCTGCACATGGAGTCTTTTTGTTGAGTTTTTGGAGCAGAAACACCAAGTTTTTGAGGAGTTTTGCATTTATGAGGAGGATTATGAAGAGTTTTTTCTCAGTTTCCTGAACAGTTTCTGCTTCAATAACTTCTCGAATACCTCCGTGTGCAACTTAGTTTAGAGAATTTGTAAAATGATAAAACAGAAATACTGATCCTACCTTTGTACATCTGTAATAATGGGTTAAAATCTTCACCTCTGTATCATAGACAGTTCATCTGATGAATTCTTTAAAAAAGAGAAATAAGACAAGCTGCAGTCAGTACCTTGTACCTAAACCAGTCCAGGAATGTAGTGAAGCTCATTTACTACAGTGTATAACAAAGTTGTAAAACTTCCCAGTGCTTCCTAATGCTGGATTATAATCTGGCTGATCAGTGAGAAATTTGCTAGGGAGTCATAAGGGAGGAGCTTTCCCCTTAATATTTCCTTATCTTCCTTTTTTTATTTTCTCTTTATCTCTTTTATATTTTATCCCTTTTATATATATTTTCTAGTTTCCCATAATACTTATTAAGGTATAATTCCTTATTATTCTATTCACACAATTTCTCCATGCCCTTTCTTCTGTTTATCTCTTATCCCTTCAATTGTTATTACTGTATTCTCGTTGTTTTTACCTCCCTTTCCCACCGTTCCCTTTTAATATTATTTCCTTATTCCTCCCATCTTCCCTTATATTTTCACACTTCCCGTTTTTACTTTCCTGTTATCCCTTTAAATTTTGAAAATTAAATTCGAAATTTCTGATTGTCAATTCACAGTAAGTCCCAGCATGCCCAGCAGTCAGTAATTAGGGGAACCAAAGAGCAAGTGCTAAATGTGACTATAGCGCCACCACTAAAAAAATGAAGAATTACATCCAAATGAAAGAACAGGGAAGTAGTTATTTTGAGAACGTGGAAAGATGCTCGGATTGTAAAGGGTCAGAGTTGGAGGGCAACTGACCACAGACATGTTCACAGGGGGTCTGACATTTCCATCCCCAACAAAGACCATTTTCCACAAGCTTTTGTCAGCGACTTCTGTGATTTTTCTTACCTGTGACTTCTTTCAGCTTCCGGACGGCTCCTCAAATGTTTTGACGTTTTCCAATGTTTTAAAGTTGATATACCCTGGAAATTCCTGGCCACGGCGTTGCTGACAAATGTTGTATTTTCTCTTAGGCGCTGGTACAAGGTTATTGTCTCTACTGAAGATGTAAAAAAAAGTTGTTATATATGTACAGGGTCGGCCATTTATATGGATACACCTAAATTAAATGGGAATGATTGGTGATATCAACTTCCTGTTTGTGGCACATTAGTATATGGGAAAGGGAAAACTTTTCCAGATGGGTGGTGACCATGGCGGCCATTTTGAAGTCGTCCATTTTGGATTCAACTTTATTTTTTTCAATGAGAAGAGGGTCATGTGACACATCAAACTTATTGAGAATTTCATAAGAAAAACAATCGTGTGCTTGGTTTTAAAGTAACTTTATTCTTTCATGAGTTATTTACAACTTTATGACCACTTATAAAATGTGTTCAAAGTGCTGCCCATTGTGTTGGATTGTCAATGAAACCCTCTTCTCTCACTCTTGACACACTGATAGCAACACCGCAGAAGAAATGCCAGCACAGGCTTCCAGTATCCGTTGTTTCAGATGCTGCACATCTCGTATCTTCACAGCATAGACAATTGCCTTCAGATGACCCCAAAGATAAAAGTCTAAGGGGGTCAGATCGAGAGACCTTGGTGGCCATTCAACTGGCCCATGATGACCAATCCACTTTCCAGGAAACTGTTCATGTAGGAATGCTCGGACCTGACACCCATAATGTGGTGGTGACCAGCTTGTTGGAAAAACTCAGGGAACGTGCCATCTTCAGTGCATAAAGAGGGCAACACATCATCATGTGGCAATTTCAGATATCCAGTGGCATTGAGGTTTCCATTAATGAAGAATGGCCCCACTATCTTTGTACCCCATATGCCACACCATACCATCAAGATATGAGATGAGCAGCATCTGAAACAACGGATACTGGAAGCCTGTGCTAGCATTTCTTCTGCGGTGTTGCTATCAGTGTGTCAAGAGTGGGAGAAGAGGATTGCATTGACAATCCAACACAATGGGCAGCACTTTAAACACATTTTATAAGTGGTCATAAAGTTGTAAATAACTCATGAAAGAATAAAGTTACTTTAAAACCAAGCACACCATTGTTATGAAATTCTCAATAAGTTTGATGTGTCACATGACCCTCTTCCCAATGAAAAAAATAAAGTTGCATCCAAAATGGCCGACTTCAAAATGGCCGCCATGGTCACCACCCATCTGGAAAAGTTTTCCCCCTCCCATATACTAATGTGCCACAAACAGGAAGTTGATATCACCAATCATTCCCATTTAATTTAGGTGTATCCATATAAATGGCCCACCCTGTATATATATATATATATGTATAAAACTCTAAATTATCCCATTTTTCCCAGTTTTAATATGAAGAAATACATTACTATTAGTGATAATAATAATAATATAATTGATGTCGCAGTATCTCTAAAACTCCGATTTGTCAAAATATAAAGTGATTTAAAACATAGGCTTGAATGCCGAAAACAAAAGAGACGTCTTCTTTTTTTAAATGTTTGTTAGAGCTATTAGGAAAGAGACATGTGAACGCCTTTAGGATTTATAAAGTTTGCTTATGCTTATACACTGTGACAAAACTGCAGCTGTGGGAACGTTCGGCTACTGATTAATAAGCACAGTGACTAATGAATGATGTGGGATCAGTATAATTTTTATGTCCAGATTTTGGTGGAACAATTCCATAATCCATACCATAAAACAGGTGGAGATACAGCCCTAAAGTGAGAACATGAAAATATTGAAATGTAGATTATACTAATATGGCAGAGGTGCCTATGGGTGCATGCGACTACTAATTCTGTAATCCCCCATTGTTGTGCACCTATAAGACCCTCATCCAGCATTACGGCTGGAGATAATATGTTTGTAATTTACCCGAAATGTTCATGCTCCTAGAAGAAAGCTTGCTCACTTTGTAGGGTGGTCTCCAGGCAGGTGAGGTTCTTGTTCTCACTTTGCCCCCAACACTTCACTATCATGTTTCCTTTCTTAATCTTATACATCAGATTTCGGACACTTACAAAATCTGGCTCAGATCCTTTGCCAGGATCTCTAGGAAAGAAATCAGATTTGATAATGAGGTGTCGTCTATATATTGACCGCAGCACTGAGAGGTGGAAAAGCTGTCATGGAGGCGTTATGTGGACCCAAACCACCATGCATATTAATATCTACATCCAATATTGGCCAATATATGTGTGAATATTGTTGTAAATTGTGATTTACGTCCACATAAAGTCGTAATCACAACACTTTGCTTTAGTGGATTAATACTTAGTGGCCTTCTGCCCCTTTAAAAGTGGCCAGTTATTACTCTTATTTTATTCCCGCTGATTCCCTGAAGATAATTCCATTATACAGTTCCAAAAATATTGGTGTTTTGTTTTTAAAGTTAATTTCAACAAACTTTACCAAGGAGGTGGAGCTCACAGAGTAATTATGCAAAGCATCCTAAAGGCACGCACCATAGGATCCTGTGAGCCACACCGCTTTAAAAAAGACCATGAAAATTGGCACAAAATAAAAAGGCCCATATTTTTGGAACGGAACCGTATGACGGATTAAAACAACTTGGAATGTTCAGGGGTGAAGTAAGAATAAAATAAGACTTGGTGACTGCTCCTCCTTAAGTTTACATATGGGCACGGTGTGGTAAAATAATAAGAGCACAGAAAACCTACTGCTTCCCCAGCGCTCCTCCGTTCCACTGGCTGTGCTCCCCTCAGGCCTGTCCTTCTCTTTCTGGCATTGTCGGTGTTTGACATCCTCAGACAATCACTGTGGACCCTATTGGCAATCGTAAATCCAGAAGCCACATAACAGGCGTCTGAGGAACCTGCAGGAGATAAGATCGCGGTGAGGATTTCTCGAGAATGGACAGTGGTGTCTGTAAAGAAGGGACTAGACTGGGGAGGAGAGGGGATTACTGGGGGGATCACTGCTGTACAGTCTTGGTTCAGGTCCTAGAGACCCCGAATGATTTTGGTGAGTCCTGCACATGAGTCCTCCCACAATCAGCTGCTATTACAGGAGGGAAATGTTTGGGAAACTCTCCAGGGAAAGGTAAGTGTTAACTGCAGGAGGGTAAATGACCTTCTAAAGCTGAGTATCTTTGCCCTCAGTAATAGATTGAGGTCCTGATGGGAGTACCCTCTTCTATTATCTCTACTTGCTCTAACATGGCAGGAGACTTTGCTACTTACCTTAACGGCTGTATTTTCTTTTTGTCACTTGTGCTGCTAAAGAAAGATAAGAATTTATTATTAATAAACTCATAAAAAGAGAAATAGTAGAGGCGATCCTAATGTCTGAAACGGCTCCTCCTCCACCCCTGGAGCACTCTATGCAAGAAGGGTTAAATAGGTTCCTTTCTTCTGCCGCCACTAGAGGGCGCTCACTGCAGACTGATTTATTATACAATTTAATAGGAGCTGTACAAATCCCTATGCAGTGAGCGCCCTCTAAAGGCAGAAACACAAGCTGAAGGTAAGCCGTCACTCACATATTCCTCTCTTTGTTTCTTCTCAGAAATGTGGGTGTCCACCACCTGCGTTTTTTCCTAGTAAATAAATTCAAGTAGATAACATTAGTGATGAGTAGATGACATTCCCCAGGATGAATCTATACAATACACTAAGACTGTGTCAAGTTCAGTGGCCAGTGAATGAGACAGAAAGAAAGTATGTGAACCCCTAAGCTCCAGCAGTGTCTCCAGTCCTGTTTATACTGTATTCCTAATGATAGACTCCTTATTTGACCTCATGTCCCAAAAGACATTACATCTGCAGCTCCAGGATATTCTTCTTCTTATTAAATATTATTATATTTAATTATTATTATATTATTATAGTATACACAATACAATGTATCACTTTGCTTCCATTGTGACAACCAATCACACTGCTGGGTTTATCCTAATTCTGTAGTTTATGTATGTGGCTCAGTAACTATGTGAAAGGTACGAGGAGGTAGAGAAGTGATCAGGGATTATTATATGATCAGTATTGTGTATGTACAGTAGATTATATAATATGGAGGAAGGGGCAAAACTAGTGCAAAATGAAGCTGGAGAAGTTTCTCATAGTGACCACATGATTTCTACTCAATAGGAAAATGTTAGCTGTGACCTGACCGGCTGCTACAGACAAATGCTTTCCTCTTATTAATTCATTTAGCTGATTTATAAAGGAAAAGACAATCTAGAATTTCATAGTGATATACTTACAAATATGGCTGATGTATCTCTTTGTAGTTCTTATCTTCGGGCTTTATCTGCTTCTCAAGACTTCCCTCCTCGTCTTTGATGTTGATGACCGCCTCCTTGTTATACACTGTCTCCTCCCCCACCTCCATCTCCTCCTTGTTGTTATTCATTATCTCCTCCTCCACCTCAATTTCCTCCTAGTTGTTGTTCGTTATCTCCTTCACCACCTCCATCTCCTCCCTGTTGTTATTCACTATCTTCTCCACCATCACCTCTTCCATGTTTCTGTCTCCTCCACCCACTTCCCACCTCGATGTTACTCACTGCCTCTTCCACCAACTCCTCCTTGATCATTTCCACTGTCTCCTCCACCACTTTCACCTTGATGTTATTCACTGTCCTATCCACCGCCACAACCTTGATGTTACTTACTGTCTCCTCCACCTCCACCTTGATCTTATTCACTGTCCTTTCCACCATATCCACCTCCACCCTACTCACTGTCTCTTCCACCACCTCCATCTCGATGTTACTCATAGTCTCTTCCACTCCCTCCACCTTGATCTTACTCACTGCCTCCTCCACCACCTCCTCGTTGATCACTTCCACTGTCTCCTCCACCACTTTCACCTCAATGTTATTCATGGTCCAATCCACCTCCACAACCTCGATGTTACTCACTATCTTCTCCACCACCTTCACCTTGATCTTTTTCACTGTTAATTCCACCATCTCCACCTCATTGTTATCCACATTCTCCTCCACAACCTCCTTGATCTTATCCACTATCTCCTCCTCCACCTCCTTTCTGTTGTTATCCTTCATCTTCTCCACCATTTCCTCCTCGCCTTCCTCCATCCTATAAGTAGATAAGACAGTGACTGTTCAGGACATACTCTCTGTGCTCCATAGATGAATATCAGACAGTAGAGACGAACGGAGCCATGAACAAGTCTAATTTACCAAACTTATGGAAAACTTATGGGCATAGACTGCTACTATCAAACACAGTGGGGGCTGTATGCTCCCCCTAGCGACTGCTGCCGAAAACCACTTTGACAATAATACAGAATGCAGAAATAACAGTTCAGTACTCATACTGAGGGGTCCTTCTATAACTTGTCCGTTAGCTCAACGTATCCCTAGATGTACAGGACAATATGGAAAGGCAAGGAAATAAAGTTTGTCGGCCATCTATCACGTATAGACTCTCAGTTATTTAATAATAGCATAATTTAGCGTCATTTACAGTGAAATACATTTTAATCAATTATAGTGAAGTTATGAGGGGGGCAAATCTATATCAGTCCCAGTGTGTGGCTCTATAGTGGATCCTCCACCTCCGGCCTCTTCCCATCTAATGGCCCCATCTGCCGGTGATGTTTCTGCAGGTGAAGACAATGATTGGGGGAAATGTGGCTCCATCCAGTGAAGAGGAGAACATTCTTTGGTTAAAATCAGCAGCTGAGCGTTATAGACACAATGTACATTCACAGGAAAAATGGACTTACCCCACTCCATCCAAACCACGAACTCCGAATCTCCAATACAAAAATAATAACGCTGGCACCATTGCTGGAGAGCAGGAGACAAGATAGAAGAGAGTGAGGGACACAACAAGAGGAGAACAGAGCACAGACTTAGGGCTCATTCAGACGTCCGTACAAATCAGTTCAAGCACAGACTGCTAAAGCACAGACTGTCTGCAGCTCTCTCCACCCGAGTGTGACAGCTTCATATATTTCTATCAGGTAGTCACATTCGGGTCGGGAGAGCCGCGGCCAGTCCATGCTTGGGCTGATTTGTACGGAAGTCTGCGTGGGCCTTTACACTCCACCTGAAACTACAACCCTTAACCCCTTAAGGAACTGACAATTTATTTTCTTGAAATTTTGATTTTCCTTCCCTTTCTTCCAAGAGCCAAATTATTTTATTTTTCCACCAATATAGCAGTACAAGGTCTTATTTTTTTTGTGGGAGGCGTTGTAATTTTGAATGACATCATTCACTTTACCATATCATCTACTGAAAAACGAGAAAAAAATTCCAAGTGGAGCGAAATTGTGAAAAAAAGACAATTTCACTATTGATTTTTAGATTTTGTTTTTACGGTATTCATTGTCCGGTGCGTAAGACCTGGTTACATGATTCTCCAGGTCAGTACGATTATGGTGAGAACAAACTTGTACATATTTTTTTGTCTTGAAACAAATTTCGGAATTTGCTAAAAAATAAAATGTTGTTTGTGTCATCATTTTCCATCAATGGAGCTGTGTGGGGGCTTATTATTTTGCGCCCTGGCGTGTTTATTGTTACCATTTTGGGGTATGTACGACATATTCATCACTTTTTATTGCATTTTTGGGAGAACTGCTGTAACTGAAAGCCTGTGGCTGAGCTTCACAGGAGTAACAAGATGGCGATGACAGGGGCCGATGGGAACTGGTAAGTGCGTGTAGCTCTGCAGCTTTGCAACTCCATGTATCATGTGTAATATCATAAAGTATGGGGGCGCAGCCAACAACCACAACATTCCGTGACATCACAACATTCCGTGACATCACAACATTCCGCGACATCTGAACATTCCATGACATCACAGCATTCCGTGACAACACAAGTAGTGGCTGTAACTGCCGTGTTCCATTACCCAATATACTAGAGAACAAACAATATAAATCCTACCAATATGGGGAAATATCTGTATACTATCACTATATAGAGTGTAGAGCTAATATGTATATACATTGGGATTGTACAAGAATTCCCAATATTAGTTGGATTTATACTTTTGGATCTGGATTGTATATCACTTTATGTCACAATAACACCCGGCAATAACATCATTATCTTTAGGTTTCCATGTTTTCCCCTTACAAAATATGACTTTCATCTCCCAGATTTGGATGATTGTAAAATTATATACGGCCAAAATAATGGAGAAGTCGCTGTGCTACTGATATGGCCGAGTCTGAAACCAATAAAATATGATGAGAAATGGGTAACTCATTGTCATCTCTGTGTAGAATATATAGAATGTGACTGGATAGAGCTCTCCTGACTGTAAGGACAAGATTGGGTAAAACTTGGACATCACCGAATCTGAGGGGTTCACTCTTTGTTTTGGACTTTTTTTTCTATTATATAGGAAAAAAGACTCTTGAATGAATAAAAAATAAATGAGAAAAAAAATTACAGAAGAGATTGAAGGACACAACTGGAGACACAGAGCGGACTTACCTCTCTCTCCACTAACTACAACCCTCAAACGGAATGTTGGCCCTGCAGCTCCTTATATAATGTGGGTGATGTCATAATGCAAGGAGGTGGAGCCAGAAACCGCTACATTCCGTGACATCATCAGCAGGAGCAGCAGCAGTTATTTAACCCTTAATGACCCAGCCTGTTTATGTTAATGACCATAAACATACTATATACATATAATCTATAATTTGTGGAGAAAAAAAAATCTGGAGATCTTTTGCAAATACTACTGTCAGAAGCACCACCAACAAGATGGAGGAATAAGAATTTATATTGCTGGAGAAAATGAGGATATGGTGAAGGATAATGTGAGACGAGAGCTATGACCGATCTGGTAATTTAGAGGGCTATAGTCTGTTCAGGAATGACCGTACAAATAAGCGAGGGGGAGGGGGATGTGCTTATATGTAAAAATTTCCATAAAGCCCATCCTACACTATGCACAATATATACCCTATGGGGATATACAAGCTAGAAATAGGAGGAAACCTCTTTGGCTAAGTAGAGCTGTAAGGGGAACAAGGCAGCACGGGGGCTCGGTGGTTAGCACTGTACGGTGGCTCGATGGTTAGCACTGCAGTGCTGGGGTCCTGGGTTCAAATCCCACCAAGGACAACATCTGCAAGGAGTTTGTATGTTCTCCCCGTGTTCGCGTGGGTTTTCTCCGGGTCCTCCGGTTTCCTCCCACACTCCAAAGACATACTGATAGGGAATGTAGATTGTGAGGCCCAATGGGGACAGTGCCGATAATGTCTGTAAATTGTCTGAATTGTAAAGCGCTGCGGAATATGTTGGCACTATATAAATAAAAAGATTATTATTATTGTCTAAAAGAAAGCGTATAGAGAATTAAAGCAAGAGGGGGGAGATGAGAAAATAAAGCAAGAAGAGAGTGACAAGTCATCAAATAATTGTAGAAAAAAATTGTGTAAAAAGCAAATCAAGCAAAGACTGAGACAGAGAGACTCATTACCAAAGAAAGTAAAAATCATCCAAAAATATTCTTCAACTACATAAACAGTAAGAAACTCAAAAATGATAGTAAACCAGAAATTCCCCATTAAATGTCACCTGCTTCACCCAGCAGGAAATACGACGCTGCCTCAAAATCACAAAGGTTGACAAATCCCCGGGCCCGGGTGGCGGACACCCTCAAGAACTGCAGGAAATAAGTACAGCGATAGACAGACCGTTATTTATAACATTCATAGATTCCATAATAACAGGGAGTGTGCCACAGGATGGGCGCAGAGCAAATATGGTGCCAATATTCAAAAAGGGGACTGTCACATTGTGTCTGAACATGCTGCTGCTACACCTGCCCTGGTCACTAGGCGGCGCTGCAGTAACAGTCCGGTTACTGCTGGATAGTTTCCCCTTTGTTATTCTCTTGTGTTGTGCAGCAGTTAGCTGGTAGGTAATTAGCTCTCTGCTGGGAGCCATGAATGGAGCTCCCTTCTATATTAACCCCAGCAGATTGACAATAGCTGCCGGACAGTCAGCAAAAACTTGGTGCTTTTCTCCACTGCCCATAGCCTCCGGCAGAAACAAGCACTGTCTGTGATTTTTTTAATTTTTCCAAAGTTTGAACTGCACATCAGCTAAAGAGGCTGCTGCCATGTGCCGTACTAACAGGATCTTACCGGAAGAAGAATGACGTTGGCGCGAGGAGAGAAGATCATCCAATCACCGCTGAGCACAATGGGGCTTCATTCCCATCTTCTGCCTACAGAGTCGAAGTCGCCAGTGGCTGATGACTATAACTGTGTGTGTGTCTGTCTCCTCATATACAGCACCATACTGTATATACAGGTCCACACTATATCCTGCATTACAGTATGTCTGTATATACTATATGGATAGAGCGTAGATCTGTATGTACAGTAAAGTGCTGTGTATCTACTTAATACACCTAACAGCTTCCCCAATGTGATATATATGTGTCACCCAGGGGGAATATAGGGGACTCGGTACCCGGGCCTTTTACCTTGTTTAGGAGGTCACGGCAGTCGGCTCCCGGGCCCGTACTCTGGGTCTCTCTTTAAAAAGGGGTTTTAGTGTACACTTTGACTCGTGACGCCACCTGTGGTTTCCGGTAATGGTTACCAGCGCTGCTGCAGACCTCCGGGGGTGATGGGATGGCAGCTGGGATGTTTCTGTGGCGCCGTAGAACCCAGTAGGGCCTGCGCTTTCTCCCATATTGTGCCCATTATAAGCGATGGAATTACGCAGCGGTGTTCGCACACCGTGTAATTCCAGCCCTTTTTTACGGAGGTGCAGGAGAAATGAAGGATGTGACGTCACACGGGGACAGCCCTCCTTACATTCACACACCTCCACCCTACCACCTCAGACCAGCAGAGGGAGTCCTTTAGGGATATATATATGGAGGGTGGAGCTAGGCAGCTCAGTTAGTTGTTGGCAGTCAGACTGGGAGAGAGTCTGAGAGCGTGCTGACGCTGAGAGCAGCGAAGATGCAGCTCGTCTGCTGCTCGTCTGCTGCTGCCGTAGTGAGGGCCCTGAGTGCAGCCAACAGCAAGGAGGGTCCGCGCCTAAAGGGACCCTTTATACCCAGTAGGGACCACTGGATACCTGGAGGACTACAAGTCCCAGGCCGACCAACGCTGACTACTGTACCAGGGCTAGGAGTCACGGAGGCCCCAGCGACCAGGGAGAGTGATCTCCAAGAGAAGGCCCTACCACCAGGTCAGCAGGTGCAAGAGAGAGAGACAGTAATTAAGCCAGGCCTAGCTCCAGGCAGGTCAGAAGCTTAGCAAGTGGAAGCAACGGATCAGGAGGCCCTATACCCAGTCACTGGGGAGAGTCCAGAAGTGCACCCTACCTACCGAGTACCCTGGACCATACCTGCATCTACACCAGTTAAGGTACCGAAGCGAACCCCCGTGTGAGTGTCCATCATTTCTTCCTGAATCGCCCTGGCCGTCTCTCCCCTGTACCACCATCCATTACCCCCCGCTCCACCTGTGGGGAGCCGTTCCATCACAAGCTGCCCTACCATCTGCCTCAGAGGACTGCTCCGCAGAGGCGGCTCCCTTTAGACGCATTCCACAGGTGGCGTCACGAACACTTTACCAATCCCCTATAAATAAATCCCCCTTTTGGGTGACCGCCCTGGGTCACGGACCGGGTCAGCCACCGTGATATCCCCCAGCAACCATAGGCCCAGCTGCTGAGTACCCCACGGCCCTCGCGGCGCGCCATTCTCCTGGCGTCACGAACAGGATTCCGTGCCCATTGCCACCGGGTACTGTGCACCTTGAAAGACTGTAATACTTACTGTGGTGAAGATTTCCCGCCATTCCCGAGGTTTCCCGCCATTGTCCACCATTTTCCAGTCGCCGTGCGGGAAGAAGAGGGGCGTAACGGCGGGAATCGGAGAGGCGTGACTGTGAAAAGCGCGCAAAGCCCAGGACACGCCCCACCCTTGACGTCGAACCAGGACTCGTCAGGTCCTGGAAGGAGTCCAGTGGACGCTATGACATCAGACGCGAGCGACGCAAGGTCCTGGAAGAAGACCGTCGCCGGCGGAGCTGCGGCCTACCTGATAAAAAGTGAAGAAGGTAGGCTACGGTTTACTAGGGGGGGGCGCAACCATGGCCGACGACCAGCAAGCCGCCGGAGCACCAGTTAACGCTCTCGATGCCCAGGCCGGAGCGGCCACCCCACCAGCAGGGGTCGTAACTCCATTGATACTCATGGCCCTGCCGTATATCCCTGGAGCGAAATGGCTTCCCCAGTATAATGGCAAACCAGACACCCTGTCTGGGTTCAAGAGAAAAATATGCGGTGTACTGGACATGTATTCTATGACTGGTAAGCAGAGAGCCGCTGTTGTGCTGGGACAATTGACTGGTGCTGCAGAGCGGGAAGTTGAAACCTGGCCAGCCGCAGACCAGGAATCAGTATCCATTATCTTTAAGAGACTGCAAACTGTCTTTGAAAACCGCACTGAGACAGATCTCCGGATGAGGTTCTACCACTGTGTCCAGAAACCTGAGGACAGTATCCGGGACAATGCCAGGCGCTTACAGGAAGCCCTGCGGGCCCTATAACAGGTTGGTCCAGCCAGCATACAGGATGAGAATAAAATGCTGATGGAACAGTTCATCCGGGGGTTGAGGTCCCAGGAGGAGAGCAGAACTGTATGGTGGTGGGCTTTAGATCATTCAGACGCCACCTTTGACACCCTCAAGGACATGGCTATTAAGGGTCTACAGCCCCTGGAAACATCAGGGACTGCTATCCAGCGTTACCAGGGTGGGGCCACCCCAGTGCCTGCAGCACCCACTGCTCCTTCATTGATGGCTGAAACAAAAACGCAAACAGTGCCCCCTAGCGAGCTGAACAGCCTGCACTCTGAAGTGCCCCAGCTAAGTAAAACCCTGGCCACTGTCCTTAGCACCCTGCAGCTACAGGCGGAGCCCAAGCCGGAAGGAAGGATCCTACTCGCTGACAGCCTTGAGGATGTCCCCTGGATGAGGAGAAGAAGGAGGACAACGCCACCCCGTAGGAGGACAACGCCACCCCAGAGGAGGACAACGCCACCCCTTGGGAGGACCAACGACCAGCATCGACCTCCAGGAGACTTCATCTGCTACCGTTGCCACAAGGCAGGCCACACAGCGTGGAACTGTCCTTTAAACGAGCAAAGCCTGGGGCTGAGGGCCGACACCCAGGAGTAAACCAACCAGGCCCATCAAGCTGGTACCATCGGTACGTGGGAGGAAGGCCTTTCCTGTCCATCATGCTGGACGGCATAGCCACACCTGCATTACTGGACACCGGCTCACAGGTAACCATCATACCTGATGTCTTCTACAAAAGGTACTGGTCCGTAGATGAACTCCAGCCGCCAGCCCCGAACCTCTCTGTGTATGCCTCTAACGGCCTTCCTCTTAACCTAGTAGGGGTTAAGGAAGTGACAGTGAAGATGGGGAGAGAGGAACTAAAGGACCAAGGACTGATTGTAGTAGAATCTAACCCTGGTGATACAGACTTGTATATGATACTTGGTACGAATATTGTTGGTAACTGTTTGGGAGAAGTGTTGTTTTTGCTCCAACAGATTGCTGACACTGCCAAACCAGGGCAGAGGAAGGTGCTCCAGAGAGAGATTCGAGCCCTCCTGTACCAGCAACAGGTAAAGCTAACAGGTGGTGAGATTGGTAATGTACGGGTGACGGACCCGATACCCATTGTGATCCCCCCAATGAGTGAGATGCTGATTTGGTGTAGGGCAGCAATAGGTCTCAAGGGACAGAACTACCAGGCGGTAGTGGAGCCCATTAGATCAGAGCACAGACCTACACTCTTAACTGCTAGAGGGGTAGTTGATGTACGCAATGGGAGAGTACCCGTACGTCTTCTAAATTGTGGGGAGGAGGAAGTTAAATTAGCAAGATACGCCACTGTTGCCAGGTTGTATACTGTGAATGATGACGCCATACGCACAGTAGAGTCTTTAATTTCATCAGACACAGTGGAGGGTGATGACTCAGAAACCCAGGTCGGGGATTGGTGTCAACAGCTCCATGTTGGGACTGACGCCACTCCTGTCCATCAAAAACAAGGTGTACACAGGATGGTCCCGGAATACGAACAGGTATTCAGCAAACACCCACTTGATTTTGGGAGGATTAAAGGGGTACAACACCATATACCCACAGGTGACCATCCACCCATCAAAGAACGTTACATGCCCATACCACCAGCACACTACCAGAAAGCGAAGGAAATGTTGCATGACATGAAGAAAGCAGGGGTAATAAGAGATAACTGTAGCCCCTGGGCAGCTCCCCTGGTCCTGGTCAGGAAAAAGGATGGAAGCATGAGGATGAGTGTAGATTACAGACAGGTAAACCGCATAACACATAAAGATGCATACCCTTTGCCCCGTATAGAGGGATCCCTGGCTGCACTAAAGTCTGCAAATTACTTCTCTACCCTTGACCTCACTAGTGGGTACTGGCAACCCAACTCCTCTCACTGTAGACTGACCTGATTTAATCTAAACAAGATGGCTTCTCTATTTATACCTTCCTTTCATGTGCTCCCCTAAACTGCTTCCTCCACCCACACCCACTACATAGTTCCAACCTTCAGCTAGGGACCAGGGACTGTGCTCTCCCTTAGGAGCAATCGCCCTGCCCCCACTGAAGTAGAATGTGTTGGATGCAGGTGTTAGGGTCCCGGGCTGTACTCCTTCCTTACCTGAGAGTGAGATGCCATACCTCTGGGTGAGATGCAATACCTCTGTGGTGACCAAACCCTCAGGGGCGCCACACTATACATGGCAGTGTTTCATGTATAGAGAAAATCACGATCACCTATGAACGCCGGCCACGGGCTAGCTTTCACAGGAGGAAAATAATGACAGATACGGGGGTGGATTCAAGGCACGGACACGTCGATGGGCGCTCCCTGTCGGTGCGTGTTAAATGCCGCTGTCAGATTGACACCAGGGACACGACATATTGCGTAAATTTACTTCATATGTAGTGAAGAGGTTAAAAGAAACTATACGAGTTTGGTATCGCTGTAATCGTACAGGTCTGAAGAGTAATGTTACCATGTCATTTTTATAGCATAACAAATGCCGTAGAAAAAAACAACAAGCCACCTAAAATGAGTGCTGTTGATAAAAGCAGCACATGGAGGTTGTTCTGGGTTCCTGATAACTAGAGTTAAGTGAAAAGATTTGCAGGATCCTGGTCCAGCAGCGACAATACTCCACAGACGTGTCTCAATGATGATGTTGCATTGGGTCCGCTATTTAGAAGAGGGGCTACGTCTGCTGGTAGGTAGGAGAAGGTTCTCAGGGGTTTGGTCTGGAGACCATGGGCTACTGCTGAACCAGGGTCCTGCGACTCTTTTTGATTAAGTCTGCTCTATTTTGTGGTTTTCATTGTCGTGGTATCACTTGTATTCCTCACATTCTTTAAAAGCGATTTTCGTATAAACATTGCTGTTTTTACTGCACTATTCTGAATAAATACAGTATTAGGCTACGTTCACACACTGCGTATTTTTGCGCTCTTTTTTGCGCGCGCTTTTTCAACATACGCAATGTGCCTTGTGTCTGCCAGCAAAGTGAATGGGAAATTCACTTTGCCGTTCAGACACTGTTTAATTTTACGCAGCGCGAAAGCGCAGCTGCGTAAAGAATTGACATGTCATTTCTTTACGCACCGCGGCCTGCACTTTTTCCCATATTGTGCCCATTATAAGCGATGGAATTACGCAGCGGTATTCGCACACCGCGTAATTCCAGCGCTTTTTTACGGAGGTGCAGGAGAAATGAAGGATGTGACGTCACACGGGGGCAGCCCTAGGGAAAACAGGAACCGGAAATCCCACTATTTTGGGATTCTTTGTTCCTGGTTCCCCGCGGCTGCTCACGTGTGACGTCCATCAATGTCGGTTTTCTCATCGAGGAGGTAAGTACAGTACAGACCAAAAGTTTGGACACACCTTCTCATTTCAAGATTTTTCAGTATTTTCATGACTATGAAAATTGTACATTAACACTGAAGGCATCAAAACTATGAATTAACACATGTGGAATTATATACTTAACAAAAAAGTGTGAAACAACTGAAAATATGTCTTATATTCTAGGTTCTTCAAAGTAGCCACCTTTTGCTTTGATGACTGCTTTGCACACTCTTGGCATTCTCTTGATGAGCTTCAAGAGGTAGTCACCGGAAATGGTTTTCACTTCACATGTGTGCCCTGTCAGGTTTAATAAGTGGGATTTCTTGCCTTATAAATGGGGTTGGGACCATCAGTTGTGTTGTGCAGACGTCTGGTGGATACACACCTGATAGTCCTACTGAATAGACTGTTAGCTGCTTTTTTCTTGCCATAATACAAATTCAAAGTAAAGAAAAATGAGTGGCCATCATTACTTTAAGAAATGAAGGTCAGTGAGTCCGAAAAATTGGGCAAACTTTGAAAGTGTCCCCAAGTGCAGATGCAAAAACCATCAAGCGCTACAAAGAAACTGGCTCACATTAGGACCGCCCCAGGAAAGGAAGACCAAGAGTCACCTCTGCTTCTGAGGATAAGTTTATCCGAGTCACCAGCCTCAGAAATCGCAGGTTAACAGTAGCTCAGATTAGAGACCAGGTCAATGACACACAGAGTTCTAGCAGCAGACACATCTCTACAACAACTGTTAAGAGGAGACTTTGTGCAGCAGGCCTTTATGGTAAAATAGCTGCTAGGAAACCACTGCTAAGGACAGGCAACAAGCAGAAGAGACTTGTTTGGGCTAAAGAACACAAGGAATGGACATTAGACCAGTGGAAATCTGTGCTTTGGTCTGATGAGTCCAAATTTGAGATCTTTTGTTCCAACCACCGTGTCTTTGTGCGACGCAGAAAAGGTGAACGTATGGACTCTACATGCCTGGTTCCCACCGTGAAGCATGGAGGAGGAGGTGTGATGGTGTGGGGGTGCTTTGCTGGTGACACTGCTAGGGATTTATTCAAAATTGAAGGCATACTGAACCAGCATGGCTACCACAGCATCTTGCAGCGGCATGCTATTTCATCCGGTTTGCATTTAGTTGGACCATCATTTATTTTTCAACAGGACAATGAATCCAAACACACCTCCAGGCTGTGTAATGGCTATTTGACCAAGAAAGAAAGTGATGGGGTGCTACGCCAGATGACCTGGCCTCCACAGTCACCAGACCTGAACCCAATCGAGATGGCTTGGGGTGAGCTGGACCGCAGAGTGAAGGCAAAAGGGCCAACAAGTGCTAAGCATCTCTGGGAACTCCTTCAAGATTGTTGGAAGACCATTTCCGGTGACTACCTCTTGAAGCTCATCAAGAGAATGCCAAGAGTGTGCAAAGCAGTCATCAAAACAAAAGGTGGCTACTTTGAAGAACCTAGAATATAAGACATATTTTCAGTTGTTTCACACTTTTTTGTTAAGAATATAATTCCACATGTGTTAATTCATAGTTTTGATGCCTTCAGTGTAAATGTACAATTTTCATAGTTATGAAAATACAGAAAAATCTTTAAATGAGAAGGTGTGTCCAAACTTTTGGTCTGTACTGTATATGTATGTGTAATGTATGTGTCTGTGTGTCGTGTGTGTACTGTCTGTGTCTATGTGTCGTGTGTGTGAGTGTCCCCCTAGCAGTGTATGTACAGACAGCTTCTGGCTGCAGTACATACACTGCTTAACTTAAAAGAAAAAAACTATGGATACTCACCTATCTGATGGATGGGAGAGGCGTCCGGTCCGGTTGAAGGATGAAAAGCTGGATGGCAGTGCTCAGCTGCGATTCAGCCTGTCATCTCAATGCCATCCCAGCGTGGGAGAATTCTCCTGCTCAAGCGCTGAGCGCAGGAGAATTTTCCCACGCTGTCAGTGACGTGCATGAGGTGAGCTGAGTTCATTGGACATGAACTCGGCTCATCTGGATGCCGTCACAGCGAGACACTGAGGAGTGCAAGCATGCCTGCGCTTCTCAGTGTCTGCGGCATGGCAAGCTGGATGGCAGCTTTCGGCTGCGATCCAGCCTGTCATGTGAATGTAGCAGAGCTGGAGCCGTCCTGGGAACCATGGAAAGGTAAGGATGATGTTGCTTTATTATTTTACTTTTATTGCAGAAGACATTGGCTTCAACTGGAATGGGCGTGATGGTAAGTATGGTTTAATTTAGAACATTAAAAAATTGTGTGTTTATTTCAATTAAATGACTTTATTTTGGGTATTGTGTTTTTTTAAAATACTTTACTAGAAATTCATGGCGGTCATGTCTAATATTGGTGTGATCCCATGAATTTCGGGCTTAGGGCCAGCTGATAATGCCAAGCTGGCCTTAACCCCTTTATTACCCAGTGAGCCACCGCACCAGGGCCCTGGATGAGTTGGGTACAGCGCCAGAAGATGGCGCTTCTATGAACGCGCCATTTTCCGGGGCAGCTGCGGACTGCAATTTGCAGCGGGGGGGGGCCCAGAAAGCTTGGGCCTCCCTGCGCTGTGGATTCCAGCCCCCAGCTGCCTAGTTGTACCTGGCTGGACACAAAAATAGGGCGAAGCCCCACGTATTTTTTTTTTAATTATTTCATGAAATTCATGAAATAATAATAAAAAAAATGGCTTCCCTATATTGTTGTGTCCGGCCAGGTACAAATAGGCAGCTGGTGGTTGGGGGCAGCCCATTCCTGCCTGCTGTACCTGGCTGGACACAAAAATAGTGCGAAGCCCCACGTCAATTTTTTTTAAATTATTTAATAAAATTCATGAAATAATAAAAAAAAAGGAAGGAAAGACAGGAAATGACATCAATGACACTTTTTTTAACAAACTTTGTCTGTCTTTGTAGTGTACACTGCAGAAAAAATGCATGCGTAAAAAAGCGCAGCAAAAAACGCAGTGTGTGAATGGGGGTGTTTTTTTCACCTGCGAAAAAAAACGCAGGTAAAAACTGCAGGAAAATAGGCGCGTGTAAAAAAAAGCAGCAAATACGCAGCGTGTGAACGTAGCCTTGCTCACACAAATAATACGCAAATTGTTACAAAAATTACTAATATTACTGTAATATCAGCAAAAACGTATGCACGCTATTATACTACTGCAGTTTTGTATATTACCATGGTTATAACGCATTAGAGGCTACACCTTCACGATTTTTTTATTTGTTCATTTGCTTCCTAAATGCAAAAGTTAAACAATGCCAAGGCTCACAGAGGTTGTCTGTCCCACCAAGGACACCATCTGTGAGCAGTGGCGTAACTAGAGTCAGATGGACCCCAGTGCAAAATATGAACCTCGGCCCCCCTTCCCCTGCATATTGGTCAGATATATGGGCCCTTGTAGCATTCCAAATCCTAAAAGGACATATGTGTTGCCCTCCAATTATGCAGTAATGTCCTCCATTGCGTACTAATGTCCCCCTTCTTGCACCCCTTTCTTTTATAATTTCCTCCATCCTGGCCCCTTCCTGCTATAATGTCCCCCATCCTGGGCCCATTGCAGTAATAATGTCCAACATTCTGTGCCCCTTCCAGTAAGAATGTTCCCCATTCTGGGCCCCTTCCAATAATAATGTCCTGCCTCCTGAATCCCATCCTGGCATAATATTTTGGCCACGTTCACACGTTCAGCATTTGGTCAGTACTAGAGATGAGCGTTGTTCTACTCGAACTGTTCGCCAATCTCAAATTCGAGCTGTTTTGGGCGGTGTTCGAGCCGTTCGGCGAACACGAACAATTTGAGAAAAATTCGGCTGTTCGAGGTTATGTTCGATAACTGTTCGTGCACCAAAATCATAACTGGATTTTTTCTCAGTAATGATGAAAATTAATGTTAATACGCAGTTTGAGTGTACAGCGGGGTGGGGGGAGGGGCAGGGGATGGATCTCTGCAGGAACAATGAAGATCTCCATTTTTTTTTCTCTTTCCCGCATTTACAGTGGGGAGGTGCAATCTGTCAGCCTATCAGCAGCGCACACACGGAGCGAAGTGCTTTTTTTCACACAAGCAAGGGCATGTGTCATTGGCAGTGTATGTCACATGTCCTTGCCCTATAAGACCAAGCCATTTTCCCCGTCGCCACCATTTTCTCACTGCTGCAGCTGCGTGTTAGACGGCACCGCTGTTGCTGTGTGCGCTATACCTTGTTAATTTCAAGCCAATTTTCGCACAAATCTACAGATAGCTTGGGAGTAGGGAATAGTTGTGATTGCAGTCCTTTTAAGGACTAGGTTACAGCATTTCCTACGACTTTTATCAGGCAGGTCTGTGCTCTTACATAGATAGATTGTGGGAGTAAAGACTAATTGTAATTGGAGTCCTTTTCAGGACTAGGTTACATCAGTTCCTATCAGTTTTTGCCAGGCAGGTCTGTGCCAGTGCTGTGCAAGTTTTTTTCACAGCATTTGGCTGAATCTAGCAAAGCTAATCCTTTTTGGCCTATTGCAGAGTGTGTTAGTCAGTGGAGTAGCCTATCTGTGCTGCAAGATATACCACCTGTGTATAGAATACCAATTTTTTTACTGCACCTAGTGAAGTAAAATCTTTTGGGCATAGCATCATTCTATTAGTCCATCTATACTGACCTCCATCAGGTTGCAAACTGAATATAATTTTTTTCTGCATCTAGCTCTGAAAAAATATTGGGCTTCTAGCTGTGTGTGGGACTTGTTGTATTAGTCCATCTATACTGACCTCCATCAGGTTGCAAACTGAATATATTTTTTTCTGCATCTACCTCTGAAAAAATATTGGGCTTCTAGCTGTGTGTGGGACTTGTTCTATTAATCCATCTATACTGACCTCCATCAGGTTGCAAATTGAATATAATTTTTTTCTGCATCTAGCTCTGAAAAAATATTGGGCTTCTAGCTGTGTGTGGGACTTGTTGTACTAGTCCATCTATACTGACCTCCATCAGGTTGCAAACTGCATATATTTTTTTCTTCATCTACCTCTGAAAAAATATTGGGCTTCTAGCTGTGTGTGGGACTTGTTCTATTAATCCATCTATACAGACCTCCATCAGGTTGCAAACTGAATATATTTTTTTCTGCATCTACCTCTGAAAAAATATTGGGCTTCTAGCTGTGTGTGGGACTTGTTCTATTAGTCCATCTATACTGACCTCCATAAGGTTGCAAACTGAATATAATTTTTTTCTGCATCTACCTCTGAAAAAATATTTGGCCTTCTAGCTGTGTGTGGGACTTGTTCTATTAGTCCATCTATACTGACCTCCATCAGGTTGCAAATTGAATATAATTTTTTTCTGCATCTAACCCAGCCAATAGTTTTGGCCTAATACCACAGTTTGGCCACTCAGCTCTGCTCGGTTCCCATCCATTGTTTTTTTGTGCAAACAACTCCAGAGTTGTGAATTAGTTAACCACCAAAATGAGTGGAAAAAGGCCTGCTGCTGGTGGAAAGGGGAATAGGCGTGTTGGGAAGGGGAAAAAAGGTTGTGTCCGTGGGGTAGGTGTTAAAGCAACAGTAACATCTGCAGAAGAAAGACCATCTTCCAGCCAAACTAAAATGTCTACTTCTTTTAGCGGACAATGTGATAAGATCCCTTTCTTACGGCCACGCCAATCGCTACAAATTCCAGATGAGGCACAAAAACAGCAGGTGCTTCAACGGATATCAAGTGCTCCTTTAAGTGGGCTCTCCTCCACATCAACTTCAACATCACAAATACTCCAGTCCTCAAAGGTGTCACCCCAATCGCACTTGCTTCCTCACAGCTCCCAAATCTCCAGCTGCCCGTCTGAGTATGAGGTAGAACAGATGGTTGAGTCTGCAGAGCTGTTTACTTATACTATAGCCTGGGAATCAGAGGTCGACTCCAGCGCTTCTGTGAATCCAGACGAGGAAATGATCTGCACTGATGCCCAGAATCTTTATGAGTCGGATCCAGGACCAGACGCAGAAGGTTCTGACCATAATGTAGACCCTCATTCCCAAACTGTAACTCCTGTTGGTGGAGACAATGATGAAGACGATGATAAGACTCAAATACCTGATTGGAGCGACAACTTTGATTTTTTGTCAGGGCAGGAACAGGTTGGCTCTAAGGGCGACGGGTGTGATAACGCACAGGGTGATGATGATGAGATTGGAGATCCCACTTACTGTCAACCCACAGTCAGCCAAGAGATGAGGTCAGCAGAGGAGGTGGAGGAAGATGCTAGTGACGACGAGGTCAGGTTGCGCCTTCCTGGACAGAGACGTAGTACTGGAAGCACGTCAACAACTGCATCCTCAAACACAACTCTGCCTCTCACCACAAGTCGTGGTGGCTCTTCAGGTCGCATGGGTGCTAAGCCTTGCATAGCCTGGGCATTTTTTCAGATCGATAAAGATGACCCAACTCGTGTTATCTGTAACATTTGTCAGCAAAAGCTAAGTAGAGGCCAAAAAATACATAGTTTGAGTACTTCATGCATGAACCGGCACATGGACATGAAGCATAAGTTGCAGTGGGAAGCTCAGTGTGCTACAATGCGGCCTAGCCGGCCGGGCCAACCACCGTCTGCCATATCTTGTGCATCCGCGGCCTCTTCATCCTCTGTGACTGGGGGGACAGCAGTCACACCTGTTTTGGGGCGCAGACCTGCCACCTCTTTACCCGCAACAGCCAGCGTGATTGGCAGGTCATCATTTTCTTTGGAGGTGGTAACACCAGCTGGTGTTGAGCGCTGTCCGACATCGATAGCACCACCTTTGGATCAAGGCAACCTAACATGTCCGCCTGCATCTTCCTCACAGACCGGCAGTTTGCCGGGGACACCCTTATCAACCCCGTCTAAGCACAATAGCCAGCCCTCGGTCCCTCAGATGTGGACAAGTAAAAGACCATTTCCTCCTAGCCATGAGAAAGCTAAGAGGTTGAATTTCACCATCTGCAAGCTCTTGGCTACAGAAATGCTGCCTTTCCGCCTGGTGGACACAGAGGATTTTCGAGACCTTATGTCCGTCGCAGTGCCCCAGTACCAGATGCCCAGTCGGCACTACTTCTCAAAGAAAGGTGTGCCTGCGCTCCACCAGCATGTCGCACACAACATCACCGCTTCTTTGAGAAACTCTGTGTGTGACAGGGTGCATTTCACCACAGACACTTGGACGAGTAGGCATGGACAGGGGCGTTACATGTCGTTGACTGGGCACTGGGTAACTATGGTGACAGCAGGACAAGGGGCTGCTGTCCAAGTCTTGCCGTCCCCACGAGTTGTGCGTCAATCCTCTTTATGTCAAAGTTCCTCCACTGCTTCTGCCTCCTCAACCTCCTCTCGGTCCTCCACCTGCACCCAAAGCCTGTCTGGTCATGCCACAAGCTTTCTAACTGCACAGAAGGGATCCTACACACCTCCTTACTATGCTGGCAGTAGGGCTCAACGTCATCAGGCGGTTTTTACATTGAAATGTCTGGGAAATGTGAGTCACACAGCTGAGGAGTTGTGGTCAGCTCTGGAGAACCAATTTCATGAATGGTTGTCTCCACTGGACCTGAAACCAGGGAAGGCCGTGTGCGACAATGCTGCAAACCTGGGTGCGGCCCTTCGCCGGGGCAATGTCACACACGTGCCTTGTATGGTTCACGTGTTGAACCTGGTTGTCCAGCAATTTTTAGCCCACTATCCCAGACTAGATGGCCTTCTGCAGAGGGCACGGTCGCTGTGTGCTCACTTCCGCCGTTCGCATCCCGCAGCTCAGCGACTTACATCTCTACAGAAGTCGTTGGGCCTGCCACTTCACCGGCTAAAATGCGATGTGCCTACCCGGTGGAATTCAACTCTGCACATGTTGCAGCGACTGTGGCAGCACCGACAAGCCCTGGTGCAATACGTTCTGACGTATAGCCTGGGCCAACGAGATTCAGAGGTGGGGCAAATCACGCTGGAGGAGTGGTCTCAGATCAGGGACCTATGCACCCTTCTGCACAGTTTTGAAATGGCGACAAAGATGTTTAGTGCTGACGATGCCATTATCAGCATGACTATTCCGGTGATTTACATGCTGGAGCACATGTTAAACAGAATTCGGAGTCAGGTGGTGGCACAAGAGGAGGTGGAGGAAGTAGAGGAGGAGGAGTTGTATGCGGAAGGGCTAACATCTGCAAGGTCCAGATGGTCGGCAGCACCAAGGCGGCAGGCATGTGAGGGTGGGGGAGATGGTTTTACCAGGGCGCATGGTAGCAGCCAAACTAGTGAGGAAGGTGCAGGAGCCCAGGAAGAAGTGGAGGACGAACTGATGGAAGACTCATCAGATGAGGGAGACCTTGATCACATTTCTGTTGTGCGAGGTTGGGGGGAGAGGACAGAGGAAGGAAGCATGATTGTTACCTCGCCACCAACACAACAGGGACTTGGTGCTCCTGGATGCGCAACACACATGAGTGCCTTCTTGCTGCACTACCTGCAACATGACCCTCGAATTGTGAGAATTAGAAATAATCCTGACTACTGGGTTGCCACACTGTTAGATCCCCGGTACAAAAGTAAATTTGCAGAAATTATTCCTGCCATAGAAAGGGATGCACGCATGCAGGAGTATCAGCAGAGACTGTTGCAGAATCTTACATGTGCTTTTCCACAAAATACCAGTGGTGCATGTAGTGAATCTCACAGTTCCAACTTGCCAACCGTGGGACCGTCAAGTGTTCAGCACTCAAACCGTAACAGAACCACAGTATCTGCTGGTAACATCAATTTTGCGGAATCATTTCACCACTTTTTTAGCCCATCCTTTGCAAGGCCACAGGAGACAAGAAGTCTGACACATAGTCAACGCCTAGAGACGATGGTACAGGAGTATCTCCAAGTAAACATTGAAGCCACGACTGTGTCACTGGACCCTTGCTCTTTTTGGGCTTCCAATCTGGATAAATGGCCGGAGCTAGCCACTTACGCCTTGGAGATCTTGTCATGCCCCGCAGCCAGCGTTCTGTCTGAACGTGTGTTCAGCGCTGCTGGTGGTGTGCTGACAGATAAGCGCACGCGGCTCTCCACTGATAATGTAGACAGACTCACGTTCATAAAGATGAACAAATCATGGATCCGAAACGACTTTTCTACCCCTGTGTCATCCTGGGGAGAGTAAAAGCTTGATGATTGGTTAAAATCACCCTACCAACCGTTTTAAGCTTTCAAATTACTAATCATGTTTATCTGTATCTTGGCTGGAAAATAATTTGGGCTTTGTAGCAGTGTGCAGCACTGATTCTATTAGGCCATCTATAATAAGCTCCACCAGATTTAAAATGACTAATCATGTTTATCTGTATCTTGACTGGAAAATAATTTGGGCTTTGTAGCAGTGTGCAGCACTGATCCTATTAGGCCATCTATACTAAAGCTTCACCAGATTTAAAATTAATAATAATTTTTAGCTGCATCTAGCCCGGAAAATAATTTTGGGGCTCCGAGATGCGCAAGACACATAAGTGCCTTCTTGCTGCACTACCTGCAGCATGACCCTCATATTGTCAGAATTCGAAGTAATCATGACTACTGGGTTGCCACACTCTTAGATCCCCCAAACTTTTCGATCAACCTTTTCATTTTAATAAAGACCAAAAAAATGGTCATTTTTGAAATTATAAGCATTAGCAGGTTGTTAGAAACTGAAATCAAACAGTTTTCAACTCAAAACTTTATTCTAGGTGATGTTACATTTTCACATAGGACCCCTTGTTCGAAAGGAGCTTCTGAACTCTCTCGTCCATTGAATTTGTCAGGTTTTGGATGGTTTCTGCTTCAATTGTTTTGCATGAGGACAGAATACCCTCCCAGAGCTGTTGCTTAGATGTGAACTGCCTCCCGCCATCATAGACACTCCTTTTAATGATGCTCCAAAGGTTCTGAATGGGGTAGAGGTCAGGGGAGCATGGGGGTCACACCATAAGTTTGTCCCCTTTTATGCCCATATCAGCCAGAGATGCAGATGTTTTATGTGCAGCATGAGATGGTGCATTATCATGCAGAAAAATGATCTTGCTGTGAAATACACGGTTCTTCTTCTTGAACCATGGCAGGAAGTGCTGTTTGAGAAAATCCACATACATTATGGAGTTCATCTTTAGCGCCTTCAGGGATCCTAAAGGGGCCGACAATCTCTCTCCCCATGATTCCAGCCCAAAACATTACTCCACCTCCTCCTTGTTGGCGCTGTAGCCGTGTTTGCGTGGGGTGTCCATCAACCAGCCATCCTCCACTCCATCCATCTGGACCATCGAGCGCTGCACGGCACTCATCCGTGAACAAAACAGTTTTGAAATCAGTCTTCATGTAATGTTTGGCCCACTGGAGCCGTTTCTGCTTGTGTGAAGTGGATAGAGGAGGTCGACAGGATGGCGTATGCACAGCTGCAAACCTCTGAAGGACCCTGCATCTTGTTGTTCGGGGGACGTTGGAGGCACAAGCAGCTTCAAAAACTTGTCTGCTGCTATGACAAGGCTTTTTTGCCACTGCTCTTTCAACCTGACATAATTGCCTGTAGGAAAGAGTCCTCAATTTGCCCTTATCAGCACGCACACATGTGTACTGTGAATCAGCTACATACTTCTTGATTGCCAAGACACTTCATCCTGATCATCGCACAATGTTGATTGTAGTCATGCCTTGACCTAAACACTCCACAATTTGTTGCTTCTCAGCAGCCGACACATCCTTTTTCTTTCCCATTTTGGCAGAAAATGTAGGCTGCTTAATAATGTGAGACAGCCTTCTTAAGTAGTCTTGCCTTTCATTGGACACACCTGCCAAACTAATTAGCACAGGTGTCTGCAATTGCTTACAGTGATATAAAGAGCCCTGACACACATCACCATCAATGAGTTTAACTGACAAACAAACAAATTCTTCCCTTATCACTCCTAAACACTTTTTGCATAATAATTTGGAACGCAGTGTACATGTGCTTTTCCACAAAACACCAGTGGTTCACGTAGTGAATCTTACAGTTCTAACTTGCCAACCGTGGTCTGTATGGAGTTGTTCAATAAAGGGCCCAAAATTAAGATAACATAGATGGGAGAGGTCTCTATGAATAGGAATTCCTAAGTATTTGATACCCTGTGAGGGCCAGGCAAAGGGAAAGTTGGACTGGATGGAATCCTATATGGATTTGGGGAGGGAGACATCGAGGGCCTCAGACTTCGCTGCATTGATTTTAAAATTTGACCATGTAACAAAGTGATCTATTTCAGCCATAACAGCATGGATGGATATATGTGATTGAGTGATATATACTAGGACATCATCAGCAAATAGAGAGCACTTGTACTCGGTGCCTCCCACCTCAATCCACCTAATATTGGGGTTATGGCGAATTGATGAGAGCAGGTGCTCCGTCACTAGGATGTATAAGAGAGGGGACAGAGGACATCCCTGCCTTGTCCCATTGGTGATTGTGAAAGGTGATGAAAATGTTCTGACGCACCCCCTGGGCCTTGGGACACCCGGAGCCGGACCCTTTTTGGTGGATGCTGGTGGTTGTAGTCTTCGTGGCGGCGACCCGGTTCCGTGGCTCAGGGTGGTCAAACCAGTGGCGGAACTATTTATGTGGTTTTGATGTTTAAATGTCTGACTACGCCACCCGTGGATTGCGGTCAGAGTGAACCGCCGCTACAGGGCAGACCGCTGAGGCTGGTGTTGTGGGTGCAGCAGAGCGTAGCATAACTCCCCACGGGAGGAGTATAGCCTCAGGGCAGTGTATGCGGAGGATGGGGGTGATGGTGCAGGGCAGCAGCAGTAACGACACGGAGTCAGTGATGCAGTTCAGGGCCTTTACTCACAGTTCTTATTATCCAGACCACGTCTGCAGGTAACGGCTGCCCACGTCGTACTGTGCTCACCAGGTGAGGGGCTCAGACAACTCCCAGATAACTTTGGAGCGCTTCACAGGACCCCCTTTGTGTGTCCTTTGTCTGGCCTTTCTTACCAACACTTCTGTCCGGCTGCCTCGGGCCTCCTCTTGGTAAACTTGGCGCCAGTTTCCCTGACCCTATGTGGTGCCTTCCTAGCGGGTGTAGCGAGGGGCTGCGCCACATAAAATGTCAGAGCCTCCGGTTTCTAGCTGAGGGTCGTTTCCTGCCTCCACTAGTTCGGGGACCGGTCTCCCCCTTTGGCCTGACCCCTCCACGCAGGTGGATTCGGGCGTGCGGTGGCGACTCGCCCGTCCGCACCCCTGGGATCCCTTCATTCCTCGTTCCTGGAGCCTTCTCCGCTCCTCTTCCTTCCTTCTCCCTCTTGCAGGCCTGGGCCTCTGTTACTAGGCCCGCCTCCGGAGCAGAGCTCATGCAGAGCCCCTGCTCCCTGCCACTTCTGCTCAGACTTCTCTGCACTGAACTAAGATGGTGCCCACCTTTTATACTCCCTTCTCAATGCACCCAGGAACTGCTTCCTCCCTGCTCCTGCACTACAGGGTTCCCCTTCCTCAGTGTTCCCTCCCCCCACTCCAGCCAGGGACAGGGACTGTCGTGCCCATCTCAGGGGCATATTGGTCGCCCTGCCCCACGGCAATGTGGTGTAATGCATGCAGGTGTCGGGTCCTGATCCACACTCCATCCTTACCTGAGAGTGAGATATCACACCTCTGGGTGAGGTGCAATACGTCTGTAGCAACCGAGCCCTCAGGGTGCTACAGTTCCATTTATCTTCAGCCTAGGTGACGTATTGTGATACAGGGCCGTGATTTTGGCTATAAAAGGGTCCCCTAGACCCCTACCCCAAGCTTTTTAAGAGAATCATATATGGCGTGCCAGGAGACTCTATGGAATGCTTTCTCAGCATCCAACGAGAGTATCTACTTACAAATTTTTAACTGCATCTAGCCCAGGAAATACTTTGTGCCTAGTAGCAGTGTCTGCTAGTCAGCGGATTATCCCGGCTGTTAAGCAAGCTACACCACCTGTAGTTTGGACACTTAATTTTTTCAAAGGAAATGCTTCGGGACCACGGGATACTCAGTGAAGAGCATCAGGAGGCACCCCAAGGCATAGGGGCTGGGACTGGCAGTAGGATGCCTTGCGGTGGACAGCCGAGCTCGATCCTTATAAAAGCTTTTTAACTGCAGCAGCTTTAGTGGACGCTACTGGAGCTGGAATTACGCGGCTGCTGGCATGAGACTTGCCCTCCAATAGATCCTTGTAAATGGATTTAAAGTGTATTCATTCAAATTAGAGAGACAATTTAAATTAAAAAACTTAGAGCTGCCTCCACCACAGGGGGGCTCGCTCGACCCACCAGCGGACAGGCACCAGTATTGGGAGAGGGGGGCTGGCCGTCAGGGTTCACCGCGGCTCTGGCACAAACCCGGCGACACGGAGGTGGCACGGGCAGGAGCGGACTGAACGTGTCGGCTTCTCACTTTTTGGATTTTAGAAGGGCATGACATGCCTATATCTGTGTCTCCCCCTCCTTTTACTCCTCCACCTCTTTTCTTTTCGCATGACTATATGTACTTGTCACTTTTCCATGTGTTAGTTGTGTCTTCTGAGCAGTTTGTCAGCTTTTGGACACCTTTAAAGGTGTTTTCTATGTGTTTCTATGTGTTTTTGTTTGCCTGCCATTGGTTTTAACGGTGTTCGAAGGTGTTCGACGAAAAGTTCGACGAACAGTTCGGCGAACACACGGGTGTTCGACGAACCGAACCGAACTCGAACACTACGGGGGTGGCTCAACACTAGTCAGTACTTTACATCAGTATTTGTAAGTCAAAACCAGGAGTGGATGACAAATGCAGAAGTGGTGACGTGTTTCTATTATACTTTACCTCTGATTTTTACACTCCTGGTTTTGGTTTACAAATACTGATGTAAAATACTGACCGTTTACTGAATGTGTGAACAGGGCCTTTAACTTGTACTGCTGTTCTTTAACACATTAAAAAAACAACAAAAATGATTCTTCTCATCTTCCCCCATTTCCACGTCATTGCTATGCATCACCTATGACTGGCACGCCAACTTCAGCTGTCAGCCTCTGATTGGCCAGCAGCTTGTATTGCGGTGCAGGGACCTGGTGGGTCTCTGCGCTGCTATATTTGTCAACTAAATGTGTGTACTTGGATGCACATCCAGCTGAAATAGGCGCTTGTATCAGCAGGACCCCCTTCCGCATGGAACTTGTCGCGGTTGTTACACCACTGTCTGTGAGGAGTTTGTATGTTCTCCCCGTGTTTGCGTGGGTTTCCTCTGGGTTCTCCGGTTTCCTCCCACACTCCAAAGACATACTGATAGGGAATCTAGATTGTGAGCCCCAATGGGGACAGTGCCCATAATGTCTGTAAAGCGCTGTGGAACATGATGGCGCTATATAAGCATATTACTTGTCCAAATGAGGGTTGCATCCAACTTCTTGACTATTAAATTCCCACTTTCTTTCCATCCACACAAAGAAAAATATCCCTTGTGAAGCTCCAGACTAAAGAAAAATCAGAATAATAAAAAATGACAGCTTCAAACAAAAATCGAAAACATAGATGCGTCTTCCTTATGATAAATTACATCATTATCTGCATGAAGTTATTTTCTTCTCTTCCGAATTGTCAGCACTGAAGCAAAGTTAGTTCAAGGTCCCCCCCATATCACCCCCACCCCACTTCTACAAATCACACAATTAGTTACATTCCAGAAATTCTACCATCCATTATCCAGAATTGTGGAAGAACAAAAAAACAAGGGAAAAGCCCATGAAGCCCTTTAAAGACCTTTTGAGATAAGTGTCCGAATTCTGAAAACTCAGAGCTTTTGATGGTACTGTAAAAAGAAGCTTTTAATTTGCATAAAAAAAGAATTCAGCAAAAAACAGCAACATGTGAACACATTAAACCAAAAAAGTTGACAGAGTCTTATGATCTAAAGTATAAGGTCAGTGCGAACCCTTGAATTAGTGGAGAAGGAGATCGAAGAGACACGTATTAAAATACAGAATACACTTTCAAACGATGAATATAAATCATTTGATCAGTCTCTGGAAATAGATTTGTCCAAATGGGAACTAGAGATACAAAGCAATAAGACTAAAAAATATCAACGCGATTTGGGGGTTTATCAGTACAAACGCGTATATCGTTGGCATCAAAAACGCCATAAATTTATAGCTCGTTCTCAATCAATTTCCAACATATCCACAACATCAGAGGAAGAATGTGGGGATCTTTTTTTAGGAAAACGGTCAACTCCGACAGAAGACTCCACATCCTCAAATACGGTTACAGGTCCCAGAACACAAAACGCCAAAGGAAGGAATCATCCCTACTATTTCAGGGACAAGAAAATGAAGAAACCTTAAAGGTAATCAACCTATCCGACAAACACCTCTCCAAACCACAGACCGAGGGGCTTGCAAAAGGTTTTTCCTTTTCACCGGTGATGGGCTCTGATTACTTTACCCTGATTAAAGATTTGGAACTATTTGCTCGTAAGCTACTTTTTAAGAAACATTTTAGTCCTGATTTATCAACATTCTCGACAGCCACTGAGCTCCAGGCACTTCGGGACCTGGAGTCATTGGCAGCCGAGAATACTACACAGAATGACCCTCTCTTTCCTCCAAATTTGTGCCCGCGATCACAGATATTTCCACCTCTGTCCTCCTGTCCGCCGGTGGAAATTTTTGTGAAAATGGTGAAGGAGGACTTTGCTAAACTGAATAATAACTACATCAAAGATAATCTTTCCCGTTCACATAGATTAGCCCTCAGAGAACTAAAAAATATGAAAGATGTCGTCCTGAAAAGGGCGGACAAGGGGGGTAACGTGGTGGTCTGGCCTATAAACATGTATGAGGCGGAGGCGTTCAAACAATTGAATAGAAAAGATTGGTATAAAAGACTGGACTCAATTCCACTGCCAAAATTTAAACAAGAACTTACAGATTTAATTTATGAGGGCTTAATGTCCTCTATCATCCCACAAAAAATAGGGGAAGCTTTATTACCCAAACACCCAATTATACCCACGTTTTATTTGCTTCCTAAAGTTCACAAAGACCCCCTCTACCCACCGGGGAGACTGATAGTCTCCGGCATAGGGGGTCTTTGTGAACCAGCATGCCAGTTTATTGATTTTTATTTGAAAAAATGTGTTGAAACCCTTCCTTCATACGTGAAGGATACCTCTGATGTTCTAAGGAGACTAGACAGATTCACTTTGGAGGATGACATGTGGCTTGTTACTTGCGACGTGGAGTCCTTGCACGCGTCGATACCCCACGACCACGAGATCAACGCTGTGCGGTTCTTTCTGAACATGACCAATCTTGAACCAGATTTGACTTTGTTTATTCTGTCATCATTACAATTTATTCTAACACACAACTTTTTTGTGTTCAAGGACCGCCCCTTCCTACAGCTCCAGGGCACGGCAATGGGGGCATCTTGTGCCCCCTCTTGTGCCAACCTTTTCCTGGGGCTGTGGGAGAGGGATATGGTCCTTGACACACCTGGTCATGAGCACGTGGTCTCGTGGTCGAGATATATCGACGATGTACTTTTTATCTGGCAGGGCTCCACATCGCAACTTGACTCCTTTCTGAACCTATTAAACATCAATGATCTGAATATTAAGCTCACATGGAAGTACAGTCAACATCAAATCGACTTCCTAGATTTACTTATTACCAGATCACCTAATGGGAGTATCAGTACTGATACTTTTAGGAAGGAAACATCCACCAATTTGCTTTTGCATTTTCAATCATCCCATCCCCCAAAACTGAAAAAATCGATCCCTATAGGTCAATATCTAAGGGCTCGTCGTATCTGCTCCGATGATAGGACTTTCAATACCCAGGCCAAGGATCTATCTCGTAGATTCCTGAGTAGGGGGTATGCTTATCAAGACATTCGCAAAGGCTTTAATTGAGCCAAAAGCGTTAACAGACAAACCCTCCTAATAGGGAATAAAAAATCTAATAAAGCAAAAAATTCTTCCCTTACGGATCAATCTCCAAGATTCATTACTACTTTTAATGCTAATTGGGATGGGATTCAAAAAATTCTTTCTAAACACTGGTCGATATTACGATCAGATAAAGATCTACAATACCAATTACCTAAATATCCTTCTGTAACTTGGAGTAAATCACGCACTTTAGGAGACATACTTTGTAACAGCCACTACGTCCCCCCTAAGAATAAATACCTTTTTGGCTGTTCGGGTCCCCCTTGGGGATGTTTCTCTTGTGGAGATTGCTCAGCCTGCAAATATATTGTAAGAACAAAAACATTCACCAATATGAATCACAATAAAACCTTTAAAATCGTGTAATACAACAGCGGTAATATACTATGCAAAATGCCCTTGTGAACGTATTTATATCGGTATGACAACCAGAGTGCTGAAAATAAGGGTACAAGAACATGTCCTGGATATAAGAAATGCAGCTGATTGTTCTGAACCGCATTTGCTTAAGACCATCCCCAGACATTTCTTTGAACATCATAATTGCAATCCAAAGGGACTGACCGTCTGTGGCATTGATCACGTATATATGGGTATCAGAGGGGGGAATTTAAAACAAAAATTGCTCCAGAAAGAAAACCAATGGATGATCACTTTGGATACGCTATCCCTTAATGGTCTAAATGAGACCATCACTTTTTTCTTTTTTTCTTTTATTGTTGGACACTATATCTGTTTTTTACTTTGTTTTTGTTATTTATATTGTTTTTTTCTTATATGTTCTAGTGCGGATGTATCTATATATCCTATTCCATCGGATACTGACCTCTGATGATTTGATATCACTCTCTACTCCTCTTGAAAAGACTACGGAATGTGATTCTGCAAGTACCATCAAGGAAGATCGCCATGATACTTACCATCAAAATAGCTTGCTGTCGTGTGGACTATCATCATGGGATTCTATAAATACAACTAAAGAATGAATGTCAAGATATTTACCATCGAAACAATATATTGACATATGGACTATCGCTACATAATTTGATAGATGTCATTTGGGAAGTATCTTTGAAAGGCGACTAGCTGGATATGTACTCTTTTTAGGTAACAATATAGACTAGCGGTTTGCCATTTGATAGATACCTCTTGGGGGAATAATAATTTTTGTAAATTGAAAGTCACATGTGTGCCCTTTCCTGACTATGACATATATAAATTCTCATGGTGAGTGACCACATCAACTTGTAAATGATCATGAGTAAAGTATGCCTTGGAAGCGGAGGCCTACATGTGTGCCTTTTTCATAGCTCTGTTGTAAATTATTTTTATAAGTATTCATATGATAATATTCTCTGAGTATGAATGGTCATATATATGTTCCTCCTATATTGATATTTCATTATTCTATAGGAGGAACCTATCACCTGTTTCCTCCTATGATTATGCTGTTGGTTTTAGATATAATATTCCTGATAATTGTATAATCTATTTTTGTAAGTATCTGTATGGCAATACTCCTTCAGTATGTGTGGCCATTTATAAATGTCCCTCTTACATTCATATTAATACTTAGAAGGGATTTATTATATATTACTCCCTATGATCATGCTGCTGGCTTCGGATAGAGGAAGCCTGGAATATTTCATTATTAATGATGTAGCCATGTATTTTTCGGTGGTGACTTATCTAATAGGTCATATGTCCTTATTTCTATCCTTCTAAAGCCATTTTAGTCTATCAGCACTCCTCATTAAAACTTCTATTTTCAATTACTTGAACTGATCTGTAGTCTTGTCTTAGCGGCGCAGACGCACCTCGCACATGCACTGTTTGTCCCCTGTGGCGCCGCGGGCTGGACTCGTTGCCGGGACGACGGAGGCGATGATGTTGTCCTCCCTTCCGTCGTTTACGGCAGGGTTCCCCAACTCCAGTCCTCAAGGCCCACCAACAGGTCATATTTTCAGGATTTCCTTAGTGTTGCTCAGGTGATGGAATTATTGCCTGTGCAGGTGATGTAATTATCACCTGTGCAATACGAAAGAAATCCTGAAAACATGCCCTGTTGGTGGGCCTTGAGGACTGGAGTTGGGGAACCCTGGTTTACGGCGCGCGCCGGCCGGCCGCGCCCCTAGGGGAGGAATAACATGACGAACGATGAGCCGATTCGCCAGCCACCCAGACATTTTCATTTATATAGTGCCCTTTTTTAACTCTCCATATGCCTCCTGACGAAGCCAGAAGGAGAAACACGCGTCGAGGCGCTTTCTTGGACTTCCCACCCGCTTTAGGGCACACCAGCATGTCTTCAGGTATAGCTTTATTTATATAATATCTATAATGTTTTGATAATTTATCAGGTACTTGTATGCAATTGCGCACTAGTCATCTGCACAATCTTTTTCACTTTACCTATCCCCGAAGGGAAACATGCTTTTTGCTGCCTATTCAATTTCCCCTAGTGATTAGGGCTGGGGATCCAATGTGTTCTCATGGTTTTTATCTGCACATCATTTTTGCAGATAACTTTAGCAATTTATTCTGTCTCACCTTTTTATGGATGTTCTATTCATATGAATATATATCTTTAATAACAATTTGTTATATGTATAATGAAACTGATCCCGCAGTTTTTTTCTGATTGGAGTCATTTGGCCTTGCTTATTTGACTTTAATTACTATAAAGAACCTTTAGATATTGTTATTACATTATCACCACTTTTGGTTCCTTTTGCACTGACCTTATACTTTAGATCATAAGACTCTGTCAACTTTTTTGGTTTAATGTATGGAATCGGGTCGGGATCCACTTAGTGTGGCGCCTTAATAAATTTTCAACATGTGAACACAGCTTTAACGTAGGGTATGTGCGCACGTTCAGAAAAATCTGCTGCAAATCCTGATGTGTTGGCAGGAAAATACGCATGTTTTACCACATTTTTGCGTGCGTATTTGATGCATTTTTTTGACGCGTTTTTCCCATTTAGGAGAATGGGTGAAAAACACTGCAAAGCCACTGAAATAATTGACCTGCTGTGGATTTGAAACTGTTTCAAATCTACAAGGGGAAAAAATAAGCCACGTGTACAAAAGATTTCAGAAATCTCATTCACTTTGCTGGGGCAGCAAAATGCTGCGTTTTTCATATACCCTCCAATGTGTGAACAAGCAAACCATGAACATTTGCTAACTTCTTGCCTTACACAGTGCACCCCAATTACAGAGCCCACAAGGCACAAAAACTTAGGTCTCATTCAGATTCTGCTTTATTTCACATACGAGAAAAAACTGACCAATTTTCATCAGTGATTTTTGGTCAGAGTTTCATCCGAGTTTGGTCCGAGTGTTATCAGTTGTTTTTCTACATGAAAAGGAAAAAAAAAAGAAACTCTATTATCTATTCTATAGAAAAGCTGTTAAAGAGATTCCAAAGCTCAGCAATTCGTCAGGGTCTTGCAAACTGCTGTTAGGCCACGTTCATACTATCAGTAATTGGTCAGTATTTTACATCAGTATTTGTAATCCAAAATCAGGAGTGGAACGATCAGAGGAAAAGTATAATAGAAACACGTCACCACTTCTGTATTTATCACCCATTCCTGGTTTTGGCTTCCAAATACTGATGGAAAATACTGACCAAATACTGAATGTGTGAACATGGCCTTACTGACATCCCATGATAGGAGCTTTAGGGCAGATGCAGACGACTGTATGTTCTTCATCCGAGAAAATCGGTCCGATTATGCTAATCCGTTTTTCTCAGATGTGGAGAATTAAAAATAAGAAAAAGTTTTTTCATCTTCTCCATTCAGTTTGTTCGTGAAAATTGTCACCCAAGTCCTGACCATTTTTTCCATAGCGTTAAATGACCGAGCGCCATCCGATTCTGAGCCAATTTGTGCTTGCTGCAATTTTTTTTTTTTTTAATTGAACATGTGCACAGCCTCACTGAATAACATTGGTCGAAGAGCGATCCAATGTTTTGACAGATCGCACTCGGACCAAAAATACGTATTAAAGGGCTTGTCCAAAACCTAATACTCAATGCCTGACTATTTAATTAAACAAAATACATCCAATTTTGTTCAATTGAAAATTCCTAAGCGTTCCCTCTCTAACTTCCAGTTTTAGATTTTTTTTCACTTCCGATGACTTTCCGCTTGAGTTTCCTAGCATGCAGTGGGGAATTTCTAACGGGACGTCATCAGGTGGTCACAGCTGCATTCACCGCCCTGAAATGGGACAACATTGGCGACGTCTGATTTAGGGGTTGGTCTGGTCTCTGTTCTACTGAACATACACGGTTTGTCAATTCTGGCGCATGGACAATAAGCTCTCCTGATCTCCCCACTCTCGCACTGGTAGGGCGCTCCCTCATCAGCTTCTCTCTGGCTCTAAAGAGAAGTGATGAGAAAAACTGCTCAGTGCATGCCGGTAGACTCAAAAGAAATGTCATCGGAAGCAAAATTTACTTTTTTTAAACAGGAAGTTAGAATAGAGAAAGAACCTAAATAGTTCTAAAAAAAAAAAAATCTAAATGGTTAGAACAGAGAGGGATCTAAATGACAAAAGTGATTAGTTTTAAAAATTAAAGAAGTCCCATCAAAGTTTTCATATATTGCAGTCATCATATTATACAGCACTGTGTACTTACAATTGCTCATTTTGCCTTTCTACTCAGCTAATTATTCTCTTTTTCCACTAGCTCTATGACATTGTGTGATTAAAAACTGACCAGCTGAATCCTTTTAAGCTCTGTGTAGAAACAAGAGGTCAATTTTCTCTGCACAAGTCATGAGTCACTGCAAAAGTCAATGGTGGGGGGGGAGCAGCTGGGTCAAAAGTTAAAGAGGGGAATGATAAATGCAGGGACAAGAGACTTCCTGTTTCTACATAGAGCAGATAAAAGAGAAGAACTAACTGGGTAGAAGGGAAAATGAGCAATTGTAAGTACACAGTAATATATAATCCGATGACTGCAATATATTAAGAGGATAAAAACTTTGAACGGAGTGCTTCTTTAGGCATTGAGTAATGGGTTGGCAATTACATTTTGAACAACCCCTTTAACTCATCCATGAAAAAAGAAAAGTTTAACAACTAACACATTTTGCTAAGTATTAACTCAGACCCACAAGTGTAGATGGAATGAAGAACTTATTATGGAGGGTCAAGATACAAAGCTCGAACAAGGAACTGCTACTCAATACAAAGAAGACAAAGATATTGGCTACTGCCAGGTGCGACTGGGAAATATTTGAGATGGATGACGACGAACTGTAAGTTGTAAAGGACTTCAGCCTACTCGGATCAATGATCACTCAAGATGCAGCGACGACACTGGAAGTCAATAGGAAAATAGCTATGGGCAAATCAACAATGAAGTCAATGGACAAGGTCTCCAAATCAAGGAACATTTCACTGACGAATAATACATGGCTCGCACATAGTCTGGTCTTTTCCGTAGTAACATGGGTAGGGAACCTGGACGATAAAGAAACAAGACAGAAGAAGAATCAACATCTTCGAAATGTGATGCTGGAGAAGGATGTGATCAAAGCCATGGACGGCAAGAAGAACAAACCAATCAATCTTGGAACAAATGAAGTCACACAAATCACTGGAAACAAGGATCACCAAGCTAAGACTTGCCTACTTTGAACGCATCATATGGACAGCAATCACTGGAGAAGGACATCATGGTGAAAGAATAGAAGGAACAAGATGAAGAGGTAGACCAGCAACCCGATGGCTTGATATAATCAAGATAACGGCGGTGAAGACCCTTGTGGACCTATCTAGGCTTGCACAAGATCCATCTTCCTACAGTGCGTTCATCAGTCAAGTTGCCATAGCTAAAAATCGAGCCAAAGGCTGTTAAATAATTATAATAAATAGTGCATATTTGTTACGCAGATGTGAGGAGGTGGTAGGAGTCCCACTCCCCTCTAAAGCCATTTTAGTATACTATATCTGTGTAATATCAAATGTGTTATTTATGGGTCGGCCATTAGATGGCAGCAGAGTTGCAAATTCACATTACTGTCTCCTGGGTGCCAGTTGGGATACACAGGGTTAACTAGTTTTGGCTGCCCTTAGTGACAGCTAAGACTGAGGGATTACTGGGAGTTGGTGTCGGCCATGTTTTAGGCTAGGAGCACAGAGGAAAAGAAGGATGGGTGTGTGGGGAAGATATGGAGAAGAACTGCACCTAAAGGAATCGAGTATGACAGTGAATGGAGACCACCGCAGAACACAGCACACCACACACACCCAGGGTGAAGAAGAAAGCACAGCATCCCTCGCCACTGACTACCACCCTGGCCCCTGTTACATTTAACGTAGTGGTCAGGATGCGAAGTCCTCGCATCGAAACAGTGGGGTGAATAGGTCCTTTGGCGCAAGAGAGAGAACGACGAAGAAGGACCGCACAAAAAATTGCCCTGGCGCAGGAGAGGCGCCTGAAGATAAACAAGGAGAATTGAAGATAATGAAAAACGTATGAACCAAGATGGCGGACGAAGATGGCGATCCTAAAATAGCGGCTGGCAACGTGGGTCCCAAGGTGGCGGAGTTTGGCGAAAAAAGAATGACCTTTCGTGGATGGAGACAGCGCATGGAGGAGTGAAAATACCCCCAACCCACTCAGAGGTCGGCCTGGAGAAGAGGAAGTCCAGCAGCCAAGGTTCGGCCCAGAAGAGGAGTCACTTACAAGAGGAGGGCGCGGTACAAGATGAAGACCGGTCCCCATGGTGAGCGACGGCGCAGACAGTGTGCGCGGGCGGGACTACCCGAAGTTATGGTATCTCGTCATCCGGCCGGCCCAGGAAAAGGCAGAGTCCGGATCGGAGAAGAAGCTTGGAGGTTCCAGAACCGTCATTCCTGCCCCATCACGCTGCTGAGAGAACACGTACCAATATGGAGCCATACGTTCCCTCCCGCATGTCACCAGAGCTGGAGGAAGGAGCGCTGGCTGCACCAGCATCATCGGACACCGAGGGAATGATTCGCCTCGAGATCCCAGGGGCCCTCGCTGGGGCCTATGTCCCGCTGGAAGCAACGGCCGGTGTGAAGGTGATGATGGTTCAATGGACCACCGTCCCTCAACCCGAGGTAGGCCAACTACTGCAGGAGATGAAGATCTGGTGCTGGAGTGAGATGCCTCAGGCAGGAATCCTGTGCCCAGGCCCTGAAGTTCCAGACCCCGTGACTGGCATCTACGGTGCGTATATACCAGAAATGGCCGCAGTGGCTGTTGGGCCTGTGGCCCCCACCCAAGGGGCTGTCACCTCTGGAGAACCTGAACAAAAATCTCCGAGTTACTGAAGGGTCTCCCTCCATCTGCAAAGAGCCGGCAGAAGAGAAGGAAGAGCTGTACAGATTGCCCCCTTCCATACCACCATGGGAGCCTCGTGGGGCAGCCTCCTCCCGCTCAGAGCTGCCAAACCCGGTAAGGGACGTCGCCCTCCCTATGAAACCCCGAGCGGACGGACTACAGGAGGCCGCAGTGGTACGCTGGAGAAGGATGGAGCGTGACCTCCTGGCGCTTGTCCCTAAGGATCGGACCGAAGCATGCCTACCTCCAGCTTTACACATGGCCCGTCCCCCCAGGCGCCCTGACGTTATAGAGGAAAGGAAGTGGACCGACATATATCTCAGGGGTTGGCTGGAGGAATCTAACTATGCCAGAAAAAGGGCCGTGGAGAATGCGCAGACGTGGGGGCGCGTGATCTCTTTTGACCTAGATAAAGGCTTTGGCTTTCTGGAGGAGGAGTTTACCAGAGACAAAGTCTATGTGAATAAGAGTGTTGTGAAAAGAAAATTCATGCCTCCCTGGCTGCACAGCCTCTATTCAGGACAGATCGTCGAAGGTGGGACATCACCTACAGCCTCCAATATCCTGGAAGAGAGTCCTGAAGTTCCTGTGTTGGCTGGAGAGTCCAGGAGAGCCGGAACAGTAGCCACCATCCCTCTACAAGTGATCCAGCACTGCCACATTATGACCTACGAAACTTCCCAAGTAGGTAATGGCGGTGCTGTAGCTGAGAGCTCACAGTTGGAAGATCCAGGTAGAGCAAGGTATCCACACCTGCCCTGGAAGTGGCAGACCCCACCTTCTTTCACCACATGGAATGCTTTAAGGAAATAGCGTCGAGAGTCAAAAGAAATAGATGGCTAACGAGCTGCTGCCTCTACTTTTCTTCCTTGTTCCCTGTGGCCAACCTGTTGGAGGCTGAGGAGCAAACCTCACAGAGTCTGAATTTTGCTAAGGCAGTTGCCAAACTGTTCTTTAAAGGACTGTTCCTTAAATGGCAGAGTGGCCTGAAGTTCTTTTCCCCTATAAAGTGAAGGTGGGTTAGTTGCCCAATGCCCCAAGGCTGGCTGGCCTGTATCTCAAGAGGAAGGAGTACCCTCGGGGCTGAGGAGAAGCCCAGTTGAGCCCAGATAGGCTTACTTTTTATTTTTATTTTTCCTATTTTTTTGTTGCGCCTGTTGCGTCTTTTTCTGCTGGAATGTATAGGTGCAGGAGTGTCGACTAAGGACTGTCTGGACACTACCTGCTGCCAGGGTCCTTACCAAAAAGGACCGGTTCCAGTTTTTGTACCTGTAATCCTACCTGTCTTCAAGGCCGTACAGGCAAAGTAAACTGGACTGTGTTGTTTTTAAAGAACTGTGTCGTCTCTTATTCAAGGCTCAGAAGAACTGCACCTAAAGGAGCCGAGTATGACAGTGAGTGGAGACATAAGCGGATTATAATGAGGGCAATATGGGCTACCGCCAGGGGCCCTGAGGCTCCAGGGGGCCCATGAATTGCTCCCATTATAATGCGCATTTTTTTCGGTCACCGCCGCGCTGGCCGAAGGTTTAGATGATCACCGCTGTGGGCCCGCAGCTGTAGGCGGTTTGAATCATACTGTGTCGCCTCGCCCTGCCAGTGCCACATGACGCTCCCATCTGGCTGCCTCGACTGTATATTCACTAGCACGGGCATGCAGTTTAAATGCTGTTGGTAGCGCCCTGCCTGACGTCATGTGGCAGGGCGGTCCCAACATCATTTAAATTTCCTGCCGGCGCTAGTGCATATACAGGGCTGCGTGATGCAGCCAGCGTGTCTGTGAGTGGCTGCTTTGAATTTTGGGACCGCCCTGCCACATGACGTCAAGCAGGGCGGTCCCAAAATTCAAAGCAGCCACTCACAGACACGCTGCATCACGCAGCCGCTCCCATCCGGCCAGCTGCAGATCCACAGGGGCGGGCAGTTTGAATGATGCTGGGACCGCCCTGCCACATGACGTCAGGCAGGGCCCAGCATACACAGTGGCGCAGCATACATGCAGATAGTGGCAGGGGGGCCCCCGAACCGCTCCCCCAGCAGTGGCGCACGGCCGCTACTTCTTCGGCCGGGCCAGCACTGCAGCAGTTAACTTCCCTGTGCTGGCCCGGCCGCGTCACAGCTAGGAGACACGGCCCTGTGCGCGGCCGTGTCTCCTAGCTGTGACGTCACGCAGTGCATGCCCGGCCTGCACTGCTGCAGCCTGCATCGGAGAGGAGCAGGAGGACTGGAGCAGAGAGGAGCAGGAGGACTGGAGCCGAGCCGGGGGATTGTGAGTGTGTGAGACTGAGTGTGTGTGATTGAGTGAGTGTGTGTGTGTGTGCAGGCAGACATAATTGTGTGATGTCTGTTTATATGTATTTTTGTGTTTCAAATGTGTTTATGCGTGTATGTATGTGTATGTCTGTATATGTTTGTGTGTGTGAGTGACTGCGTGCAGCCTGCTGCTGAGTATATATGGCGCCGTGCGGCCTCCTGCTGTCTCTGGGGGGGGGGCGCCGTGCGGCCTCCCGCTGTGTATAGATGGCGCTGAGCGGCCTCCCGCTGTTTATAGATGGCGTCATTTGGCCTCCCGCTGTGTATAGATGGCGCCATGCGGCCTCCTGCTGTGTATAGATGGTGCCGTGCGGCCTCCTGCTGTGTATAGATGGCGCCGTGCGGCCTCCTGCTGTGTATAAATGGTGCCGTGCGGTTCCTGCTGTGTATAGATGGTGCCGTGCGGCCTCCTGCTGTGTATAGATGGCTACGTGTGCTCCATATTGAGTCATACAATTAATGTAAGGCTATGTGCCCAAAATGCAGAAATGCTCCGGATTTTTTTTGAGTGTTTCTGCATCTCCCTGGCAGAAAAAATGCATGCGGATTGTACATGCGTTTTTGCTGCCAGGGACAAGCGAATGTGAAGAGTTCTTCACATGCATTTCCGCATGCGGGTTGACAAGTGCTTTCCAAGTGATTTTAGCATCACTTGGAAAGTGCTTGACAACTTGGTCACACTGTATAAATCCTTGCAACCGGCATGGATTTATATAGTGTGACTGTAAAAGAATGGTAAAAAAATAAAAAATATGTTCTTACCTTCTGATGGCCTGCCGACGTCAGCGGTCGCGTGACCCGTCACATGACTAAATTATGTCACGGCAGGTCCTTTTCAGACCATCGCGAGCTGCTGGCAAGCCAGGACTCATTGGATAAAGACACCGGGGGCCATCAGAAGGTAAGTATAATGTTTATTTTTTATTTTAATCTTTTTTATACAGGTACTATGGTACCCAGGTCCGGAAGAGAGTCTCTTCTTCTCCAAACTCGGGTACCATCCGCACATTGAAACGCATGGATTCTGCATGTACAGATGCAGTGATGCGGATTCCATGCGTTCCAATGCAAGTCAATGGCGGTGAAAACGCCGCGCTTCTGCAAAATAATTGGTAATGCTACGGATTATCATTGGGGAACATGGCAGACCTTCTACCAAGCTTTTTTTAAGTGTTTCTACAGCGGAATTGCCGCTGCGGAAACGCTTAAAAAACGCATAGTGGGCACACAGCCTAAAAAAAATTATTATAATTAATATTGTGCCAACTTAATTTCACGTGAACTATCACATGATCTATCACAGGGGATCATGTGACATGTGATACATCAGGTGTGTGTGTGGGGGGGGGCCCACGCCTTCTAAACTGCCCGGGGCCCTTGCTACTCTTAATCCACCCCTGAGTAGAGACCACCACAGAACACAGCACACCACACACGCCCGGGGACACACGAGTCCCCATTTTCCTGTAGCGCGACAGGGTGAAGAAGAAAACACAGCATCCCTCGCTACTGACTAACCCTGATTACAACTACGGTGACCGCGCTGTTACTGAAAATAAATCTCTGTACAGAGACCAACACTAATATTACTGCCATATAGTGACAATATAGTGGTAGATATCAGTCCTGCATAACATATAAGAGATTACAATACAATTACAGATAGTGACTTACAGCTGATGTACTTTCTGATGGAGTTGACTAGCCCAAGGGATGGGGATGACTCGGTACCCGGGCCTTTGCCTGGCCTTGGGGATGTCGCGGTGGTCGGCTCCCGGGCCCATACTCTGGGGTCAGCTTTTAAAAGGGGATTGTTTGTTAATTTTATGAAAGTTCGTGACGCCACCTGTGGTATCTGGTGAGAATCACCAGCGCTGCGCAGTCCACTGAGGCCGGTGATAAGGCAGCTCGATGGTATAGCTCCCCACAGGTGGAGCTAGGCTTCAGGGCAGCGTACGGAGAGGGGGATGCAGGACAGGCGAGGCCCAGCCGGGTCAGAGCAAGAACGGGGACAGACACAATAGTCACTTCAGTACCTTTTACTGATGGAAATTCAGGCACGTCCCGGAGCACTGTAGGGTGAAGGGTGCATATCAGGATCCTCCCCAATGAGCGGGTGTAGGGCCTCCTGTTTCTTGCCTCTGTGTAGTAAGTTACTGACCTGCCTGAAGCTAGGCCTAACTTTATCTCTGTCCTGCACCGGCTGGCTGACGTTGTGGTAGGGCCTTCTCTTGGAGTGCACGCTCCCAGCTTACGGGACCTATGTGTCTCCTGGCTCTGTTACGTATCAGCTCTCTGGTGAACCTGGGACCTGTAGTTCTCCAGGGATTCCGGTTATGCCTTACTGGGTCGTAGAGATCCTGGTAAGCTCGGATCCGGTGTCCGGTATAGGTTTCGGGGTGAGCTGGGTAAGCTCCTCTGCCCCCACTGCTACTCACTTTCCACTCGCCTTCGGCCACGCTCGGGCCCTCAATTGGCTACTCACACTAATGGCAGCTTGCCGCGCTTCACCGATCTTATGGCGCCGGCACACCTTAAGCTCTAGCTGAGCTCCCTGAATCTAGCTAGCAGGAGCCTCGTGCTCCACTGCTGAACTATTAGCTGAGTTCTCTAAACTAGACTGAGCTCCACTGCAGACTGACCTCTTTCTGTGTCTCACTCTGCAGGAACCCTCCACAGGAACTGAACTGCCTAGCTCCACCTTCCCTATTTATATCTGACGCGCCCCTGGGCCTGTGTCGCGCTGCGTTGCGCACGCGGGAGCTTACCCGGAGCCGGATCTCTTGAGGGTTGTAGTCTCGTGGCGGCGACCCGGTCCGTGCCCAGGGAGTCAAACTGAGCGGCGATGTACTAGCAGTAGATGGTTGGTGACTACGCCACCCGTTGAATGCAGCTATGGAGCTGCCGCTGCAGGGCAGACCGCTGAGGCCGGTGGAAGGATGGTGCAGCGTGGATGGTATAACCCCCAACGGGAGGGGTATGGCCTCAGGGCAGCCGACGTGGATGATGGGGGTAGCAGGAACCACTCAGAGACGGTGCGGTGTAGTTCAGGGTCTTTACTGGTGACAAAGATAGACCCTCCCGGAGTACTTGCTAGTGATAGGGGCCTGGTCAGTCCTTGAGCAGATGGGATTTCCCCTGGCCAGGCGGAGTTGTAGGCCTTCCCAACTAACTGTACTCTTCTGGCTACCTTGCTAGAGGCGGGAATAAGTAGCCCACGTCCCTGAGTGTACCGTGTGGTGCTCACCCGTATGGCCGGTGACTCGGGGCCTTCTAATGGCTTCCGCTCCACGATGGCGGTGCTGGTCCCACGCGTGTGACCGTGCCTACGGGCTTCTGGGCCAGAGGACCTGAAATCCTCTGCCGGACGGTTTCTGCTGCTGGGTAGGAGTTAGTCCCCACAGCCTCGGACTCCGGGTCCGGTTAGAAATCTTCTCAGTCAGGGCGAGCTCTGCAGCTGCCAGCCCCTGACTCCTTGTAACACTGCTCCCCACAGAGCTCCTGATGTTTCTTGCTATGCTGCTTCTCTTCTCTACTCTTGTTCTGTCTTCTTTCTCACTCACTCTGCCTCAGCCCCGGGTTTATATAGGGGAAGTCCTTCCACTCCCAAGACTGGGCAGGAGGTGTGGCATGCACAGGATCCCTGACCAAAGGACCTCCCACCTGCTCTCAGACGTAATATCTCTATCACTGTGGCAACCAGACCCCTGGGGTGTCACATTCCCCCCTAGTGAAATTTAGTACTCCGGGACTAAACATATTTTTTTAGAAAAACATAACAAGGTATAGCAATAACAATACAATAAGAAAAACACATAAGATGGTTACGGCGTGTCCGCAACCGGGTGCAGTTTTGAAAAGCAAGGTGTCCATTTCACCAAAACAGGGAGACGTAACCAGGTAGGGGCCTGTCCTGCCCCGAGTCCTTAACAGTCTTTAGTCCATCCTGGGTTACGCTCCAACTATGTACAAGGATTCCCGGTAAATCCACCAAGGACTCCTAAAAAGAACTAGAAACACAAAATTATACACAAGCAACTATAAACAAGTAAACATTATAAGATAGCTTAAACATTTAGATCCTCCAACGTGCGGGTAGCTGGCCTCTAGTGGCCCTAGTGGACCTACGGAGCTGACTGTCTGGCCCTGAACTACAGGGTGTAGGAGCTGTCAAGGGTAAACTGGGCAGCTGTCTATGGGCCCTCTGGCTCACTAGGGGTATGGCAGGCTCACTATAAGCAGAGGGTTGACTTTCCGGGTCTGCTTGTGTAGAGTCTTCTGCCTCCTGGACCGGCTGTTCTTCCAGCTCTACCGGTTGCTCCGTAGGTTCTTGGGATGATGGTTGGAGGAAGGTGAGTACGGGTACCACAACTGCACCATTGACTTGAGTCCAAGACCGAGGGAAGTCCCCGAGCACGGTACTAACCATATCTTCCCTTTCCTCTACGGGTCGATGGTCTTCTTGTTCCTCTTCAGGGTTCCTCAGTTGTTCGGGACACTTCTTCAGGTGGTCCCGGGATACAATGGCTGTGGTTTCCCCTCCGTCTTTACTGATGGTACAGACCTTCGGGTTTTCGTGGCTTGAGGGCAGTACGGTGTACGGGTCCTTCTCCCACTGGTCGTCCAACTTGTGGAGCCGTCTCTTCCTCTTCAAGACCTGCTCTCCGGGTACCAGGGGAACAGCGGGAGCATACTGGTTATAAGTTTTCTCTTGTCTTTCCCTAGCCTGACAGAGACTTCGCTCCACGCTCTCCTGTACTCTCCGGTACTGCTGCTGCCTCTCTGTGTCCCAGTCTGTTTCTGGTGAAGTGTCCTCGGGTGTCAGGACTCCCATTTCCAGGTCAACAGGTAACTTACCAGGTCTTGCCCTCATTAGGTAAGCCGGGGTACAGTTGGTGGAACCTACCGGGATGTGGTTGTATAGGTCCACCAGATCGGGCAACTTTTCAGGCCACAGACTGCGTTCTTCCAGGGGCAACGTTTTTAGAAGATCCATTACCACCTGGTTCATTTTTTCACAAAGTCCATTAGTCTGCGGATGGTAGGGTGTCGTCCTTATCTTCCGGCAGCCATACAGATTGCAGAATTCCTGGAAGACCTCCGCTTCAAAGGCAGGTCCCTGGTCCGTCAGCACTTGGTCCGGGTACCCGTGTGGACGGCAAAAGTGCTGCTGGAAGGCTCTAGCTGCTGTTTGAGCCGTTAAGTCCTTGACGGGGACGACAACCAGAAACCGGGAGTAATGATCCACGATGGTTAACGCGTAGACGTAGCCACTTCTGCTTGGGGTCAGTTTTACATGATCCAAGGCTACCAGTTCCAACGGTTGCCGGGTGACGATGGACTGCAGGGGAGTCTTCTGGCTGGCGCGGTCCTTCCTTCTCAGGTTGCACGGGCCACAGTCTCTGCACCACTTCTCAATGGTTCCCCTCATGCCTACCCAGTGGAATCGCTCGCGCAGCAGGAACTCCAGCTTCTTCCACCCGAAGTGTCCAGCTCCGTCGTGGTATGCCTCCATCACCATGGCTGCGTCTCTTCGTGGCACCACTACTTGCCAGAGTAATTCATGCGTCCGGGAGTTAACCATTCTGCGGCACAACTTCCCTTTGTAAAGGAACAGTCGACTCTTCTCTGCCCATAGTTGTTTGGCTTCCTCCGGAGCGTCTGGTTCAAGGCGAGCCTCCGGCCGAGTCAGCATCTCCTTCACCAGTCGGACGGCAGGGTCGCTGTCTTGCGTTTCCGCCCAGTTGTAGTGAGGTAAGGGGTTCAACGTAGCAGCCTGCTTACTCCTTACCCGGTGGGAATACTGGATAGTCCCATGACGGTGGAACGCAGGGAGTTCAATCTCTTCCAGTCCCTCCGGATCTTCTCCTTCGTCCGGCAGGTTGGGCATCCTGGACAGGGCGTCCGCGTTAGTATTGGAGCGCCCTGCCCGGTATTTGATTATGAACTCGTAGTTGGACAGACGGGCCATCCACCTCTGCTCCAGGGCACCGAGTCTTGCCGTGTCCAGGTGTGTCAACGGGTTGTTATCCGTGTACACGGTGAACCGGGAAGAAGCAAGGTAATGCTTAAAGCGCTCAGTGACTGCCCATACCACGGCCAGGAACTCTAGCTTGAATGAGCTATAATTCTCGGGGTTCCTTTCAGTGGGTCGCAGTTTTCGGCTGGCGTAGGCGATTACTCGTTCTTTCCCCTGCTGGATCTGGGACAGTACGGCTCCTAGCCCGATGTTACTGGCGTCGGTGTAGAGGATGAAGGGCTGGCTATAATCCGGGTACGCCAAGATTTCATCCCCCGTGAGGGCCATCTTCAGCTGGCGGAAGGACTCTTCTTCTAGCTCTTCCCATTTGAAGGGCGGCTTCTGGTTCTTGGCCTTCCGGGACTGGCCTATCAGGAGGTCCTGCATAGGCGCTGCCTTTTTGGTGAAACCGGGAATAAACCTTCGGTAGTAGCCTACCAACCCGAGGAACTGCCGCACTTCTTTTACGCTGGAGGGGCTTGGCCATCCCTTAATTGCGGTGATCTTATCGGGGTCGGGAGCCACTCCGTCAGCGCTCACCACGTGTCCCAGGTACTGCACCTTTGGTTTCAGGAGGTGACACTTGGAGGGTTTCACCTTTAGGCCGTAACTCGCCAGAGCTTCGAACACCTCCGCCAGGTGTTTCAGGTGGTCCTCATAAGTTTTGGAGTATACAATGACATCGTCCAGGTACAACAGGACGTCTCGAAGTTTCTGTGGCCCAGACAGCACTCCATTAATCGTTGGAAGGTTCCTGGGGCGTTGCAGAGTCCGAACGGCATGCAGGTGAACTCGCTAAGTCCCATCGGGGTGGTGAATGCGGTCTTCTCCCGGTCCGCCTCTGCTACAGGAACCTGCCAGTACCCGCTAGTGAGATCCAAGGTAGAGAAGAAGTTAGCAGACCTTAAAGCAGCCAATGACTCCTCTATCCTTGGTAAGGGGTACGCATCCTTGTGTGTGATACGGTTGATTTTCCGGTAATCTACACACATCCTCATGGTGTTGTCTTTCTTTTTGACTAAAACTAGCGGGGCTGCCCAGGGGCTACAGCTATCCCGGATTACCCCAGCCTCCTTCATGTCTCTAAGCATCCCCTTGGCGTGTTGGTAATGTGCAGGGGGTACGGGTCGATACCTCTCTTTTATGGGAGGATGATCTCCCGTGGGGATGCGGTGTTCTACCCCCTTGACTCGCCCGAAGTCTAACGGGTGTTTACTAAACACTCTCTCATACTCTTGAACCACCCGGTAGACTCCCTGTTTCTGGTGGGAGGGAGTGGAGTCAGTTCCCAAGTGTAGTTGCTGACACCAATCCTCCATTACTTTCTTAGAGCCGTTACCTTCCTCCGGGTGAGATGGAGGCAAGGGTTCCACAGACTGTATAGAGTTTTGGTTGATGGTATATAATTTTGCTAGCGTGGCATACCGGGGCAGGTACACTTCCCTCTCCCCGATATTGATTATGCGAACGGGCACCCTCCCATGGCGTACATTGACCACCCCCCGTGCTGTCAAAATGGTGGGCCTACTGTCTGAGTAAACTGGTTCTACCATTGCCTGGTAATCTCTACCTCTCAGACCAATAGCTGCCCGGCACCAAATCATCATTTCACTTTTTGGAGGCATGGCAATAGGGAAAGGGTCACACATTCTTACGCTACCAATCTCACCGCCGGAGAGTTCCACCTGTTGCCGTCGCATCAGTGCCCGGATCTCTTTCTGGAGCACTCGCTGCTCGCCGGAGCTGGCGTTCTTGGCAACCTGCTGTAGAAGGAAAATCACTTCTGCAAGACAATTCTCAATTACATTAGTTCCTAGAGTTATTTTTGGGTGGCTCTCATGTTTGTCAATGTCTACAATGATCAGTCCCTGTGCTGCCAGTTCGACTCTACCGATTTTGATGGTCACCTCTTTAAATCCGATTTGTGGCACGGGCTGGCCATTGCTGGCGATGATACTCAAGTCGTCGTCAGGGTAGCGGGTAATATCCGAGTCATTCCAGTACTGCTTAAAGAGCACGTACGGGATGGTGGTGACCTGTGACCCGGTGTCCAGTAGGGCACTCATGGGAATGCCATCCAGTACCACAGGCAAGACTGGACGTCCTCCCACATATCTGTCGCGCCAGTTCGATGGGCCTGGTGATCTTTTTCCTGGGGGTTGGCCCTCTACCCCAGGTTGTGCCCGTTTAAAGAACAGTACCTTTCCATATGTCCGGGTTGATTGCAGCGGCGGCAGATGGGTCGTCCGTCCTCGGTGTATCGGTCACTGGGTCTTCCTCTGGCCGGTGGGGTCCTCCTTGGTCAACGCCACGGGATGTCCTCCGGTCCGGATGCCAACTGGATCTTCCCTGGGGTGGAAACCTGTAAAGACTGCACAGTTCGGGTTAGCGCAGCAACGCTCTTAGCTAGCTCTTGGACCTGATGGCGTAGGTCTGGAGCCGGGTCATTGTCCAAAGCCTGCGCATCAGCTCCCACAGGCCCTGCCGACAAGGGCGCCGCCTCCTGGTGGTAAGTGATAGCTGGGCGCCTGTGGGTCACAACGCCACCCGGTGCCGGTTCTCGGAGCACCCGGATGGCTCTGTCCTTGAACTGTGCAAAGTCTAGATGGGGATCCTGTAAGGCCATTGCCCGCAACTGGGTTCGGTGGGCATTACAATATAAACCCTCTATAAATTGTTCAGTCAACAGCCTGTCCTCGTTTCCCACCCCATCAGGGTCGGTCTGCTTTATGGCCCTCAGGGCCTCTTGTAGGTTTAGTGCATAGTCCCTTATACTCTCATGCGCTCGCTGCTTGCACCCGTAGAATCTAAGCTTAATCTCAGCTGAGGTGCGGGTATCAAAGGTGTCCTTCAGCCGGGTTAGTATCCCTGCGACAGTCTTCCTCCCAGGTGGCCAGGATTTTACTTCCCTTTTGGCTGCCCCAGTTAGTTGGGCCACCAGGATGCTCACTTTTTGCTCTTCTGTGAGGGGGTACACCTGGAAGAGGCTATCCAGCTTTTCTCTAAAGTCATGCAGGGTATGTGACTCCCCTGAGTACTGGGGTAGCCAAACTGCTCCCGGGATATAGGGCATGGTGAAGGGCATAACTGCAGCAGCGGTGGTGCTGGCGGGGGTTGAGGCAGTGAAGCTCTCCTCCGTATCCGACATCTTCCTCCCCCCTAGTGGACCGTGGCCTACCTTGCGATGATCCTGTTCCGTAGGCCGCGGCTACGCAGTGGATCGTCAGGGTTGAGGACCTTCCGTCGCGCTCCGGTGACGTCGGCGTCTGCTGGGCTCCTTCCAGGACCTTACGCAACGTCCGGACGTGAGGCGGGGCTTCAGTTCTCGCGCGCTTTCGGAGTCCACGCCCCTCTTCTTCCCGCGCGGCGTCCTCAAGATGGCGTCCAATGGCGGGAAAACTCCACGGATGGCGGGAAGAAGGTCGAAGATGGCGCCGGATGGCGGGAAAACTTCGCGGATGGCGGGAAGAAGGTAGAAGATGGCGCCGGATGGCGGGAAACCTCACCACTGGTAAGTTTGAACAGTCTTTGCTTTTCAGGCACGCAGTACCCGGTGGTTGCGGGCACGAAATCCTGCCGACTACGCCAAAGTTGACGCGCCCCTGGGCCTGTGTCGCGCTGCGTTGCGCACGCGGGAGCTTACCCGGAGCCGGATCTCTTGAGGGTTGTAGTCTCGTGGCGGCGACCCGGTCCGTGCCCAGGGAGTCAAACTGAGCGGCGATGTACTAGCAGTAGATGGTTGGTGACTACGCCACCCGTTGAATGCAGCTATGGAGCTGCCGCTGCAGGGCAGACCGCTGAGGCCGGTGGAAGGATGGTGCAGCGTGGATGGTATAACCCCCAACGGGAGGGGTATGGCCTCAGGGCAGCCGACGTGGATGATGGGGGTAGCAGGAACCACTCAGAGACGGTGCGGTGTAGTTCAGGGTCTTTACTGGTGACAAAGATAGACCCTCCCGGAGTACTTGCTAGTGATAGGGGCCTGGTCAGTCCTTGAGCAGATGGGATTTCCCCTGGCCAGGCGGAGTTGTAGGCCTTCCCAACTAACTGTACTCTTCTGGCTACCTTGCTAGAGGCGGGAATAAGTAGCCCACGTCCCTGAGTGTACTGTGTGGTGCTCACCCGTATGGCCGGTGACTCGGGGCCTTCTAATGGCTTCCGCTCCACGATGGCGGTGCTGGTCCCACGCGTGTGACCGTGCCTACGGGCTTCTGGGCCAGAGGACCTGAAATCCTCTGCCGGACGGTTTCTGCTGCTGGGTAGGAGTTAGTCCCCACAGCCTCGGACTCCGGGTCCGGTTAGAAATCTTCTCAGTCAGGGCGAGCTCTGCAGCTGCCAGCCCCTGACTCCTTGTAACACTGCTCCCCACAGAGCTCCTGATGTTTCTTGCTATGCTGCTTCTCTTCTCTACTCTTGTTCTGTCTTCTTTCTCACTCACTCTGCCTCAGCCCCGGGTTTATATAGGGGAAGTCCTTCCCCTCCCAAGACTGGGCAGGAGGTGTGGCATGCACAGGATCCCTGACCAAAGGACCTCCCACCTGCTCTCAGACGTAATATCTCTATCACTGTGGCAACCAGACCCCTGGGGTGTCACATATCCCTAACGGGCTCCCTCTGCTGGTCTGAGGTGGAAGGTGGAGATGTGTGAATGTTTATGGGGGCCTCTTGTGGAGGATTCCATTAATACACCCTTCTAGGATCTGTGGTACCAAGCGCAGCTGGGCGCCACAGAGTTGTTCACATTTCACGTCTTTTCCATCTTGCCAAGAAAAACTAGCTGCACTCTGAAATGCAAAACATTGAATCTAAGAGATTGGAACTGCATTACTGCCATAGAAAATAGGTGAATACTATAATATGTACATATGAGATATAGAAAATTGGGACTGCAATATTGCTACAGAAAAAATGAAAGTACCTAGCACATAAATTGGCCAATTCATGATGAGAGCCCAACATGTAGCAATTTTTTTCTGTACCAATATTGCAGTTCCAAATTTCTAGATTCAATCTTTTGCATTTCAGAGTGCAGTTATTTTCCCTAAGTTTGATTGACTTAGTTGTCTTAGCTTGCACCTGTACACACTAGATTGGATGTGTCGGTCAGTTTTTTCTGTTTTCCATCTTGCCCATAATGCCACGACACTTCCAGCCACGACTCATCTGCAGAGATTATAACATAGACACATCTGACTTCTCACATTTCCAGCCCCGTCCCCATCTATTCCCAACCTGCACAAACTCCTCACCCAGCTGATACCCCAATACTGAGCCACTGCTGCCGCATGTACGTATATATACTGCACATGCTACTTGGCATAAAAACAGAGCTCCTCTTTCTACATTACATAATAATTCCCACAACTGTGCCCCATACAAAGTAAAATGCCTCCCCCTAGAAAATATTAATGCCCTGTGCAAGTGCCCTAAAAAAGTGTCCACATATTGTGCCCCTATAACAATAATGCTTCAATGATTTCCACTCAGTCCCCCAATGTACTCCTCTATACTCAGCATTATGGACCCTCAACTCCTTCTGTACACAGTATAATGCCCCCTAAGCTCCCCTATACACAGTATGATGGATGCACAACTCCCCTATACACAAAATGATGCCCACACAGCTTCCCAATTCAAAGTATGATGCCCCCACTTCTCCCTAAAAACACAGTATAATGACCCCACAGTAGCCTTCTTATAATGATTCCCTCAGAAGCCCCCACACCATATCATGGCCCCCACGGTAGGCCCCAAACAGTATAATGGCCCCTAAACTTTATGGTGACCCGTACACTGTATGAGGGCCCATCACAGTAGTCCCTACAATGCATGAAGATCCCCTACAGTAGTTGCTACAATGTATGAGGGGCCTCCCACATTGTACAAGGGTCCCCCATACTTTATGATGCCCCCACAGTCACACCACATGTTTTAATTAAAATAAAAAAAAAACATCTACTCACTAGTGATGAACGAGTATGTGCTATTAACCCTTTCGGTAAGCATTCTCGGGTGTTCGCCGAGTATCTTCAGCATGCTCGGGTGTTATATTTGAGTCACTCCATGTCCTCTTTGACAGCTTTTATACATGTGAGGAATGCCTAAGAAACAAGCATTCCTCACATGTATTTAAGCTGTCAAACAGTTGCAAATCATGCACACGGAGTGACTCAAATATAACACCCGAGCATGCTGACGGTACTCGGAAAACACCCTAGCATGCTCATAAATCTCGAGTAACGAGCATGCTCGCTCATCACTACTACTCCCTTAATCATAGATCCTGACAAGTCCACCGGTAATGGCTGATGGAACAATGCGTTGTATCCATCACACCAGCGCATGAACAGCATGTGAGTCCCGACACAACACGATTACATCACTGCACCAGGACTCTGACATCCTATACGCCTCGGCCAGTGCATCAACCCGCAGGCTTAAAGCGATAACTACACTACTGAGGTTACGTCCTTATGAATGAAGTAAGTTATTTTTATCCTGTAGGGAGCGGTGTTTGCTCTTCCTGTATCGGAGCTGCCCCAGGTTACAGGGGAGATATTGCCTCTGTAACTGTCCCCGGTGAAACCATACAGGAGTCACAGAGAGAGAGAACGCTAATGCTGAGTGACGCGGTAAAGTAACATCACGGAGGATCTGGGGAAGTGAAGTGATCAGACTGTCAGTGACAGTGATTGACAAGTCCAGCACAGTAGTGACGCAGGTGCATCGGAGAGACCAGAGACCGTACATAAGTGAGGGAAAGTTCTGCTGTTGTTCAATGTTTAAAGTAAAATCAGCTCCATATTGGACGTCTGTAATAAAGCCACGATAAACTGTTTCTATTATTTGGTTCCAACCATTCACGCAGTGTAAGAATTATATATGGGTCATCTTTTATTTTATTGTTTTTATTTTTTTTACAATACGTACACATACTGTAATCCTATTTGTGATGTGGGTGAGATTCATTGCAGACCACCATTGTCCATACTACTTGCTTTTCTTGGCACTCCGGAGAGCCTCTGCAGACAGCTGCCCTCACTATGAAGGACTCCACAACATGGATGATTTGGTTCCAGTTGACATCAATGGCTGCCATGTAATACAATTCATTCGGCCATTCTAGAAGATTCCCCTGAGGATAACCGCTTCTCTCTGGGATGGGCTCCACCAATCAGATCTTCAGAAATCAGTTCTTTCTCGGGGACTTACAAGGAGAAGACTACAGAAGGGTCTAGGTTGGAGACAAAGGTCAGTCAGACAATTGATGACCAAGAGCTGGAATCAGGGACTAAATGCATTGAGGGAAAACATTGTCCTTACATTGAGTCTAGAACAAACTGATAAAGATGATGTCACATACAACTCGGATAAATATTCAGAGGGAAATTGGCAGCAAGAAGAAAGAATCCAGGAACGAGCCACTAATGGTTCCACTGCTTCTAACAACATATAAATAATTGTGAGATAACTTCTAGCATGGAAATTTGGCTAATCTCCGTTGGGCGGCACCGAGGCGCTGGATCTGGTCTTTCAAATCCTTCCGCTCCCTCGCCACATCCTCCTTCTCCATCAGTAACACACTGAGGTTCTCCTTGTCTTGGAGCAAGGACTATATTTTAGATTGCAGCTTGTCAGCAAATTCATGGAGCATGTAGTGAAGAATAATCATGGGGATCTGGTTAGACAAATGGGCGGTCGTGTTCTAGAAGAAATATAGGAAGCAGAATATTAATGGATGGACGGATCTATTCATAATATACATCATATCTAAATCTGAGACCATATTAACCATCGTAATGAACTAACCCTGAAGTATGCCTCGATGTGTTGAGACATCTCCTCAACAGAAAATGCTGTTTTTGTTTTTTTGCTGTGACTTTCCAGAAGATCCAAAAGCAGACACAGAAGATCCAAAACCAGAAGTAATAATTGTTGCCTCTTTGGCTGCCTCCGTCCGGACGTTCCTCAGAGCTCCACCGTACATCGAGTCCTGGCAGTAAATGTTCCTTTCCACCTTGAACTGTGTACGGATCAGTCTCTCAGCCTCCCTTTGTTGCTCGCTGCAGATATCTTCTAGCTTTTCCTTAAGAATTAGGTACAAAAAGACAATTAGAAGGACTGTGAAGGATCCCACTAAATATGGGGATGAAAAATTACTTGATTCTCCATCAGCAAATCTTCTAAGCCGTCGCTGCCTCATTAATTTAGACTGGACTGATACCTATAATACAGGCGTCAGCAGAGGTTAAGGTTGACCATACACCACAGGTAGCTGTCGGCAGAGTGGACAGTGAATCATCCCCGCTGCCCGTACACATGCACGCTCGGCTTGGAAGAGCAATTATGTTTTCTCAGTGCTGATATGGGAACAATCTCTGGCAGATACCGCTGCTGACAGTTTATCTCCTGTGACACTGATACGATCAGCCTAAAAGCCTAACTGGAAACCCCCATGGATGTCTGGCCAATTCAGCCAAAAACTTCATGTTGGGCTATCTGCACATGGAGTCTTTTTGTTGAGTTTTTGGAGCAGAAACACCAAGTTTTTGAGGAGTTTTGCATTTATGAGGAGGATTATGAAGAGTTTTTTCTCAGTTTCCTGAACAGTTTCTGCTTCAATAACTTCTCGAATACCTCCGTGTGCAACTTAGTTTAGAGAATTTGTAAAATGATAAAACAGAAATACTGATCCTACCTTTGTACATCTGTAATAATGGGTTAAAATCTTCACCTCTGTATCATAGACAGTTCATCTGATGAATTCTTAAAAAAAGAGAAATAAGACAAGCTGCAGTCAGTACCTTGTACTTAAACCAGTCCAGGAATGTAGTGAAGCTCATTTACTACAGTGTATAACAAAGTTGTAAAACTTCCCAGTGCTTCCTAATGCTGGATTATAATCTGGCTGATCAGTGAGAAATTTGCTAGGGAGTCATAAGGGAGGAGCTTTCCCCTTAATATTTCCTTATCTTCCTTTTTTTATTTTCTCTTTATCTCTTTTATATTTTATCCCTTTTATATATATTTTTTAGTTTCCCATAATACTTATTAAGGTATAATTCCTTATTATTCTATTCACACAATTTCTCCATGCCCTTTCTTCTGTTTATCTCTTATCCCTTCAATTGTTATTACTGTATTCTCGTTGTTTTTACCTCCCTTTCCCACCGTTCCCTTTTAATATTATTTCCTTATTCCTCCCATCTTCCCTTATATTTTCACACTTCCCGTTTTTACTTTCCTGTTATCCCTTTAAATTTTGAAAATTAAATTCGAAATTTCTGATTGTCAATTCACAGTAAGTCCCAGCATGCCCAGCAGTCAATAATTAGGGGAACCAAAGAGCAAGTGCTAAATGTGACTATAGCGCCACCACTAAAAAAATGAAGAATTACATCCAAATGAAAGAACAGGGAAGTAGTTATTTTGAGAACGTGGAAAGATGCTCGGATTGTAAAGGGTCAGAGTTGGAGGGCAACTGACCACAGACATGTTCACAGGGGGTCTGACATTTCCATCCCCAACAAAGACCATTTTCCACAAGCTTTTGTCAGCGACTTCTGTGATTTTTCTTACCTGTGACTTCTTTCAGCTTCCGGACGGCTCCTCAAATGTTTTGACGTTTTCCAATGTTTTAAAGTTGATATACCCTGGAAATTCCTGGCCACGGCGTTGCTGACAAATGTTGTATTTTCTCTTAGGCGCTGGTACAAGGTTATTGTCTCTACTGAAGATGTAAAAAAAAGTTGTTATATATGTACAGGGTGGGCCATTTATATGGATACACCTAAATTAAATGGGAATGATTGGTGATATCAACTTCCTGTTTGTGGTACATTAGTATATGGGAGGGGGAAAACTTTTCCAGATGGGTGGTGACCATGGCGGCCATTTTGAAGTCGTCCATTTTGGATTCAACTTTATTTTTTTCAATGAGAAGAGGGTCATGTGACACATCAAACTTATTGAGAATTTCATAAGAAAAACAATGGTGTGCTTGGTTTTAAAGTAACTTTATTCTTTCATGAGTTATTTACAACTTTATGACCACTTATAAAATGTGTTCAAAGTGCTGCCCATTGTGTTGGATTGTCAATGCAATCCTCTTCTCTCACTCTTGACACACTGATAGCAACACCGCAGAAGAAATGCTAGCACAGGCTTCCAGTATCCGTTGTTTCAGATGCTGCACATCTCATATCTTCAAAGCATAGACAATTGCCTTCAGATGACCCCAAAGATAAAAGTCTAAGGGGGTCAGGTCAGGAGACCTTGGTGGCCATTCAACTGGCCCATGATGACCAATCCACTTTCCAGGAAACTGTTCATGTAGGAATGCTCGGACCTGACACCCATAATGTGGTGGTGACCAGCTTGTTGGAAAAACTCAGGGAACGTGCCATCTTCAGTGCATAAAGAGGGCAACACATCATCATGTGGCAATTTCAGATATCCAGTGGCATTGAGGTTTCCATTAATGAAGAATGGCCCCACTATCTTTGTACCCCATATGCCACACCATACCATCAAGGTACGAGATGTGCAGCATCTGAAACAATGGATACTGGAAGCCTGTGCTAGCATTTCTTCTGCGGTGTTGCTATCAGTGTGTCAAGAGTGAGAGAAGAGGGTTTCATTGACAATCCAACACAATGGGCAGCACTTTGAACACATTTTATAAGTGGTCATAAAGTTGTAAATAACTCAGGAAGAATAAAGTTACTTTAAAACCAAGCACACCATTGTTATGAAATTCTCAATAAGTTTGATGTGTCACATGACCCTCTTCCCAATGAAAAAATAAAGTTGCATCCAAAATGGCCGACTTCAAAAGGGCCGCCATGGTCACCACCCATCTGGAAAAGTTTTCCCCCTCCCATATACTAATGTGCCACAAACAGGAAGTTGATATCACCAATCATTCCCATTTAATTTAGGTGTATCCATATAAATGGCCCACCCTGTATATATATATATATGTATAAAACTCTAAATTATCCCATTTTTCCCAGTTTTAATATGAAGAAATACATTACTATTAGTGATAATAATAATAATATAATTGATGTCGCAGTATCTCTAAAACTCAGATTTGTCAAAATATAAAGTGATTTAAAACATAGGCTTGAATGCCGAAAACAAAAGAGACGTCTTCTTTTTTTAAATGTTTGTTAGAGCTATTAGGAAAGAGACATGTGAACGCCTTTAGGATTTATAAAGTTTGCTTATGCTTATACACTGTGACAAAACTGCAGCTGTGGGAACGTTCGGCTACTGATTAATAAGCACAGTGACTAATGAATGATGTGGGATCAGTATATTTTTATGTCCAGATTTTGGTGGAACAATTCCATAATCCATACCATAAAACAGGTGGAGATACAGCCCTAAAGTGAGAACATGAAAATATTGAAATGTAGATTATACTAATATGGCAGAGGTGGCTATGGGTGCATGCGACTACTAATTCTGTAATCCCCCATTGTTGTGCACCTATAAGACCCTCATCCAGCATTACGGCTGGAGATAATATGTTTGTAATTTACCCGAAATGTTCATGCTCCTAGAAGAAAGCTTGCTCACTTTGTAGGGTGGTCTCCAGGCAGGTGAGGTTCTTGTTCTCACTTTGCCCCCAACACTTCACTATCATGTTTCCTTTCTTAATCTTATACATCAGATTTCGGACACTTACAAAATCTGGCTCAGATCCTTTGCCAGGATCTCTAGGAAAGAAATCAGATTTGATAATGAGGTGTCGTCTATATATTGACCGCAGCACTGAGAGGTGGAAAAGCTGTCATGGAGGCGTTATGTGGACCCAAACCACCATGCATATTAATATCTACATCCAATATTGGCCAATATATGTGTGAATATTGTTGTAAATTGCGATTTACGTCCACATAAAGTCGTAATCACAACACTTTGCTTTAGTGGATTAATACTTAGTGGCCTTCTGCCCCTTTAAAAGTGGCCAGTTATTACTCTTATTTTATTCCCGCTGATTCCCTGAAGATAATTCCATTATACAGTTCCAAAAATATTGGTGTTTTGTTTTTAAAGTTAATTTCAACAAACTTTACCAAGGAGGTGGAGCTCACAGAGTAATTATGCAAAGCATCCTAAAGGCACGCACCATAGGATCCTGTGAGCCACACCGCTTTAAAAAAGACCATGAAAATTGGCACAAAATAAAAAGGCCCATATTTTTGGAACGGAACCGTATGACGGATTAAAACAACTTGGAATGTTCAGGGGTGAAGTAAGAATAAAATAAGACTTGGTGACTGCTCCTCCTTAAGTTTACATATGGGCACGGTGTGGTAAAATAATAAGAGCACAGAAAACCTACTGCTTCCCCAGCGCTCCTCCGTTCCACTGGCTGTGCTCCCCTCAGGCCTGTCCTTCTCTTTCTGGCATTGTCGGTGTTTGACATCCTCAGACAATCACTGTGGACCCTATTGGCAATCGTAAATCCAGAAGCCACATAACAGGCGTCTGAGGAACCTGCAGGAGATAAGATCGCGGTGAGGATTTCTCGAGAATGGACAGTGGTGTCTGTAAAGAAGGGACTAGACTGGGGAGGAGAGGGGATTACTGGGGGGATCACTGCTGTACAGTCTTGGTTCAGGTCCTAGAGACCCCGAATGATTTTGGTGAGTCCTGCACATGAGTCCTCCCACAATCAGCTGCTATTACAGGAGGGAAATGTTTGGGAAACTCTCCAGGGAAAGGTAAGTGTTAACTGCGGGAGGGTAAATGACCTTCTAAAGCTGAGTATCTTTGCCCTCAGTAATAGATTGAGGTCCTGATGGGAGTACCCTCTTCTATTATCTCTACTTGCTCTAACATGGCAGGAGACTTTGCTACTTACCTTAACGGCTGTATTTTCTTTTTGTCACTTGTGCTGCTAAAGAAAGATAAGAATTTATTATTAATAAACTCATAAAAAGAGAAATAGTAGAGGCGATCCTAATGTCTGAAACGGCTCCTCCTCCACCCCTGGAGCACTCTATGCAAGAAGGGTTAAATAGGTTCCTTTCTTCTGCCGCCACTAGAGGGCGCTCACTGCAGACTGATTTATTATACAATTTAATAGGAGCTGTACAAATCCCTATGCAGTGAGCGCCCTCTAAAGGCAGAAACACAAGCTGAAGGTAAGCCGTCACTCACATATTCCTCTCTTTGTTTCTTCTCAGAAATGTGGGTGTCCACCACCTGCGTTTTTTCCTAGTAAATAAATTCAAGTAGATAACATTAGTGATGAGTAGATGACATTCCCCAGGATGAATCTATACAATACACTAAGACTGTGTCAAGTTCAGTGGCCAGTGAATGAGACAGAAAGAAAGTATGTGAACCCCTAAGCTCCAGCAGTGTCTCCAGTCCTGTTTATACTGTATTCCTAATGATAGACTCCTTATTTGACCTCATGTCCCAAAAGACATTACATCTGCACCTCCAGGATATTCTTCTTCTTATTAAATATTATTATATTTAATTATTATTATATTATTATAGTATACACAATACAATGTATCACTTTGCTTCCATTGTGACAACCAATCACACTGCTGGGTTTATCCTAATTCTGTAGTTTATGTATGTGGCTCAGTAACTATGTGAAAGGTACGAGGAGGTAGAGAAGTGATCAGGGATTATTATATGATCAGTATTGTGTATGTACAGTAGATTATATAATATGGAGGAAGGGGCAAAACTAGTGCAAAATGAAGCTGGAGAAGTTTCTCATAGTGACCACATGATTTCTACTCAATAGGAAAATGTTAGCTGTGACCTGACCGGCTGCTACAGACAAATGCTTTCCTCTTATTAATTCATTTAGCTGATTTATAAAGGAAAAGACAATCTAGAATTTCATAGTGATATACTTACAAATATGGCTGATGTATCTCTTTGTAGTTCTTATCTTCGGGCTTTATCTGCTTCTCAAGACTTCCCTCCTCGTCTTTGATGTTGATGACCGCCTCCTTGTTATACACTGTCTCCTCCCCCACCTCCATCTCCTCCTTGTTGTTATTCATTATCTCCTCCTCCACCTCAATTTCCTCCTAGTTGTTGTTCGTTATCTCCTTCACCACCTCCATCTCCTCCCTGTTGTTATTCACTATCTTCTCCACCATCACCTCTTCCATGTTTCTGTCTCCTCCACCCACTTCCCACCTCGATGTTACTCACTGCCTCTTCCACCAACTCCTCCTTGATCATTTCCACTGTCTCCTCCACCACTTTCACCTTGATGTTATTCACTGTCCTATCCACCGCCACAACCTTGATGTTACTTACTGTCTCCTCCACCTCCACCTTGATCTTATTCACTGTCCTTTCCACCATATCCACCTCCACCCTACTCACTGTCTCTTCCACCACCTCCATCTCGATGTTACTCATAGTCTCTTCCACTCCCTCCACCTTGATCTTACTCACTGCCTCCTCCACCACCTCCTCGTTGATCACTTCCACTGTCTCCTCCACCACTTTCACCTCAATGTTATTCATGGTCCAATCCACCTCCACAACCTCGATGTTACTCACTATCTTCTCCACCACCTTCACCTTGATCTTTTTCACTGTTAATTCCACCATCTCCACCTCATTGTTATCCACATTCTCCTCCACAACCTCCTTGATCTTATCCACTATCTCCTCCTCCACCTCCTTTCTGTTGTTATCCTTCATCTTCTCCACCATTTCCTCCTCGCCTTCCTCCATCCTATAAGTAGATAAGACAGTGACTGTTCAGGACATACTCTCTGTGCTCCATAGATGAATATCAGACAGTAGAGACGAACGGAGCCATGAACAAGTCTAATTTACCAAACTTATGGAAAACTTATGGGCATAGACTGCTACTATCAAACACAGTGGGGGCTGTATGCTCCCCCTAGCGACTGCTGCCGAAAACCACTTTGACAATAATACAGAATGCAGAAATAACAGTTCAGTACTCATACTGAGGGGTCCTTCTATAACTTGTCCGTTAGCTCAACGTATCCCTAGATGTACAGGACAATATGGAAAGGCAAGGAAATAAAGTTTGTCGGCCATCTATCACGTATAGACTCTCAGTTATTTAATAATAGCATAATTTAGCGTCATTTACAGTGAAATACATTTTAATCAATTATAGTGAAGTTATGAGGGGGGCAAATCTATATCAGTCCCAGTGTGTGGCTCTATAGTGGATCCTCCACCTCCGGCCTCTTCCCATCTAATGGCCCCATCTGCCGGTGATGTTTCTGCAGGTGAAGACAATGATTGGGGGAAATGTGGCTCCATCCAGTGAAGAGGAGAACATTCTTTGGTTAAAATCAGCAGCTGAGCGTTATAGACACAATGTACATTCACAGGAAAAATGGACTTACCCCACTCCATCCAAACCACGAACTCCGAATCTCCAATACAAAAATAATAACGCTGGCACCATTGCTGGAGAGCAGGAGACAAGATAGAAGAGAGTGAGGGACACAACAAGAGGAGAACAGAGCACAGACTTAGGGCTCATTCAGACTTCCGTACAAATCAGTTCAAGCACAGACTGCTAAAGCACAGACTGTCTGCAGCTCTCTCCACCCGAGTGTGACAGCTTCATATATTTCTATCAGGTAGTCACATTCGGGTCGGGAGAGCCGCGGCCAGTCCATGCTTGGGCTGATTTGTACGGAAGTCTGCGTGGGCCTTTACACTCCACCTGAAACTACAACCCTTAACCCCTTAAGGAACTGACAATTTATTTTCTTGAAATTTTGATTTTCCTTCCCTTTCTTCCAAGAGCCAAATTATTTTATTTTTCCACCAATATAGCAGTACAAGGTCTTATTTTTTTTGTGGGAGGCGTTGTAATTTTGAATGACATCATTCACTTTACCATATCATCTACTGAAAAACGAGAAAAAAATTCCAAGTGGAGCGAAATTGTGAAAAAAAGACAATTTCACTATTGATTTTTAGATTTTGTTTTTACGGTATTCATTGTCCGGTGCTTAAGACCTGGTTACATGATTCTCCAGGTCAGTACGATTATGGTGAGAACAAACTTGTACATATTTTTTTGTCTTGAAACAAATTTTGGAATTTGCTAAAAAATAAAATGTTGTTTGTGTCATCATTTTCCATCAATGGAGCTGTGTGGGGGCTTATTATTTTGCGCCCTGGCGTGTTTATTGTTACCATTTTGGGGTATGTACGACATATTCATCACTTTTTATTGCATTTTTGGGAGAACTGCTGTAACTGAAAGCCTGTGGCTGAGCTTCACAGGAGTAACAAGATGGCGATGACAGGGGCCGATGGGAACTGGTAAGTGCGTGTAGCTCTGCAGCTTTGCAACTCCATGTATCATGTGTAATATCATAAAGTATGGGGGCGCAGCCAACAACCACAACATTCCGTGACATCACAACATTCCGTGACATCACAACATTCCGCGACATCTGAACATTCCATGACATCACAGCATTCCGTGACAACACAAGTAGTGGCTGTAACTGCCGTGTTCCATTACCCAATATACTAGAGAACAACCAATATAAATCCTACCAATATGGGGAAATATCTGTATACTATCACTATATAGAGTGTAGAGCTAATATGTATATACATTGGGATTGTACAAGAATTCCCAATATTAGTTGGATTTATACTTTTGGATCTGGATTGTATATCACTTTATGTCACAATAACACCCGGCAATAACATCATTATCTTTAGGTTTCCATGTTTTCCCCTTACAAAATATGACTTTCATCTCCCAGATTTGGATGATTGTAAAATTATATACGGCCAAAATAATGGAGAAGTCGCTGTGCTACTGATATGGCCGAGTCTGAAACCAATAAAATATGATGAGAAATGGGTAACTCATTGTCATCTCTGTGTAGAATATATAGAATGTGACTGGATAGAGCTCTCCTGACTGTAAGGACAAGATTGGGTAAAACTTGGACATCACCGAATCTGAGGGGTTCACTCTTTGTTTTGGACTTTTTTTTCTATTATATAGGAAAAAAGACTCTTGAATGAATAAAAAATAAATGAGAAAAAAAATTACAGAAGAGATTGAAGGACACAACTGGAGACACAGAGCGGACTTACCTCTCTCTCCACTAACTACAACCCTCAAACGGAATGTTGGCCCTGCAGCTCCTTATATAATGTGGGTGATGTCATAATGCAAGGAGGTGGAGCCAGAAACCGCTACATTCCGTGACATCATCAGCAGGAGCAGCAGCAGTTATTTAACCCTTAATGACCCAGCCTGTTTATGTTAATGACCATAAACATACTATATACATATAATCTATAATTTGTGGAGAAAAAAAAATCTGGAGATCTTTTGCAAATACTACTGTCAGAAGCACCACCAACAAGATGGAGGAATAAGAATTTATATTGCTGGAGAAAATGAGGATATGGTGAAGGATAATGTGAGACGAGAGCTATGACCGATCTGGTAATTTAGAGGGCTATAGTCTGTTCAGGAATGACCGTACAAATAAGCGAGGGGGAGGGGGATGTGCTTATATGTAAAAATTTCCATAAAGCCCATCCTACACTATGCACAATATATACCCTATGGGGATATACAAGCTAGAAATAGGAGGAAACCTCTTTGGCTAAGTAGAGCTGTAAGGGGAACAAGGCAGCACGGGAGCTCGGTGGTTAGCACTGTACGGTGGCTCGGTGGTTAGCACTGCAGTGCTGGGGTCCTGGGTTCAAATCCCACCAAGGACAACATCTGCAAGGAGTTTGTATGTTCTCCCCGTGTTCGCGTGGGTTTTCTCCGGGTCTTCCGGTTTCCTCCCACACTCCAAAGACATACTGATAGGGAATGTAGATTGTGAGGCCCAATGGGGACAGTGCCGATAATGTCTGTAAATTGTCTGAATTGTAAAGCGCTGCGGAATATGTTGGCACTATATAAATAAAAAGATTACTATTATTGTCTAAAAGAAAGCGTATAGAGAATTAAAGCAAGAGGGGGGAGATGAGAAAATAAAGCAAGAAGAGAGTGACAAGTCATCAAATAATTGTAGAAAAAAATTGTGTAAAAAGCAAATCAAGCAAAGACTGAGACAGAGAGACTCATTACCAAAGAAAGTAAAAATCATCCAAAAATATTCTTCAACTACATAAACAGTAAGAAACTCAAAAATGATAGTAAACCAGAAATTCCCCATTAAATGTCACCTGCTTCACCCAGCAGGAAATACGACGCTGCCTCAAAATCACAAAGGTTGACAAATCCCCAGGCCCGGGTGGCGGACACCCTCAAGAACTGCAGGAAATAAGTACAGCGATAGACAGACCGTTATTTATAACATTCATAGATTCCATAATAACAGGGAGTGTGCCACAGGATGGGCGCAGAGCAAATATGGTGCCAATATTCAAAAAGGGGACTGTCACATTGTGTCTGAACATGCTGCTGCTACACCTGCCCTGGTCACTAGGCGGCGCTGCAGTAACAGTCCGGTTACTGCTGGATAGTTTCCCCTTTGTTATTCTCTTGTGTTGTGCAGCAGTTAGCTGGTAGGTAATTAGCTCTCTGCTGGGAGCCATGAATGGAGCTCCCTTCTATATTAACCCCAGCAGATTGACAATAGCTGCCGGACAGTCAGCAAAAACTTGGTGCTTTTCTCCACTGCCCATAGCCTCCGGCAGAAACAAGCACTGTCTGTGATTTTTTTAATTTTTCCAAAGTTTGAACTGCACATCAGCTAAAGAGGCTGCTGCCATGTGCCGTACTAACAGGATCTTACCGGAAGAAGAATGACGTTGGCGCGAGGAGAGAAGATCATCCAATCACCGCTGAGCACAATGGGGCTTCATTCCCATCTTCTGCCTACAGAGTCGAAGTCGCCAGTGGCTGATGACTATAACTGTGTGTGTGTCTGTCTCCTCATATACAGCACCATACTGTATATACAGGTCCACACTATATCCTGCATTACAGTATGTCTGTATATACTATATGGATAGAGCGTCGATCTGTATGCACAGTAAAGTGCTGTGTATCAATGTGATATATACAGTCAGCAGTGTGTATCCACTATAGGATATACAGTGGCATGTAAAAGTTTGGGCACCCCTGATAAAATTACTGTTATTGTTAACAGTTAAGCACTTTCAAGATGAAATGATCTCTAAAAGGCCTAAACTTAAAGATGACACATTTCCTTTGTATTTTAGGCAAAAAATGTACATATTTTCATCTTTTACATTTTAAAAATGACAAAAAAGAAAATGGGCTGATGCAAAAGTTTGGGCACCCTGCATGTTAGTACCTAGTAGCACCCTCTTTTGAAAGTATCACATCTTGTAAACGCTTAGAGTCTTTCAATTTCGATCCATTCTTCCTTGGAGAATTCTTCCAGTTCTGTAAGATTCCTGGGTCGTCTTGCATGCGCTGCTATTTTGGGGTCTAGCCACAGATTTTCAATGATGTTTACACCATGGGACTGTGAGGGCCATTGTAAAACCTTCAGCTTGCACCTTTTGAGGTCGTCTATTGTGGATTTTGACGTATGTTTAGGATCATCATTATCCATTGGTAGAAGCCATCCTCTTTTCATCTTCAGCTTTTTTACAGGTGGTGTTATGTTTGCATCAAGAATTTGTTGAAATTTCATTGAATCCATTCTTCCCTCTACCCGTGAAATGTTCCCCGTGCCATTGGCTACAACACAACCCCAAAGCATGATTGATCCACTCCTATTCTTAATGGTTGGCGAGATGTTCTTTTCCTGAAATTCTGTGCCCTTTTTTTTGCACACATACTTTTGATCATTGTGGACAAAGAGTTCTATTTTAACCTCATCAGTCCACAGGACTTGTTTCCAAAATGCATCAGGCTGGTTTAGATGTTCTTTTGCATACTTGTGATGCTGAATTTTTTGGTGAGGATACAGGAGAGGTATTCTTCTGATGACTCTTCCATGAAGGCCATATTTGTGCAGGTGTCTCTGAACAGTAGAACAATGTACCACAACTCGAGAGTCTGATAAATCTTTCTGAGGGTCATTTGCAGTCAAGCTGGGGTTCTGATTTGCCTCTCTAGCAATCCTACCAGCAGCTCTCACTGAAATTTTGCTTGGTCTTCCAGACCTTATCTTGACCTCCACTGTTCCTGTTAGCAGCCATATCTTAATTACAATTCGAACTGAGGAAATGGCAACTTAAAAACGCTTTGCTATCTTCTTATAGCTTCTCCTGCTTTGTGGGCCTCTACCATTTTCAGAGTGCTCGGCAGCTGCTTAGAAGATCCCACAGCTGCTATTTTTGGCACCAGGTTAGAGGAGGCTGGGTTTTCATAAAGCTGGGAAATTTCCATCACCTGGCCTTTCCCAACGATGATAGTGAACAAGCCGTAACCCGATCAGGCTAAGGTCTGAAACCTTGGTCAAAGTTATCAGAGCGCACAAATCTCCAAGGGTGCCCAAACTTTTGCATCAACCCATTTTCTTTTTTGTAATTTTTAAAATGTAAAGATGAAAATATATACGTCATGGCAGGTCCTTTTACTCAACCGCGAGACACCGGGAAGACCGGGCGCATCGGAGAAGGAGACCGGGGGCCATCGGAAGGTGAGTAGAATGTTTTTTTTTCATTTTTTACCATTTTTATTCTTTTTTTTAACTAACTTGGTCACACTATATAAAATCCATGCCGGTTGCATGGATTTATATACTGTGACCAAGTTGTCAAGCACTTTTCAAGTGATGCTAAAATCGCTTGGAAAGCGGTTGACAACCCGCATGCGAAATCGCATGTGAAAAACGCTTCAATTACGCTTGTCCCTGGCAGGAAAAATGCATGTACAATCCGCATGTACAATCCGCATGTACAATCCGCATGTACAATCCGCATGTACAATCCGCATGCGTTTTTTCTGCCAGGGAGATGCAGAAACGCTCAGGAAAAATCTGGAGCATTTCTGCATCGTGGGCACGTAGCCTTAGAGATCATTTCATCTTCAACTTGCTTAACTGTTCACAATAACAGTAATTTTGATGAGGGGTGCCCAAACTTCTACATGCCACTCTATATACAGCCAGCAGCCTGTTTCCATTATGTGATATATATACAGCCAGCAGAGTCTGTGTATCCTATGTGATGTATATACGGTACAGTCTCAGTGTTTCCTAAGTAATGTATACAGCAGGGTCATCCCAAGTCATATATATGGTATAATATAGTATATAGTGTGTACCTGTGTATATAGTATGATGCTGTATATATAGTGTGTACTTTGTACTGTACACTTTATTCACAGGCACACCCTCTCTATTTCTTCATTCTGGAGTATAAGACCCATGTGCAGAAATCCCAGCACTTCCAGCCTCAGCCGCTATCACTGAGGTTATTAATGGTCGTCTGAAGGTTCTGCTGCTGAATGCACTCGAGCAAATCATCAAGATCCTCTGCTGGCAGCTCCTGTCATTCCGGATGTGCTGGATGTGAGACAAGTCGGTAGATGCAGGCCATGGTAGCATGTTAGGCCATTAAATGGGTTGTGCAGGCTTGTGCCGTATTTTATATATATTTTGGATTTAGACAGTTTTTGTGAACAACTGTTTTTGAGACAGATCAGTATTTATAAGGTCAGTTTATTCATTCACAATCAAATTAATGAATTGGTGATGCAGCACAGCAGAGCTCACAAATTAGCGACAATCTCTTTTTTTATCTGTGACAATTTGAAGGATGATGTTGAATCCTTTATCAGCAATCTCAATAATAATAATTGGGGTATTTCTTTTTCTTCATGTCCGAGTGCTTGTTCTATAGATTTCCTTGACATCACAATAACTCATCTGTGGCGCCCCTGCAGGTTCAGTCGCCACAGAGGTACTGCATCTCACCCAGAGGTGTGGTATCCCACTCTCAGGTAAGGATAGAGTGCTGCCCGGGACCCTAACACCTGCATCCAACACATCCACTTCAGTATTGCAGGGCGAGATTGCTCCTACGGGAGAGCACAGTCCCTGGTCCCTGGCTGGAGTGGAGGGGAACCTAGTGAGGGGGAACCATGTAGTGGGTGTGGGTGGAGGACGTAGATCAGGGAAGCACTGGTGAGGGAGTGATATAAAAGAGAGAGAGGGAGAGAAAGACAAGTCAGTCAGAGGAGGAAAGTGAGGGGAGCAGGGGCTCTGCAAGAGCTCTGCTCCAGAGCGGGCCTGAGGAGAGGCCCAGGACTGAAGGAAGAGGAGAGGGAGCAGGAGAAAGGCTCCAGAAACGGAAGGGATCCCAGGGGTACGGGAAATGCTAGAGGCCAACCGTACGCCCGAATCTGCCAGGCAGTGAAGGGATCGAGCCGCAGAGGGGACCGGCCCCTAAACTAGTGGAGAACTACAAGGCTCAGCTAGGAACCGGAGGCTGCTGTACTTGCAAGGTGCAGTGGCCACAACCACAATTATATCGCCGAAAAGGTGGCCACAGAGGGTCCAGGGGACTGCAGGTCGCCCGACAAGACCCGAGGCTACCGGATTGGGACACTGATTGTGAGGCGCAGGGCAGGAGGGCGAGAGCCAGCGCAGGAAGATGACTGAGGAAGGCACATAGAAAGGGGTCCTGTCAGGCACTCTTGAACTACCTGAGGGATTGCTGAACCCCTGCCTGGTGAACGCAGCAGGACGTGAGAGGTTGTAGTCCGGAACCTGTAACCTGAGGAACTTAACAACTGTGAGTAAACTCGGAAGACTGCACCCCACTGTCTCTGTGATTATTATCTGCGCCATTACCCCCTGCACTACACCGCAACATCCATCACATCTCAGCACCGCCCTGGAGCTAAGCTCTACCTGTGGAGAGCTAAACCAACTCTGCTGCATTTACACCAGCTCCAGAGAACCTGCTCCGCAGCGGCAGCTCCCTTTAGCTGCATACCACAGGTGGCGTCACGAACTTTGTACATAAATCCCCTATAAAAATCTCCCCTTTTGAATGACCGCCCTGGGTCACGGACCGGGTCACCGCCACTGTGACATCTCCCCCATCAACGACCGGCCCGGCACCGAGTACCCCATGGCCCAGGGGGCGCGTCACATCAAGATCAACAAATTATCACAAAAGTGTACTCTAACAGCTATATACACTACAACAGCAGACATTATCAAAAATGGCTTAAAAATATCCCTGCAAATCAATTTAGAACAATTTGGAAAAATTACACCTTGGATACCGATTTTTTCACACAGGCTGGCTGACATTTTATCTAATAGATTTCAGGAGCAGAACTATCCTAAAGAATTGGTTAAACAAGCCTTCTATAACACTAAGAGGATAAACCAAAAGATGCTCCTTTCCAAATCTGCCAAACTCTACCACAAATAAATATGAGTATAATCTGATTGTAGCGTCGATCCCCTCACCGCCGCTGTCCCGGTCCGGCGTCCTCCAGCTCCCCTGCTGGTTCTGTCCGGGGTGCGCGCACCACGCGCAGTTTCCCGGGTACTGTACTTAGGGTGCACGTGCGCTCCCTCCCTTTTAAAGGGGCCACGCGCGCCATCCTAAAGAGTCCCCGGCCAATGGCCGGAGGACCACTCCTATTTAAAGCACCTCCTCCATAATGGAGATGCCTGTGCAAGGTTGTTGTTTGTGTGCTAACACTCTCCTCAGCCCTCAGGTTGCAGTCCCTGCCAGCCTGTCTATCAGCCGTGTCCGCCAGCCTGTCTGTCAGCCGTGCCCGCCTGCCTGTGTCTCAGCCGTGCCCGCTTACCTGTTTACTGGTCGTGCCCGCCTGCTTGTGACGCGCCCCCTGGGCCATGTTCAAGGGGACACCCGGAGCCGGATCTGTATGGGGGTAGTAGTCCTTGTGGCGGTGACCCGGTCCGTGCCCAGGGTGTCAAACTAAGTGGCAGTCTATGGCAGTAGATGTTGTTAAGTGTCGACTACGCCACCCGTTGAGTGCGGCTTTGAAGCCGCCGCTGCAGAGCAGTCCGCTGAGGCCGGTGGTATATGTGCAGCAGTGATGGTATAACCCCCAACGGGAGGGGTATGGCCTCAGGGCAGCAGGTGTGGATGATGGGGGTTGTGATGATGCAGGAAGGAGAGGCAGAGTCAGGAGATGCAGTTTCAGGGTTTTTACTCACTGATGTTGCTTTTAGTCACTCTGGCCTTGAGTGACCACCCGAGCCGTGCTGCGTCCACCAGGTCCTGGACTCGGCCAACCCCCAGGCAATTCCGGAGCGTGGTCCTGAGCTCCTTTCTGACTCTCCCTTCTTCTGGCCGTTCCCACCAGGGATCCACTTTTGGCCAGCTCCCTCGGGTCTCTTGGTGGTCAAGCCTCCTCTGGGCTCCCTGACCCTATACTTGGTGTGCCTTTCTAGTGGATTTGGTGAGGGTCGGGGCAGATCCTGACCATGACCTCCGGTTCCTGGCTAAGGTTTACTTCTGCCTCTGCCAGCTTGGGTTCCGGTACCCGTGTCCGCCAACCCTTCACCCTTTCTGGTCTGTTTCTGGGTTCTTGGGGTTCCTTCTGTCTTTCTCTCTGGGTCCTTCTGACTCCTCTCTCTCTCTCTCTCTCTGCAGGCCTTGCTCTGGAGCTGGGCCCAGCCGGAGCCACAGCTCCCTGTCAGCCCTCCTGGCTGAGCTCCTCTGCTCTTCTCCTCCTGCCTGAACTGAACCCTGATCTAAGATGGTGCCCACCTTATATACTCCCTCTATGTGTGAGCCCAGGTGACCAGCACCCAATGAGCTCCTAGCTTTACCCAGACTACTCCCCCTATCTGCCCCTACACTACTGGGATGTTCCACCCCCCTCCCACTCCAGCCAGGGACAGACGCTGTCGTACCTGCACATATACTGGTGGGAGTACCGTTGTTCTGTCCCCCGGAAATGGGATGTATGTAGTGCATGCAGCCTACTAAGCTCAGTTCCACACTCCATCCTTACCCGGGAGTGGAATACCACACCTCTGGCTTGAGGTGTAATACCCCTGTAGCAGCCGAATCCTCAGGGTGCTACATTCCCCCCTGGTAAATCACATCACGTCCTCGGGCTGTAAAAGAATAAAAACATCCACAAACATACAAATTTTTTTCAAAAACATCATAAACATATAGAACATTATATATATCATCAGCAGCAATAAACTCTTCATATAAAAACTTTTCATAGTAAACATTCTTGTTCCTCCGGCCACGGTGCAACTTGTGACCGGGTAAAGTGCAACAGTCTCTTCTGGGAAAAACACAGTTCTTATAAAACCAGTAGGGGGCGCTTTAGAAAGCGCAACTATATACAAGGGGAGGTGGCCGCTCTCAGTCCTCGACCAGTGGGATTAAGGAATGGCTGTTCACAGTCCTCAGCCTGTGGGGAGATGGGACACACTGGAACAGTTCACACTTGTCCCAACGGGGGACTCATTTTAATTAAGCAGCATGGCATATACCCTTACGGGTAACTATTTTACAGTTTCAGTTCACCTCTTAATGGTGACGATGCCCTCCTGCTCCTTCCTGAGGGTAGGCTTCAGACCCGTTCGGGTCCTCTTGACCTTCCTCACACCGCAACTCCTCTTCCGTCAGGCGATGTACATAAAGTGCATAGGGTCCTTTGGCACACTGGTGCCGGGTAAAGGTGACCTCATCACCCAGGTAAAGGTCACGACCTCTGTGTCCCTCCGGTAGGTGGGACTCGACATCTCTTCTGGTCACGAAGACGTCGCCGGGGGTGTGATGGTCTCTGATGAAGCCCCAACCGTGCTGCAACTGGAATTTAATTACAGTCCCGGTGGCACGGGGACCGTGGGCTGCACGGGGGTTCCTTCGGGTCCGGCTTTTCTGCTCTGCACTTTTTATTTGCAGCCGCTGCTCACGGACCCGCCTCTCTCTCCTTTCTCTGTCAAAGACCTCTAGCTGCTGCCGGCAGCACTCCGCACGCTCAGCTGCGGCCGCCCGGGTCTCTTGGGTAAACCCGATAAGGTCTTCTCCTGTGGGGTCCCACGCAAACTGCGCTTCCTCCAACGAGAGTGGGGTGATCTTGGCGGGCGCCGGAGCCGGGATCAGGGGCTCATCCAGGGGTCTTTCTTTCCGGAGTTGGGGATGGTGGTACTCCGGTGGCCACACAGGGGGCTGCCCATCCGGGCAAGTGTGCTGGGCAAATAGGTCTTCACCCAGGTGTGGCGCTGTGGACGTTGAGGGCGCGGTGGTGGTAGCGGCGCCCGGGTTCACCAGGCCTTGCGACCAGGCCTGGGGCACCCTGAAGGTGAAGGGCACCGTGAAGACGGCGGCGCCCGGGGTTACTTGGCCCAGCGACCAGGCCGGTGGCTCGGCAGAGGTAGAGGGCGCTGTTGGTACTGCGGCGCCCGGGGGTACTCGGCCTTGCGACCAGGCCGGTGGCGTCTCCCGCTTGGCCGCGCTCAGGGTTGAGGCGCGTGACGTCACAGGGGGCGTGGCCGCGGCTTCTGTTTGAGGCCTAGTCGGGAGCGGTGACGGTGCAACGATGGGCACGGCAGGGGAAATTTCGGGCTCTGCCACGGGGAGCTGGGGCAGGCTCACGGCTTCTCGGCTCGGGGTAGTGACGTCCCCTTTACCTGCCTCCGTTTCTTTAGCTCCTTCCTCGGCGTCGTCTCCGGCCTTGATTCCTCCTGCGCCATCCTCAGAGGCGGTCTGACTCCTCGTCTCGAGTGGCGTGCTCCGTTGGCGGGTTCCTGCCTGCAGGGCCATCTCTCTGCTCCATGTGGCCAGTACGTCTCGCTGCACTCGGGCCATCCTCTGAGCCAAGCCCTCCAGTGCGGTCCGTGCATGCTCCCGATCTCTGGGGAGCTGCGCCAGGATCTCCACCAGGCCTTCTGGGGTTGTCGCTTGCAACAGGCTCCTGACCGCTGGGTTGGTGCTGCCTGCCTCCCCCTCCATCTCCGGGTACGGCTCCTCCAGACTCCTCCAAGCTGCTCCCATCTTCACTCTTTTGTTCTCTCTCCGCCCCCATTGAGGGCGGTCCTGGGGCAACTTGGTGATTGTCAGTTCCAGGGGCAGACCCCCCACGCTGATGGACATCTCAAGCATCACAGTCTCTACTGGTGGGGGCGGTCTCCGTTTTTGGCGCCATTCTTGGTCCTGGCCCACGATGGGAGGTGGCCTCTTGCCACCCTCTGGCACGCCCATAATGGCGTCCGCTCTGCCAAGGCGGGAAATCTTCTCAGATGGCGGGAACCTCTTCCCAATGGCGGGAAACTCTGTGGATGGCGGGAAAAGACTGCAGATGGCGGGCAAACGGCGGGAACCGATCCGAGATGGCGTCCGATGGCGGGGACCCTCCGGAATTGGCGGGAGACTTCTTTTTACGGTAAATATGAACTTTTCTTCAGGCACGCAGTACCCGGTGGTTGCGGGCACGTTATCCTGCCGACTACGCCAAAAGTTGACGCGCCCCCTGGGCCATGTTCAAGGGGACACCCGGAGCCGGATCTGTATGGGGGTAGTAGTCCTTGTGGCGGTGACCCGGTCCGTGCCCAGGGTGTCAAACTAAGTGGCAGTCTATGGCAGTAGATGTTGTTAAGTGTCGACTACGCCACCCGTTGAGTGCGGCTTTGAAGCCGCCGCTGCAGAGCAGTCCGCTGAGGCCGGTGGTATATGTGCAGCAGTGATGGTATAACCCCCAACGGGAGGGGTATGGCCTCAGGGCAGCAGGTGTGGATGATGGGGGTTGTGATGATGCAGGAAGGAGAGGTAGAGTCAGGAGATGCAGTTTCAGGGTTTTTACTCACTGATGTTGCTTTTAGTCACTCTGGCCTTGAGTGACCACCCGAGCCGTGCTGCGTCCACCAGGTCCTGGACTCGGCCAACCCCCAGGCAATTCCGGAGCGTGGTCCTGAGCTCCTTTCTGACTCTCCCTTCTTCTGGCCGTTCCCACCAGGGATCCACTTTTGGCCAGCTCCCTCGGGTCTCTTGGTGGTCAAGCCTCCTCTGGGCTCCCTGACCCTATACTTGGTGTGCCTTTCTAGTGGATTTGGTGAGGGTCGCGGCAGATCCTGACCACGACCTCCGGTTCCTGGCTAAGGTTTACTTCTGCCTCTGCCAGCTTGGGTTCCGGTACCCGTGTCCGCCAACCCTTCACCCTTTCTGGTCTGTTTCTGGGTTCTTGGGGTTCCTTCTGTCTTTCTCTCTGGGTCCTTCTGACTCCTCTCTCTCTCTCTCTCTGCAGGCCTTGCTCTGGAGCTGGGCTCAGCCGGAGCCACAGCTCCCTGTCAGCCCTCCTGGCTGAGCTCCTCTGCTCTTCTCCTCCTGCCTGAACTGAACCCTGATCTAAGATGGTGCCCACCTTATATACTCCCTCTATGTGTGAGCCCAGGTGACCAGCACCCAATGAGCTCCTAGCTTTACCCAGACTACTCCCCCTATCTGCCCCTACACTACTGGGATGTTCCACCCCCCTCCCACTCCAGCCAGGGACAGACGCTGTCGTACCTGCACATATACTGGTGGGAGTACCGTTGTTCTGTCCCCCGGAAATGGGATGTATGTAGTGCATGCAGCCTACTAAGCTCAGTTCCACACTCCATCCTTACCCGGGAGTGGAATACCACACCTCTGGCTTGAGGTGTAATACCCCTGTAGCAGCCGAATCCTCAGGGTGCTACACTTGCCTACCCGTATCACCTGCCTGTCTACCTGCCGTGCTTATCTGCTGTACCTGTCAGCTTCAGCCATCTGACCCGTGGAGTCGCCTCCTCTCACACAAGGTCGGTCCCAGAGTGGCACCTGGTTCACCTCCGCGGTCCCTCATGTGATGCTTCTCTAATTCATGTAATTAACAGCACCTGTAACTTACCTGTGGCACCTAACAGGTCTTGGCAATAACTAAATCACACTTGCAGCCAGTTAACATGGATTAAAGTTGACTCAACCTCTGTCCTGTGTCCTTGTGTGTACCACATTGAGCATGGAGAAAAGAAAGAAGACCAAAGAACTGGACTTGAGAAACCAAATTGTGAGGAAGCATGAGCAATCTCAAGGCTACAAGTCCATCTCCAAAGACCTGAATGTTCCTGTGTCTTCCGTGCGCAGTGTTATCAAGAAGTGTAAAGCCCATGGCACTGTGGCTAACCTCCCTAGATGTGAACGGAAAAGAAAAATTGACGAGAGATTTCAACGCAAGATTGTGCAGATGGTGGATAAAGAACCTCGACTAACATCCAAACAAGTTCAAGCTGCCCTGCAGTCCGAGGGTACAACAGTGTCAACCCGTACTATCCGTCGGTGTCTGAATGAAAAGGGACTGTATGGTAGGATACCCAAGAAGACCCCACTTCTTACCCCGAGGCATAAAAAAGCCAGGCTGGAGTTTGCCAAAACTTACCTGAGAAAGCCTAAAACGTTTTGGAAGAATGTTCTCTGGTCAGATGAGACAAAAGTAGAGCTTTTTGGGAAAAAGCATCAACATAGAGTGTACAGGAAAAAAAAAGAGGCATTCAAAGAAAAGAACACGGTCCCTACAGTCAAACATGGCGGAGGTTCCCTGATGTTTTGGGGTTGCTTTGCTGCCTCTGGCACTGGACTGCTTGACCGTGTGCATGACATTATGAAGTCTGAAGACTACCAACAAATTTTGCAGCATAATGTAGGGCCCAGTGTGAGAAAGCTGGGTCTCCCTCAGAGGTCATGGGTCTTCCAGCAGGACAATGACCCAAAACACACTTCCAAAAGCACTATAAAATGGTTTGAGAGAAAGCACTGGAAACTTCTAAGGTGGCCAGCAATGAGTCCAGACCTGAATCCCATAGAACACCTGTGGAGAGATCTCAAAATGGCAGTTTGGAGAAGGCACCCTTCAAATATCAGGGACCTGGAGCAGTTTGCCAAAGAAGAATGGTCTACAATTCCAACAGAGCATTGTAAGAAACTCATTGATGGTTACCGGAAGCAGTTGTTCGCAGTTATTTTGGCTAAAGGTTGTGCAACCAAGTATTAGGCTGAGGATACCAATACTTTTGTCTGGCCCATTTTTGGAGTTTTGTGTGAAATGATCAATGATTTGATTTTTTTCTTCATTCTCTTTTGTGTTTTTTCCTTGCAAGCAAATTAAATGAAGATAATAATACCAAAGAATTTGTGATTGCAATCATTTTCAGGAAGAAACTGAGTATTATCTGACAGAATTGCAGGGGTGCCAATACTTTTGGCCACCACTGTATGTCTGAATACATAGAAGAGAACCTTGCTAGGGGACTTATCCAGAAATGCATCTCTCCGGCTGGAGCAGGATTCTTCTTTGTTAAGAAGAAAGATGGCTCTCTTCATCCTTGTATCGACTATAGGGGTCTAAACCAGATTACCATCAAAAATAAGTACCCCTGCCTCTCATTTCGGAACTGTTTGACCGCCTAAAAGGCGCGAAGATCTTCACTAAGCTCGATCTTCGTGGGGCGTACAATCTGGTCCGGATTCGCCTGGCAGACGAGTGGAAGACGGCATTCAACACTCGGGATGGTCACTACGAGTACAGTTTGATGCCTTTCAGTCTCTGTAATGCTCCAGCCATCTTCCAGGCGTTAGTAAACTACATCTTCCGAGATCTCCTATATTACTGTGTGATGGTGTACCTGGACGATATCTTGGTGTTCTCCCCTGATCTGCCCTCCCACCAGAGGGATGTTCGTCAGGTGCTACTGCAGCTCCTGAAGAATCACCTGTATGCTAAGTACGAGAAATGCCTCTTTGAGCAGACCTCCCTACCATTTGTGGGGTATATCATCTCTGAGACCGGACTACGTATGGATCCCGAGAAGGTGTCTGCCGTCTTAAAGTGGCCCCGACCTGAGGGGTTGAAGGCTATTCAGCGTTTTCTGGGATTCACTAACTATTACCGCCTCTTCATTCCTCATTTCTCCTCCCGGACTGCTCCCATCTCTGCTCTCACCCGTAAAGGAGCAAATCCCAGGGAATGGACTTCTGAGGCGGAGAATGCCTTTGTCTCTCTTAAGCAAGCCTTCTCCTCCGCTCCAGTGCTACATCGTCCTGATTGCAATAAACAGTTTTTCCTGGAGGTTGATGCCTCTTCCTTCGGGGCCGGAGCAGTGCTCACCCAGAAATCCTTGTCCGGGCGAATGGTGACCTGCGGCTTCTTCTCCAAACTCTTCTCTTCGTCTGAACGCAATTACTCCATAGGAGATCGAGAACTGCTGGCCATCAAATTAGCGCTGGAGGAATGGCGCTACTTGCTTGAGGGGGTTCTGCACCCGGTGGTCATCTACACTGACCATAAAAACCTTGCGTATTTGCAGACCGCCCAAAGACTAAACCCACGTCAGGCCAGATGGTCTTTGTTCTTTGCTCGATTCTGCTTCACTCTCGATTACCGCCAGGCAGACAAGAACATTAAAGCCGACGCTATTTTCTGTCTACCGATGAAGAGGAGGAGTCTCTACACATCATTGACCCCTCCAGAATAATGACTGTTGCTCCGTTCGACCTGTCTCATCCACCTCCTGGTAAGACCTTTGTAGGGGCTCAGGATCGGAAGAGGGTCTTTCTCTGGGGTCATTCATCCAAACTGGCTGGTTATGCCGGCCAGAAGAAGACACTTCTGCTCATTGCCCGATATTATTGGTGGCCCACCCTGCGCAAGGATGTTGCGGATTTTGTCGCGGCTTGCTCCTCTTGCGCCCGTAACAAGATACCTAGGCACCTTCCAGCCAGTCGTCTTCTTCCTCTTTCCGTGCCTTCCACTCCGTGGCAACATATTGCAATGGATTTCATCACGGATCTTCCTGCATCGGCCGGTTGTACTGTCATTTGGGTGGTCACCGACCGCTTCTCCAAGATGGCTCATTTTATCCCTCTGCCGGGTCTTCCGTCCGCACCTGTGCTGGCTAAGGACTTCATCCGTCACATCTTTCGTATCCACGGCTTACCCCTCCACATTGTCTCGGACCGAGGAGTTCAGTTCACTTCTCGCTTCTGGAGAGCCACGTGCAAGTTGCTGGATGTCTCTTTGGACTTTTCCTCGGCCTATCATCCTCAGCCTAATGGTCAAGTGGAACGTATCAATCAGATCCTTACCAGTTTTCATTGGCATTTTGTCAACGCTCACCATAGCGATTGGGTACAACTCCTGCCTTGGGCCGAGTTTTCTTACAACAACCATGTGAGTGAGTCCTCTGCTAAGTCTCAGTTTTTTGTGGTTTTCGGTCGGCACCCCCGGATTCCGTTTCCCGTCTCCTCTTCAGCGGACAATCCTGCCGCAAAATCTCTCGTCAGTGAATTTTCAGCGATTTGGGAAGACACTAGATCTGTGCTTCTTCAGTCCTCCGAGCGGATGGAGAAGCATGCTGATAAGAGACGTCTGGATCCACCTCTCTTCCGTCCGGGAGACAGGGTCTGGCTTTACTCCTAATATGTCCATCTCAAGATACCATCATACAAGTTGGGCCCGTGGTTCATCGGTCCCTTCGAGATTCTGAACCAAATTCAACCAGTGGCATACAAGCTGAAACTCCCGGCCTCCTTACGGATTCCCAATTCCTTTCACGTGTCTCTCCTCAAAGCGGTTGTCCTTAATTCTTTCTCTGATGATCCAGGTACTACTCCAGCTCCAGTCTCCGCTGAGGACATCTTTGAGGTAGAAAACATTCTGGCCATCAAGAGGGTAAGAGGAAAGACTTTCTTTCTTGTGGATTGGAAGGGGTTTGGTCCTGAAGAGAGGTCTTGGGAACCCAGGGAGAACATTCATGCCCCTTGTCTTCTAGAAAAATTTCTTGCGGGCCTAAAAAAGAGGGAGCGTAAAGGAGGGGGTACTGTAGCGTCGGTTAAACAAGCCTTCTATAACACTAAGAGGATAAACCAAAAGATGCTCATTTCCAAATCTGCAAACTCTACCACAAATAAATATGAGTATAATCTGATTGTAGCGTCGGCGTCTCTGCCTCCTGCCGGGCTTAGACGCCTATCCCCTCACCGCCACGGTCCCTGTCCGGCGTTCTCCAGCTCCCCTGCTGCTTCTGCCCGGGGTGCACGCACCACGTGCATTTTCCCGGGCACTGTACTTAGGGCGTGCGCGCGCTCCCTCCCTCTTAAAGGGGCCGCGCGCGCCGTCCTAAAGAGTCCCCGGCCAATGGCCGGAGGACCACTCCTATTTAAAACACCTCCTCCATAATGGAGGTGCCTGTGCAAGGTTGTTGTTTGTGTGCTAACACTCTCCTCAGCCCTCAAGTTCCTGTGCCCACCAGCCTGTCTATCAGCCATGCCTGCCAGCCTGTCTATCAGCCATGCCCGCCAGCCAGTCTATCAGTCGTGCCCACCTGCCTGTCTATCAGCCGTGCCTGCTTACCTGTCTACTGGTCATGCCCGCCTGCTTGCCTACCCGTATCACCTGCCAGTCTACCTGCCGTGCTTATCTGCTGTACTTGTCAGCTTCAGCCATCTGACCTGTGAGAGTCGCCTGCTCTCACACAAGGTCGGTCCCAGAGTGGCACCTGGTTCACCTCCCCGGTCCCTCCTTGGTTCACGGAGTCGACTAACCCGCTGTGTGGCCAAGGTCGGTCCGGGTGGGCACTTAGTTACGCCCCTCTGGTCCCTCCTTGCATCTAAGCACAGAGGTTCCACCACCCGGATCCGTAACACTGATCACTACATTTAGTGCCATTATTAAAAGAATACAGGATATATTATAGGAGCACTGGCATATCTGTTAGGTGACCCCATATTGGGAGCACACCTCTCGAGAAATCCAGCATTAACCTTTTGTTGGGCACCTACAATCAGGAACCTAATAGCACCTAGTTGGCTTAGAACACAGACAGAAACATCACACATGGAGAACAACGTCATGGGGTGTTTAAATGCAATGTAGCTAAATGCCTATATATCAGGGATGGGCAATTAATTTTTCAGTGGGGCCACATGAGAGACCGTGATTGTTGTGGAGGCCGAACCAATAGGCTGAAATTAACTCTGCTCAATATTAACATATTAATTATAATTACTTTATATTAATTGTAGCATCTAATATTGAGCAGAATTAAGTATGCTGACATGCCCTTTGAGCCCGCACATAGCCCTTTCTATATATCGTATGAGAAAACTCACAGCCCCCTGTCACAAACCGATCGGAGCCACGTGCCCCTGATCCTTCCTCACAACTTCCGTGAGTTCCGGGTTTAGGATAATGTGAAGCGAGCTTATAAATTTTATATATTTATTTACTCAAAAGAGCAATGCTAGGTACAATATATACAAGCGGTTACAAGATATATATATATATACAGTAGTCAGACAAATACAGTAAGGAAGCAGTAATACGATACAGTAAAATTAAAAGGAATAAAAGTGAATATACCACACTTTCATCAAAGGTCTCTGGACACGACAGGAAGGGTGCTGTCATGGGTCCAGGGCGGTTCCTTGTGTCTTTCTGCCCATCTGTAGCGACAGGTGACCCTCAACAGAAGACCCCTCCTCTCTCACAGACGGACACATTTAACTTGGGCAGGGCAGAAAATAGGCGATTTACATGTAATCTCCTCTTCCCTTCTATCAGACATTTCATAATCCATTTCCCAGCAATATTCTCATTGTAAGGTGCGCATGGTAATTGATCTAACACAGGAGCTTCCCCTGACTTCAGAGGTAATTCAATTAGCTATTCCTCATTGCCATGATTCAATTACCTCCCCCATACTCTTGTCAGGAATAGGCGTTTGCACTACAAAGGTATATATCCTTTTGGTAATTGCCTTTTGGAGCCGGCATAGTAACGTAATGGTAATTAAGTCATATCCTGACTGTGGGGAATACACCATTTCCCCTGGGGTCCTTTGAAGTCAGAAAGACTAGCATTCCTGCTGAGACCTTCATAACTGGGAATATGAATTTCCAGTCCCTGGCCTCACCACACCCCCTATATATCATAAGAGCCCCACACAGCGCCCTATATACAGAATGAGAGCCCCATAGCCTCTCCATGTCCAGCATGAGAGCCTCATAGCCTTCCCATGTCCAGCATGAGAGCCCCATAGCCTTCCCATGTCCAGCATGAGAGCCCCATAGCCTCCCCATGTCCAGCATGAGAGCCCCATAGCCTCCCCATGTCCAGCATGAGAGCCCCATAGCCTTCCCATGTCCAGCATGAGAGCCCCATAATGTCCCCATGTCCAGCATGAGAGCCCCATAGCCTCCCCATGTCCAGCATGAGAGCCCCATAGCCTCCCCATGTCCAGCATGAGAGCCCCATAGCCTCCCCATGTCCAGCATGAGAGCCTCATAGCCTCCCCATGTCCAGCATGAGAGCCCCATAGCCTACCCATGTCCAGCATGAGAGCCCCATAGCCTCCCCATGTCCAGCATGAGAGCCCCATAGCCTCCCCATGTCCAGCATGACAGTCCCATAAACTCCCCATGTCCAGCATGAGAGCCCCATAGCCTCCCCATGTCCAGCATGACAGTCCCATAAACTCCCCATGTCCAGCACGAGAGCCCCATAGCCTCCCCATGTCCAGCATGAGAGCCCCATAACCTCCCCATGTCCAGCATGAGAGCCCCATAACCTCCCCATGTCCAGCATGAGAGCCCCATAGCCTCCCCATGTCCAGCATGACAGTCCCATAAACTCCCCATGTCCAGCATGAGAGTCCCATAGCCTCCCCATGTCCAGCATAAGAGCCCCATAACCTCCCCATGTCTAGCATGAGAGCCCCATAGCCTCCCCATGTCCAGCATGAGAGCCGTACCCCCTAGGATCCCTTCTGTAGATCGGCGCCTAGTCCTCTGCTCCCCTCCTGGGCCTCTAAGACTGGGCCCTGCTTATGGAGCAGAGCTCCTAAAGAGACTCTGCTCCCAGACTGTTCTTCTGAACTGTCCTTCTGAACTGACCTGACTGATCTGCCACCCTAAGATGGCTTCCCTTTTTATACTTCCTACTATGGTGCTCCTCTAAACTACTTCCTCCACCCACAGCCACTACTGGTTCCCCCTACCTCTGGGTTCCCCCCAGCCTCATAGCCTCACCATGTGCAGCATGACACCCCCATAGCCTCTCCATGTCCAGTATGAGAGCCCCATAGCCTACCCATGTCCAGAATGAGAGTCCCATAGCCTCCCCATGTCCAGCTTGAGACTCCCATTGTCTCCCCATATCCAGTAACAGACCCCCATAGCATTACTATGTCCAGCATTAGAGCCCCATAACCTCCCCATGTCCAGCATGAGAGCCCCATAGCCTACCCATGTCCAGAATGAGAGCCCCATAGCCTCCCCATGTTCAGCATGAGAGCCCCATAGCCTCCCCATGTCCAGCATGAGAGCCCCATAGCCTCCCCATGCCCAGCATGAGAGCCCCATAGCCTCACCCTGTCCAGCATGAGAGCCCCATAACCTCCCCATGTCCAGCATGAGAGCCCCATAGCCTCCCCATGTCCAGCATGAGAGCCCCATAGCCTCCCCATGTCCAGCATGACAGTCCCATAAACTCCCCATGTTTAGCATGAGACCCCCATAGCCTCCCCATGTCCAGCATAAGAGCCCCATAACCTCCCCATGTCTAGCATGAGAGCCCCATTGCCTCCCCATGTCCAGCATGAGAGCCCCATATCCTCCCCATGTCCAGCATGAGAGCCCCATAACCTCCCCAAGTCCAGCATGAGAGCCCCATAACCTCCCCAAGTCCAGCATGAGAGCCCCATAACCTCCCCATGTCCAGCATGAGAGCCCCATAACCTCCCCAAGTCCAGCATGAGAGCCCCATAGCCTCCCCATGTCCAGCTTGAGACTCCCATTGCCTCCCCATGTCCAGCAGCAGACCCCCATAGCGTGACTATGTCCAGTATGAGATCCCCATAGCCTCTCCATGTCCAGCATGAGAGCCCCATAGCCTACCCATGTCGAGAATGAGAGCCCCATAGCCTCCCCATGTCCAGCTTGAGACTCCCGTTGTCTCCCCATGTCTAGTAACAGACCCCCATAGCGTCACTATGTCCAGCATGAGAGCCCCATAACCTCCCCATGCCCAGCATGAGAGCCCCATAGTCTACCCATGTCCAGAATGAGAGCCCCATAGCCTTCCCATGTTCAGCATGAGAATCCCATAGCCTCCCCATGTCCAGCATGAGAGCCCCATAGCCTCCCCATGTCCAGCATGAGAGCCCCATAGCCTCCCCATGTCCAGCATGAGAGCCCCATAACCTCCCCATGTCCAGCATGAGAGCCCCATAGCCTCCCCATGTCCAGCATGAGAGCCCCATAGCCTCCCCATGTCCAGCATGACAGTCCCATAAACTCCCCATGTCCAGCATGAGAGCCCCATAGCCTCCCCATGTCCAGCATAAGAGCCCCATAACCTCCCCATGTCTAGCATGAGAGCCCCATAGCCTCCCCATGTCCATTATGAGAGCCCCATAGCCTCCCCATGTCCAGCATAAGAGCCCCATAACCTCCCCATGTCTAGCATGAGAGCCCCATAACCTCCCCATGTCCAGCATGAGAGCCCCATAACCTCTCCAAGTCCAGCATGAGAGCCCCATAACCTCCCCAAGTCCAGCATGAGAGCCCCATAGCCTCCCGATGTCCAGCATGACAGTCCCATAAACTCCCCATGTTCAGCATGAGACCCCCATAGCCTCCCCATGTCGAGCATAAGAGCCCCATAACCTCCCCATGTCTAGCATGAGAGCCCCATTGCCTTCCCATGTCCTGCATGAGAGCCCCATAACCTCCCCATGTCCAGCATGAGAGCCCCATAACCTCCCCAAGTCCAGCATGAGAGCCCCATAACCTCCCCAAGTCCAGCATGAGAGCCCCATAACCTCCCCATGTCCAGCATGAGAGCCCCATAACCTCCCCAAGTCCAGCATGAGAGCCCCATAGCCTCCCCATGTCCAGCTTGAGACTCCCATTGCCTCCCCATGTCCAGCAGCAGACCCCCATAGCGTGACTATGTCCAGTATGAGATCCCCATAGCCTCTCCATGTCCAGCATGAGAGCCCCATAGCCTACCCATGTCCAGCTTGAGACTCCCGTTGTCTCCCCATGTCTAGTAACAGACCCCCATAGCGTCACTATGTCCAGCATGAGAGCCCCATAACCTCCCCATGCCCAGCATGAGAGCCCCATAGCCTACCCATGTCCAAAATGAGAGCCCCATAGCCTTCCCATGTTCAGCATGAGAATCCCATAGCCTCCCCATGTCCAGCATGAGAGCCCCATAGCCTCCCCATGTCCAGCATGAGAGCCCCATAGCCTCCCCATGTCCAGCATGAGAGCCCCATAACCTCCCCATGTCCAGCATGAGAGCCCCATAGCCTCCCCATGTCCAGCATGAGAGCCCCATAGCCTCCCCATGTCCAGCATGACAGTCCCATAAACTCCCCATGTCCAGCATGAGAGCCCCATAGCCTCCCCATGTCCAGCATAAGAGCCCCATAACCTCCCCATGTCTAGCATGAGAGCCCCATAGCCTCCCCATGTCCATTATGAGAGCCCCATAGCCTCCCCATGTCCAGCATAAGAGCCCCATAACCTCCCCATGTCTAGCATGAGAGCCCCATAACCTCCCCATGTCCAGCATGAGAGCCCCATAACCTCTCCAAGTCCAGCATGAGAGCCCCATAACCTCCCCAAGTCCAGCATGAGAGCCCCATAACCTCCCCATGTCCAGCATGGGAGCCTCATAGCCTCACCATGTGCAGCATGACACCCCCATAGCCACTCCATGTCCAGTATGAGAGCCCCATAGCCCTCCCCATGTCCAGCTTGAGACTCCCATTGCCTCCCCATGTCCAGCAACAGACCCCCATAGCGTGACTATGTCCAGTATGAGATCCCCATAGCCTCTCCATGTCCAGCATGAGAGCCCCATAGCCTACCCATGTCCAGAATGAGAGCCCCATAACCTCCCGATGTTCAGCATGAGAGCACCATAGCCTCCCCATGTCCAGCATGAGAGCCCCATAGCCTCCCCATGTCCAGCATGAGAGCCCCATAACCTCCCCATGTCCAGCATGAGAGCCCCATAGCCTCCCCATGTCCAGCATGAGAGCCCCATAGCCTCCCCATGTCCAGCATGACAGTCCCATAAACTCCCCATGTCCAGCATGAGAGCCCCATAGCCTCCCCATGTCCAGCATAAGAGCCCCATAACCTCCCCATGTCTAGCATGAGAGCCCCATAGCCTCCCCATGTCCATTATGAGAGCCCCATAGCCTCCACATGTCCAGCATAAGAGCCCCATAACCTCCCCATGTCTAGCATGAGAGCCCCATAACCTCCCCATGTCCAGCATGAGAGCCCCATAACCTCTCCAAGTTCAGCATGAGAGCCCCATAACCTCCCCAAGTCCAGCATGAGAGCCCCATAACCTCCCCATGTCCAGCATGGGAGCCTCATAGCCTCACCATGTGCAGCATGACACCCCCATAGCCACTCCATGTCCAGTATGAGAGCCCCATAGCCTCCCCATATCCAGCTTGAGACTCCCATTGCCTCCCCATGTCCAGCAACAGACCCCCATAGCGTGACTATGTCCAGCATGAGAGCCCCATAACCTCTCCAAGTCCAGCATGAGAGCCCCATAACCTCCCCAAGTCCAGCATGAGAGCCCCATAACCTCCCCATGTCCAGCATGGGAGCCTCATAGCCTCACCATGTGCAGCATGACACCCCCATAGCCACTCCATGTCCAGTATGAGAGCCCCATAGCCTCCCCATATCCAGCTTGAGACTCCCATTGCCTCCCCATGTCCAGCAACAGACCCCCATAGCGTGACTATGTCCAGTATGAGATCCCCATAGCCTCTCCATGTCCAGCATGAGAGCCCCATAGCCTCCCCATGTCCAGCATGAGAGCCCCATAGCCTCCCCATGTCCAGCATGAGAGCCCCATAACCTCCCCATGTCCAGCATGAGAGCCCCATAGCCTCCCCATGTCCAGCATGAGAGCCCCATAGCCTCCCCATGTCCAGCATGACAGTCCCATAAACTCCCCATGTCCAGCATGAGAGCCCCATAACTTCCCCATGTCTAGCATGAGAGCCCCATAACCTCCCAAGTCCAGCATGAGAGCCCCATAACCTTCCCATGTCCAGCATGGAAGCCTCATAGCCTCACCATGTGCAGCATGACACCCCCATAGCCTCTCCATGTCCAGTATGAGAGCCCCATAGCCTCCCCATGTCCAGCGTGAGACTCCCATTGCCTCCCCATGTCCAGCAACAGACCCCCATAGCGTCACTATGTCCAGTATGAGATCCCCATAGCCTCTCCATGTCCAGCCAAACATCCCATACACATAAAAATAAAAAAGAAACACCACATGCTCACCTTGCTCCCATTCCCCTGGCGCTGTGCCTCTGATCCTGTCTCCAGTGCGCAGTGCAGAGCTGACGCGATGAAATGATGTCATCAGGTCAGCTGTCTCACTCGCTGATTGGTGGAAGAAGGGGCAGCCGGTACCATCTTCCACCAATGCGTTTACCGCTGTCTGCATCCTGGGAACAGCCAGAGGGCCGGATGTGGCCCCTGGGCTACACTTTGCCCAGGTCTGCTATATACAGTATCCACCACACACCGGTGATACTGCAACCAGAGGTGTATCTAGGTTCTCTGGCACACTGGGCAAGAATTCAGTTTGGCGTCCCAAGGCTTTTATCACGTAATAAAGATTACACATTGTTACACAATACTCCCATCGGACACTTACCTAGTGACACCAATAACCGCGCACAACAAACAGGAAGGAAATCTTTTGGATTTACAAACTAAATACCCTGAAAATATTTTGGTCTTAATCAGATTTCATATATTTTTAACTAACATTCCATCAGTTTTATCTTCTACTACCCATGTATCTTTTATTTATACAGTATATATTACTCCTATATTTATACTAATCCTATAGACCTATATATGGTACAAAAATTATAATTTATGTTCATGTCCCCATATAGATTGCTAAAATATCTGTGTTCTTTTTAATATTGAGTAGTATAATTTTATGCATTCCTGTTTCAGACATTTTCTTTTGTATCATCATACTAACAATTTAATGTTTAAATACTTTCCACACTTCCTGGAAATGAACAGCGCGTTTTACTTTTGTCCCTTTCCTTGTTTCTAAGCACTGGACTGTTCCTGTGTACTAAATACACTCGGGTGACCTCCTCATGCAGTGCTCCAGCCGACGTGAGGAGGGAATCTCCATTCACACGGCTGATTCACTTTTGCCTGATGACGTACTCTGAGGGAAAACACCCTCTCAATAGTTTTTTTCCCACACCATGAAACTGGGCTTGTTCATGTACTGAGTACTTTTTGACCCCCTGCACCCATTTTTGACACATTAAATCACACCCTCCCTTCTATTTGTGCTTCTACGCATACAGTATGTATATATATATATATATATATATATATATATATATATATATATATATATATATATACAGTATATATATATATAGCGCCCCGAGGGTTCGGCCGCTACAGGGGTATTGCACCTCTGCCAGAGGTGTGATATTCCACTCCCAGGTAAGGATGGAGTATGGACCAGGGCTCAGGTAGCTGCATACAGCGCACACACCCCATTTCCGGGGGACAGTTCAACGGTGCTCCCATTAGACAGTAATGCAGGCACGACAGACCATGTCCCTGGCTGGAGGGGGGAGGAATACCCTTTGATGTAGGAGCAGGAGGGGACGGTTCCTGAGCGTAGACAGGAGCCCATTGGTTGCTGGTCACCTGGGCTCATGCTTTAGAGGGAAGTATAAAAGGTGAGCACCATCTTAGATCTGGGTTCAGTTCAGTACAGTTCAGTCGAGTTCAGTACAGTCAGTGAGAGGAGAGGACAGGGACTGGAGGCTCTGTAGGAGCTCCGCTCAGAGGTGGGCCTAGAGAAGAGGCCGAGAAGGAACAGGAGAAGAAGGAACAGGAGAAGAAGGAACAGGAAAGAAGGAGAAGAGAGAGAGAGAAACAGAAGGGCTCAGGAACAAGAAAGTGGAAGGGACCCTAAGAACCCATGAGAATACTGGGTGAAGGGTCAGGCAGATTAAGGGTACCGGATCCCAAGTTGGTGGAGGAGAAACTACTCTCAGCCAAAGACCGGACGTCGTGATCATTTATTGGTGCGACACCTCATCAAACCTGCTAGGAAGGCACCATAAAGGACAGCGGGGAACGGGGCCCACGTTTACCCGCGCAGATCCGCGGCAGCTGGGCAAAAGTTGGTCACTGGTGAGGCAGGCCAGAGAAAGGATAAAAGGGGGTTCTGTGCCATGCTCCTGAATTGCCTGGGGGTTGACTCAGCCGCTCACCTGGTGGACGCAGCACGGCTTGGGCGGTCATTGCCTGTACAGAAGTGACCCGGAGCATATGAACTGTGAGTAAAAGGCATAGGACTGCAGTACATTGTTTGTGTGTTCCTTGCTCCTCCAGTACTAACGGTACCGGGACTCTCCTCACCATCACCCCCACCATCCACTGCACTGCCCTGGGGTTACACTCCTCCCGTGGGGAGTTATACAGTCTCAGCTGCACACACTATCAGCCCCAGTGGTCTGCACTGCAGCGGTGGTTATGTGGCACCCCAGGGGTCTGGTTTCCACAGTAATAGCAATATTACGTCTGTGAGCAGGTGGGAGGTTTCCTGGTCAGACATCCTATGCATGCCACACCTCCTGCCCAGTCCTGGGAGGGGAAGAACTTCCCCTATATAAAACTAGGGCTGAGGCAGGGTTAGGGGGAGAGCAGAGAACACAGACAGAGACACAGTCTGGTCTGTAGTGGAGCAGCTTTAGGAGCAAGAAAGATCAGGAGCTCTGTGGGAGCTGTGCTAAAAGAGATCAGGGGCTGGAAGCTGTAGAGCTCGCCCTGATTGAAGAGTTCTTACCGGACCCGGAGTCCGAGGCTGTGGGGACTAATCCTTACCCAGCAGCAGAAACCGCCCGGCAGGGGATTTCAGGTCCTCTGGCCAAGAAACCCGAAGGCACGGTCACACGCAAGGGACCAGCACCGCGACGTGGAGCGGAAGCTACCAGAAGGCCCCGAGTCACCGGCCATACGGGTGAGCACCACACGGTACACTCAGGGACGTGGGCTACTTTTATCAGCCTCTAGCAAGGTAGCCAGAAGAGTGCGATTAGTTGGGGAGGCCTACAACTCCGCCTGGCCAGGGGAGATTCCATCTGCTCACGGACTGACCAGGCCCCGATCGCTAGCCAGTACTCCGGGAGGGTCTACCTTTGCCACCAGTAAAGACCCTGAACTACACCGCACCGTCTCTGAGTGTTTCATCATCCACGTCCGCTGCCCTGAGGCCATACCCCTCCCGTTGGGGGTTATACCATCCCCGCTGCACAACCGTATCACCGGCCTCAGCGGTCTGCCCTGCAGCGGCGGTCTCATGACCGCATTCAACGGGTGGCGTAGTCGAACATTCTAACATCTACTGCTAAACTCTGCCACTCAGCTTGACTCCCTGGGCACGGACCGGGTCACCGCCACGAGACTACTACCCCTATCAGATCCGGCTCCGGGTAGACCCCCGCGTGCGCAACGCTACTCAGCACAGGCCCAGGGGCGCGTCAGTAAACCCTGACCGCAATCCACGGGTGGCGTAGTCGGACATCACTTAAAACTTATAAAGGGACTACCACTGGTCTGACCACCCTGAGCCACGGAACTGGGTTGCCACTACTACCCCCATCGTTTCCCGATTGCCCGGCTCCGAGTGCCCCGCGGCCCAGGGGGCGAGTCATATATATATATATATATATATAAACATATATATATATAATCTACCGTCAAGTCACCGTTCTTTGGTGCATATGGTTTCCATCCACAGTTTGGTACTTTCAGTGGGAGAGGAGCTTCGGGAGTTCCTGTGGAGGAACGTTTTGCTTCGCTGCTCTCCTCTCTGTGGCGCGGGGGGGTTCTGAGTAATTTAAAGATCATGGGAGACAGGTATAAACGTATGGCTTACAGGAAACGCTCACCAGGTCAGGACCTAAGTGTGAATGACTTTGTGTGGTTGTCTACCAGGAATATCTAGTTGAAGGTTCCCTCCTGGAAGCTGGGATCTAGATTTATTGGTCCCTATAAAATAACTGCCGTCATTAACTCAGCAGCATTTCATCTTGAGCTACCTCAGGCCCATAAGATCCACAATGTGTTTTACAGGTCTCTGCTCAAGAAATATGTAGAACCTCTTGAGTCCTCTCCCCTGCTACCACCCCCAATCATGGTTGATGGTAAGTATAAGTTTACATCCAAGTAACTTATAGATGAACGACGCCAGAAACAACGTCTCTTTCTTTTCATCTTCATCTTGTCCAGACTCCATGATGACTTTTCTCAGCCACAGCTCCGTCTCTGCAAACTTCCATCTTCTCCGGTTTTGGACAGCACATACCCACACAATACCCTTAAAAATAGCAGTGTCATTATAATGCTCCTGAATAAAAATACCTGCCCAAAGCTGAGCCCCTGAATAAATAATTGCCCCTCACTATTTGTCCAGCACAAATGATACCCCCCCACATTGTCTCTCTTATGGTATATGCCCTCCACACTGTCCTCTCCTTTCCATACTGGGCCCCCTCTTCACACTGTCCTCTCACACTGTATATATAGGGCCCAGTCTCTATACTGTGCCCCCTCATCACAATCCTCCTCCTTAGCTTACTGTCCCCTCCTGGCTGTGTCCTTACACTGTCTCCCCCATGTTACCCTTCCCCACGCTTTATTCTGTGCCCACTCACACTTTTCTCCCCTCATATTCTCTCCTCACACTATTCTCCTTCACATACTGTCTCTTCTCACATCCCCTCTACTAACCATACTGTTTTCTCATATATTTACCTACTCACTCTCCAATACTGCCTCCTCACACATCCCCCCGACTTCCAATACTGTGTCTGGACACATCCCATCACCCTCACTCCCCATACTGTGTCCGCATACATTTTCCCCTTGCTACTCATACTGTGTCTGCACCCATCCCCCCACTCACAATACTGTGTCTGCACCCATCTCTACCAGCCACCATACTGTGTCTGCACCCATCCCTCCATACTGTTTCCTCATACATGCCCCCATCTCCACCCTTGCTCCTCATACTGTGTCTTCAAATCTCTCCCGCTCTCCATATTGTATCTGCACCAGTCCCTCCCTTGCTACCCAAACTTGTGTCCTCAAATCTTCCACCGTTAGACTAAATCTTCCCTACTCCTGTTACATTAAATCTCCCCCCAACAGAGTAAATCTCCCTTTCACAGAGTAAATCTACCCCCCACACAGAGTAAATCCCCACACAGAGTAAATATCCCTCCTTACAGATTAAATCTCCCTCCTAATAGAGTAAATCTCTCTCCCTCGTTACACTGAATCTTCGATGTCTTCAGCTCCACTGGAGCACTTACTACCGATGTTCTTCGCGTGACTCTGTGTGCCGGCGAGTGACGTCAGCAGCATGATCACATGACCTGATCACTTTGCTGACGTTGCTCTGACTCAGCGTTCAGAGCTTCAATTGTCCCCGAATATAAAAGACGCAAGTCCAATTGCTCACTGGGAGCCGGTGACCTGCACCTTCTCTGAGCCGGCTGTTAGCTTGACAGTCAGCTCAGAGAACAGCCGACTCCCGGTCTGGGGGGCAGCAAAGTGCAGCCACCGGGTAGACACTTCAGACCGCCACATTTGGCGGCCCGACGGTGCCCCCCTGCCGGCTGTGCATGTGGTGGGTGCCCTGTCTGCCTCCCCCTAGATATGCTTCTGACTGTGGCTGCTATATATACACAATATATAGGTAATACTGCAACTGCTGAATATATATTATGTATGTGATACTGCGACTGCTGTGTATAGTCGCAGTATCACCTACATAACAGATATACAGCAGTATCACCTATATAATGTTTATACAGCAGTTGCAGTACAACTTATATAATGCATATAGACTGTTGCATATGCATTGTGTAGGTGATACTGCTACTGCTGTATATACATTATATAGCTGATACTGCTGTATATGTTATGTAGGTGATACTGCAACTATACACAGCAGTCGCAGTATCACATACATAATGTATATACAGCAGTCGATATACATTATATAGGTAATACTGCTACTGCTGTATATACATTATATAGGTAATACTACTGTGGCACCCCAGGGGTCTGGTTGCCACAGTGGCATTGCCTCCCTCAAAAGAGGTAATGCCATGCCTGGAAGCAAGCAGGGGTTCTTTTAGTCAGGGACACTACACATGCAACACCTTCCAGGCTCCGGACCAGCAAGGGGAGGCCACTCCCCTTGGCAACTGGATCTGGAGGCGGGGTTAGTTAGTTTAATGTCAAGGAGTTGAGTTTAGGACGTCAAGGAGACAAGAGCTAGGGACTGGAGCTGAGGTAGCTCGTCCTAGCTAGAGAAACACAGAGGACCAGACACCGGAGTCCGAGGCTGTGGGGCACTGAAGGCCCAGCAGCAGATACCATAGGGCAGGATATTGAAGGTCTCCTGGCCCCATCAGACGCCCGGAGGCTCAGCAGCACAGAGGGACCAGCACCGCTACATGGGAGCAACGCATGAGTAAGGCCCGAGCTGCCTGCCATACGGGTGAGCACAGAACGTTACACTCAGGGACGTGGGCTATAGCACAGCTACAAGCAGCAAAGCCAAAGAGTATAGTGAGAAGGGGAGGCCTACAACTTCACCTGGCAAGGAGGACTCTATGTTTGCTTCCAGGCTGACCGGACTCTTACCTCTAGCCAGTACCCCAGTCCAGGCTTGTCTAATTGTCATCAGTAAAGACCCTGGGACTGCACTATACTGACTCTGTGGTTATTACTGCACTACGACACCCTGCACAACCACCAACATCCACACCCTGCCCTGAAGCTAACTCTTCCTGTGGGGAGTCATAACATCTTTGCTGCAATACCACCAGCTTCAGAGGACTGTTCTGCAGCGGCGGCCCCCTTTAGCCGCATTCCACAGGTGCCGTAGTCGGACTTTTTAATAAAACCTATACATATAAATTCCCCTTGGATTGACCGCCCTGGGTCACGGACCGGGTCACCGCCACTGTGACTACAACCCCCAGCATCTACCGTCCCTGCACCGGGTACCCCACGGCCCAGGGGGCGCGTCAACTTTGGCCTAGTCGGCAGGATTTCGTGCCCGTCGCCACCAGGTACTGTGCGCCTTAAAGAACTGTGTCGCATACCGTGGTGAAGTTTCGCGCCAATTGCCGCTGTTTCCCGCCATTGTCCACCATTTCCGAGTTGCCGCGTGGGAAGAAAAGGGGCGTAACCACTGGAAGCGCGCGATGCCCAGGCCCCGCCTCACGCACTGACACAGCGTCAGGTCCTGGAAGGAGACCGCCGTGCACAAGCAGGAAGGTAGGCCGCGGTTCACTAGGGGGAAGGAAGACGCCCAACATGGAAGAAGGATCAGGCGCAGCCGCTGCCACGGTAATGCCGTTATCAATGCCATGCCCCAGTACTCAGGAGAGTCGCACACCCTGAATGACTTTGAGGAGAGACTGCGCAGTTTGTTAAAGGTATATCTCCTGTCTGAGGAGCAGAAAGAAGGCATCCTCATAGGCCAGCTAATCAGTGCAGCCCAGAGAGAAGTGAAGTCCTCGCCGGGCAGAGACAAAGGTACTGTAAAATAAATACTGGCAAGGTTGAAGGATACCTTTGACACCCGCACCGCAGCAGAAATTAAAATGAAGTTTTACGGGTGCAAACAAAGGGTGCAGGACAGTGTACGCGACTATGCTCTAAACTTGCAGGAGGTTCTGCGGGCCATCAAACAGGTAGACCCCGACAGTGTGCGAGATGAGAACAGATTGCTAACTGAGCAGTTTATTGAGGGGCTCCTGTCTAGCGCTCACCGGACATAGCTGCGCATTATGGCTCTGCAAAACCCTGATCTGGACTTTGCACAATTTAAAGACAGAGCCATCCGGGTGCTGCGGGAATCAACACCAGGCGGCGCTGTATCCCACCGGCGCCAAGCTATCACGTACCACCAGGAGGTGGCATCCTTTTCCCCAGAACCTGTAGAGGCTGATGCACAGACTCTGAACAATGATCCGTCTACAGACCTGCGCCTTCATTTCCAGGAGCTGACTAAAAGTGTAGCGGCATTAACCAAAACGGTGCAGTCCATGCAAGTGTCCTCCAAGGAAAAGATCCAGCTGGCTTCCAGTCCAGATGACGTCCCATGGCAATGACAGAAAAGGATTCCACCGATCAGAGGGAGGAACAGCGATCGCTACGACCAGGACGGACAACCCATCTGCCGCCGCTGTCACAAGGCGGGACACTATGCAAGATTCTGCCATTTAAACGAGCAAAACCTGGGGCAGAGGGCCAACCCCCAGGAGTAAGACGACCAGGCCCACAAAGCTGGTGAGACAATTACGTGGGAGGACGGCCGGTCCTACCTGTTGTGCTTGATGGCATCCCAATGAGCACGTTGCTGGACACTGGATCCCAGTTGACCACTATGCCATACATTCTTTATAAACGATACTGGACTGATTCGGACATTACCCGCCGTCCAGCTGAGCATCTATGCCAGCAATGGTCAGCCCTTGCCTCAGGTGGGGTATAAAGAGGTGACCATAAAAGTTGGCAAAGTAGAGTTGCCATCGCAAGGAATGATAATTGTTGATATTGATCACCGAGAAAGTCATCCCATGATAACCTAATGTCATAGAAAATTCTTTCAGAAATTATTGTCTTGTTACAGCAGGTTGCGGAGACTGCCAGTTCCAGTCAGCAGCGAGTTCTGCAGAAGGAGATCAGAGCCCTGATGAAAAGACAACAGGTAGAACTGTCTGGTGGTGAAATTGGCAGTGTCAGGATGAGTGACCCGTTCCCCATTGCAATGCCCCCTAGGAGTGAAATGTTGATATGGTGTCAGGCAGCAATCGGTCTCAGGGGTCAAGATTATCAGGCCCTGGTGGAGCCCGTATACTCTGACAGTAGGCCCACCATCTTGACAGCCAGGGGGGTGGTTGATGTCCGCAATGGGAGAGTGTCAGTCCGCATCCTGAATTGTGGGGAGGAAGAGGTCCATTTACCCCGGTATGCTACCCTTGCTAAATTATTCACAGTTAGTAACAACTCTATAAAGGCAGTGGAACCCTTGCCTCCATCCAAACCGGCGGAGGGTAATGGCTCTAAGGGACAGATGGAGGATTGGTGTCAGAAGCTACACGTGGGCACTGACTCCACCCCTGAGCACCAAAAACGTGGAGTATACCGGGTGGTCCAGGAGTATGAGCGGGTCTTCAGCAAACAGCCACTAGATTTTGGGCAGGTAAAAGGGGTACAACACCATATCCCCATGGGAGACCATCCACTCATTAAAGAGCGGTACCGGCCTGTATCCCCAGCTCACTATCAATGTGCCAAAGGGATGTTACGGGAGATGAAGGAGGCTGGGGTGATGAGAGATAGTTGTAGCCCCTGGGCAGCTCCATTAGTTCTCGTCAGGAAAAAGGATGGTACAATGAGAATGTGTGTTGACTACAGGCAAATTAACCGCATTACACATAAGGATGCCTTCCCATTACCCAGAATTGAGGAGTCCCTAGCTGCATTAAGATCTGCTAATTATTTCTCTACTTTGGATCTCACCAGTGGGTATTGGCAGGTTCCTGTAGCAGAGGCGGATAAAGAAAAGACCGCATTTACAACGCCGATGGGCCTCAGCGAGTTCAACTGCATGCCATTCGGGCTCTGCAACGCCCCAGGAACCTTCCAGCGGTTGATGGAGTGCTGTCTAGGAAACAAGAACTTCGAGACAGTCCTGCTGTACCTGGATGACGTCATTGTCTACTCCAAGTCCTATGAAGACCACCTGAAGCACCTGGCAGAGGTGTTTGAAGCCCTAGCTGGGTTTAGCCTGAAGGTGAAGCCGTCCAAATGCCACCTGTTGAAGCCCAAGGTACAGTACTTAGGTCATGTGGTAAGCGCCGAAGGTGTAGCATCAGACCCTGAAAAGGTCACCGTAATCAAGGACTGGCCAAGACCCTCCACTATCAAGGAAGTGCGGCAGTTCTTCGGGTTGGTAGTCTACTACCGAAGGTTTATCAAAGGCTTCACCAAGATAGCGGCACCCATGCAGGACCTCCTAGTAGGCCAGTCCAGGAAGGCCAAAAACCCGAAGCCTCCGTTCAAATGGGATAAGCCAGAAGACGAATCCTTCACCCGACTGAAGATGGCTCTCACGGGAGACGAAGTCCTGGCCTACCCCGACTATGGCCAACCCTTCATACTCCATACGGACGCGAGCAACGTGGGGTTAGGAGCGGTGCTGTCCCAGATACAGCAGGGCAGAGAGAGAGTAATTGCCTATGTCAGCAGGAAGCTCCGGCCCACGGAAAGGAACCCCGATAACTACAGTTCCTTCAAGTTGGAGTTCCTCGCCGTAGTCTGGGCTGTAACAGAGCGCTTCAAGCACTATCTCGCCTCCTCCAAATTTATGGTCTTCACGGACAATAACCCGCTGACGCACCTGGAAACTGCGAAGCTTGGTGCCCTGGAACAACGATGGATGGCCCGACTATCTAACTATGAGTTCACCATCAAGTATCGGGCTGGGCACAAAAATGCAAATGCTGACACACTGTCCAGGATGCCCAACTTGCCAGATGGGGGAGAAGACCCGGAAGAGCTGGAGGAGATAGAGATCCCCGCTTTCCATCGTCATGGGGTGACCCAGTGCTCCCATTGTGTGAAGAACAGGTGCTACGCCAATAGAGAGGTCACGTTCAACCCATTGCCCCACCATGGATGGGCAGAGACACAGGATAGCGACCCGGCTGTCTGACTGGTAAAGGAGTTGCTGACACAGGCTGACTCGCGCCCTGATCCAGATGCTCCACAGGAGACCAAACAGCTGTGGAAGGAGAAGGGCAAGCTATTCATCTATGAAGGCAAGCTGTGTCGAAGAAGTATCAATCCCCGGACACATGAACTGGTCTGGCAGGTGGTAGTCCCGAGGCGGGATGCGTCAATGGTCTTAGAAGTGTACCACGATGGAGCGGGACACTTCGGATGGAAGAAGTTGGAAGTCTTGCTACGTGAGCGATTCTACTGGGCTGGCATGAGGAAAGCAATCAAGAGATGGTGTCGAGAATGCGGACCATGCAACCTGAGACGAAAAGACCATGACATCCAGAGGGCTCCCCTGCAGCCCATCATCACCAAACAGCCACTCAAACTGGTAGCCTTGGACCACGTGAAGCTAGCCCCAAGCATGTCAGGCTATGTCTACGCTCTCACCATAGTAGACCACTACTCCCGGTTCTTGGTAGTAGTGCCAGTAAAAAAACAGACGGCACAGACGGCAGCCAAAGCGTTCCAACAGCACTTTTGTCGCCCGCACAGTTACTCTGAACGTGTGCTTACCAACCAAGGTTCAGCCTTTGAAGCAGAGGTGTTGCAGGAATTCTGCAACTTGTACGGCTGCAAGAAAATCAGGACGACGCCGTATCACCCCCAAACCAACGGGTTGTGTGAGAAGATGAACCAGGTGGTGATAGACCTGTTGAAGACGTTGCCCCTTGAAGAACGCAGCCTGTGGCCAGAGAAGTTGCCAGATCTGGTGGACCTATATAATCACATCCCGGTGAACTCCACCAACTGCACACCCGCTTACCTGATGAGAGCAAGACCTGGTAAGCTGCCCATCGACTTAGATATGGGAATCCTAACACCAGAGGCGACCTCACCAGATGCGGATTGGGATGCCGAGCGGCAGCAACAGTACCGCAAAGTGCAAGAGAGTGTTGAAAGAAGTTTGTCCCAGGCAAGACAAAAGCAAAAGAAAACTTGTAATCAACACGCACCTGCTGTCCCCTTGTTACCTGGAGAACAAGTCCTTAAGAGAAAGAGACGACTCCACAAACTAGATGACTAGTGGGTGGGAGGTAGAGCCGTACACCATCCTACCCTTGAGTTACGATAACACCAAAGTGTGCCTCATCACCAAAGTGGAGGAGAAACTTCAGCGGCAGTCTCAAGAGACCACTTGAAAATATGTCCTGAGCAGTTAAAACACACTAAAGAAAATCAAGACAACCCTCAGCCCACAGAAGAAGTGGATGAAGTGGTGCAAACAGGACTCAGAGAATTTCCCCTGTCGTGGACACAGGTAAACAATGCAATTATAGTACCGGTCATTACCTTTCTCCAAGCGGCCTCACCGGAAGCTGCAGAAGTCCCAGAACAGCTGGAAAACCAGTCGGCCCCAGAGACAGAAGCCTCATCATCAGCAGACCAGGAGAATCTACCCTCTACTACTAGTGAACCTGTCGTACCCATGGTGAGCCAAAGAATCCGTAGGAGATTACCCAGCCTACCAGTACCACCTCAGACTACCTGTAGTGTAGTTCACACTGAACCCACCACACCAGGGGTAGACACAATGGACCAGGGTAGAGCAGTGACCACCAGTGTACTACGTAGGTAGATCAGGAGTACAAAAGGTCAGCTCCCTGCTCGTTGGAGAAATTAAAATGTAAAGTTTAAAGTATAAGAGTATTAAAATGTATGCTGTATATAGTTACCCGTAAGGGTATGCAAGAGACATTGCAAATTTGAAAAATTTTAAATGTGTTTATCCAGTTACCCGAAAGGGGTACAAAGACTTGTAGGTTATGGACGGTGAATAACCAAAGAACTTTCCATTGTAAATAGTTGCACTTGTTAAAGTGCCCCTTATTGGTGCTATATTAAAAGACCACTGAACAAAAACCCGTTTGGCGTGGCCGAAGACGTGGTCCAACGACGGATCACCAATGCCCTGCAGCCACGCCCTGGGCCTACGTTGAGGGTTTTCGGACGGGTCCCTCATGTTCATCAAATTGCACCTTGCTCAGTGGAATGGACACCTGGTTGCAGATTATGCTGTAACCTGTTAAAGACTGTAATGTTTATAATTTTCTATGTGCCTTGTTATTGTTATTTGTTACTTTTGAAAAATATTCTCAGTCCCGGAGTACTGAAGTTAACTAGGGGGGAATGTGGCACCCCAGGGGTCTGGTTGCCACAGTGGCATTGCCTACCTCAAAATAGGTAATGCCATGCCTGGAATAAGCAGGGGTCCTTTCAGTCAGGGACACTACACATGCAACACCTTCCTGGCTCCGGACCAGCAAGGGGAGGCCACTCCCCTTGGCAACTGGGATCTGGAGGCGGGGTTAGTTAGTTTAGTGTCAAGGAGTTGAGTTTAGGACGTCGAGGAGACAAGAGCTAGGGACTGGAGCTGAGGTAGCTCGTCCTAGATAGAGAAACACAGAGGACTGGACACCAGAGTCCGAGGCTGTGGGGCACTGAAGGCCCGGCAGCAGATATCGTAGAGCAGGAGATTGAAGGTCTCCTGGCCCCATCAGACGCCCGGAGGCTCAGCAGCACAGAGGGACCAGCAACGCTACGTGGGAGCAACGCATGAGTAAGGCCCGAGCTGCCTGCCATACGGGTGAGCACAGAACGTTACACTCAGGGACGTGGGCTATAGCACAGCTACAAGCAGCAAAGCCAAAGAGTATAGTGAGAAGGGGAGGCCTACAACTTCACCTGGCAAGGAGGACTCTATGTTTGCTTCCAGGCTGACCGGACTCTTACTTCTAGCCAGTACCCCAGTCCAGGATTGTCTAATTGTCATCAGAAAAGACCCTGGGACTGCACTATACTGACTCTGTGGTTATTACTGCACTACGACACCCTGCACAACCACCAACATCCACACCCTGCCCTGAAGCTAACTCTTCCTGTGGGGAGTCATAACATCCTTGATGCAATACCACCAGCTTCAGAGGACTGTTCCGCAGCGGCGGCCCCTTTAGCCGCATTCCAAAGGTGGCGTAGTCGGACTCTTTAATAAAACCTATACATATAAATTTCCCTTGGATTGACCGCCCTAGGTCACGGACCCGGTCACCTCCACTGTGACTACAACCCACAGCATCTACCGGCCTGGCACCGGGTACCCCACGGCCCAGGTGGCGCGTCACTACGACTGCTGTTTATAATCGCAGTATCACCTAGAAAACATATATACAGCAGTCACAGTGTCACTTATATATTGTATATAAAGCAGTCTATAAACATTATACAGGTGAAACTGCGACTGCTGTATATACATAAAAAAAAGTTTCCATCTTGGGAGGATGAAGAGCTGAATGGTGTCCAGCGTCGGATGTGCAGAGGAGCGGATCCCTGTGACTAGTGAGCGAAATCTGCCCCCCCAAAAAATGTTCTGATGCTGGAACTGGCCAGTGTCAGACAGAAGAGCCCTGTGCGCGCCACGGTGGCCCTTTAAATCTTGTGAATAAAGGCCCTGTGTACTCGCGCTCTGTCGCTTGCACATACTGACAAGGGCCGAAGCGGCATACACGCGCTGACAAGGGCCGCCG